>NC_142089.1:46221587-47421587 GCF_054644295.1 Miniopterus natalensis
TCCTAGCATCCATTAACTTGTTACTGGCATGCTATTTCATATGTTAAAATTCTTGCTAAGCATCACTTATTTAGAGACAAGAAAATCTAACAGATGTTTTGTGTTTTGGCAGTGTATTGTTCATATTCTTATTTCTGAAAGATCTATAGCCAAAGGAGTTTAAGTAAACTATAAAAATGTGATTTGTCACCGTTACATTCCACATAGCAGGCAAGCTGACTCCACTGTGAATTTTGCATCAGTCAAGCAAGAGACTAATTGAGAAAATAGTTCAAGTTTTAAAAGTCTACTACAAATGCATGTGTTTATCAGTAATATTCTAAATGGAACATAACTCACAGAAGGTGACAGGGCAATTAGATTTTATTGGGGTGGGTTACATAATGCGAAGAGAGCTGAACCTGCAGCCAAAATAACTAAGTTTGAGTCCTCCATTGATGTGCTGTGTGACCTAAAACAAGTCACTTGATTTCTCTGTATTCCAATTTCCCATCTGATGTTTTTATTATCAAATGAACCTGACTTTAAAATAATATAAGGTAGGTAGAGGGCATTTGGAAACTCCATATAAACAGATAATTACTGTTATTATTCAGGCATTTAAGAAAAGGATTCTTGAATTGTGTTGTAGATATTGGCTGTATATATACTTATAGACGATTCAATAATTTACTCAACTTATGATTTGGGGTTTAGAATCATATGTAGAATTGCAGAACTTGCCCCTCCCAACACAAATCTATACAGCACAAAATATGGTGGAATGTGTATACATGGAAATCTCTAGATGGCCAAACTCAAGCCAAACTAGAAAACCTCACTGTTGATTAACAACCTCTCTAAAAATCTGAAGTCTCTTGATCATTGCTTCAAATTTCCCATTGGTTTAGGAAAGCTGGTCATCATTGTTCTGGAAATTCTCACCCTGACTCAATCATTACTGGAAAACTTGCCCATTTCTCAGTCTATTTGAGCTGCTATAACAAAATAACACAGACTGAGTGGCTTATAAACAACAGAAATTCATTTCTCACAGTTCTGGAGGCTGAAAGTTCAAGATCAGAATGCCAACCTGGTCAGTTTCCGGTGAAGCCTTCTTCCAGGTTGTAGGCTTCTCTCCATGTCCTCACAGGGTGGAATGGGCTAGGGAGCTCTGTGGGGTCTCTTTTATAAGAACACTATTTCAATTCATGAGGCTTTACCCTCACAGCCTAATCACTCCCCCAAAGGCCCCATCCTCTAATACCATCACAGTGGGGGTGGGGGACATAAACCATAGAACCTTCCAACTATAGTCGTAACAAAAAGAAAAAACTGAAATTATAAAAATTGAGTAATTTCTCCAAAGAGACATATCTGAAGATATTGTCCCCTCTTCTTCCTGTTTCTAATACCATGTGCTGGCCATTTAAAAAAAAAATCAGTGTCTGGTTATATTTCATTATTCAACCTACCCAGCAGAGTAAACACCTGCTGTGACTTTAAAAATACAATATAAAGGGAAATTAAGAGATTGTACCTAGGCAGGATATCTTATTAGAAACAGAAAAGATTGTGATATCCCACAAGTTACTTCAGTGTTTTTCACTACAGAATAAACCACAATGATAGCCCCATATTCTTAGGTATATATATACAAATACTGGTAAATCTTCAGTGGAAGCTCTACCCTATGTGATTAAAGCCAAGAGAAGCAGGACTCCTCAAGCCCAGTCTAATATCATAGTGCTGTTCTAAGTCCAAGACCAAAAGAATGCTAGAAGTAAGCTAAATGGCTTTCCATGCAAAGCTAAAAAGATATTACAACATCTTCTAGAACACCAACAGTCTTTTGCTTCTTTTGTATGTCTCCTAACATCTAACTGGAAATATACTGCAGATTTACTAAGTGGTTATTGCTATGGTCTGAATGTTTGTGAACCCCCCAAAATGCGTATGTTGGAATCTTAATGCCCAATGTAATGGTGTTAGGAGATGGGGCCTTTGGGAGGTAATTAGGTCATGCGGACGGAGCCGTCATAAATGGCATTGGTGCTCTTATAAAAGAGACCTGACAGAACTCTCTAGCCCCTTCCACCATGTGATAATACCATGAGAAATCTGCAACTCAGAAGAGGGATCCTCATTTGAATATGCTGTCACCAAGATGTCAGGCTTTCAGACTCCAGAACAATAAGAGATGAATTTTTATTGTTTATAAGCTCTGCATTCTGTGATATTTTGTTAGAGCAGCCCAAATAGACTAAGACAGTTATTGATAAAATAAAGGCTACCATAAGCAAGATTTCAGGAACTGGGATTTACATATATTATAATTAATGTCACCCGGAATGAAGTATTCTGATTAATCAATGGCTTGAATAAAAAGTGATGTGTATCCCAAACAGTTAACATCATTAGTTAAACCATAGAACATGTTTGAACTTTCCAAAATAAACTGGATTTTTATTTGCCAGACACTGTCAAACCCTTTATATGTATTAACTAGCTTAAACCTTTTTACAACCTGTGAGGAAGATAATATTACCCCACTTTATAGATGAAAAAGCTAGTCACAAGGCTTATAAGTATTGAAACCAGTGTTCAAATCCAGATTGGCCTAACTCCACAGCTAATACTCCTAACTATTACACTATAACTTCTTCCCTTTATGGACTTATGTCTCTGAATACCAATTATTATGGCATGAAATGCATAGCAGAAAAACACCTGCAATTGACATAATGCAGAGGGAGCAAGCTTTATTGTTCCAAAATCCATGTCCCCAGGGGTTCAAAGGCTGGTGGAACAACCAAAGGAAAAATCTCTGGTTAAATCTGGCTAAATAAAGCAAACCCTGAAGCACCTGGCAGCAGGGGCAAGCCAGAAAATGTTGATCCAATAACCTGCCTGTCTATAGCAGCTAATCTTCCAGCAGATGAGCTGACTGCAACTGTGATGGGAGGCAGCTGTGCAAGGTTGCTTCTGCGCAGCCAGATTTCTATTATCGTACTTTTATGGAGGGACGCTGTAAACTACCCCATGCTCGAAGGTCAACAGCAGTTTTCACAGGCCTTTCTAGTCACTGCCAGGCCAATTGACTGGGGACACATGACTAAGAGAGCAAACTAAGCAACTTGAGCACAAGCTTAAGAGCTGGAGTGTGTTGCTTGCAAGAATGCACACCCACCAGACTTCCAAAACAGATGTGCTAGCACACAGCCAGACTACAAGGCTTGCTTTCCTCTGCCTCGCATGTTGGCCAGGCTGAGGGATGTGGTTGCCAACAGCAAACCAGCTGCCACAGCTGGAATGCCCAGCCACTCCAATCTGAAGAAATATATCAAAACATTTCTTTCACTCTGTGGTCCTTTGCCATTAGTTATTTAAGAGCTTCTTAGCTAAGCCCCAGTAAGTGCCTTAAACATTTTTATCAATATCTTCATACATGGTAAACTGAAAGTGACCTTAAAAATCCCTTTAAATTGAATGTGATTTTTCAAAAACATCAACAGGAGAAAAAAATCAATTTGAAATACCACTCTTTAAAATATTAAATACTACTATGTGACATTGATGCACTCGCTAATGAAGAAAATACAAGTTTGTTTTTATGTTTAAATAATATCAATGAATGCATATTATTTTAGAAATAAAACTTATATAGGTTTTTTTATTACTTTCTTGAGCTTGATAAATAGGTTTCAATTTGTGGTTTCTCTAAGCTATATAAATTAACTCTATTTCCTTAAAATGGATAAAAGAATATCATATGTACATGAATACTTTTATATGGCTTATAAAGTGAAGCATTTTTACATCAAAAATTGAAATAAGGTTGAACATAACACTATAATTCCAAGTCGATAAATTTGCAATTATAAACATGACTAAGAAAATCATAACTTTCCTTGAGAAAATATACTACTTTTAATAACCATTATATCAGAAAATCAAGAAAAAATATACTTACCTTGATTTTTAAGTGTTTTTAAAAAAAATTCCCTATAAATGCCCTATAAAACATTTCTCATTCATTTTTCTAGCATATTATCTATTATGTAAAAGGTATATACTTGGCATTTTAATTCTCTTTATCCAGAAATCATCATAATTTTTTACCCAATAGGAATACTCTAAGACTACAAATCTTCCTTACTTCCATCTTTACATTTAAATCTCAAAAATAATTTAATTATTATATTTCAGTCTATGTGTCTAGAATGTCTCTGATTTCCCTCTGTAACTAGTCTGAATAATTATCAAAGCAGCTGTAAGGGTTTCTCACAGCAATACTAAAGGAAAGATTTACAAAGGTGAAGAGGAAATACTTACCGTGCCAAAGATGTCTCCACCAAGAGAGTCCTTTGAGATTCGTTGAGGGTGCCCCACATTCCAGATTCTCCTGTTTCCTCATGGCTCTGTGAGGTGGTCAGCACAGTGCAGTCACTGCATATGTCTCTGCAATGAGACTTCTTGGGTTTCAATACCAGCTTTGCTATCTACTGGCTGGGTGACCTTGGAGAAGTTTTTTTGACCTTTCCAACCTCAGTTTTCTCTTCTGTAAAATGAAGCTAAAAAAGAAAAGTACCAACCACATAAAGTTATTGTGACTATCAAATGAGATGATGCAAGTAAAGCACTTAATGAAATTACTAACAAGTAGTAAATAGTGACAGCATTTAGATTTCATTATTGTCGCTGTAAGATGACCCAGGAGGGTTGAGGACGGCACATTTACATTACTGAGAAGTAGAACAGATGGGAGGAGTGGGATTTAGGTTTAGTGTTGTTTCTAATGACATATGGAAAGTGCACTTGAATAATGCCATTCAAAAATGAATTCAAAATAAAATTCTCCATTCATCAGAAGGCAACCTGATGTTCAGCTTTACAGACTTCAACAGCATTGCTGGAAAAAAATTATGTGCAGAAGGTAGGGCTAGGCATCCTCGGGGGGGTACATTTACCATTAGCTTTGGTAAAGGTGAACAGGGGATAGCGCAAAAGGAAGCACTTCTGGAATGGGGAGGTAGACCTCAGAAAATCCACTCCTCTATAAAAGCAATGCAAACACTAGAAACAATGCCAAAAACCAATGTTTTCAGAACTCAAAATTAACTGAAGGCTTGCAACAATCCAAGGAGAGTTTATTTAAAAAGCAACACTACAAAAAGACAATTTCACTAGCCACTAAGCCAACTGAACAAAGACATGCTTCAGTGGCCACATACAATAAATACAGATTTTACAGAATTAATCCCAGAAAGTCACTTAACAAACAAACAGAAATAACAACAATCAATAGCAGCAACAACAAGCCCTGGGGGAAGAAGGATCTGATTTCAAGACTTGCCACATAATATTTTAAATGCGTAGTTTTGTTCGGTAGTTACAAAATAGTCACAGGGATGTAAAGCACAGCATAGGGAATATAGTCAATAATATTGTAATAACTATATATGGTACCAGGTGCATACTAGAAATATCAGGGGAAACACTTTGTAAAGTGTATGACTCTCTATTCACTATGCTGTGCACCTGGAACTGATACAAAATAATATTCAATGTAAACTGTAATTGAAAAATAAAATTTTATAAATAATAATAATAAATAAATGTCTAGCTTTAAACAAAAATTATGAGACATGCAAAGAAATAGGAAAGTATGAACCATACACATGGGAAATAGAGCTAACATTATCAATTATGCCTGAGGAAGTCCAGATGCTGGACTTACTAAACAAAGAATTTGAATAAGCTGCCATAAATACGTTCAAAGAATGAAATAAATGTCTAAAAAATTTAAAGAAAAATATGAGAATAATACCTCACCAAATATAAAATATTACTAAAGGGATAGAAATTGTTAAAAACAAGCTAACAGAAATTCTGGAGTAGAAAAGTATAACTAAAATAAAAAATCCATTAGAGGGTTTCAATAGAAGACTAAGCAGACTAGCAAAAAATCAGCAAACAGCCCGGCCGGCTGTTTGAGCGTCGACCTAGGATCCAGGCGATCGGGGTTCGGTTCCTGGTCAGGGCACATGCCCGGGTTGTGGACTTGATCAATGACTCTCTCACCATTGATGTTTCTATCTCTCTCTCTCCCTCTCCTTTCTTCTCTCTGAAATCAATAAAGATATTAAAAAAATTTTTAAATAAGTAAACAGTTTAAAAAAAATAAATCAGCAAACATAAATACAGGTTAACTGAAATTATTCAGTCTGAAGAACAGGAAAAAAAAAGGAAAAAATGAACAGAGCCTCGGTGACCTATAGGACATCATCAAGTATACCAAGATAAGCATAATGGAAGGAGAGAAACTGACAGAAACACATTAGGGGAAAAATGGCCACACAATAAAGCCCAGGCCTAGGTGACCTTACTGATAACTTCTACTAAACATTTTAAGAAAAAGTAATATCAATCTTTCAAAAACATTTTCATAAAAAATAGAAGCAGAGGGAACACTTTCCAAGTCATTTTATGAATTCAATATTACCATGATACCAAAACCAGACAAAAGGCATCACAAGAAAAGAAACTATAGGCCAATATCCTTTACGAATAAATAGGTAAAACTTCTCAACAAAATACTAGCAAACCAATTCTAGCCCCATATAAAAGGATTATACATTAAGTGAGATTTATTCTGGAAATGCATGTTGGTTTAACACCTAAAAATCAATCAAGGCCATGTTCCCTATAGAATAAAGGACAAAAATTGCATGATCATCTCAATATATGCAGGAAAAATTTAACAAAATCCAATGCTCTTTCATTGTAAAAATACTCAACAAACTAGGAATAGTTGAAAACTTCCTCAATATGACAAAGGGCATCCATGAAAAACCTACAACTATCATTATACTTGATGGTGAAAAACAGAATACTTTCCATATAAGATCAGGAATAAGACAAGGATGTCTACTGCTGCCATCTCTATTCATCATTGAACTAAATGTTCTAGGCAGACCAACTAAGCAAGAAAAAAAAGTATGCATATTGAAAAGGAAGAATTTAAACTATCTCTATTTGCAGATTTTTAATACAGAAAATCTCCATGAATGCATTGAAAAAATATATTGGACTAATAAAAGATGTCAGTAAGGTACTAGGTATAAGATCAACATATAAAAATCAATTGTATTTTAAACATTAGCAATGAAGAATCCAAAAAATAAGATTAAGAAAACAATTCCATTTAGAATAGCATCAGAAAGAACTAAACACTTAGAAACAGATTTAACAACAACAAAAAGTGCAAGACTTGTATTTTGATAACTATAAAACATTGCTGAAAGAAATTAAAAAATTTAAATAGACGCAAAGCCATCCATTTTCATGGATTTGAAGATATAACTTTGTTATGATGGCAATACTCATTAAATATATCTACTAATTCAAAGCAATTCCTATTGAAATTCCAGCTTCTTTTTGAAGAAATCTGCAAACTGATCCTAAAATTCATATGGGAATGCAAGGGACCCAAAATAACCAAAACAATCTTGAGTAGGAATCAAGCTGGAGAATTTATAGTTCTTCATTTCAAAAGTTACTACAACACCACAGAAATCAAGACAGTGTGGTACTGGCAAAAGACTAGACAATAGATCAGTGGAATAGAATTGAGAGTTCAGAAACAAACCCAAACTTTATGATCAATTGATTTTTTTATAAGAGTGCCAAGACTACGCAATGGGGAAAGAATAATCTTTTCAACAGATGGTGCTGGAGAAATTGGTTATCCACATACAAAAGAATGAAGCTGAACTTCTACCACATACCATATATAAAAATTAACTCAAGATGGATCATAGACCTAAATATAAGAGCTAAAACTCTTAGAGAAAAATATAGAAGTATTTCCTCATGACTTCGAGTTAGGAAATTGTTTCTTAAAGGAAAAAATCAACAAATTAGATTAATTAATTATCAAACACTTTTCTTCAAAAGACACTACCAAGAAGACAAATAGACCATTCATGGACTGAGAGAAAATATTTGCAAATCAAATTGTATGGAGACTATATAAAAAACTCTTACAAATCAATAATATAAAAATAAACAACTCAAGTGAAAAATGGACAAAGAATTTCAATTGGCATTTCTCTAAAGAAGATATGCAAATGGCCAAAAACATGAAAGGATGCTCAACATCATTAGTCAGTAGGGAAATAAAAGTAAAAATCACAATGAGAAAGCACTTCACATCAACTAGGATAGCCACAATAAAAAATTAAAAAGAGAAAAAGCAAAGGTTTAGAATTATGTTTGAGAAATTGAAACCCTTGTGCATTGCTGGTGGAATTAAAAATGGTCCAGCATCTTTGGAAAACAGTTTGACAGTTCCTCAAAACTCTATGGTAAACACAGAGTTACCATATGACCCAAGAGAAATAAAAGCATATATCTGCACAAAAACTTGTACATAAATGTTCATGGTAATGATACAAGTGGACAAAAAGTAGGTTTACAGTTGTTTGTGTGGAAAATAATACAATAATTAATAAATAATAATACAAGAATAAACTCTGTGTTTCACATAAGCACAACTGTAAACCTACTTTTGCTCCACCCTGCATTCATAATAACCAAAAACAAAAACAACCCAAATGGCCATCAGTTGATAAACAGACAGACAAAATTTGGTATATCAATACAATGGAATAAGAACAAATGAGTATGTGTTGTAATACATGCTACAACATACATGTTACAACATTAAACATTCATGCTACAATATGGATGAACTTTGAAAACATTATGCCAAGTGCAAGAAACCAATCACCAAAAACCAAATATTGTACAATCCATTTATATGAAATGTCCAGAATAAGTAAATCCGTAAAAACAGAAGTAGATTAGCCAGGGGCTGGAGGAGGGGTATGAGAAGTGACTGCTAATGGGTTTCTTCTTAGACTGATGAAAATATTCTAAAGTTAGATGGTGATAATGGTTATACAACCCATAAATACACTAAAAAACACTGAATTGCACACTTTAAGAGGGTGAGTTTTATACTATGTGAATTATATCTTAATAAAGCTATTATAAAAAAACATACAACAAAGAAATGCAGCTGTCATAATGATTTCTTTAAAAAGTGAATAGGGTATTGTTTACCTCCAAAAGTGTGAATAGATGCCACTTTTTGTTTTTATTATTGGCCCTCTTTAACAAATAGTCAGACCTATGTAAGTTAAGCCCTCACTTGACAAAAACAAGCAGAGGGAGGAAAAGTAAGGGAGTTGCACTTGAGTGAACAGCCAAAAGCATTTCCAGCCAAAATCTCAATCACTGGGAGCACTTGACAGATGCAGAAAACAACTTCTGGATCCATCCAAAAACCTGGAACTGTCATGAGAACAATTTATCCCCTTTACCTTTCCTAAGAGGAGTTCTGAACACAAGAAAACCAGATTGCTCCACACCAGAAGAGGTAAACAGACTGTCCTAGAAAACAAGATTTGAAGGTAGCTCTGAAAACAGATCCAAGTTGTCCTGAAAGGTTTCAGTGCTGCTGCTAACTACAAAAATCACCTTAGCATCTATTTTCCAATTTGTAGTTATTGGACTTTCTTTTCTCAGTTCTGTTAGTGGGAAGAGGCAGAAAAACTGGTATGCTTAAAACCCTGAATTTACCACATAAGGCCATGCGCCTAGAATTCTTTCATCTCTGGACCTCAATTTCTTTATTCCTGAAATAAGGATAAATAAGGTCTGGTCTGCCTACCAAACAGGGTGATTTGAAAATCAAAAGACATAATGTTTGTGAAAGAACTCTGTAAATTTTTCAATTCCACATAAAACAGAGTAATTAATATGAGCACTGGAATTAGGTTGAGGCTAGGTATCCTGTGAACCCCTGCACTTTGCTTTAGTAAGTAAAGAGAAGAGGAAGGAATTTTTGCTAATCCTGGAAGTAGAGTAGGAGTAGAGGGGAGAGTAAAAGGCAGCAAGGATGCTTCTATGGAATTCTGTTACCACTGAGCCCTGGTGTGAAAAATTTCCCCCCAAAGATTCAAGTCATATTCTTCAATTCCAAGAATCAGAATGTTTAGTTACACATCTCTGAACTCCTTGACATTAGTATGGAGGATATAAATCTAAATTATTAATTATTTCATTTAGAGTTTCTAAATATATGTTTTCATTTATCTGGCCAGCCAAAGTGACCTGTATATAGTCCCTTAGAATCCTAAATATACCATGCACCTTTTACTGTCCTGTGTCTCATTTTATAATGAGATGTTCTGAGAAGCAGAATACCATGGTTGAAGGAGCTCAGTTGGACTAGATGACTACAGAAAACCTGGATCTCTGTTCACAATTTGCTCTCTGACTATGGGAAAATCATTTAGTCCCTTTGTCTGAGGGCCATTATCTATAAAACAGTAGTAATTATATCTCCTTATCTGCCACATGGAGTAAGAGTGAAAGTTATGTGAGAGCATATGTGAAAGCAAGGCCTTTTAAAAAGACAAATGGTAAGAAAAATGCAAAGAACTAGTAATGTAGGGTTAATTATTTAATTAATTTTCAAATATTAAGCATCGCCCCACACAGGGAGGCTGCCAAAGTGAGGACACAAAGAAACAGGCCCCAAATGAAAGAACAGAACAAAACTCCAGGAAAAGAACTGAACAAAATGGAGACAAGCAATCTACTAGATGTAGAGTTCAAAACACTGGTTCTAAAGATGCTCACTGAACACAGGAAGAGCAGATGACCTTAGTGAGAATTTCAATAGCGTTAAAAACGACACGTGGAAACCATTAAAAAGAAGCAATCAGAAATGAAGGATACACTAACTGAAATGAATAATTTACAAGGAATCGACAGTATAGCAGATAAAGCTGAGAATCAAATCAGCGATCTGGAATATAAGAAAGCAAAAAACACCCAATCAGAACAGCAGAAAGAAAAAATAATCAAAGAAACTAGGATAGTGTAAGGAGTCTCTGGGACAACTTCAAGCATACCAACATTCAAATCATGGAGGTGCCAGTAGGCAAAGAGA
The DNA here is from genome assembly GCF_054644295.1 of Miniopterus natalensis. NCBI lineage: Eukaryota > Metazoa > Chordata > Mammalia > Chiroptera > Miniopteridae > Miniopterus > Miniopterus natalensis. The sequence goes on from NC_142089.1 coordinate 46,232,593, forward strand.
GAAAGCAAGAAATTGAAAACCTATTTGAAAAAATAATGACAGAAAACTTCCCTAAGCTGGTGAAGAAAATAGACATACAAGTGCCAGAAGTGCAGGAAGTGCAGAGAGTCCCAAACAAGATGAACCTAGAGGCCCACACCAAGGTACATGTTAATTAAAGTGGCAAAGGTTAAAGGCAGAGAGAGAATCTTAAAAGCAGCAAAAGAAAAGCAAGTAGTTACCTACAAGGGAGCTCCCATAAGGACTTTCAGATGATTTCTCAACAGAAACTTTTCAGGCCAGAAGGAAGTGGGAAGAAATATTCAAAGTGATGAAAAGCAAGGGCCTATAACCACGATTACTCTGCCCCACAAAGCTATCATTTAGAATCAAAGGACATATAAAGATCTTCCTAGACAAGAAAAAGCTAAAGGAGTTCATTACCACTAAACCAGTATTACATGAAATGTTAAAGGGTCTTCTTTAAGAAGAAAAGATAAAAAATATAAACAATAAAATGACAATAAATACTTATCTATCAACAATTGAATCTAAAAAAATAAATGAATAAACAGGATAGAAACAGACTTATAAATACAGAGAACATTTTGATGGTTGCCAGATGGGAGGGACTTAGGAGGATGAGTGCAAAAGGTCAAGGAATTAAGAAATAGGGGGAAAAAAAAGGTAGAGCCAAAATGATCTTGTAAAATTACCTTGTAATTGGCTGGACATAAGGCATGACAAATAGATAATAGTTTCAAGATTGATACCCAGGTTTCTAATTTGGACTAGTGAGTAATGATATCGACTGAGATGGAAAATACAAAAAGAGTAATAGGTGGAAGTTGAGGCAGAAGAGGTGTTAACTATTTTTTTATTTTTTTTACTTTTTAAAAATTTTTATTTTTTTTTTTAATTTTATTTTTGTTTAAAATATTACAGATGTCCCTTTTTCTCCCCAATGACCCATTCCACCCCATCCCTTCCCCCTCCCCAGTCCCTCTCCCCACCATTGTCTGTGTCCTTGGATTGTGCATATAAATTATTTGGTTACTCTCTCCCCTTCCACCCACCCACCCTTCTCCATCCCTCTGACATTCATCAGTCTCATCTATGCTTCCATGTCATTGAATCATTTCTGTTCATCAGTTTATTAAGTTCTTTAGATTCCACATATAAGCGAGAGCGTGTGATATTTGTCTTTCTCTGCCTGGCTTATTTCACTTAGCATAATATTCTCCAGGTCCATCCATACTGTCCCAAAGGGTATGAGATTCTTCTTCTTTACAGCCGCATAGCATTCCATGGTGTAAATGTCCCACAGCTTTTTTATCCACTCATCTACTGATGGGCACTTGGGTTGTTTCCAAATCTTAGCTATTGTAAACTGTGCTGCTATGAACATCTGGGTACATATATTCCTCCTGATTAATGTTTTAGGATTCTTAGGATACATTCCTAGAAGTGTAATCACTGGGTCAAATGGCAGCTCCATTTCTAATTTTCTGAGGAACCTCCATACTGTTTTCCATAGTGGCTGCACCAGTCTGCATTCCCACCAGCAGTGCACTAGGGTTCCCTTTTCTCCACACCCTCGCCAGCACATGTCGTTTGTTGATTTGTTGATGGAGCCATTCTGACAGGTGTGAAGTGATACCTCATTGTGGTTTTAATTTGCATCTGTCTGATGATTAGCAATGTTGAGCATTTTCTCATGTGTCTCTTGGCCATCAGAAAAGGTGTTAACTTTTAATATGTTGATTTGAGGTGTATTTAGGGCTTTTGATTGGGAATGTTTAGTGGATATTTTTATATTTTTATCTGAAATTCAGGAGAGAAATCTTAGCTGGAGATATAAAATTTAGCAGTTATCAAAACATCTGTTATATTTGATACATAAGTGAGACAGATGGATGACACAGAAGTCCACAAACACCAACAGTTAAAAGATGTTCCTGGCTTCATTCTTTTGCAAGTGGCTTTCCAATTTTCCCAGCACCATTTAATGAAGAGGCTTTCTTTCTCCATTGTACGTTTTTGGCTCCTTTGTCAAAAATTATTTGCCCCTATACGTGTGAGTTTATTTCTGGTCTCTCAATTCCATTCCATTGGTCTGTGTGTCTGTTTTCCTGCCCATACCATGCTGTTCTGATTATTGTCACTTTGTAATGTGGTTTGAACTCAGGGAATGTAATGCCTCAGGCTCTGTTCTTTCTTTCTCTGAATTTGTTTGTTTGTTTCAGACCTTTTGTGGTTCCATATAAGTCTGATGATTTTTTGTTCTATTTCTTTAAAAATTGCCAATGGGATTTTGATGGGAATTGCTATATTGCTTTGGGTAATAAAGACATTTTAACTATGTTGTTCCTTCCAATCCATGAACACAGAATATCTTTCCACATCTTTGTGTCTTTTTCAATCTCTTTTATTAATACTTTGTAATTTTCAGTGTATAGGTCCTTCACATCCTTGGTTATATTTATTCCTAGGCTGAGGATTAACAAAACAAATAGAAAAAGGAAATAGATATTATTATCGATCACATTTTGCAAGGCCCTCAAGTTAGAGGTTCTAAAATTGGTCACACATTTTGTTTCTAAGAAAAAGTTTTCAGAGACTAATGTAAGTTGCGTCAAAGTCTAAACTGTGTCTTTCAAGTGTTTTGAAATAAAGTGAAAGGAAATAAAATAATATGTGTAATTATAATAAAAACAAGTTTCTCTCCTATCACATTCAGGTTAATGTTGAATTTGTCAGTCTGTGGGATGCTTGTTGCTATTTAACAAAAACCTGAGAGACTGTATAAATCAATCTGTCTGCTTCTAAACTAAGCCAGCTTAAGGATATTTGTGGGCAAGGTAAAATACAGCAGTAATGTAGCATGAATGTATACTGGGGGAAGACCAATGAACCTGATGAACTAACAGCGCAACCAGGAGGCAGAACTTGCAAGGAATTTCCGGTAATAATAAATGTTGCCACTAATCTTCTCTACATGGTTTCCTCTGTGTGTTCATAGTAGCAAAAACACTTTTAGAGGCAAAGAATTTTTTAAAATTTATTTTTATTGTTGAGAGCATTACAGATGTTCCCCATTTCCCTCTTTTTTGCCCCCATCCACCCAGCTCCTGCTCCACCCCAGGCTTTCACCACACTGTTGTCTGTGTCCATGGGCTATGCATATATGCACATAAATCCTTTGGTTAACTAGAGGCAAAGAATTTTAATACTCTACTAAGAAAAGCTCCTACCCTTATAGCCCCATTCATCTCCAGAGAGCCTTAAATATACATACTCCCTTTTTCTCGTTTCACATACACACGAGGACCCCAATCAGGGAGTGGCTCTGTGCTCAGAATTCCCAACGCAACAATTCTAGTTCTATGGCGGAGAACCGTTATTTTGAAATAACATGTGCTATTCCTAAAACAACTCATTTTTTTAGTTTATACGAGAACCAGAGATGAAATATGACTATGAGCAAAATAAGCAGAATCACAATTCAGAGATATGGCTTAGAAAAACAAAATAAAAGGATATGTTTACATAAATTATAAGCACTCCAGAGCTGGGATATTATTCTTTCGCCAACACTGTCAACCATTTATATAACATTGTGTACACTTGCGGCAATATAAAATGAGCAATAATAATTAATACAGTATGATTGTTCTGAGTCCCACAGACTTCGCCTTATCGGATCCCTGCAGCCTACATTCTAAAAAGGTCAAATCCTAACTGACCATGTGTATTTCCCAGCCCTTGCTTGCCAGGCTTCTTTGTCTCTTATGAGCCCACCAGTGATTATTTCGAATGAATATCTGCTCTATCACCACCAGCAAGCCATGGACTTCAAAGAGGTGAACTTGGAGAGCGTTGAAATCATCGGAATGTTGGCCGAGAGCTTCAACCTCAAAGGCGGGTGAGCTCCGTGATTTCTGGTTTCAGATGGCTCGGAAACAGAGAAAAGAGAGCAGTGCAGAGGAGTAAGGAGAGAGCAGAAATTAATCCTGAAGCCACACCAGTACCACTGAACACACGCAGGCACCAACATTCAGAGACCTTTTTTGACCTTCTTCGGCCTTTATTTGTTGAAGGAATCGGCAAATGAACGCCGAGAGTCCCTACTGAATCAGCTCTCTCACTGCCTTCCTGACTCAACCTTTCCTTCCTCTCCAATCTATCCCACACACTTCGACAGGACAGTCTCCCAACAGCAGAGTCCGGCAATAAGTTTCCATTAATTTTAAAAGAAAATCAAGCTAATCAATAAATAATTGATTGCTGTACAATAAATAATTCCTTAGCATGGCCCCCCAAATCCGGGGACAACATTTCTAGTCCCATCTCCTTCCATTCCCCTCCACACACCATGTGCCCACAATATTAATCCTCGCTGAGCTCCCTCAGACAGCCCTGGCTCTTCAATATCTCAGCGCCTTTACTTTGTTACTCCCTCTAAATCACTCTACCTCACTTTGTGAGCCTGAAAAACTTACTAAGCATTCAAGATGCAGAACAAAAGTCTCCTCCGTGCTATCATGCCTGGCTCTCTCTCCTCTTAGGTTAGTTGCTCCCTCCTTATCAATCCTTAGTCCGTTTATAAAACACAATTGCTTGTTATTTGCTCTATGTGGTCGTCTCCTTCAAGAGACCAAGTTCATGGGCAGAGACGATCTTCTTCAGTCCCAAGTACAGATGATTTTCTTCAGGCCTGGGTCAAGCATAGTGTCTAACACATAGGAAGCACTCAGTAAATATTTGTTTAATAAAAGCACTGAAATAAAATATGAAAATTACATATTCTTAGCAGACAATACAGTGAAACTCCAGGCAATATAAATTACCCGCTGCCCTTAGCATTTGCCTCAAGGCATAATAATAAATAGTAAATGTCTGGTAGAAACAATTAGCCTATCAAGCAGGTGCTGGCTCAGTCCCTGAACACATACTGTCGTTCTATTCTGGACTTCATTTATTTTTGTGAAGCCCAGAAACGAACTCCCACCCCCACTCAAGGACTAAGCGTAAACAATACCAAGAGCTGAACCCAGCAGCCTCTAAGTGCACTTAAGTCTCATTCAAAGTCAAGGGAAATTATGCATACATGAGAAGCAGACAGGGAGGGGAGATAGGAAAGATGGCTTGCTGCTTCTTAGAAAACAGGAAAAAGACCACAGAGGCTCAGTTCCTCAGAAAATTGTCACCTATTTGCTGTCACTTTTTCATCTTCATAGGAATTTATTGGATTAGGAAAGACCTTTGCTACTCGGCATTATCCTAAGCTCCCAGTGGCCTTTGCATTAGTTAATGTCTGAGCTTCCTGGTTAATTGTGGCGGGCGAGCAGCAGGCTGCACAGATGTCAGATGTCCTGCTCTATCAGATGAAGAGGTTCCTGCCTCAGGCTGTTTATATATGACCTACCAGGATTTCCTGCTGCATGATGAAATAATTAGGGGGCCCTCCACGCAGGGAATAGTGTTGCAAGTAAGTTGTAACAGCATTACATTAAATAACAAAAATGAAACATTTGGCCTTATCTGCATCAGAATCTTCCTAAGGTTTATTGTGAACATTCTGTTCCTTATTTTTATAATATTCACGTGGGTGCTAATTCTAATGTTCACTGGAGGACACAATGAGCTTTCTTTAATGCTTGTGCTGCAATTTGAGTCAAGAGTAAACAGGGTGGGGAGATGTCTTTTTTTGTGTTTAATTTTCTAAATAAAGTTTGTCTTTTGCCTCTTATAACAAAGCAATTCTATAGACTCAACAAAGTCTGGTGGTCTTTCAAAAGAATTAGTAATATTTTCTAAATTGATATATTCTTAACTCTTATCTCATTATGACTTCTGACTTTGACCCAGAAAATAAGTATACACCCTGTTTATAATATTTTAAATTTTTTTATCTATAAGAGCTCTTACCCACATACAATTTCCATGATTCAAAGGAATTGTCTTACATATAAACATGAATCAAGGTTAAGAACAAAAATTCTAAGTGGCTTTGATCATTAAAATGAAAAGGTTATCAATAACGTAATAAATTCTGGCAACATATCTGGGTAAATGGGACGATTCAGACCAAGTTATATCTGCATGTTTTCCACTATCATCTTGTGCATCCCTCTGCTTTAGTTGTTAACACCTTCCCTAATAAGTTTGCAAACTCTTTGGGGGCTGTTTGTTTCAAGCATTTTTGTATCTCCTGTTCCTAGTACAGTAAGTACTTGGCACAAGTAAGCACTTAATAAATTTTTCTTAAACTGAATTATATAGTGTGGAGTGAGGAATGGGGAATGGGAGATTAAGAAAAAGGTAATATCATCAATGAATTCCTCACTTCTTCATATTCTTTTCCCGTGCAAGTACAGTGTAATCTTTCTATGGTGGTACAATATCATATTTATCCCCCTTAACATCTCCCCTGCTATAATTGTTCTAAAAAAATTAATGAGTCCCAGCCCCCTCCTTGAATAGTGGGCTTAATACTATCTTTTTACATATAGGAGTATAGCTATTTTCATAAATTACTAGAGAAAATAAAAATCCACCTGAGTTTCATTGCTTGAAGGCCATGCATCCATGAAGGTGGCCAGATGGATTCCTAGAAAACCCTGGGAGCACAGTTTTGGAGAAGAAAGGAGGTTTCCTATTGCATCTAGGAAAGATTTAAGAAAGGCAAGACTCTGTGAGATGTAGAAGAATAGCAAACAGCTTTTGTCACAAGTGTCAACTCCGATCCATTAATAACAGCTACAGTGTAAAGAGGTAGTGTCCAGGTTGTGTGATCAAGTGCAGCAATTAACTGATGGTGTCTGCCTTAGCCTTGCAACAGGTGGCAATATGAGTACTAACTATCTGCCACCCCAGGCGCTCTCCTTAATAACCAAGAAGGCCGCAGTTATTTTAGGGGAGAGCCGTTCAAACAGTAATCTTTGAAGGAAAGCAAAAGCTCACTTAAGCACAATTTTGCCCAAGTGTGGCACTTTTTGCCTTGTTTAATGAACATTTATGGAGCACTTACCTATCAAATAATACTCTCTGGCCCCAAGGAATTAATAGCCACCTATAAGAGGAAAGACAAATAAATAGGGAATTTTAATATAAGGTGACTAATAACATAAAGGTTTACAAATAATGTTAAAGGAGCCTAATTCCGGCTCAGGTGAGGGTGAGGAGAGGGCTGTCAGGGAATCTGTCCTAGAGAAAGGGACCACGTGAACAGGCTTTCTGGATAAGTTAAATGAAGCCTTCCAAAACAGAAGAAAGGGGGAAGGAGGAAGCCGAGAGGAGAAGACGGGGAGGAGGGAGCGGAGGAGCAGGAGGCAGGCGGCCGGCAGCATACACAATGACGCTGAAGGAGTGTCCTTAGCGCACTTGCGCTGCTTAGTTTAGGTGCCTGTGGAGGATGATTAGACATAAAGCTGGAGAGATAAAGAACAGTCAGAACTCACAGGACTGAAATTGTAAGCAGGACAGTAACTTGCATCTATTTCTTGAGCTGCATCTACTATCCCTCAATATATAAACATATATATATATGTTCCCTCAATATATATCTGTTCCCTCAATATATAAACATATTAATGTCTCTCTTCCTTGAAAAAGAAAATATCTTTGGATCCTGCATTTCTGTATCTTTTCCTGCAACTTTCCTTCACCTCCCAACCAAGCCAACAAGCTTCTGAAAATAACAATCTATACTAGACAAGCTTCTGAAAATAACAATCTAATCTATACTAGCTTCTGAAAATTACAATCTATGCTTTCAGGCTCCACTGGCAGGCTCCAGGTTTACCGCTAAGCCTGCTTCAATAGGTGTTGTGTCCCGTTGCTTCCCCCAACTCCACCAGCAATGTCTTTAATTAGCCCTGTTGCCTGTTCCGGCAGACACGAGCCTTACGCCGGCCCTTAGTGCCTCTGACATGACTAATGAGCACTCCACTGAAGCCTTCTTCCTTGGCTCCCAGGACTCTGGTCGCTCTTGCTGTCCCTTTACCTCTCTGATCTCCCTGAGCCTCCACTGTAAGCTCTGCTTTGCCTGCATAGACCTTAAATGTTGATTCCCCCAGAGCTCCAACCTCTCCCCTCTCTAATACAAACTCTTCATTAACTGAATCCCTTCCCATCCTTTAAGATCCCACCAAAATACCACCTCCACTGTAAAGCCTGCTCCTGAAGTACCTTGTTCACAATTATCACCACATACTGCACTTACGGTATGTCCGCTTCTCCCTGTGAACAGTGAGCCTGGTGAGGGCAAAAGCCACACATTATCCACTTTGTACCTATAGTGCCTGACGCTTGGTGCATACACAATCTTTCCTCCTTGCAGGAAGGAAAGGTGGGTTAGTCAGTGGTACTTTTGCACAGAATATTCACTCTTAGAGGTCTAAAGGGCAGTCACTGCTCATATTACAAAAGAGGAAACTGAGTCCCAGAATGGCAAAGTAGTTGACCTAAAATCACAGAGCTCATCAAGGAGAGGTTTTCAAAATTCCAGTTTCCAGCTCGATCATGGCTTGCCTGCTCTGCTGTAAATAAAACATTCAAATAAACAGAAGGAAAATTAGGAACGCTTATGGACGCAACAGTTCTTAATTTATGAATAACTGAATCTCAGAGGAAATAACGACAATGATTTTGTGCAAATTAGGATGCCTTGTTTCTCAGGAGCGTGAAAGCGGAGCAACATCCTACCCTGCTACAGATGAGGTAAATTTCTACAAGGAACAGGAACATTCCCGTGAGCTGCGGAGGCCTCGGTGAAACGTGTTTAATCCGGCCAGGAGCTCCTCAGAAATGCAAATTGCCCACTTGAAATAAGAAGGCACCTATTGTTCAGCCTTGATTGCCTCTGCAGGCCTACAGGCGAGGCGAAAAACCCTCGAAGGAAAAGGGAGTCTAAGTAAACTGCACGCGTAGAGGGAAACGTAAAAATGAAGCCAAACTCCAACAGGGCTTCCATTTATCATCTGCTCAGTGAGCAGGGATTATAGAGTAAAAACCATTTACGATTCTGCATTCTTTATAATGCAATTATCTGTGCACTCTTTTTCTTGTCTCTATTTTCTCATAGATGTTGATAGAGCTGAAAATTTTAATGTGTCCTGTGCAGCCCGACCTCACCATCAGTAAATGCACAGAGTGATTACAACGAACTGTGTCTTTAGTAATATAAATACTTCATACCAAAAGCATATACTTACAACAAGAGGAGAAATATTTTACTTTTGGCCTTCATTTAGACATGTCCTGTATTTAGATGTTTTGTTCCCATCTTGCTTCCGCTTCTGTTCTTTTGCCTTGGAGGAAAATATGGTGACTTTTATTTTATTCCTAACTCTGTTTTATTCCTAACTCAATTCCCTTTCTCAAGAAAAGACTTGATCCCCAAAAAGGTATTAAAACTTTCAGAGCCTGAATTTAGAACATAATGAATCCTTCAGGAGAAAATAAACAAGGTGCCGCTTTTTTGTAAAATGATTCTCATCTAACCTGTTTACCAGCTGAGAAAGAAAAGATCTTGGTATTTAAACTTGAAACTTTTTTTCATTTCTTCATCCCATCTCTTTTTCATCTTTATAAACAGAATCTATAATTACTACACTAACAAAGAATACAGCTGAACCCTACACAGGTTAAACCATTCTAAATAAAGTAGAGAATAATAAATAATAGAATAGTCCAAGGAGCTAGCATAATAAACACACGAGGAGCGCCGCCACATCCTACAATGTAAGATGTCTCCCATTTCTAAGTCTTTTAAACTTCCTGAGCGAAAGAGACCATAAAAAGCGTAAGCCAACAATCTATTTTCACAGAAACTAGAGAGATCACACAGTCCAGCCCCTTAGCTAAATTTAAAACCCCCATTAATCATAATAAAGATAGCAATAATAGTGGTGGAGACAGTAGTGGTCGGAGTAGTATCAACAATCACCGTTCGTTGAGTATTTACAACGGGCCAGGCACTGTGCTGACTGCTAAAGGCACATTATTGCGTTTAACCCGCGTAACAATATGGCCAGACGGTTATTATTCCCGCCACGCGTGAACGGCCAGGTGCAGTTCGGTTCCTGCCGGGCTGGCTTCTGCTGCAGCGTTCTTTCGTATGAGAGCCTGATAGGGCAACACTGTCTATTTCAAACCAGCTGTGATTGAGAACATCTTCCTCATATGGAGCCCATACTGGGTTCATGCATCTTAGTGCTACTTTACGAAAATAAACAAGTCCAGTATTTCCTCCGAAACAGCTCTTCAGATCTGCTGACACGGCCACCGTGATGTCACCCGGGCAGACTAATCTGGTGGGGTGTCCGTGCCGCTGGGCCTGTCACCTAAGCTAGGCTAGCCAACGGAGTGCTCTCCTGAAAACCCCCGTTTGAGCCAAATTCTGAGACAAAACTAGCTCCTACCCAGGAGAACTACAGAGAATGCTGCCATCTTTACCCTTTATGGCAGCTAATTATCCCTAACGCTGGCTTTTCACCAGCTTATGGTTCTGATCCTTATGACACATCCCGTCTTTATTGTGTTTCACTCTGAATCCCTGAATGATCTCTAATAAGAAAGGTAAGGCATTAGCAAACTCTCCAGAGCAACTAATTTCAGGTATCACTCTTGTATCCTTTAAACAGTATCTTCCAAAGGATACAAGAATTGCTGGCAACATTCACTGTGTTTTAAAAGAATTAGAACTGAAGTTACAAATAACTAACTTATTAGTGATTACTGTGAGCCAGGCACTAATCTAAGTACTTTACTTATATTAATTCACTTGATTCTGGGTACGATATGGGTACAGTTATTATCACCATTTTAATAAAGAAGAAACTGAGGCACGGAAAGAAGTTGGCTAACTTGCCGAAAATCCTGTGTAGTTCTATAGGAGCTAGAAAACAAATACAGGAAATCTGGCTGCAGAACTTTTGATCACTACATTGTGCTCCTTCCAGTAGATACTAAACTCTTCCCAAGCTGGGGTCTGGGCACTGTTTCCTACACTTCGGCATGTTTCAGCAATTTGCCAGAGAAAAGAGCTATCTGGTGCAACAAAGTGCTTTTCCTGGGCCATATTCCTTCCTCTTTCGTGAATTACCACATCTTCCTACTTATAAGGGTCCCGTGAGGCGAGGTGGGAGCAAGGAGACTTTGACTAATTCAGAAATCAGGAATGCAGGCTGGCCAACAAAAACAGTATGAACCAGGCCTTCGCGAGCAGTGAACTCGAGAGATGCCGCTGTTTCTAGTGGTACTGGGGGTCCAGTCCATCATATACGCTGCTGGGGTCACCACTGCCACCTGCAGTCATACTCTGACACGAAGACCCATTGGTCAGCTGGGTCTGCATTCGGTTCAATCTGTATCTTTTCAGATCTAGTTGCTGTCGGTCACAGTCAGGGGATTAGGTCTGCTTTGAAAACTCATTGTTCTGGATCTGAAAATGCAAAAAGCCAGTTTTGCTTGGAGTGGAGCCCGCTTGAGTTTCTACAGCCAAGTTCCAAGCCCAAGATTGGAGCTAGTACAGTTGTATAAACTAGACACGTTTGACCTTGTGGCCTTTCTTATCTAAACTGTGAGGATGGAATATAAGAAGATAAACTCTGCCTTTCATATTCAACACAGTTATGGAACGTAAAGAGAAGAAAAATGACTCTTTACAGGGATTTTTCTATTCACCGTCAACTAAAAAATAAAGGGAAAGATAAGGCTCCTTTTAAGATGTCTCACCTTCTGTTCAAGTGCAACTTTGTGTCACACTCAATCATCATTAATTGTATTAACAATCTCTCTGAATAGTTATAAGTCAAAGAAAGAACTGTGTCTCTTTTGACCAACGTAATTATAACCGAATGAGTGGTTCAGTCATTTCAATAGAAAGTTTATAGTGAGCTATTCCACATACAGGCGATGTTAACATAAACCACTTTCTCAACTTAAGCAGTGGAGATACTTATTTTAGAATGGAATAAATCTTCCAGATCTTGGCTCTGCCTTTCTTTTTTGGCTCCCTCATAACTATTTGCAGCCTTTTGTTGGTTGCCTTCCCCCCCTTCCCATCCTTTCCTCCACTCCCACTCAACCCCAACCCCTAAAATACAAATATTTCTTACACATCAGAATCCATTTGGCAAGCTAGATTACTGATTCAGGCTTCTATTCCTGATTTTAAAAAAACACTTATCAGTTTTTCAGTCCCTAAATCCCTATGCTTTGATAGGGGGAAATGAGGAAACTTGATTTTCCCATTATCTTTTTAAAACAAAAAGATATTCACACACACACACCAAATCCCACAATCTTTTCAAGTTTCCAATAGGATAATTTCTTTTTTGAAACCATACAAATACATCTTCACTTTGAAAAGAGATAGGAAAAATTTATCCACATGCATCTTTGCTGCTGGTGAAAAGAAGATAAAGCATACTGAGAATTCCCAAACATTCTCCATCCTTGTCATGTGATAATTCTGAGTAGTCCCCAAAGAGAGGCATTTTCTCCATACACATCTATGTTGCAGCTCTAGCTACATGTGTTCTTGTAATATTTTTTTTCATTCAATATATTATCCTTCAAAATAGTTTCTTACAGCTTATTTGCACCTCCCAACAAATTTTAGCAGCCTGGAGCCCACAAAATATCCCTAAGCATCTTAGACGCTGGCTTTTTACCCAGTGTAGACAAAGCTTATTTGTTAGCATTTCACCATCTGGAAAAAACAGAATAAAACAAATCCTCTGGCCCATGGGACAGAATTAGTGCATGAAAACCTGTTGAAATAAATGCACAAGCTTCTATGGGGGAAGGCACGCAGTCGTGGAAAGTATCAATATTCACTTTCTCAGCTTCTCTCTTCTCTGGTGTACACAGCCTTACGTGGAAGTGGAGCCTGTTCAGTAATCCAGAAGCAGCCCGGCCGGGCGTGGCTCAGCGGGTGAGCGTCCACCTGGGATCCAGGCGATCGGGGTTCGATTCCCGGTCAGGGCACATGCCCGGTTGTGGGCTCGATCAATGACTCTCTCATCATTGATGTTTCTATCTCTCTCTCCCTCTCCTTTCCTCTCTCTGAAATCAATAAAGATATATTTAAAAAAAAAAAAAGCAACTAAAAAAATAATCCAGAAACAGTTTTTTGCCCCTTTTTCATAGTAGAGAGGAGTGCTTGAGGTACTAACCAAGAAGCCCATCTGCTATGGCTACATAATCATTTTCTTGAGACAAAGCAGGGTCTCTGCCTATAGCTGTGCAGATTGTGCGCAAGAGTAGTCAGCCAAGGGGTCAAGTGGGGCCAAAATCTACCTTCCTTCGGCGGGGCAAATACAGGCTGTACATTCAGGCTGCGCCTGCGGAAAGGAGGCACCTTTACTAATTTGTGCAAAGGTATACTAATGGGTCAGTGCTTGCTCTAGAGACAAGGACCATATCTGCCTCATGGACTGCCACATCCTCAGCGTTTTGAATACATGACAGCAACTTAATAATTATTTGGGAAATAATTCTTTGGCTTTACAATGTACCCAGTTGGACCTGGAAAGTCGGAGAGAAAGAAAAATGAGAATCATATGTTGTCTTTGGGTTTTTATTTCTATACCCCCCCCAAAAAATCATGACAAATACAAGTTGTATTCAGGTAAATTCATCTAAAACCGAATTTTTATCATCCTGACACTTTACCAGTCCTGCCAAATGTTTTTAACTCCAGGAGTATCTGACTCTTAATAATTAAAAAATTGAGAACATTTTAATGTAGCAAACTATCATATAACCTTATGAGACTACAATGCATTTCATCAAAAGGTACAACTGTGTAAGTTCTACCTGTAACACTACTGAAAGTAATATGATTTTTAAGTTGGGGAGCAAAACAAAACTTCCGTAAACCTCCACTTACTGTATTAGTTTCCTACGGCTTTTGTAACAAATTACCACAAACTTGGTGGCTTAAAATAACAGAAATTTGTTCTCTCATAGATCCAGAGGCCAGAAGTCCAAAATCGGGGTGTCAGAGGGCAACACTGTCATTTCTTACCTCTTTCAGCTTCAGGGGTGGTTGGCCTTTTGGCTTAAGGCTCTCTCTCTGGCCTGCCTTCGTCACCCTGTCCTCAGTGTGTGTGTCTCCTCTGCCTGTTTATAATCTCCCGCTGCCTCTCTTATGGGAGCATGTGATTGCATTTAGGCCCACTGAATAATTCAGGATAAGCTCTTCCTCTTAAGATCCTTAACTTAAACACACCTTTTTGCCATATAAGGTAATATTCAAGGATGTGGGAATTATGTCGTGGAGGTGCCATTTTCCTGCTTGTTATATTATCTGAATAAATAGTTGTATTTTTAGTTTTCATGGTTATGCAAACAGATTACATTAGTTTTAGGAACTCTCTTGAAACAGCAAAGATTCCTTACTTAAAACACCAGAATTTTAAAAAATCTTTCTTTATTGTTGAAAGTATTACAGGTGTCCCCCTTTCCTCCCCCATTGACACCTTTCACCCTGCTCCTGCCCCCTCCCCAGGCCTTCACCACACTATGAATCCTAATTCAATTACAATGCTCAAAGAGCATGTTTCTCTTACGTATAGCTTAGTGAATCTCCTATACAGATTCCGACCTAGATAATTTTTTACAAATCTGAAATATTTTCTTTACGGATATGCTAAACTGTTGTATTACACAGTTACTTTTGAGCTGATGATGCCAAAAGACTAGGTAGATCCACTTCTGACAAGCCACCCCTTGCTGGTTGTCAAAATCAGCTCACATCTTAGAAAATTTTAATGAGCTGAACCAATTAATCCTTTGCTACTGCCAAAATGGTGCGTTCAATTACAATTTTATCAAATAATGGTGATGGTAAGATCTCACAGTATTGACAACTATAGTGTAACACTTTAAAATATCTAGATTAAAGTTAAGTGAGCCCAACTGGGCATCGCTCAGCGGTTGAGCTTCTACCTGGGATCCAGGAGATTGGGGTTCGATTCCCGGTCAGGGCACATGCCCAGGTTGCGGGCTTGATCAATGACTCTCTCATCATTGATGTTTCTATCTTTTTCTCTCTCCCTCTCCTTTCCTCTCTCTGAAATCAATAAAGATATATATTTTTTAAAAAAGTTAAGTGAGAGATTAAGGGTAAAATAAAAGGAGAGGTGTTAACTGTCCACACAGATTTAAAAGGAGCTGATAATATAATACCTATATTTTTACATGCTGAGAGGTCATTGTGTGTTGCTTTTCGTGCACTCAGAGTTGAACAGGTTCCTGAGCATGGACTTAGGCTACCTAAACTCACCAGAGGCTGACTCATGAATGAAGCAATACATTCACTAACAATGTGGAATATGTGTTTTCCAGTGACCACGGACACAGGTCTGTCTATTATTCAGGAAAATAGATCTTCCAAATCAAAATATCTGGAAGACTGACTTATAATTATAAAGTAGCTTTGTAAAAAAGGAATCTAAGCAAACTGAGTTTGGAAGAGTATTTTATCTAAACCATAGACAACCTCAGGCACACATTAACAGTTTCTACAGATGGCTAATCTCATGTAAAACTTGATGAGTCTTACTTGCCTTACATTTAGAAAATGGTCTTATTTCCAAGTTTTAGGGGCTCCTCACTTTGCTCCAATGTTCTGCCTAAACTTTGATTGGTTGGGTTGCAACTGAATAACTGAGTTGGGGCTCTCTAATGCAAATGTTTTGGCAGCTTTAACAGTAATTCTTGAATGACTAGAGCAAGGAAGTAGATTCCACTTCAGGTTGATGGGAAAGCTAAAATCAACCCAGCTAATCCCAATAAATAAATAGCTTTGATGTAAAGTAAGTCTCTTATCTTGGCATTAACGCTGTCAGTTACTACCACCTTAATAAAATGAGGCCACATCTATAGTTACAACAAACATCGTCAGTAAATTGCAGAAAATGAGTAGATGATGCAGTAAGGAGTCCTCCTTCTGAACCAGACCTAAACCCAATGGCTCCCAAATGGAAGAGAGAAGTGTATGTTTGTTTGTGTGTGTTTGTTTGTTTGTTTGTTTGTTTTCAAAAGGAGTTGTACAATTTTAGGGTTGACTTTTGTAAGAATAAGAACAAAGAGGTTATCCTTGTCATGTGGCCTTAGTGCAGTTCACAGAATTGCTCTTGCTCCACTCTCCTTTCCCACCAGACATAATATAGTTTCCTTTTTATGGTTTTAAAAAATGCCTTTGGACATTAGGCTGGTGCTAGTCCAATGAAAGACAGACATTGTCCAATGGCATAGGAGTGGTTCACTAATTTGTTCACAAAATATTTTGAAATGAGACAAACTTTTAAAAATACAAAGTATTATTTTCCATAGGTACTGTAACCTTGAAATCTTATGGGGGGAAAAAAACCAATTCCAGGTTCTAGCAAAAAGACACACATGCTGAGTTGAGTCACAGTCATTCATTCATTTATTAAACAAATATTTTATGACAGGCAATTTGTTCGGTGCTAGGGATATAATACTGAGTAAAAATATATAGCCCCTGCCTTCATGAAGTTTATACTGTAGTAAAGTATGAAATTCAAATGATATCATATCAAAGTATATCTATATCTCCTGGGCATAATTTGAGACTGTTTTTACAATGGCACAGTATTAATGAATATTGTCGGTGAATATATGACATACAGGAGGCGAGATGAAGGTAGATATCTGAGGACTGTCACGTAGAAGCAGAAGTAGAATGTTTGCTACTTTAAAGGCAGAAATAGATGGATTATAAAAAGTTACATTTTGACTCAACATAGATTTCTTTTTTAACTAGAATTGCCCGACAACAGAGATATCCAAGTAAAAAAATACACCATCTATCAAAGAACTGCAGGAAGAATTACTGTATTGGATGGAAGACTGTCTCATCAATTGCCATAGTATCTTTCAGTTTTAACATACTAGGATTGGTGTATTTTCATATACTAGGATCAGTTTGTGAATAAGTCAACAGAAGAAAACAGTTACTTTAAATAAATACCCGCATTTTTCACGTTGACTATCGACATTATAAACCTCTATCATCCCTCAGAAAATATCTTAACTCCACTTTGCACAGATTAATACTATGTGTGTTAACTCAGTGTGTGTTGAAACTTTTTTTTAAAAATAGTTTCAATTTGCCTTTCAGGCTTAGTTTTCTATATGAATTAATCTTCAACAAGAATTTTTTTTAACTCAAAGATGAAGAATTTTATTTAACTTATCCCTCAGATGACTACGGGCTAGCTGACATATTCACCACAACCTCATGACAAAGCCAGAGCCAGAACTGCCAAGCTAGGCCACTCTTGAATTCTTGTCTGGGAAAATCCTTGAGAGATAAATAAATATTTGTTGTTATTTTAAGCCTTTAAGTTTTGGGGAGATGTGTCTTATAGCAATATATAACTAATACACAGCATAGCCCCTATCCCACCATTAATATAGAGAACATATATTGTTCACTTTTTAAAGTCTAGTTTATGGTGGTTTTGTTTTGGTTGCTGATTTTACTTTTTTATTTATCTTTTTTTCTTATAAAATCTAAATATTTTGAAGATTAATTGCATGAGATAATGTTCATGATACAGTGAACAAACTCTTTACACAATATGAATTACACCAAATGTTCATTTATGTCAAAGTGGTGGGATAAGTAATAATTTTGTTATATATATATATATACATACACACACACATATATATATACATATGTTAATTATTGCTGCATAACAAACCACCCCACAATTTAGTGCTTAAAACAACACAACCATTTCTTTGCTAACAATTCTTCAATATGATGTGGGTACCGTTGGGAAGCTAATGTCTGCTCCATATCATATTAACTGGGCTCACACATGCATTTGCAGTCAGCTCACAGCTTGACAGGAGCTGAAGGATCTCAGATGGTTTCACCCAGGTCGAGGGCCTAGGCGAGTACCGCTAGAATGACTAGGATCTGGCTGAATCTCTCTCTGCAGTCTTTCTGCAACAGGGCCTCTCTTTCCATAAGACCTCTCATTCTCAAATAACCTAATTCAGGTTCCTTTATATGGTGTCTCAGGGCAGCAAGAAAATGCTGCAAGGTTTCTTAAAGCCTAGACCCAGCACTAACACAACCCCATTTTCATCGCCTTCTAGTAGGCCAAATGAATCATGAGGCCAGCCCAGATTCGCTGAGAGGAGACTACACAGAGCTTGAATTCACGTAGGCATGGCTTACTGGTGACATTTTTGTAATAAATTACCACATATAATGCCTTTATTTTCCAATATTCTAAAATAAAAATACATTGTTTTATTTTAATAAAATAAATTTTTTAATTTGATAAATTTTTCTAAATTAATAAATGCACCGTTAAATTAACATCTTGGAAGAGAATCACTGTGAAAGCTTGTTTCAAGGGAAGTGAGTCTCTGATCTCCACTGTCTCATCCAGGAACACAGAGCTCTTTTGGTTGATGGTTACACTGGGTTAATGGAAACATAATTAATTATTGTTCTTACAACAATTTCATGTTTAATAGACGTATGTGAGGCTTAATTTAAGAACGCTTAGGACTAGAAGCCTTCAATTCAATTACTATTTTGCATGCTTCGTTTTGTTTGCAATACTTAGGATGGTTGTGAGCACAGTGGTTAGGGTAGGAATCCTAACTTTGAAGTAATACATATTGTTGTCCCAAAAGAAAAAAGAAACCTCATGAAAAGGACAAGTCTTTAGGGAAACAGGGATTTTTTAAAATCAATTAACTTTTATTTAAAAATGTATAACACAAGACCCCAACTTAGACACCATGGGGAAGCAATGAAAAGACAAATCTTTACTGAACATTAAAAAAACACACACACAACAATAACCAGAGAGATCTGATGAGTCTTAAAGGATTGTCACATAATAGCTTCGTAAACATTTGTTGATATAAAAATTATAAATATGACAATCAAAGTTAACAAATTCTTTTCTTTCTTAAATAATAAGATTAGTGGACCCATTAGAGATGGCATTGGCAACAAAAAAATATGCTGGCCCCCAGGTGGTAGTGGATATAATAATAGTACCAGCTCTTGGAACAGCAGAGGGATTTGTGCGCTGCCCTTTTCTCTTTTCCCTTCCTAGCAATGAGCCATCAACACTTTTGCCTTTCCTGTGGTCCAGAAGCAGCATTCCTTACTAATAAATTTGGTTTCAGTAGGATGTGTCCCAGAAAGCCAGCATGGTAAACTTGAGCACAACAACCTGCAGCTTCAAGTTTGTTCACTTACCCCAAACAACGTACCAACCTTTCTCAAGATCACTGAAGTCAACATGATATGATCAAGAAACAACCCAAGAAGAACTTTACATCAGAAATGAAGCATGAGGAGTTTATATGTTTTTATTATGAAATGTTAGGAATTAAAAGGCTTAAAGTAATCATTAGAAATATTACAATAACAATTGAATGTCTATATGTATAATTTATCATTCTAGGCACTATAACTACATTATCAACAAGAATTATGTGAGAAACACATTATTATTATTACAACTCCTGCCACCTTATACATGAGGTAACTGTTTCTGAATTGCCAAGGTCATGTAGGTTGTAAGCGGTAGAGCTGGGATTCCAGCCCAGGTCTGTCTGATACTAAATCTCTTTCCACTTAAGATAACAATGCCTTCTTAATTAAAATAAACAGTTCTCTTTTTCAGTTTTATTTTTCAATCACAGTTTACATTCAATATTATTTTGTATTAGTTTCAGGTATACAGCACAGTGGCTAGACAATCATATACTTTACAAAGTGCCGCCCATATTTCTAGTACCCACTTGGTACCATATATAGTTATTGCAAGATCATTGACTATATTTCCTATACTGTACTTCATATCTCCATGACTATTCTGTAACTATCAATTTGTACTTCTTACTCTCCTCACCTTTTTCACCCAGCCCCGCAAACCCTCTCCTGTGTCTATTCTTTGTATTTATGATTGTTTTAATTTTGTTTATTTATTTTGTTTTGTAAGGTTCCACATAGAAGTGAAATCATATGGTATTTCTCAAAAAGTTACCCATTTGATACAACAAGTATTTTAAATATATGGATCGATCTGACATTCTAAATTATTTTACTGGTTTCCTGGGCATATATAAAATGTCTTCGTCATCCTACAAAGTTCTCTACATTTTGGGAAGAGAACAACAAAAAGAAGTTATTTAAGTGTTTCTATCCTCTACTTGGTCATCATCATTATTGTCTGTTTTATAATAACAACTCCTATAAGAGGGTTCAATTGAATGCATAAATTCCACCTTCAGATTTTTAGTAAAATGTATCAACTTAAAGTACCCAGTAAATATTAGTGATTATTACAATTACTCAGTTATAGGTACCAAATGAACTAATGAGGTTTGGTGAGGTCCAAAAAGAATTTTTTTCAAGTCTAAAGACTTTTGAACCTTAATTTCAAGCCTGTTACAAATATTTTTCAGTTGCAGTTGCACATTCTGGGAATTTATGTATACATTATCCTTCTATCCTTATTTAGAATATTTTTACTAAAATTATAACACTATTAAATATATTTGACCCCCAAGTACACTGGAAATCCTCAGCTTGCAATGTTTTCTTATTAGATTTAAATTATGTCTTTTTCTTATACCTTTTTACATTATATATTTACATATTCTATTGACTGAGTCTGAGGAGTAGTGAGTTCAAGAGATAATAAACCTCCTAGAAATGATATTTAAAACTCCTAAAACATGGTGAAGGAGTAACTAAAAGGGCAAATTTCCAGGTCATAGAATCGATTTGACTAAAAAAAAGGTTAGAGGAAATCTACTCCTAGTTGTGCAATTAATTAAATAAACTTAGAGACTAGTACTTGATATGTCAAGGGCACATATCAAGGGCACACATGTGGGAGAGACACTGGCTTAAGGGACTGAGTCCTCTTGCTTTTCCAGCCCCCTTTCCTTCTGGGAGTCCGTTACACCCTCGATTTTGTTTCAGTTTGTCTCAGTTTGCTTCATTCAGTATATTTCCAAGTCTTTTCTTGATAATAATTTTACTTCCCTGTCTGCCTTTTCTTGGCAACAGCTGACCTGGCTGCAAGCCCAAAACATGGTAAATGACAAATCACTACCAGATGACTCTGCAAGTTTTACATAGAGTGTTTCCTCCAGGCTCAGAAAGCTCGAGGCCCAATAAAATTACTGGGCTGATTCAGAATCACAGTGAGATCCATACTTTTGAGGAAATCCTCTGGTTCTGGTAGATGGCAAAGCACTAACGAAGAATCCTATTAACTTTCAAAATAGAAAACAAGTGGTGACAGGCCATTAGAAATTATAATAATGAATAAAAAAGGTTATTAAACAAATGATATCATGAAAAATGCATAGCTTTTAAAGTGTTTTCCTAGCAGTTTGTTTTTAATAAAAGAAGTATTTTAAAAAATCATGCATGATGATTTTTTTATTAAAACATTAGAAACTAAACTCCTCAAAGAAAAAAAAGTACACAATCTCACCATTAAAATGTTTAACTGTTTCCTTTTTTTTTTTTTTTTTTTTTTAGTTTTGTTAAAGTTTTAATATTTCTCACCATACAGTATTGGTATATGATATTCTAATCAACAAATAATAAAGTTTTACCCTTCATTATCGGGCTTATGGATAGGATTTGAGAATATGTGTGCAATAAGTTTTAATAAATTAAAATATAAACAAAAACAAAAAATTTAGTTGACAACTGAATCCACAACAAAAACGAACCTACCCATTTGAATCACAAAGAAGAAAATCTTAGTAACTCTTCTGGATACTTAAAAAGTGTAATTTATCATCTCTTGGGAGACTTAAGAATCTACCTTTCTCAGTCCCCAATGGAAATTATTAGATTTAAAAATCTTACTTTATCCCACATACTACATAACTTGTTCTGGAAAACCACTTTCTCAGTGTATGTAGTATAACTTGGGGGAAATGTTTATGGCATTTTGGGTGGTTACGTATACAAGTAAAATTTACAAGGTCTATTAAGTTAAAACAGAAGATAGGTAAAATGCTTCGTAAAAGAGTGTTTAAAAAGTTATAAATTAATTTGTGGGTGTTTAAAACAATGCCTACTTTGCCCTGCACTTTGCAGACCTGATTTTTTTTCTCAGGTTTAATGACACTTACACAAGTTTAGCCTTTGGCAAATCTCAAGAATCCAAATTTCCCTATAATTCCCTTCCCACCAAAGCATCCTCATTAAATTTTGGTGTAGTAAGATCTTGCAGTCAGGAGACTTGGGCTTTAAATTCTTTGCCTTTTACCAGCCGTGCAAATTTAAGAATGTTACTTCGCAGGAGCCTTAGTTTCCATACCTTAAAAAATGGCAATTTGGTCATGGGCTATTTGATGATGGCCTGTGTAAGAAGATTATTTTTAGGATCAGATCTAAGTGATATTAAATACAGGTAAAATGCTGTTTTAAGCTATAGAGCACTCCATAAGACAAGTGTCCTTTCTAAGACTGCTGTCTGGCCTAGCAATACTGATGCTGCATCCCTTCTTCCAAACGCACTTCCTTTTGATAGGAATCAGTTCAAAATATCACCTTCCTAATTCTTAGGATTCATTCACTTCTGTGCTAAGAGACCCGGCGAGAGGTGTAAGTGCATTTCTCCGGGCTTTCTAAGAGCCCTGTTGCCAGCCACTATGTTGTCTGACTCATCAGTAAGCCTCCCCACTGGCATGAAGGCCTTGGAGGGGGAGCTGCGAAGCCCTGCTTATGAAACGTTTGGCACACTGACCACCTCCACGCTCCCCCTGAAACTGCAGCCCAGACAAGGCGGATGTGAACTGGAAGTGCACACGCCTTTTTCCTACAGCGGAAACATGCAGGGCAATTACTGACATTCAAACAAACAAGCAAACAAAAAAGTATGCAGAATAGAACAGTGAAGTTTATCCTTTTATCAGTAAAACAAAAAATCTAAAATCCCTATGCAACACCCACTCTACCCCCATCCCCCCCACCCCTCCCCAAAGGTCCTGTTTGGCTGCGAGACCGGCTTCTGGAAGTTATTCCTTTCTCGGTGAACGTCTGAAGGGGTTTCCGGATTTATCACGGTTACCATTCTTCAATGCTGTGCTCCTCATGAACAAGCCACGGACTGCACTAAAGACGGGAGCATGAACCCCTTAGCCGCGGTCTGCAGCCACCGGAGGGAGTGGGGTACATTGCGAGGGGTGAGCATTTTTCCTAAAGCGGCAAACTTTCACTCTTTTGAAGCTTTGCCCAACATGCTAGTATCAAGAGAATTTAACTATGTCGTTTTAACTGGGGGGGGGGGGATAAAAAACACACAACGCAAGCTTTTAAATTAGTTAAGACACTGGCTAGAGCACCATTCTTTTCTGTCATTATTGATTACGACACGTTTTAAACTGCAAATTTGCAATGAAATGCTCTGTTCCCCAGAAAAACAAAACAAACCAAAAATTACAATGGCATGGCTGAGATAAAGTCCCGCGGACCTCTCCAGTTCGCAGAGGTCCCTCCCAGCTTCTCCCTGCCTCCCCCTGGCCTGCAGCCACTGCTCGGGTAAGGGCCACCCAAAGCTCACCCTGGGTGAATTCCAGCAAATTCCGAAGCCAGCCTGACTTTCCCTCCAGCGCGAGGGCGACAGTCAGTGGCTATAATAACTGAAGCACATTGTCCACGGGCTCTGAGAGTTTAAGGTTGATGACCCCACAAAATAAAATTTCAGTGAGCTGAAGATGGAAGTAAAAGTCACTTCAAAGGGTCACTTCTAAACGACACCTTCCTGTCTCAGGGATTTGCCTGACGCAGATGAGAGGGAAGGAAAGCCTGTCAAACCTCATTGACCATAGGTAATGGTACAGGGTAATTTCTTCTGATAATGTCACCCAAAAAGGAAATCCTACAGACTAAACCGATTAAGACCTCAAGGGAAAGATCATATGAACAAAATGGATTTTTGTTTTGTTTTGTTTTTTGCTTTTGGAGGTCGTGGAGAGGAGAAAGGGGATGTGGGTGAGATTTTTAAAATTGATTCAGGGCATTTTTTTGAAAGAAAATGTAACTACATTTGAGAGAGAAAAATTGTGATATGTAACAGATGGGTCTTCTACATGTTCCCCATTAGATATTTATGAACTCTTAAAACCTTAGTTCCCCACAATCAGAAAGCAAGTGCCTTTTCAAAAGGAGTGGCTATTTCTTTAAAAATAAATAAAGTTGATTTTGGTAACTTTTGGGTAGTTTAAATAGTATTGTGTGGTTCTGCGATAAGATAGGAAGATATGGCTTGTGATTAGCCAAAATATTTTTATGTAAATATATACTGAATATGAACACATGTTTATAGCATACATTTATTTATCTATAAAGTGACTAAAAAATAAGTAGGAATGTTTAATTCTAGTACTTTTAAGTTAAGATGTCTTATGTGCGGTGTCTTAGGCTTTTTACGGTACTATATAAATATATTTTTTGGTACTATATATTTTTACTTGAAATGGATTTTTTTTAATGAAGACAAAAACTTTGTTTTAAATTATTTCATTTTCTCCTTTTGTTCAATTTTCCCCATTAAATGACCTTTTTAGAAACCATGAGAGTTTTAGTTCTTTATAATGACCACTGATGTATTTTGAAATACATGTATATATTAATGGAATGTGCTTGACATTCCAAGATAATACTTCTGATGGTTCTAGCCATATGTAGGTGAACAGGCTGTGAAAGGTTGATCTTGCCAGGCATCCCTAGCATGGTATGTGGTTTTCTAAAGAACATCTAAATTTTTCAGACTCTGTTACAAGCCATAGGTAGCTAGTCAGTTGGGTCTATCTTTCTGTTTGCCACACTATTCTGGATTGTTTAAAAATAACCTTTGCTATACTTTTTTCTCACTCATTTTGACACTACTATAAGTGCCATCATTAATATCCCCCACCTTCTATACCTTCCCCCATAAGGCTGCGCTCTTCTGAAAAATCAGACTCATGTATGTCAGTCATGACTGTTTTAAAAGTTATCCATGATACTCTGGAACTTTGATTTATTGAGAAGCATGAAATCAAAGTGTCAAGCACATTTGCCAGCCTGCTTGATCTGGTTTTCTGCTTTTCTTTGAATGTATTTTTGAACAGTTTGACTCAGGTATCAAAATCCTAATAGACCAGTGGTTATTTGTTACTGAAGAAATTACATGCTTCTATAAGAAAACCTCCCTAATTTAGGCTAGGAGGAAGAAAAGTTCTCTCCACTGGTAAAAAGGTGATTTGAAACTTAAAAGCTGTTATTACTTTTAAACTATTACTTTTCAAATTATTTCTTAAGTTATAAGTAATGTACATTATTATTTAAGTAATTATTTTAGGGCTAACAAATTTCACCCAGGAGATATATATTTTTTTAATTTGCTTATTAAAAATTCCAACTGCTATGTTTGTTTTCCTGGTTGTAAAAGTAATTGGGGACACATGTTGAAAAATTTTGGAAAATGCAAAAACATTTAAAGAAGGAAAAAAAATCACCAAGATTTGACACATATCAATTCTTGTTTTCTCTCCATATATTATTTTGCATATAGTTGAGTTCATACTTTTTTACTTAATTATGATATATCATAAAATTTTTTCATTTGAAAATCTCTTCCGAAAAATAACTTTAGTAATTATGTAATACTCCATTCTAGAAATATATTATATCTTAATAATTTATCTATTTTGGATATCTTTCTTGCTGGAAATAGCCTGCTATTAAAAGCAACAAAAAGGTTGCAGTCCTTTTACACAAATTTAAGTGAACATTCAGGATTATTTCCACAGGATCGATTTCAAGATGTAAGATAGCTGAGGCAAAGGGTATGGATATACTTTTAAAGTTGCTCCTCTCTAATTTAAAAATAAGATAATGTTCTTTGGTTAGTAAAGGTAAATTAAAAAGCAGTAGGAAGAAATACTCATAACTTTCTTCCTTGGGCAACCACATTCTGTCACACTTCCTTCCAGTCTTTTTTCTTTCATTTGAACATATTTGAAATTATTTTGCATGTATACTTTGTATCCAGTTTTTCTCATCTAACCTATCAGAAGCATTTACTTATTATTAATGACTGCATTAAGCCCCGTCATTTAAGTAACTCACCTAACTATATTCCTAAGAATTTAGATTGTTTTACAATTTTTCTTGGTTTAAAAAAAGGCTATGCCAAACATCTCTGATTATAAATCTTAGTGAGAATTTTATACTATTTCATTTGCACAGACTACCAAAAAAGGAAATACTGGATTATAAACATTTTTTAAAGCTTTCTTGCTACATATTGTTAAAAGCTGAATAGACAACTTTTGCCCTCACCAACATTATATATCTTTTAGGGTTTGCTAACCTGATTTGAGTATGATTAATCTCATTAGCCTATTATTTGTATTTTTTCACATGTTATTGAAGTTGAAATTTTTTTCATGTACCTTACCCATTTGTAGTTCCTCTCTTATAAAATAGTCATGCTTTTACCCATTTACTTGTGGGATTTTGTATTTTTCTTATTGAGTTGTGTGAGCTCTTTATAGAACAAACTTGTCATTTCTTTGTCACACTTATTGCAAATTTATTTCATCCTGTTAGAAAATCTTTTGTTTGAATAATACACAAGTCAAATTTCATTTACTATATAGTTTATATATAAATGGTACATCAAGAAGTTCCCTGAAATATTGTAAATATTACTAAAATAATATTGTGTAAGTTATTCATGAGTACTCTCCTTTAAAGAAGGCTAACTTCCATTTACATGATCATCAACTCTAAATTAGCAGAGTTTAAATTAATAAGACTTTTCTGAAAGTAGATATAGTGCACTACCTATCTTTTGTTGCTCTGAAGACTAGGGATAGTTATAAAATGATAATGGTAATCTACATGGGTTTTTTCACATAGGAAAGCCTACGAATGTACACAGATCCTTCCAGATCCAGACACTCCTGTGAGGGTTTCTTTTACAGCTATTGAGCATAAAAGTATTTCTGGAACATAAGAAACAATGTATACCATCCATGGCATCCTTAACTATGCAAGAGTAAAGTAAGCAAACAAATTTTCATATAATGGTTTTTCTTAAGTGGAGAAAAGTCCAAACAAATTTTGCAAAACCTTTCCTTCTATTGCATTAGTAGTATGGAATAGAGTGTACAAAAATACTATTTAATTCACTTAAGATTATAAAAGAAAGCTATTGTTTTAATCATAAATATGGATATTAGGTCAATATAGGCATTTATCATGATTAAACAAATTCTCAGTGGCAGATAGTCTTTCTAATTCCACAAAGTCTTTTTGAATATTTTTATCTAATTATATTATATATTTTGAAAATTATAAGAAGCTAATCAAATTAAATTGTTATTCATGCTCTCTTATTTTTTTATTTTTTATTTGGGGTGATAGCAAATTTTGAGTAATTAGTAAAAAAAAAAAAAGATTTAAAAATCTAGTTGGGAAAGAAGTTGGAATCATTCATTTTATAAGTTAAATGTATTCATTTCAATTTATTAGAAGCCAAGCTGGCCAATGACTAATAAGAATTTCTTCATAAGCAGCACCGCTACCCACAAATGTTTTTACTCTTCAAGTTTAACCCAGCACACACATCAGAATGCATTAGGTCAAACTTTGTCAAAACAATCCAAATTGTTTTCAGGAATAAGCAATTCAAAATTATTGAGATCTTTTTTCTGGTTGAAAAAAATATGACACAAATTAAAGTTAATTCAGATATTCTCTATCAGTAATAAATTGGAGGTAAGGGAATGGTAAAAGGTCAGCACACAATCTAGCTTCAATATCTGGCTCTTCCTAATTTCTTCATAAAAGACTGATAAACTTCCATTCTGTTTCTCACAAATATGCTCAAATATTAACATTTTACTGGCTCAAAGCAGAGCCATTTTTCTCATTGACAATGATAGCAACAGCACACATTTTAACAACCTACACTTTTTTCATGAAATCCAACAAAGTGAACAAACAGTCTTTAATCATTTAAAATGTAACCCAGTCTGCCATATTTATAGTTAGAAAAAAATAGAATAAATTTTAATTAACCCCAAAACATTTTTCTAATTTACCTTCATGGGGGTAAAAAAAAGTTTGCTTAACACAGAACTATACATTTATATTTGTTAGAAGGAAAAATGTTAGTAGTCCTAAAAATGAAGCCATGAGGTCATCATATCTACAATTATAATTAATCAAATAGTTCACAAATAACAAATAATCTGGCTCAAAATTATACTTTTTTAAAAAACAATTACTGTAAGTAGAGATCCATGCATGGCTTTCTCTTCAAGCATTTCTGAATCACCTAAGTGCCTCACAATCATTCCTGTTCTTTTGTTCTTTAAGCCAAACTTTAAAAAATCTACCTTGATTCACATGCATACAAGAGCTTTGTGTCTAATGATCTGGACATCATGAAACTGCTGGAACCTTGCCTTTGACGAAACAGATGGAATGCAGCTAAGAAAATAAAAAGTAAAGTTTCCAACTCTGAATGCACTGTTACTTTGTCTAAACATACTTCATTATCTCAAATTATAAAATATAAAAATATATCTATTGCTGGCATACCTTATGAAATGCAAAAGAAAACAAAATAAGCTAAGCTCTTCATTGTGATGTCTTTGTAGTTTGATTGAACACATCAATTATTTCAAAATGCCTTTGTCAAGTTTTTGGTAGGGTACTTTTTTCTTGCTGGGTTTTTTGGTTTTTTTTTTTGGTTTTTTTTTTGCCTTGACATTGGCTTTGAACATTTGGAGCAGATTCATTTCTTATTTGTGGTCACACAAAGGAATTCATATAAAATTAATGCCTAAATTGTAACCTTAAATTTTAATGCCAAGATATTTATAATGACCTATAATTATAATTAATGAATATATATTATAATATTCTGTTAACCAGACACAAATATAATTAACAAAGGATTATAAATGTTAACTATATTTATAATTCCCTCATATTTAAAATATTATATAACATTACACAAATTAATTATGATAATTTAAGTATATTGGTTATAAGAAATGAAACTGCATATTCTAATAGTGTTCAAAATATAAACTAGTATTTATATTTTAATTTTTACTTTAAGAAAAGCTTAATTTTAGAGCATTATTTTCTTAATAAAAAACTGTTTAATATGTAGTTTATCAGGCAGAAAATATATTCAATTTCTACAAAGTCTTTGTGTTTCTTTAATTTCATTTTAATAATAATTTCAAGTCTGTACAGAAAGTACCCAAAGAAATACATCACAATTTTTAAAGTGGTTGTTTTAATATCATTTTTCCCAGAAAATATTTTACTTTGCTAATTGGGTAACAGAAGTTAATCTGTGCTGCCTTAATACTGTATTTCCCTTAACGATAATAGCAGCTAAACATGGAGAATCAATATGCTAGTAAAACAACAAAAAATCCTAAGGCCCTTTGTTATTTTACCTTAAATGAAAGAAGACTCACTTTCCAAATTCTTTATCAAAAATAAAAAACACACAGATAATAGTGTGAAGGCTTGGGGAGAGGGGGTGGGTACAGGGTAGAAAGGGTCAACAGGGAAAAGGGGGACCATCTGTAATACTTTCAACAATAAAGATAAATTTTAAAATAAGAGATACACAAGAGGAGTTCTGTGTAGAATGCTCATACCTTCTGTGAAGTATTATAATGTAAAGATATTTACAGAAGGTGCATGTTACCACATTGTTTACACAGTTAGTAGGTGTTTCATTTAGTAATTATAACTGTGCTAAAAACAGTGTTTCACATCTGTATTGCATACATCTTTTTAGGTGTGTTCAGAAACTTCACTCCAGTTTTAAACAATTCAAGGTGAATTGAAACACTGAAACTACACTCTTCTACACAGTCTTTTCTATTACCATGTACAAATGTATTGAATTCATGTTATGCTATGAATCAATTCATGCATTAACTATCTGGAACACATTCAAATAAATCTTTGATAATACACAGGTGAAAAATATAAAGAAAAAAAGAATAAAATTGTACTTAGAACTAAGAGTCCATTAAAATCCACCTTATTTACATTCTAATTCCAATTAATTACTTTTATACAATCATGGACAATAAATTCAAGATAGTGCTGACCAATCTTCTAAAAACATATTTTCTATAACACAGTTGTTTTTGAAACATTTTTTCCAAATGAAATAAATATCAACTTTATTTGTATAACTTAAATGAAATTTTGGCTATTCTTGCTATCATTTTAGTCATTCATAAATCTCTACATAGCATTTCTCTTTGATAATTTAAGACAATATGTTTTATCAACAGTATTATTTTAAACTTTTCTTATTTCCAAGGAGAAAAGTAAGAAAGAAATGCCCTAAAGTTTGAGATATTTTATTTGCAATTTAAATCTTGCTAAGACTTTTGGTTTGGTGTTCTCTTAAAAAAAATAAAAAAATAAGCCACATAACCAATAGTACAGTAAATAGTAGGGTAGCTAAAAATAAGTTATACCCCATTATTAAGGATATATTTATTTATGTCTCCTTTCCCCCAGATGCCTAGAAATCCATTCCAAAGACAAAATGCTGATTAAATTATAATACCCTACATAGATCTAACAGTAGTATTGGCCGAAGGACAAATGATGGCACTTTGCCCATTACATTTTCACTGAACCTAAAAGATATGAACTAATTTAGTTAATTGTGGACATTTTCAATATGTCAAATATAGTATTTACTTGTAAATTGCTAGATTTGTAATGAAGCACTTTCCTATACTTAAAATTTTACTAGAAGGAAAAAAGATACTAGAGATCTAACCTTAAAAGGATCAGCAATAAACATGTTTAAAATTGCATGTACTATATATTAACAGCTTTCTTTAAAAACCACCAATATCCTGGAAAGTCTCTAGAATTACTAATACACATGCCTTTGGTCAGTTACCGATTGCCAGCACAACTGCTGACCATCAGAAAGCCCAAGACGTTACCAGCTGGTGAGCCTTACGAGAGCAAATTGTGAAAAGAAACTGAGCCAAAAGAAAAAAAAGAAAAAGTGTCAGGTAAGTCCAGGAAAGTCCTCCACCCTAATTTGCATGCTCTAGAACTCAGTCTCCATGCCGGAGAGAGAGACTTTTCCACTTAACCTCACCATTAAAAACTTTTTTTAAAAATTGAATTAATTGGGGTGACATTGGTTAATAGAATTATATAGGTTTCAGGTGTACAATTCTATAATACCCCATCTGCATATTGTATTGTGTGTTCATCACCCCAAGTCAGGTCTCCTCCCATCAGCATTTATCCCTCCCATTCCCTCTTCTTCTTTCCCCCATCCCCCCTTTCCCTCTGGTCATCACCACACTGTCATCTGTCTATGAGGTTAAACACTTTTTAAAACTGGAGTCTAAGCCAAAGAGAGGTGAACACCTGAAGACAGACATTTATTGTAAAGTTTTTTAAATACACCCTCCCACAATTACCAAAATAGTGAGAAAGGTCTAGATGAATGGAATATTTAATACAAAGTTACAACCAGCAGAGCTCAAGCATGACTTATTCCAAATTTCTGGCTGACAAGAATCAGCAATATATACGTATCCCCTGGATTCCGTCATTTTTAAAAGCTCTCAGGCTGAAGTTTTCAGTTTCCTCTTGCTTCTAGTTAGAGCAGATGTACATTTCAAGGGGCATTAACAAAAACAAGAGATTACTACACTTTACTTTAAAACACAAATTTCCATAACTTTTCTCTTTACAACATCAAAATTTATTAATGCATCCAAATTTATTTTAATATCTTCCTTATTTCTCAAGAACCACAAAAAAATGTAAGCTAAGAGGAGTATCTGCCCCATGCAAACCCACAAATTGGAAAATATAAGCAAAGCAAATGACCAATAACTCAATAGAGAGAGAAAAGGCGTACCCCAAAGCAAATTCTCAAAGGCATTTAGGACACTGTTTAAAGTTTACAAAAAGAAAGTCTAAATCCCTTATCAGACTCTGAATTAATGACTGTTACATACTCAATAGCTTAAAAGTATTTTGTAAAGTAAAAAATGATAAACTGACGATCTGATTTTTATTTAGAAATACAAAATACTTTCCCAAAGATGGAAGCTTCAGCTGCATCCTGAGAAGGGAGCCAGTTTAATTATTTATTTTTCTGTGATCTAAACTACCAGGTTAGCTGGTAGCCAGAAATAATTGACCTATGTGGAAAACCTCTTTGCAAAATATGTTTGTAAACAGCATGTTTGTGCTGAAAGTGAGATAGGTAGTAAATACTTAAGGTTAAGCATTCTGAGATTCACAACTGACTCTGATGCCAGCAATTTCTGAATAGTGTTTATTTGTCTTTGAGGTTTAAAAAAAAAAACCTTCCTGCCATGTGGACTACCAGGTTTTTTATATTGATGTTTGTTTCTAATATTAAAACTACAACCATCAGCTTGATAGGGTATGGCTTATAGAAGGAAAGTAAAAATCTCATTCCCCCCCGACACACACACACACTTATTTCCACATCCCTTAGAATCTGACCATGAATTTATTCATTTATGCACCGAATATTTATTGAGCACCTATTATGAATGAGATAAATAAAAATAAGAAATAAGTTTAAAAAAAGTATTTTAATGGACTTTTTACCTTTAAAAACTCAGTAAGATTTATTTAAAGTTTGCTAGAATGTTTATAGTTAAACTATAACTTAGTTTTTTTCATAATTCTTTTGTTTTTTAATAATCTGTTTCATTTGCTTTGAGATTTTGGAGAATTCGCTTATGTTTACTTTCAAGGTTGAATTAAATTCTCCTTAAACAGACTTAGTAACCTTGAAGAAGAGAAACAATAAAGTACTTTAAAATTTATTTTGAAAGATATAAGAAAATTAGTTTGGAAAGTAAAGATGAAAGGGTTATATTATTCTACATTAAGAAACTAGTTCATAAATATGCGATACTAATATCTATTCCCGTCTATGGGGAAAATTATGTTTCTAGAGTACGTTGTTTAATGCCTGTGTCAGCCACCCGCCTGGGAAAATCAAGGGATCAGGAAGGGCTGTGTCGGTTCTGATGTCGGGACACACCATTAGTGTGTCCTCAGTGCCTGTCACAGCGCTTGCACATAGCAGGTGCTCAGTAAATATTGAGTGAATATCCACAAGCGATATTTCCCATTCTCTTGCTGTCAGAAGAAAGGGTCCACTGCTGCTCTGCTCATCACTTCAGTTATCTGTACTCTGTATGTTTTTAAAAACCAGTTCTATCTACTGACTCTTCCTCTTGGGGGAAGAAACTTTGTGCCTCAGCTTTTTCCTTCCCCACACAAGGGTTTAGACTTTATCTTCCTAAAGGCCTGGCTGTCAAAGGAAGACCAACAATCAGGACAAATTTCGGAGGGAGAAATGTAATTAACATCTGTAGGTATGTACCCTATCTCAAGCACTGTCCTTCCCATTTGCCATTCCACTAGGGCTTCCCAAGGTGTTTTCTCCTAGGAAGTCTTTTTAGATCTCCTATTATGTACTCTTTAGAAAGTTCCAAACAGTTCTAACTCCCTAGGTTGCACACTATCTACCAAAGTCAAGTCACTTGAATTTAGATATGAATTACAATAGAAACCACTATGAAACCTCCTCATTATGGTCCCTACGTGCTAATGAGTCCTTATCACTGTGGCTTGTTTGTTTTTTTGTTTAAATTTTTGTTTGTTTGCATTTAGAATGTGCCCTACAATTTATGCTCTAGAAATTCATCAGAGTACCTAAGATTTGTTTATTGCTTTACGTTTTAAAAACATCTCTGATACATTCTCATTTCATCACAATGACACCCTAAGTTAATCAAAGAAGGCATTATCTTCATTTTCTAAATTTAAAAACAAAAACAAGTAGAGAACAGTCAAGGCCAGTAAGTAGCCAAGCTGAATCTTTTAACTCTAAGCTCAGATTTTTTTTAAAGATATAATGTAGGGATCTCAAACTAGCAATCTTCATAAGAGTCTTAACACGCAAGTTTTTTAAAACCAAAGTTAACTTGAATGTACATAAGTAAAGTGTGTCACAGGCCTACCACTCTCTGTTGTATTTTATTGGGCCCCTTCCCACATTCATATTACTATCTGGTCACTAAAGTTATTTTCATTGAGATCCCATAAAAAAGAACAGCAATTCAATTCATTAATCCATTCATTTGTTCATTAAACACAGTACAGCCATTATTTGAGACACTAGGTATCTCAAGCTCCATGAGACATGGTCACTGCCCTCAGAAAGCTTTTGAGCTAGTGAGGAAGTCAGATAAGCCCATCAGGACAGCCGGGTAGCAGACAGAGGAATGCACTAAGTGCCAGCCAAGGACTAAGGTCAAGTATTTAAATCAGGATGAGGGATCAGAGCATGGAGATGATCATTTTATGGCTATTATGTCTCCATTACCTTTCTCACTTTGGTTTTCAAATGACAATCCAGAGTACAGCTTTCAAAGTTTAAATTCTGAGTTCTTACTGACATTCTGTAATATGGAATGACAACTATTGACTAAGCTTCAGGCTAAGCTCAAATCATTACAAATTTGTGTTAAAAATTGGTAATTATGTTTTGGTGGAGAGCCTAAGGCCACAATTCTACTACAGATTTAAAAGTTTTTCAAATAGATCTTGGACACATAATGAAAAGGTAGATAGGAGAGATACCTTATTTCTGATCAATAAAGAGAATTATATCTTGTAAGTAGATTAAAGCCACTTCAAATGTTTTATTTAGCACTATGTATACCATGCATTATAAATAAACATGTTTTTATTATTTCAAATTCAGGGAAAGTAAAAAGCTACATAACCAAAATTTACCTAAAAGGAAAATATCTAGTTTTCTATGTATTACCTAATTCTCAGCAAGTCTCTGGATCTAGAAAACAGAATTATATTTTTAAACTACTTGTTGATTTGTTAAAGGGCCTCTGGCTCAACTACAACATGAAAACTGTTTAAATTTCACAAGTCTTGGAGTTTTTACCAGAAACCCAATTCAGTCAAAGATTGGCGGGAGGAGAGGGAGGAGGGGTGGAGGGAGCCAATGAGGGGGAAAAAGGGACATCCGTAATACTTTCAACAATAAAGATAATTTTTTTAAAAAAGATTGTCATATGGTAGTTTTATATTCAAGTCTTTAAATCCTTGCCTTCAAGAATTAGTATGTACAGTAAAAGAGCTAATAAATGTGCTAACTGTTCTGTGTTATACACCTTGACCCATTTTCGATATATCATTTAGGATGCCCTTGGTTGAACTGAAAAATCTACTTCAAGATATTTTAAACCATAGAGGTAATGTGGAGGTACAGGTTAACACACAGGCTATTTCGCACTCATTTTCTCAGCTTTGCTCCCCTCAGTCCTTGGGCATTTCCTTCATGGCCGCGAGATTTGCTACATTTGCTACATGCTTCCTAAGTTATAGCTGGAGAAAATAGGGACTCTCCAACATTCTGAGGATCAAAAAAATCACCAAGAATCATTTTGATTAGGCAATCTTGCCTCAGCCATTCTTTCAGCTAATATTTATTGGTCACCTACTGTCTATCGGGTACTATTCTTTGTGCTGGAAACAGCCATGAACAAAACAGATTCCCAGTCTTCACAGAGCTTAAGGTCCTGTAACCATCCCTGAATTCATCAGAGTGAGGACTAGTTTACGTCCAATAGTTTGCCATCCCTGGAGTGAGGGCGAGGGTCCATTCTAATCAAACAACATGACTACTGCACAATGGTGTAAGGAATGGAATAGATATTGATAATGCAACTGCAAAGTCCGCCACTCTCGCCTATTAATATTTCAGCAGTGGACATTGATGATCAATTAGATGAATTCATATACCATTCTATAGGAGTTGAAAATATATACATATATATACAGAATTATTTTATGTGGAAATAATCTATACCTGGCAGAGAATGGAAGTAATTCCTTGCAGTTGTCAAATGGGCTGCAGATCCCAGCCATACAGGATGAAAAACGTCTGTTCTGCCCAGCTGCTATTGAAATGTCGACCACCTCAAAAAAAAACATGCCATGCCAATGTTTTTACCACCATAATTAATGTCAGGAAATATACTGGGTAACTTTTTACAAAGACATCTTTTTGGAAAGTAAAATATCATCAGGCTGCAGATGAAGCCTACAGTGTCCTAGTTCCCTTTAGTCTCTTCCATGCCGACAGTCTTCATCTTTAACTAGTCTACTGCCCTGCAAACTCCACTAAGGAGAAC
Organism: Miniopterus natalensis; assembly: GCF_054644295.1. Classification (NCBI taxonomy): domain Eukaryota; kingdom Metazoa; phylum Chordata; class Mammalia; order Chiroptera; family Miniopteridae; genus Miniopterus; species Miniopterus natalensis. The sequence goes on from NC_142089.1 coordinate 46,268,923, forward strand.
CGAATAGAGAGGATGGCTACTTCAGCCCAAATTCCTTATGACTACCAGGAAAAAATATATATCATACTCCTGATGGGTGATAAGCCGTCTTGTAATAAAGTAGAGTATGTTGATCTTTTTAACAAATGACGTACTAGGTCATGTTACCAGTGTCTGGCACGGCCTCATCTGCATCATTAGTGGGGTTTACTTAACACCAAACTCTAAAGATGAATCACCAAATATAAGACGCCTGAGCTATAGCATAAGGAGAATCACATTCAGCTGTGCCTGCAGTGGTGCTAACTAATTAACCCAGCAACTGCCCAACTCAGTGAGTAGCGTTGCTCAAAGAAAAGAGAAACCACCTCCAGCCTGAATGGAAATGCTCAAGGACAGGGCAGCTTTGAACTCAGCTTTAAAGGTTGAGGGAGAAGTGGAAGCCTATTTAGGAATTTCTCATTTTGTTCGACTTGGATTCATACCTTGGACTGAAGTCAGAATTAACTTTTCTTAAGATAATTTCATCTAGCTTTGGAGAAGGAACTGCTGGGAGATAGAGACCAGAGTGAAGCCTCAACTTGACTTCAGCAAATAAACTAGGACGTCGTGGTACTCTTACACAGGGACATAACCTGAAGAAAAATTTCCTTCTGAAGGACTATCATGACTGAGATTTCAAAGCTGGCTTGAGGAAAGCTCTTGAAAATCAGTGAAGAGCTTGGAAGACTTTGAATTATAACTTATTCTGATGACCCTTATCTCTGCCCTCCCACCCCACCCCAAAAAATGGAGAAACTGGGATTCAGAGAGTTATATGATTTCCCCAAGAACATCATGCAGGTAAAAATCAAAGGGGCTGAAACTGAAATATAGGTCAGCAGGCTCCAACTGTAAGAGCTTTCACTTCAACATCCTGCCTCTCTACAAAGGAAGGGGTTAAGGAAAATGGAGCATCGAAAATGAAATGTCTGAAAACAGCCAGTAGAAATCAACTGATCACATGAACTGATCTGTGATTAAGGTGAGGCAAAACAAGATGCAGTATCCTCTAAAGGAACAAATAATACAGACTCACTCCAAAAACCATGATTAAACCAAAGAAATTAAAATGCAATGTTTCCTCAAGGGTAAAAGGCATTCAATTAATTCAATCAAATGAGTGCTCCTTTCCCTCCTGATATTTCTCATCAGTGCACACAGAAGAAGAAAAGTATACTTTAATCTCTAAAAGTATTAGAAACAGTAATTAAATTTAACCTGGCTGTAATTCTTGATAGCACTAAAAAAAACCCTACTTTACATCTACATTTTTTACTCTAAATTCCCAACAAAACTTTCCATAAACAAAAACATTCGACTTTTTCAAAATAGTCTGCTAAACAATCCCCAGTGTGTTTGTATGAAAAATAAACTCGGCCTTGTAGTTTGGGGATGATTAATTCTCAAAGCTAGCAAATATATGTTGGGAAGACAGCAAATGCTCACTTCAGCCATCCATTGTCTTAAATGATAGTCTTTATAGAATCCTCCTCTATTCCAATCATCTATAAAAGTTTTCAGCCGTAGATATATAAAATTATTTTGTAGGAGAGAGTGAGAAGAGGAAAAGATTAGTTGCAGATTTTAGAATTAAACAATCCTAAAACAATTTCTAGCTCTGGTATGGTGCCTCACCACTACTCTTTCAACAGATTCTACAACAGACCAAAGGAGTAATTCTGATGCGAGACTCAAAATAATTGAGCAGATGTTTCAGAAACAGCATGTTAATGCTGTTCCCTTCCCACAACTGAAAAAGTACAGAAAGGGTAGGTTACCTCAGAGACCATATAGCCTTCTGCGGGTAGTTCACTTTTGTTCTATATAAATAACAGCCTTTATTAAAAACATATAGAAAGTGTTGTGATGAGTTCATCTGATACTTTCCCAATCCAAAGCCCAAGGAATAGAACAAAATCATTATAGAATTGCAGGGATGAACTAACTGTATTTTTGCCAGTCTCCTTAATGGACTGGGAATTTTCCAAGAACAAGGACCACCCTTGTCTCACTCTTTTTTGTATCCTCAGCACCTAGAATATTGTAGGTGCTTCATGAATTGAACTCACAAAGATGTGTATAGTTTTCTTGAGACCATCTCCCTTTTAGACTGATATAAATGCAACATTTTTTTTTTAAGAAAATGCATCTAGTTAAGTATTCTTCTAATCCCAGATTTTACACGATTATAACTATGAACTAGACATGTGTAGGAAAAGGCATTAGACCTTAAAGAGGCACATAGAAAATTGGTGCAGAACTCCAGATTGACTAAATCAGGTTTGTTATTTTATCCATTAAATAGTCTAAGCAGATTAATTGGAACCAGACATGTGAAGATTCATAAAGTTTGCTTTTTTGTAACATCAGTTATTAAAAGAGAAATTTATAGGTTATATTTCAGCATATCAAAATTAACAGTTTGAGGGAAATGTAAAACTTGATAAGTAGGTTTTTAGAGGTATAAGAAGGCAACACATTATGAGACTGGTTCCCTTTCTATAACCAGGTTTATCTCACAGTAAGAAGGTACTGAATTCCAACTGTCTTGAATAAATAATCAATTACCCACATTGCCAAGGATACATTTTATTTAGGAATTAATACCAAAACAAAGGTTTGTTTTCCTAAAGAAGCAAAGAGAAAGAGACTATGCACCCCTAAGTACTTGTCTAATGGACACACCTTTAATCACAGCATCTGCAGTAAAAGCAGTTTGCCTGTCCACGTAACAACTGGAAGAACGTGACAACCTGTTTTGGGCAGAACTCATTCAAATGAAAGTTCTTTGTCAATTGAAGAATACTGATTTCCAGGAATGAATGTCATATGGTTATTAACCTGTGTCAAGGTTTCTATTTCTGGGCTTATAACTAAAATATTATGCAAAATTATTATTTTAAGGCTTTACACTGGGGTGCATACATTGGCTGTGAACAAAATAGGTCAATATATCAATATATTCTAGAAAATATATTTGAAAGCATACAGCCAGTATTCACTTTTTCAAGCCGATTCCAGTCTGTAGTCATGCTGCTATTAGATATATGTGCTTAGATAGCAAATATAGATACTTGAATTTTTTCGAATTGTCACAAATAACTTTACTTCTAAAGAGCTCAGTAGTAGGAATCATTGTCTGTTAGCTATTGATGATACAGTAGAAAACCTTTCTGAGTAGCCACAAGATTTAAAAAAAAAAATTGCACTTTAGACTCAATGATTAAGTTTATCTCTATGTGTTACATTCAATATATATTTGATACAGTCACATTACAATGTTATTCTATTTTATTATTTTTATAACCAGTTATTCCACCATTGGGAATAATGTAAAAAAATGTAAATTCCTAAGTTTAATATATATAATGAAGAAATACATAAATCATCAGAACTATATATTAACTCCCAAGAGCCACATCAATTCTTGTGTAGGGGAATGGGGGGAGTTGTTTGTAACAGTTGTTTATTTGGATAATTATTTTATTTTAATTTAATTGTTTTGTTTCCAAATATTTTTCCTTTTTAACATCTTTACTATTTTAATATAGTCCCTCTATGCAACATTTAGGTAATCTGCCTGACCTGGCCAAATGTGTTTCTGATGTCTGTCAGCAAGTATAAAAGCATAATTTCATTAAAGTATATGATATATGCTCAGGACTGAGAGAACATTATAAAATGAAGAAGTTTGGCTAAAGTTCAACTGGGCATCAAATAGCACTGGCAAGAATGTTCTTAAACAGATGGTGTAAAATCTTGCTAACACAATAGTGTGTGCTTTACACAGGAACAATATCAGAAGCAGATGTGCTGCAAATGACCAAAGTCCCAAACAGAAACAATCAACATGAGATATACATTAAAAATGATGCCCTTGCCAGCTGAAAAACAAAAACAAAAGAATAAAGACTGAACAAATGCATGTCCTTGTCAAATAAGAAATGCTACTGATACTTTTCCAGATCAAGGTCGGCATCCAAGTATTTTCCCTTTGGCTTTCTCTTATACATTGCTATTAAAATTTTATCGGGCTAAAATTAAGAATACAATTTTTTATGCACGTTAAAAATAACTAATCATATAAAAGAAAAAACAAGTCCTAGATTTAGAAATTTAGGGGATCGAAGGGCCCCTATGCATCATTTGAAACTGAAAAATAGTCTCAACAGCCCAGAAAAATCTCTCCCCCTCCCTCCCCCTCCTCTTACACACACACACACACACACACACACACACACACACACACACACCACCGAGCTGTGTGCAAGGCCCTGGGCGGTCACGGTATTTGCCCAGGCCCTGCACAGCAGTGTTGAAAGTACCATGGGCCGAATGCCTACGGCTGCCCAGCAGCTAAGGCCAAGTGGGAGAAACTGGAACTCCTGGGGGGCCCCGGCTGGGCCGCAGCCCTGCCCCTGGGACGGCAGGTCGGGCCGTCGGACCCCAGGCCCAGCTCCCCGGCTGCCCGGCTGCGTGGACCCTGCGCACCGGAAGGGGGCCTCTGCGGGGTCCGCGAGTCTCCCGCGCCAGCCTCCGCTTGGGGCTCTCATCCCGAGCCCGGCCGCCCCGAACAGCCAGGCGCCGCCGGGGGCCGGGCAGGCGGCGGCCACAGCCCTGCGGGCGGCCGGCGGGGGTTGCGCCGCGCGGGGACCTGTGAAAGGTGCGCAGGAGTCACCTACCTATTTACGGCAGAGACGGCCCAGGGGAAGGGCTCGGGCCTTGGGCCTCCTTCAGGCGCTTACTTGCTCCGAGAGAGGAGCGTGAAGCTCTGGAAGCAGGTCTGGTTCCCGAAGCCCGACGTTTCGCATCTGCAACCCCAGCCTCCCCCCGGCGTCGCCCACGGAAAGGGCGCGGAGGGCGGCGGGACCCACCTGCGCGCAGCCCGACAGCGCGGCCGGGCCTTCCCGCGGGGCGCGCCGCCCTCCTCCCGCCTTCTGCCGACTTTGGGTCCGTGAGGTGCGGGTTCCCGCAGGGGCTGCCGCCCGCTTTCGGACCACAGCGTGTCTCCCGGGCGTTCGCCCTCGTCGCCCACTTGGTGCCCACACGCGTCGGGCCTCCCGGGCGAGCACCGTGCGCGCCAGGGACGCTCGCGGCCTTTCCCGGGGCTGCCGCCGGCGGACCTCGCTCGAGGGGGCCGCGGAACCGGGAAAGCGGCCAGGCCCTCCAAAGGCAGGCGCCCTCCGAGCCAGCCCGCGGGGAAGGGTCTCAGCCCCCACGGGAGGCGACCTGCCGGCCTCCGCCTAGGGCTTGGGGGTTACCAAGGAAATGCAACAATATTTACGACCAGAGGGACAGGATGATGAGAAAGGGTTCGCCCAGCACGCCATCTACCTCCCTCCCCCAGCAGCTTCCCACCCTTAGCGCATCCTGCCCCACGGGCTCCGCCAGGGCTCCTGACCCCTGCAAAACTGAGGGCGCGGCAAGTCCCTCAAGCCTCCCCCACACACACACGCACCCCCAGCTCTGCGCCCCCACCCTGAGCTCCAGAGAGGATTCTAGCTTCTGATACTTTGGGGGGGGGGGGCCCTTCCCTTCCTGCCCTGCAGCAGGGCTCACAAAATATCCTTATACTTAGCACAGTCCTTAGACCTTGAGTCCAGACTCTGTCGCTAATTTTCCGTAAGAACTCGGGCCTTGTCTGTGAGCTTTATATTCCCCATCTGTGAAATGGACAGAATAATATTTAGCTCTCAGGTGACTGTGGGGAATATAGGTGACCACATTTGAGATCTGGGCGATGCTAAACAATAGACGGTATTTCTTATTGAAGGGTAGCTACACACATGGACACATTCATCTCTAGAAATGCAAAAAGCCTTTTTAGGAAAAAAGATATACCGTCTTTGGGGGAAGGGGCAGTGTAAAGAATCAGTAGCTATGGCTCAGTTTACCAACTATTTTTTCCCACCCGACCTTTAAAGGACAACTTTACAAGGACCAATCCAGATATCTTCTTAATGTGAGCGGTTTCCCCCACAGTGTCACTGAAATTAATCATGAAGGGGGGTAGAAGCATTCTGAAAGGAGGACGCCGCCTCGAAAAGGCATCGTATGTATTAAAACTTCACGAGCGAGAGACAGCTGCCTGTGTTTTCAGTGCCTCTGAAACGAAAAACAATAATAAATGCAAAATATAAAGGGCTGGATCCCAGTCAAGGTGTTATTCTTTAACCCCCCCCCCCCCCCAGGCTCTCCAGAGGCAGGAACAGCTATTGGAAGGAAATGGGTGGTATTAAACACCTTTAAAATGGTTTTTGCCACTTTTGCATGCCTGCAGCAGCTGTGGCTGAATTTGCAACCCTTCCTAGTGCATCTGCCAAGAGACCCAAGTCTTCAAGATAGAGCCTAGTGCTTTCCCCCCTAGTGTCAGAGTAAATTCAACACCACAAGGGGTGGTACAACCATCCCAGGTCAAGAGACCTCTTCCAGGCTCGAGACTTGGTCTTCCACCTGCGCCTCTCCTCCATGTTGTTCTGCTGTTTTACAGACTAAACAGTGATGCATCTCCTTTCTAGGCCAGTGAGGCCTGGGAACACCAGCATCTAACTCCAAATGACCTCGGCTCCTATCCCGATGGGATGCCCTCCCTTCCTGCCCTGGGGCAGGCCAGAACTTAGGTCAACTTATGTCTGACCAACAAACACAGTATTTCCACGTGTGTAGTCAGAATGGCCCCATGGAGGCTTACCCAGACTACTAGGGTCCAACACCGTCCTACTCCAATTCCCAAAAGCCTTCCCCTCTGTAACTAGAGGTATCTTAGACATCAGAGTGGGTTTCCAATTTAATTGCAAACACTGAGATCTGAAGAATTCTCCAGGGGGCCCGAAATGAACCATTGCACCTGAGGAGGCACTGGACGTTACAACTCCCTTGCCCTAAACAAAAACTGGAGCCGAGAAATTCCCACAATTTAAATGATCCGAATCTCCATGCCCTTCCTTGCCTCGCTCTCCTAGGGATTAAAAGATTCAGTTCCTGGCAAGAAGGTGCCAATATACAAAAGTAGGAAGCTAGAACAAAGAATGCACAGAAAGGAAGAAACCCTCTGTGTACCCTGAACGCGCAGATTTTCATTCTTCAAAAAGCCATCCTTCACTGCCGGACACCAGCCACTGAGCAAGGTTCCAGAGCGTCCAAACAGCGGGATGTCGCCATCGGCAGCTGCGGGAAGACCTGCTGAGGTCGACTTTATTCACCTGTTCGTGCAGCATAAAGTTATTCTAAAGATTTCTGTGTAGGATGAAGAGAGGGCGCAGCGAGACAACCTGTGCACAGCCAGGAGCCAGCACCATGCTGCTTGGTGCTCCACAGTGACCCGAACTTCTGTCCAAGCCGAAAGGGAAGCTCCAGAAGTGAGCGCAGACCTCTGCGAGGAAGGCGAGGGACATGGAGAGCTGCGGCCACTAGTTCAGTCCGGGCTTTGATTCACTCGCTGATGATGAGTCAGCGGGTTCTGTAATTTGCAAAGAAAAGGAGAGAGAGATTTTATCGCTGGTTTAAGGACTGGACCCCTCTTTCTCCTCTGTGGCTGTTTTATTGGAGGCACCAAACCATTCTACGTTCTTTGAGGCCTCATAGTCAGAGTGGAAGTGGGAGCTCTTTCCCTCTGGGTATCAGATGCCTGCAGCTGGGGCCGAAGCCGGAGCAGGCAAGGGGCTGGCAGCTGGACCACCTGCGTGTGGGCCGAAACCCAGGCCAACTGGACTATGTAAAGAGCCATCTTGAGTTGAGGCAAATGGATCTATTAATAGAAATGTTCGTTTCTGAACTCACTGCAAGGAGGGCGCATAAAGGAGCGTTTCAAGGCCGGCCTTTAAAATACAGAGCCGGGCCTGGCACATCCGCCCCAGCCTGGTAGGTGGCCGTAGGGAAGTTACTGAAGTAGGGTTACGCACTTCAGCGCCAGCAGGACCTTTGACAACTAATAAGCAAACAGCTATGATTACTGCCACTTTCACAACATTCAGATGTTTGCACAAACTGACAGAAGTTGGGGTACTAAGCATTAAAATGTGCCAGGTTAACTCCCAAATAAGCCAGTGACGAAAGGGGAGAAAAAGTTGTTCATAGTGGGAGCCATGGTGGCTCCCCGCTGCCGCCGAGAGGCCGTCTGGCGTTGGAGATCGAACCTGGTGAGCTCCGAGAAATGACCAACTGGACTCTCAGGCGGGTGCCGAGGAGCGCTGGCCTGTCCCCTGTGGTGATGCCTCTGCATCCTGACCTCTCTTGGGCAATGAAGGAGGGACAGGAGGAGCCGGAGGAGATTGCATTCACTGCCAGCGCCTTCACGGAGAACCTACTCTATGTATGTGTTAACACATTTCAACCTTATTGGTGCGATTATCTCCATTTTACGGATGAAATCTGAAGTGTTACGTTGTTAAATAATTTGACTGACTTCAAATCCTGTACTCTTCCTATAATAACACCTTAGGCCCCGAGATCCCCGGAAGGCAGGCAGGCAGGCGAACAGGCAAAGAGGAAAGGAAAGAAAGGAGACACCATCCCAGAACCAGGCTCCTGTCACAGAAATCCATGTGAAGTTATTTAGCTGTTTTGATTGATTGATTTTAGAGACAGAGAGGAAGGCTAAGAGAGGGGGAGAGAGAAACACCTCTACTCCTTGCCTCCTTATTTACGCATTCACTGGTTGACTCTTGTACGTGTGTGCCCTGACCTGGGATCCAACTTCAACCTTGGCCTGTGCCGAGGGCCAAGTTATTTAACGTTTACAAAGTTATGTCTCAAGATTATTTCGCAGACAAAGAGCATCATTTTTTTTTACGAGATTCCTCAGATAAGCAACAACTGGATGCGGTACTGCTGGCCGGGAGGGACGGGGACAGCGAGGTTGTGGGCGGGACAACCCAGGCTTCTGTGGGGTGCGCCCACACTGGCTGCCGGCCTGAGCTGGGTGTTCCCTTATCAAAACCGGATTGAAGCCTGCAAATGGGAGGCCCATACAGCAAGCTCCAGGCCACCACCTCCCCTCCCCGCTCCACCCAAGAAACACGGCCTGGCGCCCACGTTTCTGCACTCAGATCAAGTTTAGCTTTCTTGTCCTCCCTAGCCGGGTTTAATTGACTCTTAGGGATCCCTGTGGAATAGGGGGCTGCAGGACCGGAAGCCTGCAGGGTTTGGGTTAACGTGCTCCTGGTAGGTTAGTGACCTCCAGGCTAAATCCATCCCTAGCGCCTAGGACGTGTAGGAACACTTGGGGCAGAGGAGAAGGGGTTACAGAGCTGCTGGTGTTTTGTTTTCAGCTTTCCGGGTGTTTTCTCTCTCTCTCTCTCTCTCTCTCTCTCTCTCTCTCTCTCTCTCTCTCTCTCTCTCCCCCCCCCCCCCCTCCACCTCCTAGTTTGTTTTTTACTCAGTTGTGTGGGCAGAGAGCTGTAGAAAAAGGTTCGAATCAGGTTTCCGCTGGTCCTGCCTTGTTGCTCATTCTGAAAGATAAAATGCCTATAAAATCAGCAACTTCAAACCGCAAGCGTGCTTAAGGCGAGCTTGTCGGCTTGGAAATGTCACAGTGAGTAAATGGTGTAATGGGCTTCCCTGCTTTGCGCGGTAGCAGTGAGCCCAGGAGCGTCCCAGACGGCCCCCTGCCCAATCTCGGCCTCCACCGAGGGCTCCCAGGTCTCTTCTATCACCCGCCCTATCTGTCGAGGAACCCTTAGCTCACTCCTTCCTCAGCCGGCCTGGGGACCGGACTCCCGCCCTGGGCCGAAGGGGGGGGGGTGCTGGATGGCGGGGAGGGAGGGCGCGAGCGCACCGGCTGAAAAGAAACAACCAGCCCATTTGTAGGTCTTCTCCCGCACAGAACTTGTTTTTCGGTTGTTGGACCTGTGAATCCGCTGGAGACAATTGGCCGGGTTGCCGCGTCCGACTGCAGTTAGCAAAACAAACGTCCGCGGGGTGGGGTGGGGCAGAGAGCCGAGTCCGGGCCAGCGGGTCTCCGAGTTAGTTCGCTCCCGAAGTCCGGTGCCCGGCTGGCTGGCCTCGCCGCTAAGCCCACGCAGCCCAGGCCTTGGTGCGCACTGGGGGCGAGACAGTGGGCCCCAGACCGAGGGTCTGGACACCTTTGTCTGGGCAACCTCCACCGGCGTGAATAAAGGCGAACTTCTCTTTCCCTGGGAACGGGGTGACACAGTCTGAGAAGGAGCCTGGGGCCGGTAATTCGCCAGGTGAGCGAGTTTCCCGCTCCTCCATCGCTGAAAAGTGATGCACGTTCTGAGCTGCGCAACTTTGTGCAAAAACCTTTGGAAACGATCTCCTTCAGTCACTTTCCCGTCAATATTAATAATGGTTAGACGGGATGGGCAAAAATCCAAGGGTACCCTCTCCCAACCCTGAAGCAAATGTGCCTGCAGAATTTCAGGGCGCCCTCGGCTCTGAGTTTTTACTTTCATGGGTAATGAAGTCGCCACAAGAATTAGCCAGAAGCTGCGCCGTCTTACCCGCGCAGAGGTCTCCCCCAACTTCACCCTTCCACAGTCCTCCGTCTGGCCCCCGGCTCGGATACCTGGGGGGGGGGGGGCGTCAGCAAGGGTTGTGGACCCAGGAAGGCTCAGGACTCCAACGGGTGGCGCTGACCCTTCGCCGGTGGGCCGGGAATCCTGGCTGCATCTCTCCTGTGACCACGTTTTCATACAGGCCCCAGCTGTGCCTCGCCCAGGTCTGCGCACGTCTGATCCAGGCGCATCCTCGAACACTGGTGGGAGGGCTGGGAGCAGGTCAGAAAGCGAGATTCCGGAGGTTGTTTGAGTACCTCGGAAACTCCAGGTTAAGTTCCCTCAAACCTGTGGTTACTCACCGCAAGGAGCTCAGAGGCAAAGGGTTCAATAGTCAAGTTGGTGGGGACTTTCCCTAGGTAAAGTAATAATTTGCTAATTCGGATCTATTGCTTTTAAATATCGAGTCACGGAGACCTCTGTCAATGCAGGCTTAATTTCATCCCACTGATGAAGGATGTTTATAAACGGCTCCTGTGGTGCAAGCCGAGTGTGAAAATATCAGTTTTATGCCTTTTGATAAGAATTACCGAGGTGGAAGGCTTATTAGGCGATTACAAATTTCGCAGCCGCTCACAGCCCAATTAGGCAGCTCTTCGAGGTGAGTGGAAACTGTGGGGGTCAGGGCGGGTTGGTGTTCCTGCTCTCCAGCCCTGGACCTCCAATCAAGGCCTTGGCTCTACGGAACCCAGACACCTTCCCTGACCCCCTCCGGCTTTAGGGAGACACACCCAACGCTTCCCAGCTGGCCTGGGAGCCGGGCAGTCCCTAACAGGACACATTCCCAAGTCTCTCTGGCTTTCTTTACCCGGGCTTTGCAAAGAGCCCTCCCGTTCAGGGGTGTTGGTTGTCCTGCCTGTGTGGACTTGCAATTTCCGATTTTCACTTAAAGGAGAGATGTCCATCTAGAAATTTCCAGTTAGTAGGTAAGAATCGCCCCAAAGAAGGAGATGCCTCTGCCCCCTGCAGACATGTAAGATGATGTTTTTTTGGCCTGTCCTCGTTAGACCAAAACTGTTCTCAGTTGGAGTTTGGGCTAAAAACTCTCCCTACGAAGACAAAAAGAGTCCTTCTGACTCTTAGCACAATCGCCTAAGGTAGGAAGAGGTACTATGCAAAGCAGCAGTCGAACTTTTCCTTTGTCCGAGCCAGCGGAGGAGGGGCGTGGGTAAGAGGGGTGACACTAGCTCCCAGAACCCGGGCCACGGAGCAGGAGAAATCCCTCGCTGTACTAGCCCCTGTCAAGTGGCCTAGAGGTCGTTGGGCCCAGGACCCACGGGACGCTCAGCCCTGACATTCATAGCAAATACCTGCACATCCCCTCCTCCCACCTCCACATATGACCCCCAACCGAAGGCTTCCAAACCGCCCGAGACGCATAAGTAGACTCACCGCCCAGAGGCCTACAGGGCAGAAGGACTGGATGAGCGCAGTTACCCCGCAGGAAAGGTCCAGGTCCGGCCGGGCGCCCGGAGTAAAGTGGCCGCCAGACCAGCTTTTAGATCTTCTTTTTATGTCTGACGACCACTCTTCTTTCCCAAGCCAGAAGCCTCTAAAAATGAATCATTTCCTCCACTTATGCACTGATAGGAGCTCTTAGATCAAGATTAGTATTTTGAAAACCTGATTGAGAGCCGCCTGATTAGGCGAGGGTGGGTGGAAAGACCGCATAAACGCCCGCGCCCCCGCCCCACTCCCCAAAACAGCTCTAGCGCTCTCCGGATCTCCAAATGACCCGCGCGATTAATTCTTTCCGAAAGTAGCCAAACAGTACCCCAGATACAGTTTTGCAGACCCTAACCAATAGAAACGGCAACTATGTCTCCGAACTGGGTCTTTATTTTTAATTCCACTTTCAGTCCTGCTCGACATACACGGCCTGACAGAGCCAACGTTCTGCACAACTGTCTCTCCATTCGGAAGAGTCATCTGGAGACCGATGCTATTTTATGGAAAATGCATTATGTGAATTTTTCCCCCAAAATCCTGATTTTTGCAAGTCTCACTGTTCTCCACGTGCAGGTTAGCCTTTCGAGAAGTCGGTCCATCCCAAGCCTTCAATTCTGTAAGAGGGCATCGCGTTCCCTTCACCCTACAGGGTGAATTTCAGCAAGATTTTCCTGGGAGGAGCTGCAGTGGGGTGGCTAGTCTTAACGCCAGAGAGCTGAGTGTAGAAGAAAACAATGGCGATAGGAAAATGCTCTAGGGACCCTCGTTTTCATGGGAGAAAAATGTAATTGAGGGAAAAGTAGGTTTGCCTCTTTGCTGGGTCCCAGACTGTTAGATCGGCTCACTTCATCAGGGGAAAGCCTGCATCTCCCTGCTCAGGGCCCCTCCTCTAGCCTGCTGCCGACTGGCCTGGAAGAGAGAGGGCACTTCCTTCTCTTCTAGACAGACAAGGCAAGGAGATAAGATTATATGTGCATATATATCCGTCTGCTTGAAGCAGCATCAGTGACTTTGTTAAAGGCTTTTAGGAAACAGACTCCAGTTATCCGTATATTACTTATGGCTCAGAAGTTTGCTTTTTTGGTTTGTTTGTTTCTTATAAAGAAAACATTGGAAATAAGAAAATATATTGTTAAAAAGTTTCTTACCAAATTCCCCTTCATATGCTAAGTAATACAGTACAATGTATACTATAAAGTAGCTGTTTAAACAAACACACCCTCCAATCCTAATCAAAATTAAGGTATTCTGAACACCACCCCCTCCCTCTGCAAACCCGCAGCCAAAAATTGAGGCAGAACCTGGCGGCTTTACGGGCTTAAATTTTGTCTAGGACGAGATGAAGAGCAATACCATGAGCAACATACTTTTGCCTTTCTTGTCGCCTTGATTTCAAATCTAGTCGCAACTCATAGGCTTTTGTGCTGCTCAGATGTGCCTTCTTTATCTCAATGAGAAAACTTTTCGCGGAGGGAGCGCCTGCCGCTAGATCAGCCAGCCCCAGGCTGCCGGGAGCGGCGGCGTTCCTCCGCCAGACCCGCGAGCTGCGCATTTCAGGAGAATGACTACAACCTCCAAGTCACCCAGACCTGCTTCCCCTTCGGCTTGCTGGAGAAAGAGATGTAACCCGAATCTTTGTTTAGGTTTTGGTTGGGAAGCGAGAATTAAAAAGCCGCGGCAAATGCAGAGAGCAGATTTTTTTTTTTTTTTTTTAAGTCAAAAGTTAACCGGGCCATTCCCAGTGTTGGTGGTTTTTTTTTTTTTCTTTAATACGAAATCTGGACTAAGTTGGCTTGTCCTGATAAAGATCTTAACATGTAGAGAAGGCGGGTTTTCCTGAAGGAGGTGAGGCTATTCCTCCAGGAAAAGACTTTCCCCACACACACCCCCTTCCCTCCCTTTATGTAAGGTTCCACCCTCTGGAAAACAAACTTTTCCCCCCTTTTCTTTTCCTGGAGGGACAGACCTCAGCGAAGTTGGGGGGAAATCTTAAGAAGAGTGCACCGGAGAACGGTCACGGCCACAGCGGCCTCTTTGGACGAGCACTTACTTGTAACATTGTTACTCTTCCCGGTGTCAGCTTTTATTAGTGCATTGGGGCGGGGGAGGGGGGAGATCTGCAGACACGGACAGCCTCTGACCCTCTGGAGTTGGTATGAGATAAGCAGCCCTAGCAGTGCCATGTATTGGAAAAGCGATCAGATGTTTGTGTGTAAACTGGAAGAAAAAGACGTGCCGGAGCTGGCAGTTCCCCCTGAGAAGGTGAGCGAGCCGACGCCGGGCCAGACACGCTGAATCGCCGTTTTCTTGAAACGCGAGCTGTTTGGGCTCCTAAACGAGGTTCAGAAATTACCTGTAACCGCCTCATCTTCAGACCTGGCAATTTTTTTTTTTTTTTTTTTTTTTTTTGGTTACGTAGTAGCGTTAGTCAGTAATCATTGCCTCCCCTCCCCACAAGCTCACTTAACCTGAGGCATGGATTTGGAGGCTGTAATTTGGGAGACGAAGCCTGGAGCCTAAGGCGCTCTCGGGTACATGTGAGTCGGGTTTTTTTTTCTCTTTGCCGAGGTGATCGTGGCGGTCGGGGAGAGAGAAACGGGAGGGCCGAGAGGCTGTCGGGTGGGACCCCGCAGAGGCGCAGCCCCTTGCGCCCGGCCGCCCGCGGACGCTCGCGGGCCCCGAGGCGCGCCTCCGGCTGCGGGGCGATCCTCGCGGGCGAGCCCACAGCGAAAACAGAAAGACGCCCGGCTTCCGAAAGGCCTAGGGGACCCGCGGGCGGCCAGGAGCGCTATTTTACTTAAACTTCCAAAAGAAGCAAACCTCAGCGTACGCGAGTCACACTGTGTGTAGAGGAAACGGGGGGAACCGACAAGCTCTCGCCTCGCTCTGGAGGCGGGACCCGTGGGTGCTTAGTTTTAAGTTTGAAAATCAACGGGAGCCTGTGAGGGCGCCTCAGCGGGACCCGCGCCGGCGCGGCCGACTCCTCTCCGCGGCGACGCGGGCGGGAGCACCCGGCAGACGCAGGGCTTTTCTGCCGAAACTCCCTTTGTGTCGGCGAGGACGCGGCCCCGGGGCGGCTGCGTGCGTCCCGCGCGGGGAGCGCTCCCGCGGGTCCCCGCAAAGGGCCGGGGGACGCGGGCGGGACTGCATCTCGCCTGGTGCTGTCAGAGGGACGCGAAGAGTCAGAAAAGCAGGGGTGCGGGTGTCCGGAGCTCGCCCTCCACCACCGCACCCGGCGGCACGCGGGAGTTTCCGTAAAAGGCAGAAAACGCCCAGAAAGGCTGCGTTTTCGTTTAAGAACAAAAAATCCAGCAAAGGCTTGGAAACACTTGAGTCATGAGCGTTGTTGCTTTAAAACATTTTGACCGAGGTTGGGTGAGTGTTTTTTTTTTAAATGACACAAATTAAATTCAGCTGGATATTTTCCATTATTCGATACGCTTTTTGCGCTGGTTAAAAATAATCCTTTAGTAGCTCAAATGTTGACTTACTGAGCAATAAGTGGCAATTTACACCTTAAAGAAACGAGTGTAAATCACTCGCGGCTCTAATTGCTGCAAGTTTACGAAAGAGCTGCTGGCTCGGTTTAATCTGAAGCATTTTCATTCAAATTGTCATCGGAACGAGCACCAGGCTTCTTAAATCCCGCCGTAATTAGCTTTCAAGTATCCTATTAAACCTCTTCACCTTTCGGGCTATCCAATTCAAAAAGCCCCCTTCAAAAAAAATATGTCTTGCTCTTTTAATTGAGGTTATTAAAGAAATCAAGTTTCTTCCCCCGTCCCCTCCTCGGCCCCTGCTCTCCGCTCCCACCGGCCTCTCCTCCGCGCCCCATTTAGCCGGTGCTCCCAGCGCCGCGGTGATTGACGGCTGGAGGGAAAACGCTTTGTGCGGGGATGATTGTTATTAACGCGTTGCCCTCGGCGGGGGGGCGGGGAACCGGCGAGCTCCGGTGAGAGCCGGGAGCCGGGAGCCGGGCCCCCAGAGCGCCCCGCGAGCCCTGGGCGCTCGGGCCGCCGGTGGCCACGCGCGGGGGCCGGAGCCCTGACGGCTGCCCGCGCGGCCGGCACGCTGGGCCTTCATTAGCCCGCCCCGCGCGCGCCCGCACCGAGGCTCCGCGCCGCGGGTGCGGGCTCTCAGCTTCCCGTCTGTTTCTCCCGCTGCCGCCCCGCAGCGCCAGGGGCTCATGTCGGACGAGTGCGGGCGGACCGCAGCCCTGGCGGCCGGGAGGACTCGGAAGAGCGCCGGGGAAGAGGGACTGGTGAGTGGGGGGCACAGGTGCTGGCGAGGCTGGCCGCCGTCCCGCGCTCCTTCCCGGGCCCCCCCGGCCCTCGGGGAGCGGGTGGATGGGGGGGGCCTGCGGAGGGGCGGGGTGCACCGCCGAGCCGGCGCGGCGCGCTGGGCAGGGCCGTCGGGCGCCCCGGGTCCTCGAGGTCAGGGGTCGCAGCCCCAGAGGGTGGTGGCTGGAGCTTGGACTCCGGACTCGGGGTGAGGGAGAAGTGAGACCTCAGGAACTGGGCGGGAACGGGGGGGGGGGGGCTGCTGGAGAAAGGAGGGGCGAGGCGGCGGGGGAGCCCCCGGGGATCCGTGGAATGAGAGGAGGGGCGGAGGGGCCTGGAACCGCCCGAGCCCGCGCCTCGCGGCTTCCCGCAGGTGAGCCCCGAGGGAGCGGGAGACGACGACTCGTGCTCCTCCTCGGCCCCGCTGTCGCCGTCGTCCTCGCCCCGGTCCATGGCCTCGGGCTCCGCCTGTCCCCCCGGCAAGTGTGTGTGCAGCAGCTGCGGCCTGGAGATCGTGGACAAGTACCTGCTCAAGGTAGGGCGCGGCGCGAGGCGGCGGGGAGCGCGCCGGGGCCGGGACAGGAGGGAAGCTCGGGGTCCCCGCTCCCCTCGCGTGCCCGCTGGAGGCCGAGGGCTCCCGCCGCCGCGCAGCCCGGCCGCGGGCAGTTCGTGCCGCGGGCAAGCGCGTGGGGAGAAGCCCGAGAACCCCCCGAGGTGCCGCGAGACGCTCGTGCGTGACGCGTCTCGGTTCAGAAGCTCGGGCGCCGCGGGGCTGTGCCCGAGGCAGCCCCGACCTGTGGGGGGCGCGAGTGGAGAAGCCCCTGCACCCACGAAGGCCGCCTGCCCGCTGTGGTCCCTGGGCCCCGGGCCTTGGGGTCCCTCACCCCGGGCACCCACCCAGCCTGCTGCTGAGAGCTCCAGGTCAGCGCATGTCGCCGGATTCCCCCTTGAGTGGGCGTCTCCTTGGGTGAGAACCACGATAAAGCGCCCGAAAGGCTCTTTTCTGGACAGATTTTTGGTTTTTACTACATCGTCTTCTGTTTACTGTTACCCGAGGCTTTTCCAAAGTAAAAGTTCCTAGGAGCATTTAAATACAAACCGTTTCATACCTCGCTCCTGTCATTAAGATTTAATGCCTAAAGGCCCCCCAATACTTTTTAAAAATGTTATCTCCATTGTGGTGGGGTGTTTTTTTTTGGGGGGGGGGGGGGATGTAAATAGATGTACAGTTAGGGAAAAAAGAAAGAAGCCTGAGATGAAGTGCTTCAAATGGTGGTTGGAGAGTAGACTGTCTGCCTTAATTTGTTTCACTTCTCTTAAGGTGTTGTGGGGGAGTTTTGGAGTATAAATTCTGGCAGGCCTCGGCTACTCGTGTCATTGCCTGCAGGATCAGGGTCCCATGTGTCTTAATCCTAATGCTATGGGTTTTCAACTTCAATCGCTCTTTAAAACCACCATTTAAACTAATGATCTCTCCTACACTGAATTAGTAGCAAACCAGTTCACTTTCTATTCCCTCTCCACAAACCTGCCACCCCCAGCTTTAAGAAAGAAAATTAATTATGGGGAGTATGTGTTCCAAAAGCAAGTTAGAGGGGTTCTTTACATTTCTGCCTCAATGAAAGCAGCGTCACCTGTCAAGTAGAAATGATACCCTGTGGATACAACCCAGGTAAAGCACCAAAAGAAGTTCTGGTAGAAACATTAAAAAAAGTGACTCAGTTAATTTTTATCGGTGGCTAATTCTTAAAGCTGACAAATGAGCATGGCTTTCTTTTTAAATCCACGTTCTTAAGATTCCTCCTTCCAATGTTTCTAGACCTGGTCCTTTTTGGATTTTTCAAAATCGTCTTTTGGATCAAAAGCAGCTTATTTTCAAAGAGCCCTCTCAGTCATTAGCATAAATGTTTAAGAATGTTTCTAAAGGGACCTGTAAAGGCTTTAACCCTTCATAGCAGAGAAGATAAAGAAAAAGCCTATTATTAAGTGACTCTTAACATGCCCTCTGAAATAAAGTAGTTTCTAGTGTTCACCTTCTATATGTGAAAAATATGTTTATGTGTCATCTATCTGGATTACGTGAAGCACCTAAGTTACCTAACCTTTCCTCTGGAATGGGACTGGAGTCCTCCCAATGAAGTCTTCTGCGTACGGTCCTATTCTGCCTCCTTGTACATATTAGTGTATTGGCTCTAACAAGTTTAATATTTGTATGATTATATAGAAGCTCTGAATTCTCACCCTCTTCCTCATTTTGAGACACCCCCCCCCCCATTTATCCAGATATGCTTGAATTCACGTCACTGGTAAAATAATAATAATTGTTGGACATAGAGTATTTGAGGGTGTAAATTATTTAAGATAGAAAAGCACTGTATCATGAGGCAAGTAAAGTGGAGTTAGAACTTTTAAAAAGTACAAGAGGAGGTAAATGCATCGACTGTCCCATCTAACACTTCAGTGCCCTGTTGTTTGAGTGTGTTTCCGGGCTTGATCTTACATATACACATACAAATGGGATCAAAATCAGCCATCAGGAAAGGTCTATATTCTTCAGAATTTTCTCTCTTCACCTTACTTTCCTCCATGGGGGGGGGGGGGGTGAAAGAGATGTTGGTTGTTGTTGTTGTTTAAAGTAAACTTTGAGAAAAGATGGAAAAGCAGGCATTCGGTCTGGCTTTAGAGAGTTAGAGAGTGTTCATAACTCGGCCCTGAAGCCTGACTCTACCTTTCCTTTAAAAGAAAAGAGGGAGGAGTTGGGTAAGATTGAAATGCAGAAGGAGGCCTTAAACAGTGGAATACAAAAGGAAGCCCATATTTCTCATCTTTAATTTAATTGGGCTCATATTAGGAAAAAATAGAAGGGAAAGATATCTTTATTTCCAGGACAGCATTCACCATTGTTAATATATATATTTTTTTATTACTTCTTTGCTGTTTTCTGTATTTTCTTATACAGTGAACATACAGCTTTTATAACAAAACTTAAAACTTAAAATTTTACCAAAATGGTACTCGCATTAATGCTTTGGAAAGAGGTACATACTATAGTTAGAAGCCAGTGAAACTTTTTTTTTTTTCCAGCTTCGAAGTACCTTTTACATTTCATGAACAGCAATGCTAATCTGATAGAACCTTTGGACATGTAATCTTTATCATGAAATAGTGTAGTAAAAGGTATATTTCAAATTTCCCATTTTTCCAAGTTACCTAATTCCTGTTTTAGATATTAGATCCACTTGTAGGGTGTAACTTTTGTTTTTGCATCACTGCTGTTCTTTTACATGAAACTTAAGCATAAACCTAGTTCTTGTGTCCATTTAACAAGAGCAAACTTTAGGAGACTGGATTAAGGCAAGTTCAATCCAATACACGTGTTTATTCTTGAAGGCTGAAGTTGTCCTTATAGTGTGACGGCACCAGTTTGAGGTGAGGATACTTATGATTTGTTCCCTGAGCTGATAATATTTCATGTTCCTACTTAGAAAATATAAAGTGGTGTGATTGATTAAATCTCCATTTTATGCCTCATTTCTTGAAGTATAAATGGCAAACAATGCTTGGGTGCCTTTTCAGAACCACTTATATTTAGATTTATTTTTTCTTCAGTGGCCAGATCATTAAGTAGGGTTAGCAATACTTTACTCCTTGATTCTATTATTTAATGTTAAAAGGGAGCCAGGGCTTCTGCCATATCAACATTTAAATCTACCTTAACATTTCTGTTTTGTAAGCAAAATGGATTGCCTGACTTCTTTACAAGGGTAAGTATTTATCTTAAAAAACTTCTTTTTCACTGTCTGTCTCTCTCATTTTAACCAGTGCACAATGTATAATAATTTGGCCAAAAAGTAGATTGAGAAGGTGTGTGGTTTGACTTGTTTAGCTAACATGTTTCATGCTGGGAAGCATTTGGTAAAAGAAAAATTAAGCCGGTATGTAGGACTTTAAAGTATCCAAGAATTTTCCCTGTGTTCATAGAAGTTTCATTACACACACACACACCCACCCACCCACCCACACCCACCCACCCACCCACCCCCTGAAGTCATCAAAGGAATAAAACATTTTTAAAGACAAAATATAGAATATATTGTTGTGATTTTTTTGGTTGGATCTAAGAGAATATATCTACACACATATTTGTGTAAATGATACCTTTTAGATGGAAACATTCTGAGTGTATATTAAAATATTAAGGGACCAGCTTTTTAAATTGCCTAATACCCCAAACCAATGAGTATCCTCTTAAGTATTAGAATGAGTTGTCATCTTGCCCCTTTTTCCTTCACAGGTGAATGACCTGTGCTGGCATGTTCGGTGTCTCTCCTGCAGTGTCTGCAGAACCTCCTTAGGAAGGCACACCAGCTGTTATATTAAAGACAAAGACATTTTCTGCAAACTTGATTATTTCAGGTACACTGTGAAATTTTTTTTAGTAAGTAGATATTCCAAGAAATTATTACACAAAGAGAATTTTGTAAGTAGGCTTTCTTGTCCAGTTTTATTTATGGAAGGCCAGTTTTTCTTATATATGTCAGAATGAAAATGCTTTATATTTTGAGGTATAATTTGTATTAAAACAAAATAATTATGTTTATATGTTTTAGGAATTCAGAATACAAAAACTAATTTTAAATAATTATTCCCACTTTGGCAAATGAAAGTTTTAGGTATTAAAAACAGGGAAACTTCTTTGCTGTGCATAGGTATAAAGTATGAAATATAAGATGACATATTGTGAGAAAGCCCCTTGTTTGGGGGAGTGGTAAGATGAAATAATTATGGGGGGGAATCTAGGTTTTGTGTAAGCTTTTACCTGTTTACTATAGAATGATCCCTAGCTATACACCAATAAAATGCCAACAGTTCGGAGATTGTGAGAAACCAAATTAATCAGAATTGACTATGCCAGTATCAGAAATACACCAAATCTAATTATTCTGCCTAAAAATCCTGTTTCTTTTGTCTCTTCTTTGACCTTGATTTTGTGAGATTATATTTACCAAAGCTATTAAATGTAACACTTTCTCTATGTGATCTCCTTGTAATTATTTAAGTGGACAGTTTCTTCTAGGATATAATTCAATCCTTAATGGATAGATGTCTAGAAATTGAAATCATGGATTTAGAAATTTACCAGATTTTCTCTTTATTTGCATTTCCACAATTTTCACAATGAGAATGCTCACTGTGGAAATTGGGAAGTTAATACTACATAATGAAGTTTATAATACTAATTATGTTGTTTATACCCAATTTCAAAAACCGATTTCAGAGAGTTGAGTGATTGATTTGAATAAATTGCTAGGTAGTTTAAAGCACTTTATGAAATCCAGAGTCTTTTATTTTATAAAGTCACAGAATTTTATAATTACCCAAAATTTATATTTCTCATCAGATATACTTTCCATTTCCTCAAAAAAATAGTAAGAATTTGCCTCATCTTTCACTTAGGATATGCTAATCTTAATTTTTTATGATAATCTAAAGACTTTTGAAAGAGTTGGTTTCAGAGGCTTAGTGAAGGTCTAGTTCGTCAGGATGTTTTTTATAGTTCATATTTTATTATATTCTGAAATGTATTTTTAGGATTTTATTTTTCAGATTAATTTTTAAAGAATGGTGATACCTCTAAAGATATGTAGGGTGTCCCCCTCAAAATGTATACACACACTTTGAATAATTGTAAAGGCAGTGTTTATTAAAATACATTTCATTTTCAAAACTGAGCTATCAGCTGTTAAAGTGTGCATACAGTTTTGGGGACACTCTGTATTAATGACTAGATACAGACATATGTACTTACCTAACTGGATGTGGGTGTGCCAAGCCATGGCTACGATGGCGAAAGGAGACGTGAAAGGAGTATCCAGTCACTTGGACCGAGAGAAAAGAGAAATATTTACATCTGGCATTTTGTTAAGATTAACCTGCATTTAATGGTCAGATGCGTCTCTGAAAGTTTTAGGTGATATTTCCCATCTTCCTATGGTTAGCAGTGCAATAATTTATTCACTAAAGAAAATTATGTATGAGTTTTTCTTCCTTTAATTCTTCCCAGGGTGAACAATTTCTGTTCTCCTCATTCTTTGATAATATAATTTTTTTAAAAAAGGTATTTAAAGCATTTTCTGATTGCCTCAAGTTGGTTTTAAGAAGTCATTATTTATATCTTTATCAGTGGTGTATGCATTTGCACTTTTAGGTTCAATCTGGAGTGTGTGTGTTGTAATTTAAAATGCACTGATATTTGTTACAAGAGAGATTGAAACTTTATATTTCTTTTTTTTTTTAAAAGAAAAAATCAGGTCTTCCTTTAAAGTAACAATGAGAAGTTTTTGTTTTACAAATAGGTTTGAATTATGACCATATTTCATCTTGATTGCTTACCATACTGGCTTTTAGAAAAATAATCGATTCCTGTTTTATTTTCAAAAGATTTAAATACTTAGCTTAATCCAATGAGTAATATAATGCATTAGTTTAATCTCAAACTGATGAATATCTCACCAAGCATTAAAATCTTCACCTCCTACCCTTCTATTTATGTAGAAGGTATGGAACTCGCTGCTCTCGTTGTGGGAGGCACATCCATTCTACTGACTGGGTCCGGAGGGCCAAGGGCAATGTCTATCACTTGGCGTGCTTTGCCTGCTTTTCTTGCAAAAGGCAACTTTCCACGGGAGAGGAGTTTGCTTTGGTGGAAGAGAAAGTCCTGTGCAGAGTGCATTATGACTGCATGCTGGATAATTTAAAAAGAGAAGTGGAAAATGGTAAATATATACTTAAAATACTTTTGAGTCTTTTGGAACAGTGCATACAGGAATAAAAGCAATTTTTCCTTCAGATCATTTTAGTGCTTTATTTTGTGCAGTGTAATTGTGGTAAAACTTATTAAGCACTTTACTGTTAGTGGTGGTCTCCATCTGTTTATTTGCAGGGAAAGCCGTGCCATGTGTATTAGCATTGTCCATATTCTCAGTCAACAGCCTTGAGGTTAGGATTCTGTTTTGCTTTCTGTAACTAGTCTTTTTCCCTGTCTTTGCCATCCTAAGAATGAGCTTTAGATGTGTACTTCTAACTTTTTGCATTTGTGACTAAATATTCAACCGTACAAATGGAATATTGTTTTTACAGTATATTTCTAGTGTGTTTAAAAAATTAACTCAAAGGGTTTGGCAACCTAGGAGATGTATACAGTTTCACTCCAAGCCAAGAGATGCAAGAAACCTATTATTGCATGACTGGTGGACCCATCTGAATTACCAACTACCAACGTGTGCTGTGTGTTTCTTAAATGTAGGCAATGGGATTAGTGTGGAAGGTGCCCTCCTCACAGAGCAAGATGTTAATCATCCAAAACCAGCAAAAAGGGCTCGGACCAGCTTTACAGCAGATCAGCTCCAGGTAGACATGACAATGAATTTATGATTTTTGAAGCCCCTCCTTACCAAAAAAAAACTTTTATGCTGTCTAAAATCATGTTTATGTTTTAAAAAAGGTTAGCTTATGTTTTGTGTGGAAAAAAAAAAAAAAAAGCTTGGTGAATGTATGAAATATACTTTCTGCCCTAACATACTTATCAGTGTTCCCAGGGTTATAATATGTACGAACCAGCCATTCAAGCTTTGTTTTCCTGGTGTCTGGTGGCATTGACATCAAAGTGGAAGCAAAATGTTGGTCTGTCCTGACTTCCTGATAAAACCAGTTTAACCCAGGCATTTATATTACTACATATAATTGCAATAGAAAACAAAATATTTTGGGACTCAACAGAAAGAGTCATACAATATGTGTGTGGGTCTATGGGACACTAATGTGTTAGTCTTTTTAACAAATCACAATGAGTCTTTTCATGGACAAGATTATACATTTTCTGAGTAGACTGATTATGTCCCCAGAAAAGGGAGGGATTATTTTCAGCTTAGTTGCCCTAAATATGATTGTCATAGGTTTGATTTATGTAAATTGTCAAGGAAACTATTAAATAATTACTCCTGCTTTATATTTAAGTCTACACATATAATGATTCTTTCTGGCATTTTTTTTGAGATAAAAAAATCGTATTTTCTATAACATTAATGTGACTGAAGTCTTTCATGTTAAGGTAAAGTAACATTTACTGAGCACCTACTATGTACTGCTGGGTGCTTTATACATTGTATTCATCTTAGCTCAGACTTTAAAGGACATTTATACAAGGTTAACAAATAAGTGAAAGTAATTTTTGAAAAATTACATATGATGTTTTAAGACTTGCCTGTCTTTAAGATGAATGCATGTGTTTCAAGAAGAGGATTTTTATTTTGAAAATGATTAAGACAGAAACCTTATGTAACACAAATATTCCCAGGCAACTTAATGGTATTAGAAAGCAACCTAATGCCATGCTGGAAAATTTTCAAATGGTTGTTTTGGATTTCTTAACTTAGGCATAGAATACATGGTCAATAATGAATAAATGAAAGATAAGACAAACGAAAGAAATATGTTTGAACCTTGCCTTTCCGGATACCTCATTGGGTTGCAATGAAGATCCCCAAAAGCCCTAAATTAGGAGACATGAGTACCTGTGGGAGTCTTGGCAGCCGAATACCTAGTAGCTAAAAGGTGTGCAAGAATAAATAGAGGCATGCAAGAATAAATAAAGGTGTGCAAGAAAATAGAATCTCTACTGAAGCTATATTCTGTTTTTAAAGTCGGCCGTTCCCATAAGGGCTGGCTATAGTTTTAATTATAAAGCTGATAACTCTATTGTGATATAAAAATTTATTATGAAGATTATAATTGTGATGATTTGAAACCACTTTGGGTATATAGACAATCTCATAGGAATATAAATACTAATTAAATAAAAAGGGAATAATATTTGTGGAGGATTTTGTGACAAGTCCTATAAAGGACATTTTCTCTACGTTATCTCCCTTAACTCTTACAACAATTCTTGATGTAGGTAGCCTCATTCAAGAGGTGCAGGAACTTTCCTCAGGGCAGATTGCCAAGGGAATGGCAGAGAAGAGATTTGGACCCTGCTCCCAAACCTCTGGTCTTTTCATTTTGCTTGGCCTCCAAGGAGACCTGAGTCTGTGCCTAACAAAACTCCACTTAATAGCAGCAGCAGCTAGAACAAAAGAGTAAGATTCTGAATCTTCTAGATAGCCTTAGAGTTTTAATTGCAAATGTGCATAAACTAACCATGCATTATTATATGAAAATGTGCTGTGGCCCTGCCCAGGTGGCTCAGTTGGTTGGAGCATTGTCCTGTACACCAGGAAGGTTACGGTTTTGAATCCTGGTCAGGACACATACCTAGGTTGCAGGTTCAATCCCTGGTCAGGGTGCATACAAGAGGCAAAAGATCGATGTTTCTCTCTCTCTTTCCCTGCCTTCCTCCCTGTAAAAAAATTCAATAAACATATCCTTTGTGAGTACTTTTTTAAAAAAAAAAGTGCTGTGAATCCATGGTTTAAAAAAAAATTTGTATCAGAATCATAAGTTTTGAAAAATGAAAGCAGAAATGATATGCTTTCAAAGCAAGTTCTCATTTATTCAATATTTATTAGTGTTTATCTATGTCAGGGATGACTGAAACAAACGAGACACAATCCTTGTCCTCAAGTGGTTCTTTATAATTTAGGAATCTGGGATGGCTGTAGATTTTTTAAAAACTTGAATTATTATATTTTGCCAGAACCTCTAATAAGTCAGGCGATGTACCCTCATCGTCAAATCGTCCTGCCTTTCAGTAAAATAATAAAGTATGATAGGTGATCAGAAGGTCAAGACTACTCATGAAGTGCCTACTTTAAACAGAGTAGGGTTAAAATGGGAGGAATAAGCACGATAATTTTCCAAAGTTCTTTAGAAACTTAAAAGAAGAAAAATTTGTTTCACCTTTACAAAATAAAATACTGTTTTGTGTTGACATAAATATCTCAAATATTGTCTTATTTGTAGAAACGATATTTAAGAGGTGTCAGCCAATATCATGGTTTGCTTATTGCAGTTGGGTGCACTTGCCCAGTGATGATTAATGTTAAATGTGTTAAGGTTAGTACCTACTTGAATCTACTTTGAGATCGAGTTGGTCAGCTGCTACTGTGCAGAATCCTGACATTTCTGGTAGAATTTCTGGCTTTAAAATCAGTGTCTCTACAGGCTTACTCCTTGACCATGTTAAGAAAAGCTCAGAAAAGGGGTAGGGTGGGTTTTGGCATCATTAGTGACTGGAAAATAATAAAACTAAGTCAAAATGAAAAGGTCTGTGTGGTTTTTTTCCCTGAGACCAAACAGTGATAAGTACAACTCCCTTTTTCGTTAGCATAATCCAGTCCTAAACCGTCAGTGTTGATTTAAGTTTTGCCTTGTTCCTTGATGAGAAATTGCTTTATTTCATGTAATTTGGTTCCATTATTAAACTTGTGAATTTGAAACAAATTTGTGAAAAGCATGCTGTTTCTGTTCTATAAACGATCAATTCTGAAAGCAAATGCTTTTCTCCTTCAAAATTAAAAAACAAAGACAATTAATTTGCTCTTCATGATTTACACGTCCAGCCTCCTATAAACACAACTGTATTTGCATATGAAATAACACATTTGAGATAGAAAAGGAAGAATGAAGTGAACTGAGTGAGACTATAAACTTTCAGTCTGATTCTACCCATTTTTAAAGCAAAAATACATGTGCTGTTTCCAGTGAGTATGTGGACAGAGTTGGATAGGAAGCCAGGGGTACCTTATTCTAGAAGAGTCACTAATCGGAGAGAACTTAACGTAAAATTATATCATTTGTAAACCTCATAGGGTTTCCCAGAACAGCACTGCTCTTTTTCACCACACCGTGTTCAGATTTTCCTCCCATTGTCGAGGTCCATCCTGTCACAAACTCTTAAGCACGAGCACTATGGACAGGAAGGGGGATGTGGAGAATGACAGTCCCTTTGACCCCTGAAATCTCACCTCCTGTGAGGGAGAGCTGGGCTTGCCAAGGGCTGTCCTGTGAGAAGGGCGGTGGCCAAAGACAGTGAATATTATATGAGGGTCACAGTGGAGAAGGTAATTCACACTGCCTGCTGCAGACAGTGTCCAGGCCAGCAGAGCTTAGGTCTTCAGCTAGGTTGGTCACCCCACCCCTGTCCCACGCCCATGGACAAGCCTAGTCATGTTGGATGCCAGACTCCCTCTCTTCTTTATAACACTTTGTTTTATAATACTTCCCTCAATTGATCAACTTTTAACTAATAAAATACGCATATCCCACTTGCTTCCCATGGTTAACCTTTTCTGAAAGGATCCAAAAGCCCTTAGCTTTTACTCTGGTACTCCCTCCCTCTCCACGCCTCCCCCATCCCCCCCCCCCCACTTTTATAAGATTTTATTTGGGCCAAACTGTGATGACATACTTCAGGAAGCAAGATTTTAAATGCTTTCCACACCCCTCTCTTAGCCAGGTATTGTTGGTAGTTATTGGCATGTCTGCATCTCTGTCCTGGGAAGTTGAGAGCAGGGACGGTTTTCTTGGGCGCCGCTATCTCTCAGCACTTAGCGCGGTGGTTCCAGTCCAGAGGTTCACCTCAGAATCACCTGGGGCCTTTTTCAATACGTAGATGTTTAGATCCCAGGAAATTCTTATTCAGTGAGCTGATGGTGTCCCTTTTAAGACCCCAGATATTCCTTTGCATAGAGCAAGTGCTCAAAACAATTAGTGATGGAGTGGTTACAATGAAGTGGAATGTATTTGTTGTGCTGTGTACTATTTGCAGACTAATAAAAATTGCAGTAGGGGCCTTGAACCTGTTTAGCTCAGGAGAGTTTGGAGATTGTGATATGATTTTTGTATTTTTAAGTTTTCTAATGCTAACGCTTTTTTTTTTAATCCTCACTTGAGGATATGTTTATTGATTTTAGAGAGAGAGGAAGGGAGGGAGAGAGAGACAGAAGCATCAATGTGAGAGAAACATCAGTCAGTTGCCTCCCATTTGCTCCCTGACTCAAGATCAAACCCGCAACCTAGGTAAGTGCCCTGACGGGAATTGAACCTGCAGCGTTTTGGTGGACTGGGTAACACGCCAACCAACCGAGCCATCTGGCCAGGGCTCTAATGCCAACGCTTTGTAACAGAATGGAAAAAAGACTAACTAGACAACACTATTTATGTATTTTATTTGTGGGTTGTAAGAATGGAAGGAAAGAAAAAGTGAGCTTATTTTTAGCAGCATAGTTGAGAGACAAATTTTTACTTTGAAATTGATATTTTAAAGATCTTAACATAGCAACTTGTGCGTAAATTTACAAAGTGTGCATTCGTTTCATTTATTCATACTTCCTTATTTTCAAGTGAAAAACTGTAAGTATCCCATTTTCTTATGCATGTCTTCTCTCCCGTCATCAAAATGTGGAAGATTGATTATGATTGTTTTTAGCTACTTCTTATGTCTTTTTAAACAACAGGTTATGCAGGCACAATTTGCTCAGGACAACAACCCAGATGCACAGACCCTCCAGAAACTGGCAGAAAGGACAGGCTTGAGCAGACGTGTGATACAGGTGATTGTTTTAAACATTACTCAAGAGATACTAAAGTTTCTATTGTAGGTCTTGATGAGCGTGTTGTTTTGTGAAGACTTGCCAAAGCATTAGCTTCTTGTTTTAGGTCACTTCATACTCTAAATCATTTTGTTTGAAACCTGATAATTAGCCTGCTTGGGCTGGGCTACCATTTGTTAAATGACTCCTTGTACAAGTTACATAATTCAGTGCTCATTGCAACCCTAAGATCCTCAGGCTAAAAATAAGACAACTTTGGTTCCGAGCTAGATCTGGTTCTGAGGTCAGTGATTTTTCTACTTTCCTATGATTGTGTATGTAAGCAAGTGTGTATATGTGAAGGGGCTGGTGATGACCTTTGTTAAAGCTCCAGGTAGAGGGAGTGATGTGAACAAAGCTAGGGAAGGGTGAGTTAGAGCAAGTTTATCAGAATGTAAGATTTCTGTTTGCAAGTTGTGGGGGACGAAATTGTTGGAGCTGAGCTTGGAGAGGCCTGTTATTGTGCGTTCTTTCCTGCACAGGAGAAAGCCAAGATGTGTGATTTTAGGAAGAAAAGGTTGGTGACAGTACATGGGATGAATTAGAGTTATGAGAGGCTAGATAGAGATAGATTAGCTGGGATACAGGAAAGTAGTAATTTTTTGAAAGGAAACCTAACTGGTGTAGTGGCCTAGATTTTACTGAGAAATGTTTTATTGCCTGTCCTCTGATGGCAGGTGCTAGATATTAGAGACACAAGAAAAGAACCAGACACTCATTGGAAAGCAGAGAGAAGTCAAAAAACGATTCTAAAATTTCAAGTCAAAATATTCATGGGAATGGTGCTATTAACAGGAATATTCAGGTCAAAAGAAAGCTGGTTTGGTAGTTCAGAGGGAGATGAATTCCTTTGTCGCTCTGCTAATTCTGCAATGATGGAGCCATTGGGCATGTAGACATGTATTTTCAAGGATGTGCAGAACTCAAGAAAAAAGATCTAATGCTATGAAGTTGGGTAAAGATCCTTTGGAAAGAGATTATAGACTAAAAAGTGACGAATGGATTTTAGGGAGAGAGCAAGGTAAGAGGTCCTGTTTGAGTGAAACATAGAAACAACCAGAACGAATGAATGAGTCTGGGGTAGAAGCATCATTGGAGGCCAAAGGGGTGGGTGTGGTGGGCTCAAGATGGAGGTGGTCAACTGTGTCAAGTTCTTATACAAGATCAGGGAAATGGCAAATAATTTTAAATAACATTCAAAGTTCAAAACGTTTAAAGATACAATGTAGGCAGAATCAGGTCTCTGCAAGGAAATGCAGGAAAGGTAGATTTCACTCGATGTAGAACTTTCTCAGTAGGACAGCCTACCCAAACGGCATGGGCTACCACTGGAGCAGTGAGTTTCCTGGGCCTGGAAGCGACGCTTCCTCCCTCGAGGTCATTCAGACACAATGGGCTCTGGGTTCCTTCTAAGCAGACACTGTATGTTCTGCAGCAGCTGTCAGACTCGTGACTACTATGTTTTAGATTATTTTGAAGTCGGAAGCAAGGGAAAATGGAGGGTTTTCTGATACCTTTTCTAATTATTTGAAGAAGTAAGGACATCAGAAAGACATCCCTCGTGTAATTTCCAGGTATTTCAGTCACTAGTATTATAAGCAAACTAACTTGATTCCATACACTAGAACTTAGAGAGTATATTGTTGGATGGTGGCTTTTACTATGTGAGGGTTGAATTTAAATATTTTTGATAAGGTAGCAAAGGAAGGAGTACTAGCATACATACACATAAGTGTGTGTACAATTTAAATATATAGTCCTTTGTATTATTTTTGAAGAATTAATTGCTGTGATCTCAAATAGTAATCATGATCTGTTTGCCCAGCCTACTTCCTAGCATGGGACACACTTTAGAAAAGTTTGAGTTTTAATTATTAGACCTTGATTCTAATATGCAACTAGGTTATATGCAAAGATTCGATAGAAACAGTGGTCTGATACACAGAGATAGTCTCACCTTTACCAGTTAAAGTCTACTTATAGAGACATTAGTAACAGAGCAGACTGTCATTGTGTTAAAATCGTAGAATAAAGATGGATGATTTTATTTTTAACTCTCTAGATATAGTCACCGTTCACATACCCTTTCACACAGATGTAGTCACTGTTCACATACCCTTTCACATAGGTGAATTATGAGTTGCGTACCTTATAGATAAATGACAAAGCAGTGCTATTTCTTTCAGTTACTATACTGGGAATACCTTTTCATATCAATAGCTACATCATTTTTGTTGCTGCATATATTGAGCATAGAATAGTTTATTTAGTTTATTTCCAATTTTTTGTTATCATATAAATGCTTGAGTGAACAACATTGTATACGTACTTTGCACAATTGTTCAGTAGTTTTAATAGAATAAATGTATGGAAATGGGATTGTTGAGTCAAAAGATAAAACATTTTTAGGGCCTTTACCTGGTAGCACAAAAATCACCTTCCAGGAAGTTCATACCAATTTTTTTCTGCCAGGAGCTACTTACGAAAGTTACTCTTCCCCAACCATAAGAATCCTGATTACTGTCCTTCTTTAACATCTTTTCCAATTTGATCATCAGAAAATCTCATTGTTTTTATTTGTATTTCATTCATTATCAGTGAACTTTAATATGTTTGTTTATTTTGTAATTTAAAAGTTGTTTTTTAGCCCACTTTTCTATTGGGTTGTTTCTTTTCTCTCCATCTTACTTTTACTGATTTCTATTTATCATGTTAAACTTTCACATTTCATCAATTTTCTTTTTTAAGTTAAATTTATTGGGGTGATATAGGTTAATAAAATCATATAGATTTTTGGTGTACAATTCTACAATACATCATCTGTGCATTGTATTGTGTGTTTACCACCCCAATCATCAATTCTATTTTTATTTTTCCCTCACATAGAACTTTTTATATTTTTATATATTCAAACCTCTCAATATTTTTTTTTCTCATAGCTTTGGCCTTTTTTATGTCTTCCCACTGAGAGAGTATATCAATATTGGCTTTTGTTTCCTTAAACATTATTGTTCCAATTATTTACACCTATTCTTTATCTGGAATTGAATTTTGATTGCATGTAAGGTAGGGATTTTTCTATTTTCCCCCCAAATTATTACCCAACTTTCTTAATTCAGTATTATGCCATGCTTTCCCAATAATTTAAAATTCAATATTTTTCACACACTAAATTTTTATATTTGGCTTTTTGGACTTTCCAAGAGATTCCTTTTATGCATTAGTCTTTTGTAGAATGTCTGCAGGGCCTGCTTCTGGCTTATGTAGTTTACAATACAGAACAACAACAACAACAAAAGTAAAGCAATACCTCAGAAGAAATGTTAACTCTTGTTAGGGGTTTGCACAGCAGAAGGAGGAAATTTTAAGTCAGTGAGGAGAATCAGAAGAACTTGTATTCGAATTCTGAAGCTGGGTAGCCCCCATGTCAGAAGTTATTTTCTGAAGTCTGCTATCCTCAGCTATATTTTGGTGTGCGAATTACAAAGTGTCGTGTTCACAAAACTCTCTCTGCTGATTACCTGTAGATCTCTCTGAGGAGCTATTTGAATAAGCATTATGGTGGTTATTCTGCTGTTTGTCATGCCTTCTTCATATTTCTTTCCAAAGTCTGGGACATCTTTTTTAAACATCTGAGAAGGTTTCATCCAAAATTTAATCATTGGAGACGTAAGATACTTTGAAGAAACTCTGGGAACCCCAATACCGTGTGTATTAGCTTACACGTAGTGCTCTGGGTGAAAGTCTTCTGGGTACTGTTCAGGAAAAGGCAGGTGGAAGCAGCTCCTGTTTACAGGCGGGAGGATGTGTGAGTCTTCTTGGCTGTGTGGGTGACAGAAGTGGCACTTATTGTTAAGGAGCCTGAGGAGAGAACTGTGACTAGAGACTTTGGGTATGGTCTCTATAGGTATCTAAGAGACTGACTAACACTCCAGAAGATGGGGGGAAGGCTGTGACTTCCCACTCCTTTTCTTTGACACACATCTAAGCCTTGTTCCTGAAATATTCCTCAGGTGCTCCCTCTCAGCCACCTGCTCAGGGGTGCATACCCCATTACATATTAATGTTTATTTTTTTAGTTTTAATCTTTGAGTTTATACTTTGCCAGCCTTCTATCTTTGAGTCCCAAGGCAGGGTGTCTTAGAAATCAGGCCAACTTTTTCATATAAATCTTTTTGTAGCCTCCCTCCTTCTTTTCAGCATTGCTTAGCCTCCATTCCCTTTGCCAGCCCTGGGCAGGAATGTATGCCTCGACCTTCCTCTGGCCTTTGCCCCAGACCCCAGATTTTCTTAGGTTCCTTAAAGTTCTCACTCTTCCACTTTTCTTTCCCCTAATGACAGAATTGTTTGGTGCTATGGCACATAAATGCTATAATATTTTAATAGAGTAACACTCTGTAGTAAAGTTTTAGCTAATGACAGGGAGTTCAGACACAGGTAGGTTTATTGCTGGAAGCATTCTGGGCAGTCTAACCTTACCTGATCTGGATAGAAAACCCTGCTTGCCCTGAACTTGCTTCCTTTATTTCTAGGAAAGAGTGGGCAAGAGGGTGGTTAGCTCTTTACATTTTTTTCTTTAAATACATACATACATACATACATACATACATATATATATATCATTGATTTCAGAGAGAGGAAGAAAGAGAGAGAAACATCAATGATGGGAGAGTCACTGATCGGCTGCCTCCTGCACGCGCCCAGCTGGGGATGGAGCCCGCAACCCGGGCATGTGCCCTGACCGGGAATCAAACAGGGATCTCCTGAATCCTAGGTTGATGCTCAACTGCTGAGCTACACTGACAGGGCAGCTTTTTACATTTTGTGAACTGTTTCACCAGTGGATATGTTTGTATTTTATTCTACTTAAGTATTCTTAGTTTTTTCCTTATTTTAAGTCTGGCCTTAACATGCTTCTAAGAAAATAGCCTATCTATTCACTAGGAAAAATTGAAGCCAGCACGTTAAAATGTGCCTGGAATAACTGAATCAAAGGGCTGTAGAAAGCTTTAAGTTCTAAGTAGGGATTTTAGCCATTTGAAAACAAAATTTGAAATAAGTTCAGCAGGTGTCTAAGAATACATTTAGTAGTATATCTACATATATATATATTTTGAAGTTCTGATTAAAAGGCTTTTTCTGTTTTTCTTTTTGTCCCAAATGCCAGTAGTAAAACCCAGGAAACTTTTTCTGGAATTCTTGAGCCTTTTTATTTTGGAAGATGCTGATTTAGTATAGAATTGGCTCTTAAGTCAATCTTCCAATAGTTGTCATCTGAATGAAGAAAATGACCATTGATATCTGTGCAAAAACGTTCCTCTTCCGTCTACGGAACTTTTCAAGAACGCCTTTAGATTTGTACTGTGCTCGTATGGGAGAGTCGCTGAGGTGGCATCCCTTTCTAACCTGAGTTGTGACTTCGTCAGAAACTGATATACGACATAACTACATTGCTTCTCTCCCCCAGGTGTGGTTTCAGAACTGCAGAGCGCGCCACAAGAAGCACGTCAGTCCCAACCACTCCTCCTCTGCCCCGGTCACATCGGTCCCGCCCTCCAGGCTGTCCCCTCCCATGCTGGAAGAAATGGCTTATTCCGCCTACGTGCCCCAAGATGGGACAATGCTAACCGCGCTGCATAGTTACATGGATGGTAGGTATCCGAACATTTGACAGCTGTCTCTCAGTCACTAGCTGACAACTTCTAATATTAGATTACTGATGACATTCACATTTTGAAATATTACCTCAGTCATGGTTGAAAAATATTGTGGGGGGCGGCGGGCACAGAGGGGACACAACTACGCCAACATTCTTATTCCTGTGACTGTATTTTAAGGGATAAGTTTAACACTCACCCTACAGCTAAAATGCCAATATGGATAATGGCTCTTAGTGCTTGATTTCTTCTTAGGGAAGAATTTTTTGTTTGGTTTTTTCACCTGATAAATATTTAAATAATTTATTTTCCTATGGTCAGAGAAAGTATTCATACTCAGATTTTTAGATTGGAGTTTACTTAGTTTTGTTAAAGAAACTTTTTTATTGAAATGAAACATACTTGTAGAAAAGCACACGCATAGTAACTACACAACCTGATAAATTCATAAAATGGGCATATCCATGTAAATACTACCCAGACGACGTAGTGGGACATAATTAATACCCCCAAAGCCTCTCTTATGTCCCCTCCCGATCATATGCTTTTCCTCCAAAGCAGCATTGCCTTGACTTCTAACATCATGTTTTCGTTTTGCCCTTTCATGAGCTTTATATAAATCGAACCATACAGAATGTATTCTTGTGTGTCGCACTTCTTTCAACTCTGCTGTTTATGAGATTTATCTGTATTGTTGCAAGAACCAGTGATTTGTTTGGTTTCATTGTTACGTGTGATTCTACGGTAGGAACATACCACAGTTCATCCGCTCTATGGTTGGTAGACGTTTGTCCTGTTTCCACTTTGGGCTTTTCTGAATATGCTGCTGTGGACCTATTGCACATGCCTCTTGGTGCACGTTAATTCACACTTGTATTTGGTATGTACCTGGGGATGGAACATAGGGTCGTAAGCTACACATATATTCAAATTTAGTTGATTCTGCCTAACAGTTTCCCATAGTGGCTGAAGCAGTTTGTATTTGGGCCAGTAGCGCATGAGAGAGTTCAAGGTGCTCCACACCCTCGCTGATCCTTGGTATGGTCTGACTTCTTCATGTTAGCCCGTTTGGCGGTTGTCTAGTGCTATCTCTGTATTTTAATTTGCTCTTCCCTCAGTCACTGATGAGATTGAGCATTTTTTCCATTGGGCATCTGTATTTCTTTTTCTGTGAAGAGCCTGTGTATATCCTTTGCCTGTTGATCTATCGGCTTGTCTTTTTTCTTCTGGATTTGCTTTCGTTCCTGCCATATTCTGCATACAAAGATGTGGTGGTTTTTGATGGTGATATGTGTTGCAAATACCTCTTCCTGTTCAGTGGCTTGCCTTTTTCTACTCTGTTAAGGGTATGCTCTGTTGAGCACCAGTTCCTAATTTTAATGTAGCTCATTTCGTCATTTTTTTTCCTTCATGGGGAGTGCTTGCTCCTTTTGTGACCGGTTCAAGAACTTGTTCTTACCCAACGATAATGATGGTACGCCTCCAACATTATCTTCTAGAAACTTCGTCTTTGACATTTAGATTTACAGTTCATCTGGAATTGAATTTTGTATGTGGTGTGAGATAGGGAGCAAAGCTTATTGTAATATTGATGAAAATAACTAATTTCCCAGCTGCTTCATAGCACCACGTTGATATAAATCAAGGGTCCATGTAATATATGTGTCAGTTCTACTGGTGTATTTATTTTTATATTCATACCAAATTGCTTTAATTGTGCTAGACCTATAATTCTTGATATCCAGTAGCACAAGTCTTCCTAATTCATTGTTATTCAAGTTTGTGTTCCATGTTCTTGACCCTTTGCATTTCCACAAATTTTCCTAGCTTATCAATTTCTACCCCCAAAAAAGGAAAACAATGGAGATTTTGATACAGTCCATTGTAGGAAACAACCATCTTGGTTATATTGTCTTTCACATCATGAACTTAGCCTGTCCGTTTATTTAGGTCATCTTCAAATGCTCTCTTTACCTTTACTGTTTAATAATCTAGTACATCTTTTGTTAGGTTTATTCATAAGTATTTGTTTTGATGAAGTTGTAACTGATATTTCCTCTGCATATGGAAATCTAGGCTGATAGCTGCCTTATTTCAGCAGTTTGATGATATGATAACATTGTTTTCTGGTGTCCATTGTTTCTGTTGTTTAGAATATGGATAATTAACCTGGTACCACTTATTGCTGAAGTCAGCTGTTGGTCTTATTCTCACTTCTTTGAAAGTAAATGTCTTTTTTCCTCAGCGTTTCTCTGTGTGTTTGGTTTTCACTTTTATTATAACATGACTAGATATGCTTCTCGAATATGGAGTCTGAGGCCTTTCATTATGAAAAAGTCTCAGCTGTTGTCTCCTAAAATATTGTTTCTGCCCTTATGAAAAATTTTTTTTTATTTTCCAGACTTTTTGACCTTCCAGGCTTCAGTCTAGATATTTCCTTCTAACCTATCTTCCAGTCCACTAATTCACTCTCTATCTCTCATATGATGTAAAACTCATCCATTGCATTCTTAATTTTAGTTACTGTAACTTCAGTTTTAGAATTTCCATTTCATTCTTTTATCCAATTTCCACTTCTATGCTGAAATAATCTATCTTCTCATTTTGTTCCTTACCAGAAGTATTGTTATATTAATTTATAGTTATAAAAAAATGTACATGTCTGATAACTCCAATATCTGGATTTTTGTGGGTCTGTTCTATTGTTTTTGTTTTTTCCTCTTTGTTTTCAGCCAAGCTATGTTGTCTTATTTGCCTTGCAATTTTTTTTATTGAACTTCAGATGTTGGGTATGAAAAACTAGAAATAACTTGAGGCTCTAGCTAATATCTTCCACCAGAGAGGATTTAGTTTTGCCTTTGGCAGGGAGTTAGGCTAGGGGAAGATCAACTTAATCCAATCAAGCTTCAGTCCTCAGGAGGGGTGGTGTATTTCTGGGTCACCACAACTTGGATTTAGCCTGTTGAGATCCCAAACAAAGCCTGTGTTTTGTTTTGTTTCTGCTGTTTTTAAGGAGGGCTTCTCTTCAGTGGTCCCTGATCTTTCATATTTGTTTTCCACCACCCAGCCTAAGTCTAATTCCTGAATACTCTGCTAAACTTCTCAGCCTTTCAGACATTTATTTTAAAATTGTCACTAACTTGGGCGGAAAAGTAGCCTCATTTTATTCCTCTCCTCTTCTGGGACTTGACTGCCTTGGTCTCTTTCATAAGCCTTCAGACACATTTTAAAAAAATTAATCTAGCTTTCCCAGTTGCTTTCAGAGGGAGGTTGTGTTTAAAACAACATAGCTCTTGCTGAGAGTGGAATCTTCATTTTAAGTTTCGGCTAAATAAAAAAATCAGAGCCTGTATCATTGTAATCATTTACTTGCACTCGCATTAAAATTGGGTGTGTTCACATGAAAGACTGTTGTGTTGCCTGAGTCAAGTGTGTTCTGATGTATATTTAGGGAAGAGGCAGTTAAACATTCATTAATGAGAGTTTGGGGGGTCATCCTGTACACAGACACCTTCACATGAAAGCTAGAGACATCTCTGCAGACAAGCTCATGTGTCTCTCTAGCTGCTGGGTAAAGTGCAGTGAATGGGGTATGGATGGAGGACATTAAAGTGGCAAAAGGTTGTGGCTCCAAATAAAGATTTGGGGGTGAACCATTCCTAGATTCTCACTTAATAATATACTCACCATGCTGAATAAGTTAATGCTTCTGCTGGGGTTAGTGGAATGAGTGTGGCTTGGTGCCCTTGGCTACAATGAGTAATGAAAGCACATTGATTTGGATTGTTTTTGTTTGTTTTTAAATCAGTTTTATTCCCCCTACAAAACTGATCCACAAATTTCTTTCTATTTTGTAGCTCATTCGCCAACAACTCTTGGACTCCAGCCCTTGTTACCCCATTCAATGACACAACTGCCAATAAGTCATACCTAGTTTCTTTTTTCAGGGATAGAAATGATTAAGGATATAAACTTGTCATTTATTATGTATAAAATACCATTGAAAAGATTAATGTTAATTTTTTATTTAACACCCAAAGCATTTCCAACATCACTTTGCTGCCCAGGTATGTATCTACAGTTGGCCTGCAAGACACTTTCATTGTTTTTTCTTTTCTTTTTTTTTTTTGGTAAAACTTATGTTTACAAGAAGAAAACAAATCAAACCTTTTTTTTTTTTGTATTGTCTGGAAATAGTTCACTCTAGTGTGTATCTGTTAATTTATTTGTCATCAAAAGAGCACTTTGCCTAAAAGAAAGGACTGACAACTGTGCAAAATGTTTACAATCCTTTGTGAAATTGTAGTTTATCATTAGTTTGTATCTGTAAGTTATTGTTATAAATATTACCTGTATTTTTTTTTGTTACATACAACTTTATACTTTGAGGCTTGTATCTGTGAATTTGCAACTGAGATTTATTTTGCCACCGTTTTCTGAATGAACTGAATAAAGCTTCTGTTGTAGCATGCCATGCAGACACATTCTTGTGTTTGTGGTTGATGAATTATGGCTGTAAATAACACTATAGTTTAATGAGCCCACCATTCTAAGTTTATTAAACATTTTCCATTATTGTGAAAGTCCCAACCAATTTGTTCT
The DNA here is from genome assembly GCF_054644295.1 of Miniopterus natalensis. NCBI lineage: Eukaryota > Metazoa > Chordata > Mammalia > Chiroptera > Miniopteridae > Miniopterus > Miniopterus natalensis. The sequence continues at coordinate 46,308,036 of NC_142089.1, forward strand.
TTGTGTGTGTGTTTTCCACAGTAAGTTGACTTTAATGTCTTTCAGATATAACAACACGTACTTTAAAAGTTCATTTTGTTTTGAGCTGTGTTGTGAGTATATTTTAATAGGAAACTTATTTGTTGATGGTTGCACTTACTCAACAAAAGAACACATGAAAACATCTAATTTGGCAAATCATCTCTTTTGGACTCGCTAATAAAATTAGTGTGAAAGAAAAGGCAGAGAGCTTTTCAAAACGACCTTTTGGGATATCCCAAGTCAGAAATGAGAAATGGGCCATAAGAATGTTTTCCTTCAGGGGTAAAGAAGGACACTTAGAAGTCTGGAGTTTCTGAACAGCGTTTCTGGAGCAGAGACTAGTTTTTCTCCCGGTGAACACTCTTTAGGGATTGTGATTTTGAGAGCTGAAATCTGAACTTCAGGACTTTATCCTAAGTAGCAGTGGACTCTTGTCTCGGAATTACAAAAGTAAGTAGTGCCACCTTCACTCATTTTTGGATTTAAAGAACTTAATCAGTATCCACTTCCTGCCTTTCATAGACCAGTCAGGACAAATCAAAAGGTAATGAGAAAAAAATCTTAAGAATCTTAAGTTTTTAAGTCTTTGTTTAACTTAGCAGATTTACATCTGGCTGAGGACTGGAAGTAATAGCGGACTATTTGTAATTCTATTCTGGTGATCATAAACGCAACCAGAAAGCAATCATGTGGAGGTAAGTAACTTACTATCTGCCTCAAACCAGAGCAACAAGCCTACATTTCACTAAGGTAAAAAGGAAGAAAAAAGTGTTGGGTGTTTTTTTAAACCTGCTACCCCAGTTAGAATCCATTTGGCCAGAAACAAAGAGCATAGTCAATAGTCACTGTACCTAATCTTGTGGAATTGATGCTAATCTCCTGGGGCTTTAGCCTACCTGTCCCGGGCAGGGGCGGTGAGGTCAGCTCTACCTTTACCAGATGTCGAGGAAAGCGCTTGTCGTCCAGCCAGGCCCTGCCGTCAGCGGCTTACAGCGCTTCCCAGCTGGATCTAATCGGCGTCCTTTAGCTCAGGAGGTGCTTGATTGGGAGTGTTCCTTCGCCTCTCTCTTTTGTCTTTTTCTTGTGCTCACCACCCTCTGACTGTTCAGAGAGTTTTTACAAACCACATCACTACCCTTTTTAGTTCCAAAGATGAATGCCCGAAGTTGAGATAAATCTTCCATAGCAGAGAGGTTCAAAGTTGTCAAAATGAATGAGGTTTATTTATCCTGCATCTAAAGTAGTTCATATTAATAATGAAATGAGGTAGATATGAAAGTACTAAAAAAAATTATATGTGATGCAAACATATGGCTGTTTTCATTCCTATTGGTGGAAGTCAGAGGTCCTAATTTTATAACTTTTAATTAGGAAAGAATTGAAGCATTTCCATATTAGTAATACTCAATGCAGGCATGCAGGCAACAGTGTTTATTTGCTTAAAGTTGGGGGTGATCAACTTTTGTGAGGACTGAAGGTAGACTTCTGTTGGACTAGCAAAGACCAACAAGTAGCAAGTAGTTATCTCTTAGGCATTCAGAGTCATGAACTGAAAGAGGGTAAAAATAACTACTTTGCTCTGCAAATCAATTGAATCACCAATTATTGAAACCAGAGTTACATTAAGTCAATACCTTTGAGTCTTGTTAGTAGGTGGTATTAACATTTAGTGGTAATTTTATATTATGCAAATGTTATTCTCAAAAGTCCATATTACTTTTTAAAATGATAACTACATCTCTTTTGAGTGTCTCATAATAAACACTGTTAGAATCATAGTTCATGCTTTTAAAAATTGTTAAAAGCATTTGAAAGCCAATAGCTGTAGTATTTCTTGACTTGGTAAATTATATGTGTAAGTACTCTAGTAGCATTATGAGACTAGATGGGATCTGAGGACTTCGTTAGGGCATGGAACTTACCTGTTAGTTCAAGAAATGCTTCTGTTCTGGCTGGTGTGGCTCAGTTGGTTGCACCAAAAGGTTGCCAGTTCGATTCCCAGTCAGGGCACATGCCCAGGTTGCAGGCTCCACCCCCAGTAGGGGGCGTGCAGGAAGAAGCTGATCCATGTTTTGCTCTCACGTTGATGTTTCTCTCTCTCCCTTTCCCTTCCTCTCTCTCTAAAAATCAATAGAAAATCTTTTTTTAAAAAGAAAAGAAATGCTTCTGTTATTTAGAACAGGAGTCATTTGAATTGCTGTTCACTATGTACCAGGAGTATATTAGCTCAGGAAAAACTCTCAGTGACCCCCCCACCCCAGCAGATAAAGGAACTGAAATTACCACTATTTTATTTTTGCTTTTTTGAACTGTAACTAAATTTTTGGAAAGAGAAATAGATTTGAATTCAAAACAAGTTCAAGTATGCAAAGGTCTAGGAAACATCTGCTTGAATTCAATAGCATAGTAAATATTATTTTATATTCTGCATTTCCCTTTTAATAGAATAAACATTTTTTCAAGTCAAATATTATTCATCTACAACATCATTTTAATTGATATATAGCACTACATTGCTGGGATGAAACAATTTATTAGACATGCAGGTTGTTTCTAATTTTTCATTATAACACAATTAATACTGTGAGCACTTTCAGTATGCCCTCTCTGAGCGCCTTACATGCATTCATTAAATATTCACAGCCACCTCGTGAAACGGGTTCTATTATGATCTTCATTATTTTACAAACATGGACATTAAAAAGTAGTATGTCCAGTATCTCAATGAGAAGCGACAAAGCCTAGATTTGAATCTCACAGCTCAGTGGCTCCAAATACCACCTTCTTACCCTCTGTACTTTAAGCACTCTCTATTTTAAGTAACACTACGGTGAGCATCTTCATAGCTACCTTTTCATTCATATCCTGTTTCCCATGTGCAAATTCTCAGAAGTGGAACGGATGTGCACGCATAGTTTTAAGATTCTGAAAGTCATGAACTGCCCCCAGGGTGCTGCACTGATTACATCTCCACCGGCAGTGTCTGAGGTGTTTCCCAGAGCACTTGTCTATCCTGCCTACCAGTGGAATTAATAGTATCTTAATTGTTTTTCCAATTTGATGGTCAAAAGGTAATCTTTAAAGCCTGATATTTCATTTATTACTTGATATGAAATTTTACATTTCATAAAAATAGTTTCTTGTAAAAGGGGTAAAGAAACACAAGCTACCACTTTTGTGATCTCATTCTGCATACATGGCTCAGTGAACGTTCTTTAGGATTTGATATCATTCGCTTTACATCAGTTATTGCACTTCTGTGTGCGGCACTCTTTGCACCATCATATTTTATTAGCTCTGTTGATGGTTATGCTGGTACCTTTATTTGCATGGCCCTTCACACATTTCAAACACATTTCTGTACATCATCATGTCCCCATTCAACATATTGAGGAAACACCCTCTCCCTTTCTAAATTGTGTCAACATGTACAGTACTTACCAAGAATCGAACAAGGATCTGTACTTGGTGGGGGCTGAGAGCAGAGTTTAGCTGTGGATGGTGAATGTGTGTGGGTAGGGAGATATCACAAAAAGAAAGCAAGCTGTTAAGAAATAAGAGACGAGGCCCTGGTTGACAGCAGGTTAGAGCATGGTCCCGATACTCCAAGGTTGCAGGTTTGATCTCTGATCAGGACACATACAAGAAGCAACTAGTGAATTCATAAATAAGTGGATCAGCAAACCCATGTCTCTCTCAAATCAATGAATTTTAAAACTTAATAAATAAAAAAGAAATTTAAAAAAAGAGAAGAGATTGTGAGTCCTGGGACCAGCTTCTGTGCATTGCATGCCACAGTATAATGTGGTAAACACTCTGATGATTGCATGAGGTTGATAGGAAACTAATCAGAATAATGCTCACCATTGAGCACCCTAGGATAACTTCAAATTCCAAATGAGCTCTTCTTAAATTCTCAAAATATTCTCCTTCCTTCCGCAAATATCTTTTTTTTTAAACTATATCTTTTATTGATTTCAGAGAGGAAGGGAGAGGGAGAGGGAGAGAGAAAAACATCAATGATGAGAGAGTCATTGATTGGCTGCCTCCTGCACATCCCCTGCTGGGGATGGAGCCCCCAACCCAGGCATGTGCCAGCAAGTGTCTTTTATATACCTGTGGCATTTTATTTAGCATGGGATTCCGGACACCTGGATTTTAGCACACTCTCTGACACCAATGAACTGTACAACAAGGACGCTTAGCCTCCCCGAATGCCAGCTTTCTTAACATTAAAAGCAACAATTTTATGAAGCTAAAATGAGATGATGGAAGGAAAAGACATGGTAAAAACACCATCTATTTATTTAGGAGGATAGTGACAGGAGATCAGGCAAGCTGAGGTTGGGCTGTTGGAGCACCAGAGGTCTGGCAAGCACTGCTCTGCCCCAGGTAGCCCGGGGAGGACAGTGCTTTACCTATTTCTAGAAATAAAGTCAGAGGTTAAAGCGTCTATACTGGTAATGAGTTCCATGTTCTCAAATGAAATTCTTTTCTTATCTCAACCTCAAAAAAAAATAAGGGAGGGAGGGAGGGAGGGAGGAAGGAAGGAAGGAAGGAAGGAGAAAGGAAGGAAGGAAGGAAGGAAGGAAGGAAGGAAGGAAGGAAGGAAGGAAGGAAGGAAGGAAGGAAGGAAGGAAGGAAGGAAGGAAGGAAGGAAGGAAGGAAGGAAGGAAGGAGGGAAAAGAAAGAAGAAAGAAAGAAAGAAAGAAAGAAAGAAAGAAAGAAAGAAAGAAAGAAAGAAAGAAAGAAAGAAAGAAAGAAAGAAAGAAAGAAAGAAAGAAAGAAAGAAAGAAAGAAAGAAAGAAAGAAAGAAAGAAAGAAAATAAAAGAAAAAAACACGATACTTGCTGTCTACCTAAACTCCCTTCCAGATCTTAAAGACCTTTTTAGGCAAGTGGATGTGTCATCTGTAATTTGGGTATAGAAATCTCTCTATAATTTAGCTTGCAAAGGTAATTTGAATGTTTGCAAAAACACTTTTTAAGTCCAAAGGTATTATGAAACTATATTTGAAAAAGGAAACCATTTATAAATTTAATTTCAAAATATTTACTTCCCAGAATCAGACTGAAGCCTCTGGAGAACCAATGCTCATTATTAGCTCATTTCTTTCAGATGCACCGCGATGAGCCTGCTACTTCGCCAGTGTGGTTCTGAACCACACAATTTCATCTTTGGTGGAAACTCCTCCAAGCAAGACCGTGTGCAGTTCTAGTTTATTATTCGCCTTTCGGAGTATTGCCTGATATAGTTCATGACAACGGTTAAAACACATCTTAGGAGTCTTGGTGGGTAAAGCTAGCTCCTCAGCAGGGCCTGGATCTTGCAGTAGATCAGTAATAGGGAGGTGGGAGAGGGATCAGGAAAATTCTAACAGAGACACAGTCCTACCCTCTGACAGGCTTGCACTTGTGTTAGGATAGAAGAGAACGCTGAAAGCGGACGCCGCCAAAGTCTGCAGGGAACTCAGGATTCTGAGGAGTGCTCTGAGTTCACACAGGGTCAGAGACAAGGTGCCAGGCACCAAGGAGGGCAGAGTGGAGGTGCTGCTGAGCTGGCTCAGGAGCAAGCAGGTCAAAGGCGGAGCTGCCGCCTCTAGTGTCAGTTGCCTGCTGGGCACTACTCTCAGAGCAGACTTCTGGCCTCTGTGAAGCATGACTTAGCTCTGATCTGTCAGAGGCACGTGTGGAAACTGTGTGGCCCCACCCAGGGCTACAGAAGCCAAGTTACAGACAAAACCAAGACAAGGAGAAGCATTGCAAAGACTTCGAATTCATATATTCTGATGTCCTGCTTTGCCACACCCCACTGGGGTGACTGTGGGCAAACTACTGAACTCTCCTTGCGCCTCAGTTTTCCCAGACACAAAATGGGATAGTAATAGCATCGTTCTCAAATGGTTACTGTGAAGATGCAATAAGATAATGCCTATAAAGTGCTTAGTGAGCTGTCTGGTGTGCAGTAAAGCCTGAATATTATCAATTATTCTTTGGAAAACTAACGCTTACCAGCAGAGGGGAAAATGCCACTGGTTTTCACGTAGACTTCCTTCTCCCTCATCTCTCTTTCCCGGCTAATTACTACTAATCTTCTAGGACCCACCTCAGGCATCACCTCCTCCAGGAAGCCTTCCCTGTCCCCCACTTATCCCATTCCGTGTGGCTCAGTTGCTGCCTTTGTGTTCCAATCACTTCCTCAAAGGCTATCTCTCTTATTATAACTATTCTTTCTCAAGATTGTCTCAAGACTAGACTTTGAGAAACATCAGAATAAGGACCGTCCATCTGAGGGTGCCTGGACAACAGCAGAGGGCACTGACAGAGCAGGCTCTCACCACGGGCAGCTACACCGGGCCAGCCCGAACCAGGCCCCCGGGGGCAGCTCCCCGCTGGCTCCTCAGCCTGGGCTACCCCATGGCCATGGAGGGTCTCCGGCTCCGATGGACCTGTTTCTTGTTCTCTTCAACTAAGCAAAACAGACAGTTGGGCCATTATCGAGTAATTCAGGCAAGAGAGGCAGCCAAGGCACATGTTTTTATCTGAGTTACCCAAATTGGCTGACTCCCCAGCCTGCAGTTATTGGGTAATTGCTCAATCTTCCACTTGGCTTTTACTGTGAAAATGTGGTCGCAGGGTCTTTTCTGTTGAGCGGCTCCTCCCATCATCCACCTAATACAGCTTAAAACATAAAATCTACCTTTCACCATGTCCATGGTAGCTGATCCGGGCTGTCAACTGACCTCGCTCCGTTAGTATTCCATGTGGGCCGAAATGTTTGGACGGGGTCATTGGCAATGGTTTTCTCTGTTCTTTATCTGTGTTCTGAATATTCTCCTATCAACTCATCTTGTTTTTGGTATGAGAGGAGAAGGGGCCAAGGACACACAGGATACACACGTGTGCGTGCACACACACCCACACCCACACCCACACACACACACTTCAGTCATAAGTTTTACATGCTGCAAACTTTCTATACTTTGGCCTCAGGTTCAGGAAATCCCTTTCTCAGTAACCTGTCGCCATGGCTCATTGTAATTAGGGAAAGATCACAGGGTTGAGCCTCAGAGAGTAAGAGCCTTGTTCCAACCCCTGTCCTGTCCAGCCTTACTACCTGTGTGACCCAGGGCATATCACTTGCCAATTCATTACATGCTGTTTGTTTTACTCTCGAAATATCTCGAGAATCCTCCTACCTCCCCACATCTTTACCACTAAAGCCTTGTGGGGGCCACCCTCACTCCTCTGGACTATTAAAATAGCTACAAAGCTATTTTCCTGGCTTCTATCCCTTCTCTCCTAAAATACATACACAGCTCTCTTGAAAACCTAGGATAGCACTTCTCTGCTCAAAACTCTCCAGTGGCTTCTCTTCACATTCAGAAGAAAATCCAACATCCTTCATGGCCTTGAAGAGCACACTTTTCATCAGGTGGCCACCCCACCCCAACCCCACCCCATTACGTTTGACCTCGTTTCCTGCCCTTGCCCCAGCTCACTCATTTACTTGCTTCCCACCACACTGGCCTCGGGGTGTGCAGGAGAGTAGGCGAGATAAAATAGCACACAGAGATTTAGAACAAGACTCCTGGAGGCTGCCACTTTCTATGTGACCCTGGGAAAGTTGCTTAATCTCACGGAGCCTGTTTTCTATAAGTGAGTATGCCACTACCTACATTGCAGGGTTACCATAAGGATTAAATGAGATCAGAAACATAAAGCAGTTAGCCCAGGATCTGGAATACTGTTGGCCCCAAGTCAAGAAGTGGTGGCTACTGGAGTGAGGGGAGAGAGAAGGAGGAGGTGAAGGGAGCAGGTGGTTTGAAGTGAGAAAGCAGCGTTGGAGAGTGCCCCAAAACACTAAAACACAGCAACACTCTCCCTCGCAACCAGGTCTTCCATTTCAAGCCCAATTTCTGCTGAAGTGCAGCCCAAGCCTTTTCTTTTGATGTTCTTAGCAGAAATATTTGTACTCCTAGCTATCTCTTAGCCATCTCAGTGCACCGTTAATCTCCCCTGCACAGCTGCCCTCCCAGCCCGCAGCCCTACCGCTCTGGTCTAAAGCAGGCCAGTCCCTGGAAGAATGTATTCCTCCGAAGCCTGATTGATCTTGATTGCCTCTCGTGGCCCTTCTCCAAGTTCTCCATATCGCTGCTCAGCTGTGAGTTGCATTTAATAAAGGCTCCACTGATACTGAGGGGGAGCTCTCAGCCTTTGCCAGTGAAATTGGCTCACTTATTTTTCAGGCTTCACAGTGCTTCCCTGGTTTCACTGTTAAATGAACACTGGTAGCCCGAAGGCCCTGCCAACTCCATTGTTTGTTTTTTGAGTAGATACCCCGGGGCTACACTTCTCCATTGCCAAAGAAGTGGCCAGTGTTTGCCTTTTAGGCGCTCACCTTTGTACTAACGAGCCCACACTAGCCCATGTCTTATGCCAGCAAAATAATTTTTTCTTTTGTTCAATGGCAAGTTCAAGACTTCAGTGCTCCTGGGTCAAGAGTTTATTTTGGACTACTGTGTCTCAAAATAAGTAGATTATAGACTAGGAATCTTCTGTAGTAGTTGGAATTTTATTAGGCTAAATGAGCAAATAATGTAAAATTGTGTTTAATAGCCCAGTGAATTGGGTAAGTACTGCCCATTGGGCCTAAATAGTAGCACGAAATTAGTCGGCCAGCAAGTCAAGGAAAAATAAAAAGATAGCTTCCCTGTGAACTTTTTATTTTATTTTATTTTTATTTTATTTATTTACTGTTGACAGTATTACAGACATTCCCCACTTGCCCCCCACTTTGCCCCTCTCCATCCAGTCCGCACCCTTTCCCAGCCTGTGAACTATCTTGACTGGCTTTTTAAACTTCCCCAGAATGACCAGATTGTTTAATCTGTCAGAGGCTCTCTGGGTCTCAGGACTCAGAAACTGCAGAGTGCTTTTAAATCATTGAAACATATGATCCATCTATTTCTTTACAAACCAATGACTCAAAAAAGTAATATGTTTCAACAAGCACTCCAATTTAGTGGTTCTATAATTTTAAGATACTGAAGAATCATCTGGAGACTAGGGAGATGTTAGAAATTGTGATTCCCAGAGATCCTGATTTGCCACATCTGGGACAGGGATCAGAATTCTGTCTCTTGTAAGTACCATGAAGGATTCTGCAGCAAATGGTCAGAAGTTACACTTTTGAGAAACTCTGGGACAGGAGGAGGAAATTTAAAGAGCAGTTTCACGAAGAATGGTTCCACCTCTGCCTTCACTAGGTGTTTGTCCTCACTAAGCTACTGTTCATTTATCAAGGGTCTTCTGTGAGCTGGGGGTTTAAAGTACATTGTGTTTACTCTTCACAATAATGCCACAGGGTAAGTTATCATTCCCACTTTACAGATCATACAACTGAGGTTCAGGGTAGCCAAAAAAGTTTCCTAGGAGGCTGGAATTTGAACCCAGATCTTAGTGTGGTTTTTTTTTAATTGCATGTGTTATAGTGAAGGTTGAGAAAGGGTGACCAGTGGCCTGGGAGAAAACCAACCAAGACACACTCAGAGCTAAACTAGCCCTTAGTGTTCAAAATATTGCAATAAACATTTGGTTCTGTATTGTTTACACCAAAAATTATTTTTGCTGATTTTTTTTTTTTAATTCTATGAAAATCTTTGAACTAGATGCTATTTGATGCTACACAGTTGCCAAAATGTGAGTCAGCCCTCTGGATGAGTGCACTTGGTACCCCACACCCACATATTTTCAAATAGTCAGACGTTTTGGCCAGTCACAGAGACACTGGCTTGAGCCTAGGTTTCTAATTTTTAGGTAGGAAATCTGAGTCACCAAGAGATGGGGCCAATTTTTATTTTTTGGAGGGAGATATATTTTCTCCACCTGGTATTCTAACCTGCATGGATGTAACCACTTCTTCCAAAAATGATAAGGGCCCAATATACGTGGTGGTGTCTGAGGTCATTGTGTGAGAATCCCTTTTCCAAATCTGCTTATAGCTGGAGATAAAGGGAGCCAGAGTTAATAGGCAAGTCCTCTGAGCCTCAAAAAAAAGTAATAATAATTTAAAAATTGCCCAAGCTGGAGCCATAACATTAATGCTTTGCTTTGCTTTTTAAATCGTGCTGTGCTTTTAAGATGGCAAAGCTTGGTGTGAGCAGGAAGACAGCTCTAGGGAAAGACTACCGTCTCTTCTTAGATTTCAATCAATGTCTTACAAGATTTCTCTTCCTTTCCCTTCTTCTCTCCTCCAAAGAAATAATGACAAGCAGGGTGGCAAAGGCCATCCTAGAGAACAAATGGCTAAGAGATCAGGAGCATGGTGAGCCTGAGCTTCGCTGATGGACCAAATTGAGTAGCTTCAACTCCTACATTGACTGTTGAGCCAACATCTTGGCAGAATGATTGGCGTTCTGCAGTAGAAACTTCAGGGGTGCTTTAGTTGAACAATAGCAAGGAGATTTGTACAGCAGCTGCTTGTCTCATCCTTGGACTTTTCAACACTTCCCCCCTCTTTCATCTCTTGAAGTACAAGAATTCCTCTCTTGTAACAATACTTTAATTCCATTTTAATATCTTTATCCATCAAATAGAGTTTTACAGCCTAATTTTATATAATTTTATATGACTTTATAGCACTCAAGGACTGCATGTCACAGCTATTTGGACTGCTTCGTGGAGACATGTGGGGCCATTACATTAGTCTGGAGATCTTCAGACAGACACACTTGAATATAATTCATACGTTGTTTTACCCTTATTGGCCTGGTCTAATGACCATGGCTCAAACAGATTTCAAAAGAGAATAGGGATCATTTGATTGTAGCCGCCATTGAACTTGTCCATCCGAATCCTTTTAAAGCTTCCTTCTAGCCATGGTGAAATGAGGAGAAACTGGCTGGATAGAGAAGCCTATCTCCCTGCAAGTGTAAGATTTTCCCCCAGCCTCCTCTGCTTCATCATATTTTCCACAACTCAGGCTATGAAACACACCATTTCCCTTTCCAGGGTATTCTGAGGCTCAGCAGGAATTTGGTTGGGACATATTTTCCCGAGCATTTGCTTGAACTCTCTGCCTTAAATATTTTAAAATCTCTGCTCTTTGAGTCATGCTCACAGACTCCAGGCTGGGAAGAATGCTGGAACAGTTTTTAGAGATCATCTCATCCAATACCCTCATTTCACTCTCTGGATCCAAGTTTCCCTCCCTTCCAGTTTCTCCTTAGAAATGAAAACAAAAATAATCCATTTGGGCCACTCGCCTGAATCTCTGAGGAACAATCTGGGCTCTGCCAAATGACTTGCTTGCCAATGGCGTCTCTATGGCACCGCTGGGCTGCTCTCAAGTCTTCATGACACTACCTGCTTATACCTTAAAATAACTCTCAGTTGGGAGCCTGAACCTCAAACTCTGACTTCTGTCATTCTATGTTCAGCTCAGTCTCTTTCTTTTGAAGAAAGAACTCCATCATTAAGACTTGATTGTGATCATGCTCAGCCTTTTCTGGGAGCCTTATGGGAGCCTCTGTTTCTCTAGGAGAACAACCAAGGTAGCGGTACTACCTGACATTTAGTGAATGCTTATTATGTGCCAGCCAGTGTGCCTAGTGCTTACATGTGTTAACTTTCTTTAATTCTCCTCAAATCCCATGAGTTAGTTACTACCATTCCTATTTCACATTTGAGGAGGCTGATGGTAGGTGACAAAGCTTGTAAGCGGCAGAGCCAGGATTTAAATCCAGACGGTTTAGCTCCAGAACATATGTATAATCTGAATTGTTATGCTATCTTGTATCCAAAAACCTAAGGTGTAAACAAGAAATCACCTTCCAGTACCAACTCAGGTAACAAAAAAAGGACCTGATCTTTTAAATATGCCAATGAAATAACTGAGACCTCATCCTAACCACAAGTTTGTCCTTGCTTCCTATCAGGCTAGCTTCTACAGTCTCAATTATACTTCCTCAGTCCAGTGAGTTCTGTATTGGCATGGCCCTAAAGAGAGAACACTTTTTTGTCTGTTGAAGATTACCATTCCTTTGGCTGCTGTGCCACATGGTTTCACTGAAACATTGGCAACCTAGTGGCTTGGTCATGAACCCCTACCAAACAGCCTGGCAGTCCTGGAGCCAGTACAAGCCCTAGCCTCTAAAGAAGGGTGGTGGCATCAGCCCCTGCCCCTGTCCTGGTGCAGGTGAGGGTCCTCTAGGTGTAGAGGAGAGGAGAATGCCTCTCTTCTGATCCCCACCCTGGGTGTACTCAGCTGTAGACTCTCTCTGCCTCCATAAATTCAAGTTCTCAATCATTTATATGCTTGATTCTGTAGCTTCTCTGTTTTATGCACATGCACACACATACACATGCACGCAGCCGCCATTTCTCCCAAGACACACCTGCAAGCAAGGGCCTGGAGCCCAGAACCAGCCCCTTCCCCTATCTCTGCACTCTAGCCCTGAAATCGCAGCCTCAAAATCCATCCTATTTCCTGTTTCAGGATAAATGAAATTTACTCAAGAGAAATCCCCACCCCCTCTCTAACAGCTCTTCATTCAAGGTAGGACAAGATAAAGTAAGTACTGCAATGCATGGGAGCAGATGGAATATGTCTTCACCACTCCTGGTTTTCATGAGAAGGAACTTTCTCTAAACACTTCTGGCTGATTCCTCACCATTTACTCTTTCCTACAGAAATAGAGATAGTAGAGGAGTGAGGTTAGGGGGAGTGTTGGAAATGGTTAGCTCCTCACTCCTCTTTCAATCGGGAGCCAGCTGCCCTGAGGGAACAGGCATTATGCTCTGCTGTTATTAGACAACTTGGCTTATGTGTGCAGCAGCAGCAGGCTTCCTATTAATGGGCCCAGAATTAGACAAATTAGCCACTGGGTCACAGGCAACACTGGAGAGCTTTAGCCTCTCCCCCATGTGGGACTGCCCCTGTACACTTACTATAAGGGGGCAGCAACAGCTATAGTTGTTATTTATCAAGTGACCCCAAGACCTGTGCATTATCTCCTCCAATCCTTAAAACATCCCTATGAATAAAATGGGAGTTTAGATTAAGTGATTTACCAAGGTCATACTGCTAGTGTCTTGGCCCAGGTCTTCAGAAGACAAATCTTACATGTTACATGTCAATACTTTGTGTGTGTGTGTGTGTGTGTGTGTGTGTGTGTGTGTGCGCAATTCCAGGGAATTATAAATGAAGGAAAAGGAGAAGTGAGGCAAGGAAGGAAGGAAAGCAAATTCAAAGTGGTGCTTTACTGTGAGCTTTTCTCCACAGCTGTGTGCTTGGTTCCATGGGACACTCTGGAGAGTCTGGGCATCCGCGTGGAACCACTGCATGTGAGAATGACCTGCTGCAGAGAAGGAGAGCACAGTTTCCCTGCTGGCTCCTTCCTATCTCCTGTCTTTCTTTTTATTGTCTGTCCCACGTGGTGTTATTTCCTGCACTTCCACTTTGTGTCACCTGTCCCCTCTCGGCAACCGTTCTGGGAAGACAAAATCTCCATGGGTCCTGTAAGTTGGTCTTAGATGCTGATGTCATTATGACTTCTGTCACCAGGGGCTCAGTGAGGGGAGAGACTACAAGAGGTGTCACAGGGAAAGACATGGGCTTTATGTGGCTGACTTGCCATGAAGCCTGCAGGGCTGAGCACAAAAGATGAGCCAGGTACAGGTAATAAGTGGCAGGGCAGAGTCAAACCCGTGACAGTGCTTTTCTAGATAGAGCCCAATCTTGTGACCACTTACGCTGTAGTTCATGTTCAAGGAATGGCCAACCTCACCCAAGAAAAGTGAGGTCAGCACTGTGCTGGATATCAGGAGGAGAACCAAGATGGGATCTTTATCAGTTTTTATCTGTAGGGCTCTCCAGAGAAACAACCATCAGGATAGATTTGGATAGGGAGCTTTATTTTAAGGAATTAGATCACATAACTATGAGGGCTGGCAAGTCTGAAATCTGCGGTATGGGTCAGGCAGGCTGGAAACTCAGGCAGGGTTTCTATGTTGCAGCCTTGAGACCAAATTCCATCTTCTCCAGTTTTTGCTCTTAAGGCCTTCAAATGATTGGATGAGGCAGCAAGGTCATAACCAAACTACTGGGCATTATAGTCTAGTCATGTTGACACATAAAATTAACCATCCCAGGATCTATCCTTCATCTGGAAATTATGATGTTGGGAATTATTCCCTGGGGGCACTAAGAGATTTTAGAAGTTAGTAGACTGAGGTGACAGCAATTTTTAAGCAGAGCCTGTAACAGTTGTTAATTCTTTTATCTTAATACGCCATCCTTCCAATGCCTTGTGCTGGTCTGCATTCAAGTAGGGGAAGATAGTTCTGGGCTCTCCAATGATGAGGTTTACTAGGGCTCTGCCCATATGGGCTCTTTGTGCCCGTATTCATGATAAAAGACTCCAAGGAAACTCTCTAAGAGATTTAACTCTCTTACTTAAGGAGTAGAAGAAAATGGTTTCCCCTATGGTATTTCCTTGGCACAGGTAACATCAGAGCAAAGCCCTTCAAACTGATGACATAGTGGAGCATGGTACTTGGGAATGTTGCTCATTAACTTCCAAGGCTACTTTGAAAGGCCAGATAGCTGATTTCCTGAGTACCAACAATGATTGTGACATCATGGTAGGCGCTTTACATACAGGATGCAAATCAATACTACCAGATAGGTATTTACCAGATGAGAAAATTGAGATATACAGGGTGTCCCCTAAAAACGTATACACACTTTGAATAATTATTAATTCCAATTGGTTAAATCTGAAAAGAAAGAAATATCAATTGAGCTATCAGAAAAAAGTGTGTATGCATTTTTTAGGGAGAACCCTATACAAATTTCAGTATCTTACCCAGGTTCTTCGAGCAAGCAAATGGCAGACCTAAAAAGATCTATTTTTCACTGTAATTGGAATTGGAAACTGCTGATTAGCTGTGATAGCCGCTCTGAACACCTAGGATCACTGTGAACCCACCGAGATTGGTATCTTGCTTAGAGTAGGCAAAAGAGTGAATGGTCATCAGACAAGTTGTTTTTACTGAGTAAACAGCCTTTTATTTGGCAGCATGACCCTATTTCAATAAAATCTTATGTAACTTCAGTTGATGCCAGGGTCAAGGGACCAGAGCCCCACTTGAGACATTGCTCCTATCTCCACCAACAGCCCCTGAGGCACTGTCATAAAATTGCAAAACAAGGTCAAAGTAAAGTTTGGAAACTGCCAACGGACTCCAGTCCCCAACTCAGCATGATAAATAGTGTACTATTTATCTGAAAAAGTCCTCCCTTGGGTAATAAGGTGTTAACACAAAACTCTTCTTATTTCAGTTTCTGTTCACAGTAAATGCCAAATTCAAAAATAGTGAGACAGCTATGGCTGAGAATTATTAGAAGACTTGTCTACAACACATAGGATATAAAAGGCCCAAGTTTTAGGAGATTGGAAAGGATCTTGTGGGGAAAAGATTAGAAAGCCCCTTCCCTACCATCACCTCAATTCAAGAGAAAGCAACTTCAGTGGGTTCACTTGGAGAGCTGGACACCTACTTCCTCTAGTTGGCAGGCACAGGGAGCCAAGGGGGAATGAAGAGAGAGAGGCTTGCCCGGCTGGCTGCTTTGCCAGCAGAGCAGAGGAGAAATGCTGCATTGGGAGGGGCCTGCGCTTCCAGATTGCGTGTGTGTAACAGCAAGCCATAATGGATTTGTGTGTGTGTTTTTTAAAGATTTTGTTTAATAGGCACCCAAAGGGCACTGAAGCCTCAGTAGAGGGGAAGCTGGAGGAAGATTACTAGGGGCAGAGGGGGAAGGAGTAACTGTCAGACTAGATTGCAGTCACCCAGATGGAGGGAACTGCGGACATAAGACCAAACAGCAAAGCAGCCCAGCCCGGCCTTGCCTGTCCCCTTCTCTCTCCTACATTTTTGATACCTGGAAGGGTCAGAAATCACACTGATGGAGCTGAGAGAGGAGACGTGGCAAGAGGCAGGAAAACCAGGAAGGGTGATACCCCTTAATAGTCCCTGTCATTTTAAATTACAGATTTGAGGCTGTGTTTTTGATTTAAGGAGCCGTAGAACTTTCTTTTACATGAAAGTCATGGGCTTGTCCAAATTTTCATCCAGGATAGGGAGACACTACTCTCAAAGGGCAGATTTAAAGAGAGAATGTGAGGTGAAAATCAACTTTCATTTATGTCTATATCCACACACCCTGTTTGCCTAACATACTGGTTTTGCTATATGAAGAATTACATACTGTGACTTCTTCCTGTGGATTTTAGCCCATCCTTCAAGGACTCACAGAACAAGACTTTCTATATGACAGTTGTTGAAACATTTGGCAGCCCCGAATCCCTGTAGCCCTGCTCCTCCCTGTGGGCCGTGGCCTCACAACCCCCCCCCGGGCTCCCCCCTCTGCTGCCCCCGGCATCGCCTCCCCCCCGTGCGGAGCCCAAGGCTGTGTCCAGCGCTCCATCTGTGGAGGTCCTGCTCTCTCCGGGGACCGCAAGGAGAATTCTGAACGTTCCCCAACGGTAAAATGACCTAGCTCTGAGCACGTGAGGACTTCTGATCTTTGCTCCCTCCTCCCTCAATCATCGAGCTTGGGTCCCTAGCCTCCATTACGAAAACATCGGCTAAGACCTGGGCACCAGTGACCGTGGCCACAGCTTTCAACTTTAGTTCCGCTATCAGACAGTTTCTCCAGTGCCCCTCTCAACACACTCTGTGGACATGGCTTGCTTTTATCCATCTTCTGAACCCTTTTTCCTCCTTCAAAGAGGATTTTATATTCCTCTCTACTTATTTTGCATTGACTTTGGCATGTATCAGTGCTAACCATTCTTGACATTTTGGCCTGTTCTTTAGAAAAGCCCTTCTACAACATTTCAACAGGAACTACCCCCTAGAAATGGTATCAGATAGCATCTGCCATTGCAGACAGCACCCTTGCTATTTCCCAAGATAGCTTTATGGGAAACAGCTGGCCCCTGCCTGCACCATCTGACAGATAAACGGCGTTATCAAAACATGAGCAGGCTTCTTATTTCTTGGGCTGAAGGAACACAAAACACCCGTGAGTAAACAGAAAATTATGATGCTTTCTTTTCTCTTGCTTTCTTGTATTTAATCAAACCATTTCCTGAAGAGAAAGTTTACCACCCAAATGTGGATGATTTGAATGCAAGTTACTAGATCAGCCAAGCAAACCCTTAATTTAGATTTTAAAAAATCATCAGCCCTACCCGGTTTGGCTCAGTGGTTAGAGTGTCAGCTGGTTGACTGAAGGGTCCTGGGTTCAATTCCAGTCAAGGGCACCACCTCGTTTGCAGGCTAGATCCTTGGCCCAAGGTCAGGGCTCATGGGAGAGGCAACCAATCGATGTATCTCTCTCTCTCTCTCTCTGAAAAACAATGGAAAAGAATATCCTTGTATGAGAATTAAAAAATTAAATTAAATTAAAAATCATCATAAATATAATTCAAGTCTTAAAGTGAAAAGACAGGGACTAGCAGCTCATTCTAGTGATGTCAGTACAAGTGGCACATGCAGCTGGTGTGCACAAAGTAATTTGGGGATTGAATGTCAAAGGCCAAGTTTTCAGTGTCTAGGCCATTGTCCCTCCACCTTCAGAGATTTTCCAATTTCACTGGAGTTTGTAGAGCAAATGGTATTAGGTGGATATAGTAGTTTTATTTTTTCAAATACATTCATGTAAGTTTAATCTAGTGCCAAATTCCAGAATGCAACAAAAATACAAGTTAACGTCGTTTTGGTGATGAAAGCTTGTTTTTCTCTCCCTCCGTTACTAAGCACTGCCCTGGGCGGCCCGCTTCCTCCACTGAAGGACCTGTTCAAAGGCCCCCACATATCCACTGATGTGACAACACTCATGCTGGGACTAGTTCTCTATGAGGCACTCTCAAAATGAAAGTTCCTTAAATCCTTGAAGAATAAATTATCATTTCCTCTGAGCGTGTCTGCAGTAGGAATTCCTAACTCTTATTGGGCAGCCCCTTCAGCTGTGGACACTGTGGATAATGTCAAGAGGTATCTCAAAATTCTCCTACAAAACCCCAAAGAATTAAAATAAGGAACTGAATGTCGCTTTGGTAGGGCGGCTCAGTTGGTTGGAACGTGCACCAAAAAAGATTTTGAGTTCTATCCCCGGTCCAGGCATATAAGGAAGGCAACCCATCAATGTTTCTCTCTCTCCCTCCTCTCTCTTTAAAAAACAATAAAAACATATCCTCAGGTGAGGATTAAAAAAAACAAAAAAAACTAAATGTCATTTGTGCTTCCTCTCTCCAATCCTCCTTCTCCTAAATAAATTGCAGTTAAACAAGTCATAACGAACAGCAAAATCTAGACCCAAACTCATCACCCTCTCTCTACAAAGTAGCTCTTCTTCCCTGATTTTTAATTTATGTTCATTAGAACAGTGTGCCTAATGCAGGAGGTACACAGTAAATGCTTCTTTGCTTGAATTGCAGAACCTAATATTTGCAACATTATTGTATTTTAAAATTTATTAACTTTAGCATTTATTATCCAGGCCTCACAACATCCCTTTTGGAGCTCTGTATGCTCCAAAGAGAGAGATTTGTTAACATTTAAGGACACGGAGTTGCTTAGTTGCAAATCTGAAGTCAGTAATCATTATCTCCTGACTTAAAATTTTCTTTCCCAGATTCCAGTAATATTATATATGTACATATTCCTAAACATTTACATATAGTAACATAGTAACTGAAATAAGAAAACTCAAGAAATAAAAACAAATATTTTCTAACTTTGTTACTGCCATATTTAGTAGCCCTTTGCTGGAACTAAAATCTCATCAGAGCAATAGCTATTGAACAAAATAGACTGATGAACAAAATAGATACAGAGACATAGAAGCATGGGACAGACTGAGGAATTTCAGAGGGAAGGCGGGGGGGGGGGAGGGAGAGTGCGGGGTGGGGAGATTAATCAAAGAACTTGTATATATATATGCACAGCCCACGGACAGAGACTACAGTGTGGAGAAGGCCTGGGGGAGGGGCAGGTGCTGAGTAGAGAAGGTCAATGGGGGGAGAAAGGAGACCTCTGTAATACTTTCAATAATAAAGATTTTAAAATTATCAAATCTTAGTAATGTCATAAAAATAATGAAAAATATATTAACTGACTTGATTTAAAATGTGTTCTATTGATTAAAAAAGCCACCTGATGATCTATATTATTGCTTTTCTCCCTCAGCAGATTGTAAGCTCTAGGAGGGCAAAGACCAAAGCAATTGTGTTCTTCACTGTACTCCCAGCACCTTGCTATGCCTATTAATTGAATGAGTAGGAATGCTGGCTACTTAATCAACTGCTCCACAGCATTTATTGTTCATTTTTCATTTATGAAGAAGTGGTTCTTTGCCAGGCCTCTGTCAAAACAAGGGTGAGTAAGACATGGCCCCTTCCTCCAAGAGCTCACAGCCCAATGAGGAAGATAGGCTTATAAATAGATGTTCGTGACACAAAACAGTCAGTGATCTAGGAGATGTTTGAGCTGAACACAGATGAGAAAATGTCTGACTCCTCTCTCGGGAATCAGAAAAGCTTTTCAGGGAAGAATTTTAGCTGGACCCTGAAGCACGAGAGGCCAGAGAGAGAAATGGTGGAGTATCCAAAGACTCCTCGATAAAGAAACCTGAGAAGAGAGTATTTTCTCTCAGGAACTTAAACATCATTATTATCTAAATGGATTCTTTGGGCTTTTGTTTTGACATTTAGAATCATGCAAATCATTTTCCATTAATCAAATATTTTCTCCCTGTATTTTTGGCTTCAAATACAAAGCTGTGGACAGATTGTTCCCCTTAGCCACATTCTCATGGAATGATCACTGTTTCCTAAATCTGAAAATTGTGACTTGAAGTGACAGTCCACCTTGACTGCTTCTGCGACCCTCTGCTTATTTTGTTTTTGCCAAGCTGTTTTGCCACGGGGGGAGGTGTAAATATCATTTATCAACCAGTATCATTTATTTATCTTGTCCTAAACAAATAACTGCTCAAATGAAGAAATAAAATCAAGATTCTTTAAAACAAATGATCAAAACATCATTTATACTAGTCTGAAGGGAAAAGAGAAATTTAAAAGTACACTTGGTAGAATCAATCGTATTAGAGCGTGAAAATGTTGGTCTTGTTCATTTATATCTGTATATTCAAGAACTGCAAGTTCCCCTTGGAGATAAACAAAACGTTGCTATGTTTAAAATGTCTTAATGAATAACATAATCCTCTTTGGGGGGAAAAAAGACACCAAGTCTTGTGCTAATAATAGTTCTATTATGTTGCATGAGTATCAGCATGTTTACTTAATGTTTTGTTCAAAGAGTTAGAGTCACAGAAAAAGAAAAGAACTGATGATGGTGGTGGTTATAAGGCTGTTTATATGTGTTACAATTCATAGAACCATACACTTAAAAGGCTGACTTTATAGTATGTAAATTTAAAAAGTAAAATAATACAATTTTTTTTAAGAAAAGAAGTGAGAGTGAGGAAAGGGGGAAAAAAAAAAAAGGAGGGCTTTCAGTTTTATCATTTGGAGAAAATTAAACCCTAAGCCCTTCCCCCTGACACTGCTCTGGACTCCTTTCCAGGAGGCAAACACTAGGTACATTTCAAGCAGAAAAATTAAAACCAATTACCCACACAGCCAGGCCAAGAATGAAGAGCAGAAAACTTGGGATTTGACAAGAAGGAAAGAGATCCAAGGCAGGAAATTGACTTGGTCAGGCGTGTGGAAAATCAAGGCAAGCCACAGGCGTTAGTGGAGGCCCTAAGCCGGCCTGCGCCCCGCGGCCGCCTCGGCGCCCCCCGCTGGGCACTGATTTCGGAGGAGCCGTGCCAGCCTCCGAGGGAAACGCAGTCGGGGCACGTTTGGCCCGCCGATGCTGCAGAGGAGGCGCAGGTGGCACTCTGGAAGCTTCTTCCCCGGGAAGGAAAGAGGGAGGCAGCCAGGGCCAGGGCCCCTGATCTCTATCTAGGGAAACTCAACGCCACTGCACAGCTATTGCAGCCCCAAAGCTGAACAAGGGAAAACCCAGGGAAGAAGGCTTCCTTCTTTCCAAACAATAGAAGCACTGTCCTTTCTTGTCTCCAGTCACTGAAACACCCCGAGAGGCAAACACATTAAGACGGTCATTAGAAATGACCTAAAGATAATGGGACTGAAAAGCGTTAAAAGGGATACAGAAGTGGATTAACATCGTTGGATAGAAGCCAGTGTTAGATCAACAAACTGCACAAGGATTAGCCAGAGAGGTTATAGACGAAGGCATGACCCCCAGCCAAGCGCTTCTGTTAGCCCAGCCGGCTGTGCAGGGCTAGAGCTGTCGCAAAGAAAATGCTGTTGTTTTACATGACAAAATAAAATAAGACAAAAATTAGAAATTGCTGCATGTTTGAATCCTAGCTACCACTTACTAGTGGTAAGGCTTTGAGGGGTTATTTTTTGTATTTCTGTCTCAGTTTCTCCACCTGCAAGATGGGGGAGAATGTTAGTGCCTATTTCATAGAGTTGTATTAAGCGGTGATATAAACGAAGCATTTGAAACAGTGCCTGGCACATAGGAAGTGCTATATAAGTGCTGGTTAATATGGTTGTTATATAATAAGCACTCCAGATTAGAGCTGGTCTCAGTATGACAACGCCAAGTATATTCTAAAATAATCCTGAAACCTAAACAAGGTCTGTGAACCATGTAGAGGCTTATTTATAAAATTCCTGGAGTTTTCTTGCTAGACCATTTACTAAGACTTCCATTGATTCTTTTGAGATTTGTAGTCATATCTTCCTGGAACCCAATTCCAGTATTACTGGTTCCCAAGACCCTTATTATTAGAATAATAGTGAAGTGAAATAAGGCCTGGGCTGGCTGTCAGGTCACTGGCTATCTAGTTTTCTCTCCGAGTCATCTGTCAAAATCACTTTCCTGAGCATATGATTCCTCCCATCACAGAAGAGGACTGGACAAGGTTAACATCTGTGCTTTGAGTTGTGGCATTTTATTATTTAATTCCAACATTTTAGGTGATTTTTTACATTTGAATCCCTTTGTTGCTGAGATGAAGTGCAAGAGGACTTTGTGATCTGATGTGCTTCTCCAAATGCCTCCTGGGCATCCATACCTGGGCCCCCCTGCAGGACTCCTCCCTCCACCTCTACATGTGAAAGCAGATGTTCACCTCTCCCATCCTCCCACGCACCCCACATCCTTACCCCCCGAGAGTCCTGAGAATGACCCCACTGTCCTCTTGGTCCCTTGCACGTAGCTTCAGAAGCCCCCCATCTTCGTTGCATCTCCACATCTCTCTCCCCATCCCCTCCCTCTCATCTTTGGGCTTCCCTTTGACTAGCGCTTCTATATGTTAATGTTCACATGGATCACCTGGGGATCCTGTTCAAATATGGATTCTGATTCTGTGGGTCTGGGACAGCCAGAGGTTCCATACTTCTTACAGGCTCCCAGATGGTGACAGAACTGCTGGTCCCCCACCACACTTTCGGGAGCAAGGCACGTCGTTGTCTAGGGAGAGCCCCAGAATCCAGATGTTTTCCGTTTCAATCCAATTTTCAGGTTAGTGTTGCCAGGCTTTGATCTTGCTCTTCCCAGCTAAAATATTATGGCTTATATAATTCAATAGTAAATAAAATCTCTTCACAATAAAACCTCAACCTGTGCTTCTGCCTTCACTCTGACAACCCCTAGCCTGCATTTAATCTAATTTATCTAACTAGCCTACATGTAAACTAACTAGTTGCTTTTGGGATGTGTGTTTTACTTTCTACCTCCATGCTTGCTCAGGCCTGAAGTGCCATCCTCCTAAGTTTATTTCTATTCAACATCTTATGACTCCTTAAAGACCTGACACAAATACCACTCAGTCCACCAACATTTTTGTTTCCCTGAAATATGTCATCTCCTTTAAATGCCCAGGGTGCTTTGTTTACTTTCTTTATGATGATTAACATTCTGTCTGTAATTTTATATATTTACACATCTGCCACCTTTCCCACCAGACACAGGGCTCCTTGAGGGGGTGCTTCAGAGCAGGAAAAAACTGTTCAGAGCAAATGAACGGAAGCACTCCATCACTAATTATCCAGACTCATGCGGGCTGAAAATAGGAAAGGAATTCAGAAAAGGCTTGGATAGCTGCATATGGCCTCGCAGTATCAGCCATTATTCAGAGTGGCTAGGATTTGGGGGGACGTATCTCCTACTTTCATTCATTTACCCTATTTTCTGAGTACAGCCCCAATGTGAGACCCCATGCTGAAGGTTGTGGTAGGATCCAAAGAATAAGGCCAGTTTCTCAGAGGTCCTTGCCATCAGTGGGAGTGACACCCTGGGGAGGAAAACCCCTGAGGGCTTCCAGCATGAGTCTCTTGGGCCCCTGCCTGAGGCAGGATTCTGGACAGGAGGGGTAGTGAGACTGGTCCGCGACATAATTATTACATTCAAAAAGCCTATGGCTTTGGAGATAGCATACTTATTAAGCAAAAACCATGTGGATTTGTCTGGAAATATGCTTTCAGTGTAATTCCGTCTCTGCATTTGATAGCAGCCCTTTCCAATGTTTATGGCCACCACCTGTTCTTTCATCATTCATTCCAGTGTCTGTCTGAGGCTGATACACACATTTCACAGTGACTCAAAGGAAAACAGAGCTTTTCTCTCTCGAGCCTAATCCCTTCTATTCATCCATGAGTGACTCTTGAGAATTAAGTCTCATGGACACATCAGTTGCCAATGTGAGGAGGACGATCAGTGTGGTCCTCAAGCTTATTGATGAGGTCAAGTGAAGACTAGTTCATTATGACTTATGCTTCTCCTGAGAAATGACATTGTTAAAAAAGCCTAAATGTGTGATTCCCAAACATTCCTCTTATAATCTGACAATTAAGAGAATTTTAGAGCTTGATGGTAGTTTAGAGATAGATAAGTTCATTCCCTCATGTTTTCCTTAGTGAGGAAACTGAGGCCCATGATCACATATTAGCTTAGTGGCAGAGTGAGGCCTTATACTTAAGTCTTCTGAGGCTAGGGCTATGTGGCTAAACAGGAGGGGAAAAAATGATAGAGATAAATAGGTAGATAGATAGATGATAGAGACAGAGTGGGAGGAAGTAAACTATATAACTAGATAGCAACTTTATCTACCACCTATCTATGCATCTATCATCTATCTATATCTATCTATCTATCATCTACCTATCTATCTATCATCTATCTATCTATCTATCTATCTATCTATCTATCTATCTATCTATCTATCTATCATCTATCTATCTATCTATCTATCATCTATCTATCTATCTATCTATCTATCATCTATCTATCTATCTATCTATCTATCTATCTATCTATCTATCTATCTACCTATCATCTACCTATCATCTATCATCTATCTATCTATCATCTATCTATCTATCTATCTATCTATCTATCTATCTATCTATCTATCTATCTATCTATCTATCATCTACCTATCATCTATCTATCATCTATCATCTATCTATCTATCTATCTATCTATCTATCTATCTATCTATCTATCTATCTATCTATCTATCATCTATCTATCTATCTATCTATCTATCATCTATCTATCTATCTATCTTCATCATCATCATCATCATCATCTATCATCTATCATCTATCTATCTATCTATCTATCTATCTATCTATCTATCTATCTATCTATCTATTATCTATCTATCTATCTATCTATCTATCTATCTATCTATCTATCATCTATCATCATCTGTCTATCTAATTCATCTATCTCTAAGTGTCAAGTACTGTGTGTTTGGTGCTTTAGATGCTTTATAACATTAAACCCTGACAATGTTATCCCAATTCTAAGAGACTGAGAAATCCGAGTTGCAGAGTGGTGAAGCGGCTTGTCGAGAGCGAGCGTATGGATGATCACCACACTCCCGAGCCCTTTCTCAAGGGAAGACACTACCTGGTGTCCAAAAGCGAAGGGCCTTGCCAGCTGGTGGTATGAAAGGGGCAAAAAGGTAACAGTCTTTATCCTTAGATGATAAGGGCATCCTTATTCCACCTTTTGGGCTACTCTCTCTCTCCCTCTCTCTCTTCTTCCCTCTGAATCTTAGTGCTCAGTTCCTGTGGGCTCCATGCCAAGAGGCTTCGCCATCCCTCAAGCCTCCTGGCTCACAACCTCTGAGATGGTATCCACTCGGGACTTCCACTTGCTATGCTATATAGCAAGTCCTTGAATAACATCATTTTGTTCAATGTAGTTTTGTTATAACATTGATGAGCTACTATAGGGACTTAACTCTTGTTTAGATCAATTAAGCTATGGTAAAACTGGTTCCATTATACGTCACTTTGTTTAAATTTGCAGAACCTATTGATGACTTTGTGTGGACTTACTGTTTTCAAGCCTCAACCCGTCTCCCCAGGTATAGTCACTCATCAGCAGTTGCCTGGTAGCACAAGCTAATGTTTAAAATATGGGACTCATAAAGAGATCCAGAGACATAGAAGCATGGAACAGACTGACCATTCTCAGAGGGGAGGGGGCAGGTGGGGGTAGGAGGAGATTAACCAAAGAACTTATATGCATATATGCATAGCCCATGGACACAGACAATAATGCAGTGAAAGCTTGGGGGGAGGTGCAGGGGCAGGGTGGAGGGGGTCAATGGGGAAAAAAGGGGACATCTGTAATACTTTCAACAATAAAGATAAAATAAATATGGGACTCATTGCTCTCCCTTTCCACCTCCCATTTAGAATTCTCATTTCTTTAATATCTTTCTTTCTTTGATCTTATATTTACCTTTAATATCCTTCCAAAGACAATGCAAATCCTACCCTCTCTATGAAGTCTTCCCCCATCTTACTCACTTATTAAAGGAGCATTTAATGAGCACCTATTATATGACAAGCCCAGAGAGAGTAGAGAATAAGTCAGACACAGTCTGCCCTCATGGAGCTCACACTCCAGTGGGGGCTTTAAATAAGTAACCGAGCACTTGTAATACTGCTCTGAAAGGAAAACATAGGGCAGGGACAATTTAATATACTTTCTTTTTATAAAAAAATATATTTTTATTGATTTCAGAGAGGGGAAGGGAGAGGGAGAGAGAGAGAGAGAAACATCAATGATGAGAGAGTCATTGATCAGCTGCCTCCTGCACGCCCCCTGCTGGGGATCGAGCCTGCAACCTGGGGCATGTGCCCTGACCGGGAATCGAACTATGATCTCCTGGATCGTAGGTTGATGCTGAAGCGCTGAGCCATGCTGACCGGGCTTTAATATACTTTCAAATCTTCCACATTACCTCCCATGAAGAAAGTTTTCAGTAACTATAAGTTGTATTTTTTTCGAGTCTGAGAGATCTGGTGGCAGGACCTATTAACATGCATTTGCATCTGGGTCCCGTATCATTTCCAGTACTCTGGGGTTTGGGACTAGGACACCTCTTAGGTGGGCTGAAAATCAAGTGGCCAGTCCCAGGTGGGAAAATTCTTGGAGCAGTTCTGCATGGATGGAAGCACAGCTTGGATCAAGCAGCTGCTTCTTTGCGGGCTGACTGGGTGGTACTGGCAGGAATTGCAATTCTCTGGAGCTTGAATGAAATACACATGGCGCCCTTTAATGTGAATTCAGCTAAAAGCTGGCTGGGGAACAAATGACAGCCAAATAGCTCGCACGGCCTTAGTTGTGAATCTTCCCTTTGAAGATTGCCTTAGCACAGCTCTTCCCTCCGGTGTCACAATGTTGTGAACCTAGTGAGGGTGTCCAGTTGTTTGGGGATATATAGCAGAACATTTTAGATCTGCTCTTATTTCTGTTCTTAATATTAAGGTAATTTTGGTATCTGGCTAAGATTCTTATAAAGAAATAAAAGATGGTATTTAGTATTTCTGGGATAGTAGCAATAGATGAGAGTTACTCATGTACTTTCCTATGTGCTAGACACACACAGCACACCACCTTCCACGCACACACACGTTTGCACGTCTGCACTCAGGCGGCACACACACTGCGGGCACAGTGCTCTGAGGCAAGCAAGGCCCATCCAGGGTGCTCCCTCCTTGTGGTTTATTTTCTGCTTTCAAGTTCCATTAGTCCCATTTGACAGTGGCTATTTTGCAATGGCCCACACTAGGGAAAACTGGTTCCAGAGCAATTTATATGCCCCAAATTAATGTATACAAAACAACAACAGCAAGGACAACAAATGTGTTAGGAGCAAACCAAAATTATTTTTAAAAGAAGTCCTGAATAGCAGCAAAAATAAAGCAACTGTTTTCCAAAAAGGTTAACTTTAAAAATTCAAGAAATAATTTAATTTTAAAGAAATAAATTAGGAAAACACAGGAACATTGTCACAGTTTGATATGTTTTGTACCAGAATTTAGAAGACGAAAAAGTCGCTGGTCAACTCTAGGCTCCAGCTGGTTATGAAAAGTGGCAAGTTCATGCTGGGGGTACAAGCAGGCTCTGAAGGTGATCAGATAGGGCAAAGTGAACCTGGTCATCTCACCAGCAACTGTCCAGCCTTGAGGAAACCTGCAGTGGAGCACTGTACCTTGTTGGCCACGACTGGTGTCCATCTACAGTGGCAATAATACTGAAATGGGCACAGCGTGTGGAAAATACTACAGAGTATGCACACGGGCTATCACTGACCCAGGTGATTCTGATATCATTAGAAGCATGCCAGGATGGACCGGTGAAAAGTAAATCATGGGAAATGTTTCTTTAGTAAAATTGGCCAGAGCTTGGTGTAAAATAAATTAAATAAATAAATAAATAAATAAATAAATAAATAAATAAATAAATAAATAAATAAATAAAAATACCCCAATGTCCCTAGCAAACCATATGAAAAAGAGCATAACTTTACAATTCCTAAAATCCTTTACTGGTTTGAGTTCTCTTGACCTTACCTCCCAAAACACAGTGGTATTTGGATTCATGTTACATACAACAAAATAATTTGCCAATTCATCAGTATATATGATAAGTTGAAATAAACTATGTAATTATTTAAATGATATGACATAAAATGATTTCTAGCCACTCTTTGTTTTCTTTTATGGGGAAAAAAGGAATACTTGATGTCAAGCATGGTTTCTTCTTTGCTGATTTTATTTAAGATTATTGGGGCCCAGAGGGTGAGTCAGTGGATTGGGGCATTGTCAGTGCACCAAAAAGGTTGCGGGTTGGGTGATTCCTGGTCAGGGCACATACCTAGGTCGAGTGTTTGATCCCCGGTCAGGGCATGTATGAGAGGCAATCAATTGATATTTCTCTTTCACATTGATGTTTCTCTCTGTGTGTCTCTCCAATCCTCTCTCTATAAAATCAATAAACATATTTTTGGGTGAATATTTTTTAAAAAAAAGATTAGTGGGCTCTGTTGTTCTGCCTCAAAAAAAACAGGAGCCCTCATGGAGGCCTGAAACCCGCAGTGCATCGAGGGCTTCCTGTGTGGGAACCCAGTGTAGGGGAGCAGAATGGAAGAGTCTCCACAGACCTACACAAACTCATGGAACAGAGTCTGCAGAGAAAAGACACCACCCAGATGTATAAAGTGCAGATCTATGGATCGGTTCTGAAGGCTACACTGGCCCAGCTGCGCAACATTAAATTGAAATGTTATTCGGTTTTCAGCATAACTTAGAGAACAAGTAAAGATTAAGGGACTGTAGAAACACCTCCAATTTGCCAACTGCACAGATCTGGTTTAATGCCAGAATTAAAAGGGAAGAAGAAGGAGGCGCAGAAGGGGGATGGGAGAGGGTAGGGGGAGGAGGGGAGGGGAAGGGGACAAATGCTTCAAAAATTTATATGGAATCACAAAAGACCCCAAATAACCACAGCAATCTTGAGAAAGAAGAGCAAAGTTGGAGAAATCATGCTCCCTGATATCAAACTATATTACATGGCCATAGTAATCAAAACAGCATGGTAATGGCATAAAAACAGACATGCAGATCAATGGAACAGAACAAAGAGCACAGAAATAAACCCACACTTTTATGGTCAATTAATATATGGCAAAGGAAGCAAAAACATACAATAAGATAAAGATAGTTTATTCAGTAAATGGGGCTGGGAAAATTGGACAGATACATGCAGAAAAATGAAACTAGGCCACCTTCTTACACAATACACGAGTATAAACTCAAAATTGATTAAAGACTTAAATGTAAGTCTCAAAACCATAAAAATCCTAGAAGAAAACATAGGCAGTAAAATGTCAGATATTACTCATAGCAATACTTTTTTCTGATATATCTCCTCAGGCAAGGGAAACAAACAAAAAGACAAATGGGACTACATCAAACTAAAATGTTTTTGCACAGCAAAGGAAACCATTAACAAAATAAAAAAGGCAACCCACTGAATGGGAGGACATATTCTCTAATGATACATCTGATAAAGAGTTAATATCCAAAATTTATAAAGAATCTGTACAACTCAACACCAAAAAAACAAGCGACTCAATTAAAAACTGGACAAAGGACCTGAACAGACATTTGTCCAAGGAGGACAAATAGACAGATGAAAAGATGCTCAGCATCATTAATCATCAGAGAAATACAAATTAAAACCACAATGAGGTATCACCTCACTCCTGTCGGAATGGCCATCAGCAATAAATCAACAAAGAACAAGTATTAGCGAGGGTGTGGAGAAAGGGAGCCCTCGTGCGCTGCTGGTGGGGACGCAGACTGGTGCAGCCGTTGTGAAAAACAGTATGGAGCTTCCCCAAAAAATTAAAAATGGAGCTGCCTTATGACGCAGTGATTCCACTTCTGGGAATATATATCCTAAGGATCCCGAAACACTAATTTGAAAAAATATATGCACCCTTATGTTCATTGCAGCATTATTTATCACAGCCAAGATGTGGAGGCAGCCCAAGTGCCCATCAGTAGATGAGTGGATAAAGCAGCTGTGGGACATTCACACCACGGAATACTACTTGGTTGTAAAATAGAAGGAAATCTTACCCTTGGCAACAGCCTGGATGGACCGGGAGGGTATTATGC
The DNA here is from genome assembly GCF_054644295.1 of Miniopterus natalensis. Classification (NCBI taxonomy): domain Eukaryota; kingdom Metazoa; phylum Chordata; class Mammalia; order Chiroptera; family Miniopteridae; genus Miniopterus; species Miniopterus natalensis. The sequence goes on from NC_142089.1 coordinate 46,338,163, forward strand.
TAAGTGAAATAAGGCAGTCAGAGAAAGAAGAGTACCATGATTTCAGTTACACATGGAATCTAATGAACAAAATTAACAAACAAAATAGAAAGAGACTCAGACACAGAGAACAGGCTGACAGCTGTCAGCAGGGAGGGGGTTTGGGGGGCTGGGTAAAAAAGGTGAAGGGATTAAGTAAACAAACAAACAAACAAACACCTCACAGACACAGACAATAGTATGGTGATTACCAGAGGGAATGGGGGGTGCACAGAAGAAGGTAAAGGGGAGAATAAATGCTGATGGAAGGAGACTTGACTTGGGGTGGTGAATGCACAATACAATATGCAGATGGTGTGTAACAGACTTGTATACCTGAAACCTATATAATTTTATTAACCAGTGTCACCCCAATAAATTCAATAAAAATAAAAATTAAAAAACCCCATAAAGACATCATTAGAGCATCAGTTTCTTATAGGCAAGGGAAAGTGAGATAAAGGAAGAGACTGAGTTGGAGTGAAGGAAGTGAGAGAGTCCGAAAGGGAGCCCAATCCATCTTAGAGTTGAGACGAAAAAGAGAAATACACCAGCTCATCATGACAGCCAATTTTTAACTTTCATGCAACAGCAATGAGAAGAAAAAGGCAGATGTTTTTAAATTCCTTAATCATAAATCATGTTGGGGCATCATTCTTTTTTGTTTGTTTGGGCTAAATGCATCTATGTGATTAATTTAATTGTAACATATTCTGCTTCAATGCTGTTTACCAGAAGACTGAAAAATATTTTTGTTTAATTCCTGGCTTCTAATTTGCTATTGAGTTTCTTTTTCTATAGATTTATCTTTCAGAAGGCACCCTACTTTCTGTAATGTTGACCTCTTAGGCCCTGCTAGATGTTTTTAAAAAATATATTCTTAGCTTTTTCTGTTCCGTCTTGGACACCACTGCTTTCCCAACATCTTACCTTTATTTTCTCCTTTCTGTGTCCTGCACACACACATGCAGCAATATACATCCATCCGGCCAGGAGAACCTGGAGATTTCAAGGTAAATCTCACAAGGAATCAAGTCCAGGTTCACTTAAATCGATACGCAAATTGGAAACATCTTTTTGTTTGATAAGCATCTCCCACCCTTGTTAACACACAGTGCTCTTTACTCGCAAAGGGCCAGGATAGGAAGATGCCGGTGCTTTGGGGCCAGCAGTGGAAGGGCTCAAGATTGCTTTCTCCACTTGTTTAAGCTATTCTCAATCATACAGTACATATAAAGAACTGGCAAAAAGATCCAAGGCATTAAAATTAAAAAAGCTAGTGACTTCAAATAGTAAAATTGAATCGGTTGCTTTGAAATGATTTTGTCACACAGTCCCCATGCTTCACAGCACAGAAACCATTAGAGAAAATGCAGCCTGCTTCTGTACTGTTTTCACTACTTTTCATTCCAAGCAATTGGAAAGTGCAAATGGGGGAGAGGGAGGTACAATATGTCCTGATCAATGTTAAGGGGGCCCATGACTGTGACCGCATCCCTATGTCCAAGCCTTGCGTATGGTGGTACTGTTTTCCTAAATGAATGGTTTCACATTTGTTTTAATGGGTATTGGCTTTGTTTTCTGGGTGATGACAGATTCACTGAGGACCCGAAGAAACTCAGCTAGGTCCTGAGAGAAATATTCAATACCTACTTAAACCCAAGGCTAAAAACACGGTATATGGAAAGTATCTTTGGAAAAGTAATTCACTCCTGCTATATTGGTAAGATATTTCTTTTTATTACTGATTTACTGAATTGTATTCTTATAATCATAGAGCCGTATTTTTTTTTAAATGAACATTTGCAAACATCTAAGGATAATTGCAAGAAGCTGTAAAAAAATGTCACCATTTCATATACCATGGTCTGCAATAATGACTTCAGTTCAGTTTTGTCCCATATCTTATGCCAACAAAGACTGATTCATAAAGCATGTTCCCCAGTCCAGAACCAGATAATACTGGAGATAATTACTATGCCTGGTTAGAGTTCAAGAGCAATTTCCTGAGGCACTACTTGTAAAAGTGAAAGAACATGCACAGGAATGAGTGCTGGTCAGCTATATAGTAAAAGAAAAGTAAGGAATTGTTGCACAGAGCCTGTTTTCCAATATGAGTTTAAACAAAAACTGCATTACGCCTGATGGTCCCACAGAACCTTCCACAGTGTGATTTCACTGTGGATTCACAAACTCTTGTTAAGCTTTCTGGGTACACAGTTAAATCAAATCAACCAGAGTCCAATTTCCAACAACTTATTTACAAGTGTAGTCAGTGCTTTATCATCTAAAACTGAGTTATTAAGATCTAAAGTAGGACTTGGATTTCTTCCGGAAACTGAACTATGTTTCTATTTTTAAAAAGAAAGGAATCATTAGCTATGTTAGTTAACATCTTATTAGAGTTAGGACATTTTAAAACAGCACTGAAAACTGCATGAATATTGTTTTATGCTTTTATTTTAAGAACCTCATTAAATTTTAAACATCAATTACTTTTGAAGATTTAATATATAATTCAACTTAAAAATACTCATACATTTATTAAGGTATATCTGAACCTAAGAAACTTTGTAGCTTAAGATAAACCAGTGACTGGTACATTTAATCTTGCCTTGGAAAACTATTGTTAATTAGTGTTCACACTTTTCAGGTTCTTTAAATTTATTCCTGCCTTTAAAATGATGAGATTTGCTTCTTATGAATATTGAAAAAACCAAATGAGGGACTGAGTAAATGTGTGGCAAATTAAAACAAAGACCAACTAATTTAGGCCATTGTTTGGATTTTTAAAAAATCCATCTCTTACCCATTTAGCTTTGATTTATTTATTTTGTATAAATTATCATTTTCAGTTATTTGATTTGGCAATCAATGCACAGCTAGAGAAAATGGACTTTTAAAAAAAGATAAATCTAGATGTTAAAAAAAATAACCCTAGATATTTGATACAAAGACAATCCCATCATAGAATACTGGGTTTTGAAAACCAAAGCTTTTTTTCCTTTTCTAGCTTGGAGAAATAAGAAGGCAGACAGTGTTTTCTTATCTAAATCTTTATTAGAAGAAAAAACAAATAGATTTAAAACAACAAGTAACAACAAATTTCATTGAATATTAAATATTCCAGTTATCAAAGATACTTAGACAACATGGTCCTAATATTTCTGCACAGCAGAAACCCATTAATTATAGAGCTCAGACTGTCATGTGCTCGTCGTGTGAGTTTGTTTTTGGCATAAAAAAACATCAAAAGCCACATTTAAACAAATGTGATAATAGATACACTGATAGTAACTTCCTGTTGATTCTCAAAGCTGTCACAGATTACCATGTGAGACTGACATCCCTTTAGGATGAATGCTTTATGGACTCTTTCTATAACACACTGAACTCTTCAAAGTTAAGAGTACTAGTAAAGTTATTTAAAATTGAATTAGAAGTTATGTTCCTATTTACATCAGCACAATAAAAATTAACACATAGTAAGTAAACTGATTATTTCATATCAAAAGTTAAAATATAAAATAACATACATAGAACACTCCTTGAGGGTAACAAAGTCTTTTATAAAGGAGTGGTTCAGTACATGACATCTGTGAGCACCCTTCCTCGGGGTCAAGTTTTCCTTTATAATTCCTCAAAGTTTCCCTTTCTAACCTGTGTCAAACACTGAAAAATGTAGTGTCATACTTACTGTATTTCCAAAGACTTGCTATAGAAAAGATTACATTTTGAAACTTCTCACTTTTAGTAAAAAAAGAAACCCAACAAGCATCCTTTCAGATGTTTTGCTTGGCGAGAGTCCCCTGGGCGCCGAGGAACGTGCCTCTGGGCCACGCGCTCCACACAGTGAGGACTTAAACATCGAAATGAGCGGTGTCCGGCCAGCGCGCTGAGAGGAAAACAGATGCAAGGAGACGGTGGGATCACTAAACACTGCAGGTTGTTTCTTTTAAACCATGTTTGTAAACTTGCCCACAAAAGCCGGGTAACATATTAAACAGCCAGTAAGGCACTTTGTCAGAGAGGGCGAAGCAGTAAAGGCTGCATGGTTGGCAATTTGTTTAATAGGAAACATCCTATACTTCGAGCAAAACCTGGAGCTGGGCGGTCTTTTACCGATTCACTGTCAGACAGGGGTGGGGACAATTTTCAAATTTTCTATTTTGCTTTGTTTACCAATTTTCCCTGCAGAAGCCTTTTAGTTGTCATTTAAAAAATATATTAGGAGCTCTCGATTAAACGATGGATCATTTTTCAATCAATATTTAACAGTATTAACCTATTCACTAAGATTTTTGAAACATCCAAGCCACTCTATTTAAAATGAATTACAGAACCAAAGGTCTTAGTATAAAAAATGTTCCATGTAATTAACAATTCCCTTGCGACTTCCGATGGCTTCACGTGTTAGTATAAGCTTTGGTATGAAACATGCCAACAAGGGCCCCCAAGGTGGGGCGTCCAGGCTTCCAGCGGCGCACAGCGGAGGACGACCAGGGCTTGCACCTCTACTCCTTCTTAGCATGTGTTCTTTTCACCTCCAGAATCTTCATCAGAGACTGATTCATGTAATAGGGTCTTTCTGCAGAACCATCGTTTCTTTCTAAATCTTCCACTAGGAGGAAGAACGGCACAGAGTAAATGAACGAGCAAAACAACGCTGTCCGAGAAGTCGCAGCGCCCTCTGCTGCCTTCTGCTTGCCAGCCGCTCAAACGTCCCGCGCGGGTTTGAAACCGCAGTTTGGCACGCACATCACTGTAAACACGACTGTGAGAAAACAATCAGCCCTTGTTATTAAGTCAGTAAGATATTATCTCCTTCCGTGTACCAGGTCAGGCTCTGCCCATAGTATATGCCTCTCGGCTGCATGACTGAGGAAATCAGGTTTACCTTCTTTTAGACAGCAAACTTAATTACAGAAAAACTAAAAGATTCATCGGGATTATCTAAATTCACCTTCAGATTCCTCAAAAGTACTATGTTCTCAATTTGCTTTCTAAATGACCATCTTTGTTCAAAATTTCTTTTGTTTGGCCATAAACAATTCAGATAGTATAGCTTTTAAAAATAAGATTGATGAATTTTAGTATATTTCAAATCTTTAAATTGCAAAATTTGAGAGATATTGCTGTTTTCTCAGTTATTTGTTTTTCTTTGTAAAAAAATGACTTCTAAATTTTTTCCTCAAAAACAATGCTCATTTTTACTCTAATATATTTCAATTACACAAAGAAGTTATTAATGGGGAATATTTTTTTAACTAGAAATAAGCCCATAATATAGTTAAAACTTAAAGGAAAGAATCTTTCCTTTAAGAAATTATTTAGAAATATTGAACCAAGTGGCACTCTTTTTCTTATGATTTTGGGTCCAAGGGTTATATCCTGAGACTACAGCCAAGCTTAGAATGTACCTCCATATAGTTCAGTAAAAAACTTTTACTCTAGACAATTTTCTGGCCTAATCAGTAGATATTATGTTAAACATATAACACATGGGCCCCATTTAGCACCAGGAATCTAAAATATGGAAGAAGCTATGCTTGTTAGAAGTCTCCAAATTAATCTCCTTTGTCTTTCTCAAATTTCTAACTCTTAGAACAGCCATGAATATAAGGAGAAAATAGGCAACTAGTTTCTCACATGTTGATTTATATGTTATTCAAGGAAATTTCCAACTTTTATGCACATCAGAATCAACTAGAAAACTCTGTAGCAATTCACAAGATGGCCCACAGCCAAGCACGATATATCAGAATCTCTTAGGGTGAGGCACAAGCATCTATGTTTATAACAAGTTTTCACAGTGATTCTGATACCTACAAAAATTAAAAATTGTTTGGTTTCATCGTTACGAACTTTTCGACTACTCTTAAAGTGGACTTATTCCTTATAATTTTCAACACTTAAGACAGAGGTAACATACTTTGTTAGATGTTGGAACCCCTGTATTGATGAATAATAAAATAATAATAATAACCATCTAGAAAGACAGGTCGTCACTCTTCTCTGAATTATACTTCAAGGAGAGAGAGAGTGGAGGAGGCCCCTTGTCAAGCTGTGAAGCCAACTGACACTTTTGACTGCAATAATCTCAAGAAAGTAAGCCAAGATGATGGCCATTACAAGAGCCAATATTGTGAATATTCTCCCTATTCATTGGCTTCTTGTTATTCCTGCCATTGAGCCAATCTAAATCTAGATTTCCACACTTTAAGATCATTAAATAAATTAGCAATTTATATTAATCCTCAACACAATGATACAATTCTGGCTCTCTTCTTCGATACATGGATCATATTCCAATCAAAATGTTAGATCAATGTGTTATTTTCTGTCAATACATAAATAGTCCTTATATACAAGCTTAGTGTAAAAGCCAAAAGGATGCAACTTGACTCAGTGCTCCTTTTGGGGTACATTTTGTACACTGTGAGCCATATCATGCATTGCACGCAGGGGATGGGTAAGCAAAGTACATGAATGTCTGATCCATGCTTTGCTCTGCCATGCAAAAGACTCAGGCATGGCTGCCAGAAACCGGCTTGTTGCTCTGGCCAGCAAGGGTGGAATGTGGCAAAAACTTTCCTCCTAAACCTCCAGAGATAGATTTTCTAACTCACAGTATGTCCCCTTATAAAGGTGCCTGATGAGGTACCTATGGAGGACCAATCATATATTTCCTTAGGGGAAAATCCGAAGTGTCTTATCTCTTCTCTTTCCTCACTGAAAGTTGGGCTAAAATCAAACCTTTTGTAGAACAAAGCCAATCTCTTTAATCTAGGAAAACAGGTATGCTCGTGAAAAGATATATTCACTCTTCTGAAACAAATCCACACCAATTTTCTATATGGTGGGTATAAGAAAAAAGGAATTTGTCTCTATTTAGTATGAGACAAAAGACATAAGTTACGTGTCATTTCAATTTTGTTTAGAGTACTTTTATGGTGGCCAAGGGTTCATATGATTGAAAATGACATCCCAGAACTCAGATTCAACTTCACTATAAATGTAATATCACTAAAACAAAATGGGCTGCAAAGGTTCCACCGTAATTTTTACCTAGTAACGCTCTCTATGGAACCTGTACAATATTAACATCTACATGTTTGTAACGAACTTGAATCACTTACTGAAATATACTTCCTAGGGAACCATTAATACAAGTTTAATCACAGTTTAGAGAGTTGTCCACTAGCTTGAACAGTACAAATATGACCATAGCACCATATTTACAAATTTAGTACCATATGCTGGTTAACTACCAATCAATCTTTTTATGGCTAATCCATTATACACTTATAGCATTTTCAAAAATTGCCTGAATATCCTTTACAAATATACATGTATCAAAAGAAAGGCTATTAAAGTGCTGCAATGAGAAACAGCACACCGAGTTATAAAAGTTTTTAAAACACGTTCGGCTACAGACTTTCAAAAAAAAAGTTTGACATTTACAACGTGCCCTTCAGCTGGGAGCACAGTCGGTCCATAAAGCATCCTAGGGCACAGAGGCCCCTGTGACCGGACGCCTGGCACCTCAGCCGGCACCAGGTTCTGGCTTTTTAGAAATCAGCGCAGAAATTTCTCATTACTCAAAAGCATCATTTTCTAATTACAAATGACCTCATTTACAAAACTTCTACTTAAAAAAGTGAGTGGCACTCTTTGGAGCTTTTCTACTCTTTCTGCTTCTGGGGAACTAGTTGCTTCTTGCTCAGGATTCCGTGCAGGGTGGGGGCTAGGAAGTAGGGTTTTTCTGTAGATCCATCATTTCTTTCCAGATCTTCACCTGTATATGTAGCAGCCAAAGCGGGCAAAAGCAGCGAGCAGCGGCAGAACAATTATATGCATTTTTATAAAGTGGAGAGTGGAACAGGGAAAAATCAGAGAAATCAGCGTTAGAAAGTTAAATACAAGACAAATGTGTGCAGTGCAGTTCAGTTGCTGATGCTGGACCACCTCTGCCAGAAAGCACGGAAACTTTCTACATCCCCTCCACCCCCAACGAGGTTTATGTTGATAGTTTAAAGGTAAAGGAAATCTTTCAGGTCCTTTCAGAAACGTTATCTTTAAATTCTGTGGCTGTTTATTTCAGAAAGCTCAACTGCCACGTCCTCTGAGATAAAGCTGAATAAAAAGTGTATTGTTCCTGTGATAGATGGAGAACAATAATTGAATTTCAAAGTTCAAAGCCACTTTTAATGGTAGCCCATACCCTAATGTTCCACATGAAGAAACCGAGACCCAGGAATGCAAAATGATTCTCCTGAAGTCAAAAGCTCTGAGGCGATCAGGATGAGGTGCGGACCCAGCCTCCTGACGCCTAGTTACACAAGGCATCCTGTCCTAAATCCTGGCAGTCTGTCTCAGGTAAACATTCGAAAGCTAACATCAGTGTTTTCTGACTTCTTTAATACATGAATTTACCTCACTGCTTTGCCTAGGCTTATAAGAAAATAATGGGGTGTTCACTTTGGGGAAGTTGGTGGGGGGGGGAGTACCAGAATGATGCTGAGAATTAAGTTTACGGCAGGTACATACAATTCACAGCGGATAATATCTATCAATAAATACATAAGTGCAATTTGATTCTAGGTTTTGACTAGTACATGCAAAAAGATGTATTTATAGCCTTTATTGATTGTAGCACAGATAAGCAATAGTATACAAAATCATATGATGGTGGTTTGTGGAGTAAATCGAAATTATTTTCCATCACACTCTTTTGGGAATGGCTGGATTGCTTGTTTGGTACATTTTTACATTAAACCTCACAGTGACTTTCCTCACACACAACATGAAAAGCTAAGGAGGAAACATGAGAGACACCGAACATTTTTGTTCTTTCTTCCTTAGTCTTATTGCTCTATTATATATCACATATCACTTATCATATGTCGATATCATTATGATCCTTGAGGTACAGGTAGGAAGCCCGATATGGATCACATTAATAGTCATCTACAACTATTATTTTTTCCCACCCTGGGACCAAACTGCTCAGTGCCCTGTAGTGTTAAAAAGATGCTGTGTTTCTGTAAATGAAGTGTTTGCAAAAGGTTTGCATTTTTAAAAACACCAGTTTTTCTGGCAGTCAAGTTATTAGGTACAAAAAGATATATAAAAAATAAAAGGTACAGCTCCACACAGTCATAATTTGGCTTGAGTATCATTTAAGAAGAATGCTTTCCAAAGCAAGATGTTGCCCATAGTAACAGCTGGGCAGGGAAGAGAAATACAATTTGGTTTCCCTTGTTCTTTATTATCAAAAGTAAGAGTCCCTGAAAGGAAAATATTCGTGTTCAACACACAATACATTGAATAAAGCTGAAATTACACCTGGTTTTCGAGAAGTTGGCCATTATTAATATGGAACGGTGGAAAACATTTCTTACTGCTTAAATTTAAAATCCACTGTAAAAATTAAAATGCACAAGATTTGCCAAAGCTTCCAAAGAATGGAAACTAGTAGGTTCTAGACATTTCCTGGGATACATTTTGAGAAACATTCTTAGTTGCAAGGACGGGGACCCTCGCCGTGAGCTCTCCGGGGACTGAGAGAAGCGAGCTCGGGACCCTGGGCAGCTCTCTGCTCCGTCCCGGGAGTTACCTGCTTCCCACGCTCTGGTTCCAGCTCAGGTGTGAGACGAGTGCATGCGGCATTTCGTGGCTGGCTTTTCCTAACAAGCCATTGGGCACTAGGAAAAGATTAAGCATTCCAGCTCCATTTATGGCCAGAGGAAGAGCTCACTAGTACACAAAGTTCCCTTGACTTCTTTGTCCCGTTATTGAAAATAGATTTTTAAATGTTCAGAAAGAAAAAAATGAAAACAAGGTCAAATCATTTTCTAGGTTTGCCTTGAATACTTCTCCCTGTAGCTATTATTTTTATTTTTATTATTATTTTTTTCTCCAGTGTGAAGTTGATACTGTGGGTTATACTAAAAAACAAACTCAGTTTTACTCAAGTGGACTCGATCATTCAGTAATGCCCTGCTATAGAATGTTTTCTCTCTTTCTCTTAAGAGCAATGTGCCAGAGAAATACTCTCTCAGAGGGTATAGCTGTAGGGCTAACGAGTTGTTCGATCACCTGCTGACCCTTCTTTCTCTAGGTTGAAGGTGAGAGCCAGATCAAGCTCCTGAGGGGCATTAGGTTCCCCAGGACTTTTAAGATGAGATACTAAGAGAAAACATTTCCATTTGTGTGTGCAACATACACAGGTCACACAGAGGCACCGTGAGTGAGTGATGAAAGCTCTAAGCATCAGAATAGATCTAGACATTTCCTGGACATGCTCCTCTGTGAATCCTACCCATTCATCATTGCATTACTTAATGGGAACTGGTTGGTCCCTGTGTGTCTTTGAAACCACTGCCAGCTTGGCTTTATCAGAATCTTTAAAGGCTCTCCTCAAAGAGTTTCCAGAGCCCATCACGTCCTCAGTTCTGTTAATAAAGCACCACAGAAGCCAATCACTATTAAACATTTTAAAACATTAGGAAATAAAACAATCATTTCATGCTAACACCATGCCATGAAGCCTGAGGTTCATTTCAGTAGCTGGCTCTCCTGTGCTTTGCACACTCCATTCCCTCAGCCATGAAGGTATCAAGAGCATCTACTAAACAATGTCTCTTTCTAAATAAGCACTGTTTTGTGGTTACAGCCAGGTGATAGTAAACCTACAAGCCAGCTATGGACATGGGTCTTAACCTCATCTTTTGGTTATCCACGGAAGGGGGAAAACACATATTATGAAAACTTACAGAAGCAGATGAAAATTGTATCAATACACATTGCATAGACGCTGAAGAACCCATGTGCAACTAGGTAAGATCCAACAATGACTGTCTGTAAATGAGTAAAGAAGAGAATGGCGACATCATTAGCTCATCGGGAACAATAATGCAGCTTAAACGAAAGTCATGATGAGAAAGTGTTGAAGTACTCTGCGTGGAACCAGGTTTCAATATAGAGACCAAAAAATACGCAATGATAATGTTTTGGAGTGATTTGTACTGGGATTTAAACAAAATGCACTAGACTACTGGCCCATTTTCTTACCACGATCCCCAATGCTTACCAAATATATCCTGTATCTACGATTATGTTCATGGAGGCAGTAAAGTGTAGGAATTAAGAGCACACTCCTTAGGTTTGAATTACGGCACAGGCATTCATTCAGCAAGTTACGTAACCTGTCTGTGCCTCCTCTCTAAAATTGGTGAGAGAGGGAAGAATGTGAATAATAATAATAATATTTATGACACATGGATTGTGTGAGTTCATATATTATAATAGATACCACAGGACTCCACCCAGGTCCTCTCCAGCTGCCACATCTACCCTCCAGTTTGGGGGGAATGTAGGCTGCTTTCTCAGTACAAATTGTCCTCCTTGCCGAAAACTGCATCAGCCAAGGTTACACCCCCATTCAGGGGCAACCCTGGGGTAACGGCTGCCTTAGACAGCATACGAAGGCTCAGTCCCTTTGTCAGAACTTCCTTTAGTCACATCTGAGGCCTCAGCTACAACTGCAACTTGGGTCAGCTTCTCCTGTCCCGGGCATGCCCGCCTCCCTTCCTTAAAACTGTATCTCAGACCACTTCCTAATTATCACTTCACATGCAATGCTCTGTCTCAGAGGTGGTTTCCAAGGAACCCAATCTTTAAAACAGAATGAGGGTTCGCACAAAGTGAGACCAATAATGTCAGCTATCGTCATTTCTCTTATTCCTTTTTGTTTTTTATTTTGCCATCTCTGATAAGTCAGGGTCGATATTATGTAGCTGCTATGGACTGAACTGTGTCCCCTCAAAATTAATATGTTGAAACCTAATCCCCAATGTGATGGCATTTGGAGGTGAGTCATTTGACAGGTAATTAGGCTGTGAGGGTGGAACTCTCATGGATAAGATTAGTGCCTTTACAACATCTCTCTCCAGCGTGTTAGCAGACAGCAAGCAGGTTCCCTTTGCAAACCAGGGACAGAACCATCACCAGGAACCAAACCTGTGGGAACCCTGATCTTGGACCTCTCAGCCTTCAGTACGTGAAAAATAAATTCCTGTTGTTTAAGCCACCCAGTCTATGGTATTTTGTTATAGCCACCTAGACCAAGACACCAGCTCTTACCAGCAAAGGTACCCAGTAGTAATTTAAAGAGGTTGATCCTTCTATAAATATTGAGATTCTCTGTGTGAAGAGTAGGAAGCCCAAGACACCTACAAGGAAAAGGCAGAACATGTATATTATGCATTATTGTAGTAAAGGAATTTTTAAAAATACTTCATAAACTTTTTAAATTATTTTTATCGTTATTACTTACCTATACACCCAGAAACTAGAATTTTCCCCAGGACTAGTACAAACTCTGTAACTTTATCCAACACTGCAATTCTAAGAATCAGAAAAAACAAAGCATAATTTTTTGTGTGTTTAAATTACATGTATCACTTGAAACATATGAGAATAAATAATTCATTTGTTGATTTTGATGCTTCTTTGCTGCACTTTATTTGGCATTTGTTAAATATAAGAATCAAAGTTCTGACTTATTTTGAATGAAGTCAACAGAAGATGGCATTGTAGGGCTGTCGGGTGTTATTGGTGGTGTCGGCCTCTCTGTCTAATTTGTGGCCTAAACACCCTGGATCCAAAGGATGCTGCATTTGTTCTCTGATTTTGTTCACTCAGACTCTGTCAATTTGGGGAGGGGGAAATGGTCAGAGATATGACGATAATGTTCATGTGAGGAATTTCTTGAGCAGAGGGACTAATAAAAATAAATAAATTCCAGTGGGTGGAAAGACATCAGTGAATAATGGAAGCAACAATTCTAAGCTATGAAAAAAATTATTGATGTGACAAAGAAGATTTACATCTATCATATTAAAAGACAACATTCATGTCTAAAATGACTGCCGGTGCTTTAACTACAACATGTGAAGTATGTGGTACTTGAGGGTCAGCAAGTCTTCTATTGCAGTGTTCAACCTGATTACTTACTTTAAAATATTTCTTATCAGCAGATCAAAAGCATCTCTTGCTGACCTGCAGAAGCTTCTGCCGTATATTGCAATCTGAGGAAGACAGTTATTATTCTGGAGTCAGTAATCCTAACAAGAGCAACAGACAATCCAATGACAGGCAAATGAATTCATTCTCTGTCACCCATACAGCTACTCTCATTCCTCTTTCCGACATGTGGGTGTGTGGGAGGCATGGGAACTGTGTGTCCTCAACTCTGCACAACTCTCAGGGTTGTTGACAATAAGGTCTGCTTCAGAGGCTATATTTTTCCCTTAAACTCTACGGGGATTAGACGACCTCAAACAGTAGGTTGCTTTCTCAAATCTCAGGACATGGTTTCTGTCTTTGAAGTGTTTGGCTAGGGTTTGTTGCTGAATGGGTTAAATGTTGTAGAGTTCATGTTAAAAATTACTCTCAAGAAACCCAATGCCTTTCAATACACTTGATTTTCTGATTAAAAGCCTCAATATTTTCACTGAAGTAAATTAATGACTAATTGAATCTCCATGACTATTTGAATCATTGCTGCAGACCCTATGCCACTGTGATAATAAGGAAGTGTCATTAGATTGTAGTTGCTAAATTTTAGAAGAATTTTATTTTTGGATCCCCTACATTTAAAAATTTCTTTAGAAGCCTCCATATTCCCACAGGAAATAAGAAACAAATTTAGTTAGGCACTGTCAATGCCCACATATTTCAACATAAGATTCACAAAAAAGGGAACAGACTCTTCCTTTAAAATATATAAATCTCTCCCTGGCCAGTTTTCTCAGTGGTTAGAACATCGGCCCCCAGACCAAACTGTCTCGGGTTTGATTTCTGGTCAAGGGCAAGTACCTCGGTTGCAGGTTCGATCCCCGGCCCTGGTTGGGGCGTGTGCAGGAGGCAACCAGTCAGTGTGTGTCTCTCATGTCGATGTTTCTTTCTTTCTCTCCCCTCCTCCTCCCTCCCTTCCTCTCTCTCTAAAAATCAATGAGGAAAAAATATCCTCAGGTGAGGCTTAGTATACACACACACACTATATATATATCAGAATTAGAAAGATATTTTCCTTTCAGAGTGACACAGACTAAGTAAAAACTTTCTTCCCAATAAACCATGTCAAAGACACACAAAATCATTTTTAATCTAGCATATTTAAAAATTTCTAAGGTAAATAATATTGTCCCTCTCCAAAGAGATGTAAAAGTGCTTTAAGATGGAAATGTAGACATGGGGTTTGGGTTGGCAAAGAAGTTTAGTAAATGAAAAATAATCTACTTACCATAACATAGGCATTTCTGTTTAAAAACTTTACCACTTTTTCCAGACACCAGAAACAGCATTTCAGGCAGTGTTGCAGAAATTTGGAAACATTGTTCTGGTGATCTATGAGGAGAGATTTATATCTATTAATGATTTGCAACTAAACTCTATGAGTCAAAAAAATAAATTAAAACATTTTAAATGGCTTTTACATTTTTTAAATTGCAGTAAAATACACACAAAATTTACCATTTTAACCATTTTAATATGTATAATCCAATAGCATTAATTACATTCAGTGTTGCGCAACCATCACTATCCATTTCCAGAACTTGTTATCATATCAAATAGAAACTCTGTACCCACCATAAATTAACTCCTCAATCTCCCTTCCTCCTCTGGTTAGCTCTGTTATACTTTCTGTCTGTATGAGTTTGCTTCTTCTAGCTACCTCGTATTGCTTAACATAAAGGTTTTAAGGTTCATCATTTTATTCCTTTTTAGAGTTGAAGAGCATTCCATGCATGTGTGTGTCACACTCTCTTTATATTTTATCTGCTAATGAAGCTGGGTTGTTTCTACCCTTTGGCCATTGTGAACACTGCTGCTGTGAACGCTGGTGTCCAGGTGTCTGTATGAGCTCCCTCTTTTGATTCTTTTGAGTATGTAGATCTCAAAGTGGAATCGCTGACCATATGGAAACCCTAACTTTAACTTTTTGAGGAATTGTCACACTGTCTTCCACGGTGATTATACCATTTGCATTTCCACCAGCAATAGACAAAGGTTCCAACTGATCTTCACCCTACAAACATTTGTTACATTGCATTTTCTGCAGTAGCCATTCTAACGGATGCGAAGTGGTACCTCTTTATGGGTTTGATTAGCATTTCCAGAATGACTAATATTGAACATCTTTTCATGTGCTTATTAGCCATTTGTATATCTTGTTTGGAGCAATGTATGTGCAAATCCTTCGTGGGAGACCAAGATGATAACACGGGAGGCCCCTGGACTTCCCTCCTTCCACAGATGCACTGAATGTACAGCTACACATGGAGTAATTTCCCCTGAGAGAAATCCAAAAACTAGCTCAGTGACTCATGCATATCAACCAAGAAAACACCCACACTGATGCGGGTGGGAAAGGCTGAGGCCCCTGCCCCATAAACCCCACTCCCCACACAATAACACACAATGGGGATGATATATCCAGCTTTCAGCTTCTCTCTGAGGAGTGAAGGGTTTGGACCGCACATCTAGGATTCCAACTTTTAAGGTTCCTACCCAAGGGGCGCTTAGCTCTGAAAGCCAACAAGGGTTGTGTTCACAAGTCCCATAGGACTACAGAAAGCAAAGAAGCAGTTTTTAACTGGCACATGTGCTACTACTTACTTTGGCTATCCCCCCAGTTCTTAGCACATAGAGAGCAGGCAAAAACACCCATTTTCCGGTCTTTCTAAGGAGGGGGTCTGAATGCATCTTTTATAACCTGGGGCCCAAGGTTCTGGCTTCTAATTGGTGTGCATTTAGGAGCTAACTATGATCCTCCATGGAGCCTGGGGAAGCTGGTGGGCATTTTTCCACCGTCTTTCTCTAGGTCACTCCATTTATAACACTCAGTCACCAACATCTCTTTGGAAGTTGCTTGTACACATGCCTGGTGCCACAGCACTTGTGACTGCTGCTCCAGGGATGGTCCCCAGTTCTTCTGGCCCTGTTAGCCAACAGCTCCTGCATTCAGGACTCCTCAGGACTATAGCAAACAGAGAAGCAGTTTTTAAATGGTGCAGGAGCACCCTCCCCACTCCCACCACCATGGCTATACGCCCTGTCTCTGTGCAGAGAGAGCAGGCAAAAACACCCATCTCCCAGTTTCGCCCCGAAAGGGGTAAACTACACATTTTCCTAGCTGTTGTCTGAGCGTCTGGCTTCTAATCAGCCTGCATCCAGGTTTTGCCTGTGATCTTCCTGTTTGAGACACTGACAGGTCTTGGCACACCCTCAATTATTGGAAGCCACCAAGAATAACTATAGTGGCTAGGACAATTACAGTTTGGAGAGAACCAGAAGCTTGGGCTGGGCTAATTGATGATGTTCATCTCCTATATGAGACCAGTCTGACATAATGGGAGAGGTGGCTTTTTCACCTAATGCACATTAACCAAAACAGAGAGTCAGGGAAAAATTAACAAGGAAATAAGTTTCAAACAAACAAACAATAACAAGATAAATCTCCTGAAACTAATCTTAATGAAACAGAGATAATGGTCATTAAAGTGCTCACTGAGGTCAGGGGAACAATGTATGAACAAAGTGAGAATTTCAACAAAGAGATACAAAATACAAAAAAGCATCCAGCAGAATTCATAGAGCTGAAGAATACAATAATTGAGCTGAAAAATTCAATAGAAGGGTTCAGTATCAGACTAGATGAAGTAAAAGAAAGGATCAACAAACTAGAAGATGAGGCAGTGGAATTCATTCAATAAGAGAAGCAAAAAGAAAAAAATAGTAAAAAGAGTCGTTAGCTTAAAGACCTAAAGGGATACCATCAAGCTACTAATATACATGTACTAGAGGTCCCAGAATGAGGCAAAAGAAACAGAAAGCTTATTCAAAGAAATAATGGCTGGAAACTTGCCCAATCTAGGGACACTGACATCTATATCCAAAAACCCCAAAGAATACCAGAAAAGATGAATCTAAAGAGACTCACACTGAGATACATAAAATTAAATCTTCAAAAGTTAAAAGGAATTTAAAGACAAAGAAGAAAAGCTACTTGTTACTTATAATGGAACCCCCATAAGAATATTAGCAGATTGTTCGGCAGAAACTTTGCAGGCCAGAATGAAGCATAATTATATATTTAAAGTACTGAAAGAAAAATACTGCCAACCAAGAAAATACATGGCATTGCTTGACCTTCTGAATTGAGAGATAGAGTATTTTGGACAAACAAAAGCTAAATTCATCACCACTAGACCAGCCTTACAAGAATTGTTAAAGGGAAGGGAATTCTTTAAGATGAAACAAAAGGGTGCTAATTAGTAACATGAAAATATATGAAAGTATAAAACTCACTGGTAAAGGAAAATATATAGTTAAAATAGAATACTCTAAAATTGTAATGGTGGTGGGCAAGTTACTTACAACTTTAGTATGAAGGTTAAAGGACAAAGTATACAGTTTGTTGATATACAGTATAAAAATATGTAAATTGTGACATCAAAAATATTGTAGCATATAATGGTAAGTGTAAAAATGTAGAGCTTTTGCATGTGTTTGAAGTGTTTGAAGTTATGTTGTTATTAACTTAAACTAGATTTCTATAAGATGTTTTATGTAAGCCTCATAACCACAAAGCCAAAAACCTACAGTAGATACAAAAAGATAAACAGAAAGGAATCAACCACGACAGAAAATCATCAAATCACAAAGGAAGAGAGGAAGAGAGAAACACATTGGTCTATAAAGCAGCCAAACACCCTCCCCTCTCCGCAAAAAGTAACAAAACGGCAATAGCAAGTTCATAGCTATCAAGAATTACACTTAAATATAAATTTTCTAAATTCTTCAATTAAAAAATTACAGACTGGCTGAATGGATAAAAAAAATAAGACTCAACCATCTGCTACTACAAGAGTTTCACTGCGCCTTTAAAGACACAGAGTGAAAGTAAAAGATTGGAGCAAGACTTTTCACGCAAATGGAAACTATAATAAAGCAGGTGTATTTATACTTAAGTCAGGTCATTATACAATGATAAGAGGTCTATTCATCAAGATGATATAAAATTGTAAATATTTATGTAGCCAGCATTGGAGCACCTAAATATATAAATCAAATATAAACTGTTATGAAGGGAGAAATAAACAGTAATATAATAATAGTAGGGGATTTCAATACTCCACTTTCAACAATGGATGGATCATCCACACAGAAAATCAGAAAGGAAGCATTAGACTTAAATTACATCATAGACCAAAAGAACTTAACATTTACATTGCATTCCATCCTACCACAGCTGAATATACATTTTTCTCAAGCACACATGGAATAATCTCCAGGACAGATCAAATGTTAGGCCACAAAACAAATCTTAATAAATGTAAAAATACTGAATTCATATAAAGCATCTTTTCTGACCACAGTGGTATGAAACAAGAAGAAAACTGGAAAATTCACCAACATGCTACTGAACAACCAACAGGCCAAAGAAAAAAATCAAAAGGGAAATCAAAGAGTATCTTGAGACAAATGAAAATGGAAACACAACGTATCAAAAACATGGAATGTAGCAAAGCAGTTTTAAGAGGGAAGTTCACAGTGATAAACACCCAAGCTAAGAAAAAGGAAGATCTTGAAAAATCTTTTACACTTCTAGAAACTAGAAAAAGAACAACTAAGCACAAAGTTAGTAGAAGAAAGGCAATAGTAAAGATCAGAGTGTAAATAAATGAAATAGAAAATAAAAAGGCGTTAGGAAAGATCAGTGAAGGGAACAGCCAATTTTCTGAAAAGGTAAACAAAACTGACAAACCTTCAGCTAGACTAATTAAGGAAAAAAAGGGAAAGACAGATACAGAAATGAAAGAGGAAGCATTACAACAAATACCACACAAATACAAAGAGTCATGAGACTACTATGAATAATTACACACCGACAAATCAGATACCTAGAAGGCATAGACAAATTCCTAGAAACATGCAACCTGCCAAGGCTGAATCATAAAGAAAAAGAAAATTTCATTTGAATCAATAATCAAAAGCCTTCCAACAAAGGAAAGAATTAGACTGTTTCACTCGTGAATTTTACCAAACTTCTAAAGAAGAATTAATACCAACGTTTTCAAACTCTCCCAAAACATAGAAATACAGGGAACATTTTCAAACTTATTTTGTGAGGCCAGCATTATCCTAATACCAAAGCCAGACACGGACACAAGAAAAGAAAATTAGAGGCCAATATTCCTGATGAACATAAGTGTAAAATTCCTTGACAAAATATTAACAAACTGACTGGTTATAATAAGCCTCACCGTAATCAAGGCCCACAGCTAGCATCATACTTAATGGTGAAAGCTGAAAGCTTTTCCTCTAAGATAGGAACGAACTAGACAAAGAGACCCACTCTCTCCCCTTATATTCAATACAGTATTGGAAAACCAGGCTAGAACAATTAGGCAAGTAAAAAAAAAAAAAAAAAAAAAGGCATTCAAATCAGAAAGGAAGAAGCAAACTTGTCTTTGTTTGCAGATCACATGACATTATATATAAAAAAACCTTACTGTCTCCATCAAAAAGCTATTAGAACAAACAAATTCAGTGAAGTTTCAGAATACAAAATCAATATTAAAAAATCAGCTGCATTTCTATACATTAACAACTAACTGCTGCAAAGACAAATTAAGAAAATAATTCCATTGACAATTCCATCAAAAACAATCAATAGGTAGAATAAATTTAAAAAGGAGGTGAAACATCTGTGCATCAAAAACTGTAAGCCATTAATGAAAGAAATTGAAGAAGACACAAATAAATGACAAATATTCCTTGTTCATGGATTAGAAGACTTAACATTGTTAAAATGTTCATAGTACCCAAAGCAATCCATAAATTCAATGCAATCAAAATTCCAACAGCATTTTTCACAGACATAGAAAAAAAATTTAAAATTTGTATGAAACCACAAAAGAGTCCAAATAGCCAAAGCAATTGAGAAAGAACAGAGCCAAAGGCATTATACTTGTTGATTTCAAACAATAGTAATCAAAGCAGTGTGGCAGTAATGCAAGAATTGATGCATCGGTGAATAGAACAGAGAGAGCAGAAATAAATTCGTGCATATATGGTCAATTAATTTTTGGCAAAGGAGCCAAGAACATACAATGCAAAAAAGATGGTATCTTCAATAAATGGTGCTAGGAAAAGTGGATATCCACACACAAAAGAATAAAATTGGACTCTTATCTTAAACCATACACAATAATCAACTCAAAATGGATTAAAGACTTGAAAGTAATCCTGAAACCATAAGCTCCTAGAAGAAAACATAGGGGTAAGCTCTTTGACATTGGCACTGCCAATGATTTTTTAAATGTGACACCAAAAGCAAAGTCAACAAAAGCAAAAATAAACACGTGGGACTACATCAAACTAAAAAGCTATGCACAGCAAAAGAAACCATCAATAATATGAAAAGGCAACCTATGGAATAGGAAAAAAATTGGAAACCACATATATGATAAGAGGTTAATACCCAAAATATACAAGAACTTGAAATTCAATAGCAATCCCACCCCCCCCAAATAACCCAATTTAAAAATGGGCAAAGGACATGAATAGATATTTTTCCAAAGAAGACATACAAAAGGCCAATAGGTCCATGGGAAGGTAGTCAGCATTACTAATCATCAGAAAAATGAAAATCAAAGCAACAATGAGATATCACCTCATACCTGTTAGGACGTCTACTGGCAAAAAAGACAAGAGATGTGTTGGCAGGAATGTGGAGAAAAGAGAAGCCTGTACCCTGTTTGTGGGAATGTAAACTGGTGCATCCACTATGGAAAACAGTATGGAGTTTCTCTATAAATTAAAAATAGAACTACTACATAACCTAGCAATTCCACTCCCTGTATCTATCTGAAGGACATGAAGTCACTCTCTCAGAGAGGTATCTGTACTCCCATGTTCACTGCAGCATTATTTACAATATCCAATGTATAGAAACAAACTACACATCATTTAATAGATCAGTGGCTAAAGGAAATGTGGTATAAATGCACAATGGAATATTATTCAGCCTTCAAAAAGGACATCCTTCTTTTGCAACAACAGAGATGGACGTGGAGGGCATTACACTCAGTAAAATAAACCAGATAAAGAAAAATATGCATGGTATCACTTACATGTGGAATAAAAAAGAAAGTTGAACTCACATAAATGGAAAAGAATGGTGGTTGCTGCAGGCTGAGGGGTGGAGGAAATAGGGAGAGGGTGGTGAAAGGGTACAAACTTTCAGTAATAAGATGAATAAAGGTCTTAGAGTCTAATGTATAATGTGGTAAAGAATTAAAATTTGCTAAGAGAATAGGACTTGAGTGTTTTCACCAAAAAAGAAAAAAAAAAAAAGGTAAATATGTGAGGTGAAGTGATGACTGTGTTCATTACCTTGAATGTGGGAATCCTTCTACAATGTATTCGTACCAAACCATCACGTTGTACACTTTACACATATTACAACTTTATTGGTCAATTATATCTCAGTAAAGCTCAGAAAGTTTTACATAATTAAAAAATCCTTTGCCCATGTTGAATTGGGTGTATCGTTGAATTGTAGAAGTTCTTTGTATATTCTAAATATTAGTGCTTATCTAAGTATATGATTTGCAAATATTTTCTCCCATTCTGTGGGTTGTCCACTCTCTTGACAGTGTCCTTAGATGCTTTCTTTTTCATTCTGATGAAGTCTAATTTATGTTTTTTTCTTTTGTCGTCATATCTAAGAAATCATCAAATCTAATGTCATGAAGATTTCTTCCTATGCTTTCTTCTAAGAGTTTTTTTACTTTTGGCTGTTTTTAATTGTTGACTCTATTGCAGATGTCCCCCATTCCACCCCTACCCTTTGCCTCCCTCCACCCTATACTTTTAACTTTTATATTTAAGCTTATGATCCACTTTGAAACAATTTTTTATATGATTAAGGTAAGGGTCCAAAATCATTCTTTTGCATATAGATACCCGGTTTTGCTAGTAACTTTACTTGAAAAAACTGTCCTTACCCCACTGAATGGGCTTATATGTGAGGGCTTATTTTGGGGCTCTATTCTACTCCACACCCATATGTCCTTCCTTACGCCAGCACCACACTGTTTTGATGACTGTAGCTTTTTTAAGTTTTAAAATCAGGAAATGTAAGTCTTCCAAATTTGTTGTTCTGTTTCAAGATTGTTTTGGCAATTAATAATATTTTAAAGTGCACTCTAAACAGAGTTTACATATTTATAAACCATATGTATCATGTTTGAAGATTTATGCTTGTGACATACATATTTGTATTTTCAGCCTGACCTGTCCCTAGCTCTAGACTTGAAACTGCCTGACAACTCCAGCACGCTTCTAAATATTAGCATGTCAAAAACACAATTTTTTATCTCCTCTTTGAAATTTGCTTCTCCTGGTTTTGACATCTTAGTAAATAGCATCACACGCTTTTTCTCCCCTTTTTTTCACCACTGCTTCGCTCCCCCGGCCCCTCTCATATCCAATCCTTCAGCAAATCCTGTTGGCTTTTTCTTCCGAATATATCTCCAATCTGACCACCTCCATCCTTATTAACCTAGTTACAGTCATCATGTTTCCTACAACCACCAGCTCCAATCTATTCTCTTCATAGAAGCAAGGAAGCCTGAGAAAAGATGAGTTCTGGAATCTTACCTTTAATACGTTTGTCCAAGTATTCTAGGGTTATCCTAAACAGTTGAATTAATGCAAGAATTAAGGATCCAAATGCAAGGGATCCCGTGTGATATCTGGGCAAAGGTAAAATGAGAATAAAAGTTAAAGCATCTTTACTATTAACTAAAAGCATGTTAGTTAAACTATTTATAGGTACAAAGAACTGCAGGAGAACTGATAAAAAAGAGCTTCTTACACGCTCCTATTCTGATTGATAAAGGTCTAGAGAGTTTTAAAACATACATGCATATTTTGCCCTTCATCTACAAAAGTGATACCAATATCCTGTCAGCATAAAATAGAATATTTGATCTGAGCAATGGAGAGACAAAGCCAAGTTAATCCTTAATCTTCAGTTTGGTGTCCTCCCCTGCTTCTTGACTCTAGTAACCTATGGTTTTTTGAAGAATACTAGCCTGGGTAGGGAGTACAAAGTTGTGGCTATCAAACCAGGCAGAGCCAATGAATGTACATGAATCTCGAATCATACTTTTGAACTCATTTGTACCTTGCCACTTGAGTGATAAGCACAAGATTGAATTATAAGCACAGTAAGCCTAACTTGGAAAGTAGACGTAAGGCTCAACGTGGAACTTACCGTATGGCTCGTCCAAACGCAGTAAAAAGTGGATGTGGTGGGATGTCATCAGGTTTTCTCAAGGCCCAGTAATAAGACGCAAAGGCACCAGCCAGGGCACACTGACCCAACGCAATGACAAAGTTTATAAGCCACAGGAAGACAAAAAGATTGAATATCTGGAGGACAGTGATGTATTGATGGTACAGGCTGTTTCCACCATAGAAAGCAAAGTTACACCGAGCATGAGGGCAAGCTTTAGAAATTTCAGTTCCGTTAAAAACCTGCACTCAGAAAACAACAACATGGACAATAGTAAATATTATTCCAAGATAAACACCCTCCCTGCCTTCTCCTTTTTTGTAGCTCCCCCCTGCCTCCTGCCCCCCGCAATGGTATGTTCTGTGCTTTCTCCATGAGCTTCTGCTGTTATTCCTATTTTCAATCATATCACTTCATAGAATCATTGAATGAGCTCTGGAAAATACAGAGTGCCCCCTCCCCCTACAAATGTATACACACTTAACAGTTGATAGCTCAATTGATGTTTCTTTCTTTTCATATTTAACCCATTGGAATAAGTAATTATTCAAAGTACATATATATTTTTGGGGACACCCTGCATATCTCATTTCCATCCTATGTTCATCCCTCTTCAACCCCTTTAGTTTCAATGTATTAGTGCTATTGTTAACAATACCTGTTTCTTGGGTATCTGATAAGACAAATGAGATCAGGAAATAGTAGAGCTTTCTTTCTATTTTCCCACCGTTTTCAGTGTTCTGATCCACTCTCCCCTTCTCCATAGTGATCCCTATCAATACACAGGGTCTTTCTCTACTTCAGGATGATTCTAACAACTGCTAGATGAATGTAGAAGAGCTCTGTATGGAAGTTAAATAAAAGAGAGAGTTTCTTTTACTTACCTCTGGGTCACAGGTTTTATTTTCATATTTACACTGCCCATCCTGGTTTACGACTTTGTATACGGGCACCCCTGATGTAGCCAAGTAACTGAGTAAATTTTATTAAGGATAAATTATTTGCTGGTAAGTTGAAAATAAATAGACATGAAAAAATAACTTATTTTTAAAAGTAACTTAAAAATCCTTTGGGAGATTAACTTCAAATAACTCCTAATATTGTAATAATTCGTCCATTCTTCAGACCCAGAGTAATATCACAGAGGTCAGCTGCACTGAGCGGCCTCTTAAAATCAGTAAAATATATGGGATCTTTTAAAGGTTATAGCCAAGGAGAAGTAGCATATGTGAAGACAAAATAAAACGAAATCTACCATCTGACTTATATGAGGGGAAATACAATCAGTAGACAAACTTTTTTAAAGCTTAGCGGAAAAAATAATCAATTATTTCTTTAAGATGTTCTTAATCTTCCCAGGATGAAAATCACTGAATTCCTGGTTCCTGAATAATGGGTGGACCTGAGGTTCAACGAGATAAATTACCAAAGGATACACTGCTATCACAGCCCAGTAGCTAATACAGATTGAGAGCAAAATGAAAGTTAAAACTGGATAAATTAATGTAGTAGGGACATATCCAATGGCTCTGAAATAAAACAAATAGATGAAGTTCAAAATGATCTGGTGTTATAATTTCTCTAATGAATTCTTATTTGTTAGAACTAGAAATAAGCCTTAGACTGAATTATTTCTAAGAATAGTGGTAATAACCATCGACTCATTTGCTGATCATGCTGGCATATTCTTAGCTGGTTTTTAAATTTGATTGATTGATTGATTGTAAGTTAGAAACATTCTTTCAATGCTCATGTTTGATTCCTGCTCCGATTTCCCCAAACTCTCTCCTCTTTGATTATTTCTGTCTGATTCATAAAGATTTAATTCATTATAATCATAATATTTCTTCCTTTTGTTTAGATTCTTAGACTTTTATAATTAGAGAGGACCCTGATGGTCATCTCATCAAATGTGAGAATCCCTCCCTAATTCAGGAATCTTTGCTGTACTATCTTCAAAATATGTTCATAAACCTCCGGTGACCACACTGTTAGGAACTTACTTTTATATGACACAGCTTATTCTCTTTCTTACCAACATATTAGAAAATTCTCCCTTCTCTGCCTGCCTGTAATTCAGATCCATGACCTTCTGGAGAAGAAATGACCAGCTTTTCAACACAGCAGCCCTTCCAAGTAACTCATCCTTTTGTTCTGCAGGATAAGCATTCCTTTGACATTTCCTCATAAGACGTGGCTTGAAATGGTCCCCATCCTAGTTGCCCTGTCCCTAGCTGCTTTTGAATGCTCTTTGCAGCATATGACGCTGAATTAAATCCAGTACTGCTTGATACAGCCACCGAGAACACCGATGGAATGATTTCCACTCCTAATGAGTTGACACGCCTTAGATTCCTTTCAAATTTATTACCTTCACTTCATTGTTTGAACTATGCTGTTGTTTCCTTTCTCCAGATACTGCAGTTGAATGAATTACTGAGCATCTATCTGTTTACTGTGTTCTCGCACCCATTTATTCCAACTCTTATTTTCCCTTGAGCAAACTATCAACCTGTGACAGTTGTATTGGCCCTTTAACACACACACATATACACACACATGCACACACGTATATATGCACATACACACACTCATATACGCATTTAGAGGCATAAAGTAGGGCAAGTTACAGTAAATTGCACAATATCATATTATTTTAAAAATACAGCAAGTCAGTAGTTTTCAGTGGCTAATGATAGGGCTTCCATTATTGTGGGAAGGAGACAGAGTTTAATTCAACAAACTGCTTGTTAACCATTTAAACCATAGGCCTCAGGTAGCATTATTATATTATAGATGACAATTTTGTTAAAATAATCCTTAAAGAGTACTTAAAATAACAACCAAGTTTCCATCATTGTAAATAGAGAGTATGGTTTGTTGGCTTTACAATAATGCTTTCTTAGTTTCTTCCATGCATCATTCAAAAGTTTAAAGTATTATCCTCAAGTGACTTTTTGGAATAGTTTGGAAACTGTAGGTGTTATTACCCTCCAGCATGAATTTATGAAAAACTTAGTGTTTATTTTATAGCATTTTTTAAAATAAAAATTGGCTCTGGGTATAAAGTGTTTCTGCATTAAGAGCTTTAGATACAAAATATATAGTCCGCTACTGCTAGGATCAATTATTCTTTATATTGGCAAATTTTGTCATTCATACAGAAATGGTAATAGTATGTAATTGACTTTATAGAATTATGGTGGTTTAAAGTTCTGCAAATGATCTCAACCATTAATATGACTCAGTATGGGAATAATACATCATGCAAGATGATTAACTTTTATATAGCACTTTATTACTTTAACATACACTACTCACCTAACATACATTTGGTGTTTTAAAAAAAGTGCTAATAGGTAGACTAGACAGGTTTTAACCTTATGATAATGGAGGTTTTAGGGATATTGAAGGACATGTTAACATGACCTTTTTAATAAGTGGCAGTCTAAACTTGGATAAGTCTTCTTGAAGGGAAAGCAGATTTTTTTAGCAAGACTTCTTAAAGGAAAATAGCCCGGGGCAGCTACACAATAGGCAGTGACTGACTGGACTGACGGATACACACGGGGTGAGGTTTTCCATCGGGGCCTTACTTGCTCCCTTCCTTCAGCAGGGCAATGGAGATGCGGATTCGGGTCCTAAGGAAGATCAGCATGAGGATGACAAGCACTTCAAGGACGGAGAGGATTATCACTTTAAACAGAAAAAGAAATTAGTGTGTGATACACATCAGTTCAAAAAAACAAACTTCCTCTGCCAAAGTTAGGACTAAGCTTCATGGTTATTTCTGCCAATTACAACACGTTGTAGTTTCAGGCAATCTTAGAAATTCACTTTCAAAACCCTCAAGAAATGCTAAGAAATCTAGATGAAAACCTCTAGCTAAAGCTTGAACAACTCAGCTGGACAGGTTTTATCTATGGAAATATTTCAGCCATTTGTAGAAATGGGAAAACAGGCATGTAAGGAAGGAAGGGCTGCTTTAGGCAGCTCTTAAATGTTTCACTTTCACCTCACTGAGTAAGAGAATCATTACAGAAGAAACTGCTCTGCTCACAATGCCTCTTAATTAATTGACCTTGCTGATTTACACGTCAGGCTCTCGGCTGCCCACATTTTTATTCTGTGACCATCATCATGGCCACTGTTGATGGTATCAGGGCTTAAACACAGCCCAAGTTGTCTAAGAAAAGTCTCGGAAATAGAACTAAGGTATTCTAGGTCAGTTTTGAGTTAAAGCTTATAAAGCTCTTGAACTAAGAGTGGTACAAACTTAATGAACTGCGTCAAAATTATCTTCATGAGAAGTAAACACATCTGCAAAGAAGATAAAGTGTGTGTATAAAGGGAGCAAGAGAGCAAGGAGAGGAAATCTTGGGTTCTTTTTGGATTATGCTTCTTGAATCTATCTACATTTGAAATCATGTTTTTGTTTTTTAGTTTGGTGAGACCCTTGTATATTCTTATAAAAATATCTCTGCCTTAGCCCCAGCTTGCTCCAATTTTATTTTATTTTCAGCTAGCTTGAATTAGTTTCTTTTTACTTGAAGCCAAATAATCCTAGTTACTATATTTCCTCAATTCTAAAGCATACTAATTTACTAATATCTTTTTAGGAAAAGTAAAGATACCCTTCATTAAATATCTATTCATTAATTATAAGATGCATACTGACTTCAGAGATGTTAACAAGTGAAAAAAATATGATCTTAACATTAAGGAAATATATCACTGCTAATAACATTCTGAAATTACAAAGGAAACTTAATGGCAAGTTAACCAAATTTCCACCTGTGGAAGAATCCATTCCATAACATGCTTCTTACAGAGTATTCTGCTGATGTGTGAACACCTCCACTGATAGGGTGCTCATTATTTTCATATTCTTATACCACTAAGACTCTGATGTTACATCACACATCATTTACTATTTCCAAGTAGGTAAAAATCAGTTAAACCAGAGATGTGGGAAGATCTTAGTAAAGTATCATTCTGCTATTATATCTCTTTTTTAAGTTAAACTATGTTGATGTTTTCATGCACGTTTGATTCTCTTAAAACATGAAAATGAGCCCAAAATTGTGGAGTATAGCTATAATAAGCTAAAATCATTATCTTCTTTGGACAAACCTAGAATATGAGATATACCAAAATTGCTTTATATTCTGACATGGCATTGATAAGAACATAGCATATTAAACTTCTACCTTTATAAAATTACATGTTCAAAATGGTTATATTAGAGAAATTTAACTGTCTTTTGAATTTATACATTACATTCCTTTCTTGTTGTCTAAATAAGAACAAATAATAGAAGCATATATATTTTTGAGACCCTATAGACCCTATGGTATTGACTATAGCTTCACAGAGGAGAAGACTGGGATAATTAAGAGTGGAAATGAGAATACAACCATCTCCTAACACAATCTAAGACTCATAAAAATTATATTAGTGTATGTATAACTCTGCTTACTTTCAGTGTTTCTGTGAATTTGTGTAATCACATGTATGCACTTGTCTCTGGCCCCTAGAATTTTGTCCAAACACAGTGCAAGTAATCAATTAATGTCTGAAAAATGGGCTCTGAAAGCTGAGGCTCAGTTAAGGAAAAATTAGTATTTCTAGACTTGAAAATGAAAGCAAGCTCTGTATTTTCCTCAAAGTACATCTCTTAATTTTCCAATAGCAGATTCTGATCATCTCAATGATGTCTGTGTTGAAGGTCCTTAAGTGACAGCAGCGGGATGGCCACAGAACCTGTAACTCAGAATCATCTGAAAGACTAGACTTGTCAGTACGTCATAGATGAGAGTTGTCATATTCAGAAATGACAGTTAACAGTAAGTGGACTGCTGAAGACATATGAAACCACTTCAAATTCATGAAGTGAGATTAGGATGCAAGTCCCAAGATGTCTGATTTTTATAGTTAAAAATGGCTATAAATGAAAGAGTTCTTCTGCAACATAGTTGAAAGAAATAATGTGTTTGTTATATGAAGAAAACTAACCTGATGAGAGCTAGAAATGGGAAGCCTAAGAGCAAGGACTTGGTGTTCTGATCCAGGACTGTCCAAGGAAAGGAGAACAACTCCATTTAATAGACAAAGGAATCTGGTGGGGGTTCTGTGCAGCGGGGCTAGGTCATCAACTCGGCATCAGCCTGAAGAAAGCATCTCGAAACCATCTGAGGTCCTCTGCTAATAAAGCTTCTCATTAGCAATCTCGGTCCCCATAGGTTTTGAACCCAGGAAAGCAATGTCTTAGACAGGCTATATCTGCATCCTGGTCAGGGAAGAGTGTAAAATAAGTAGTGTATCCGATAGTGTAAACCTAATAGTGTAAAAAAATAAAATGGCCCTCTGGTGACATCACGTGAGACTTATTTGAACATGTCTTGCCTGGCTTTCAAACTTCAACAATATGAAGATGAATTCTCTTTTAAAGCAACATGTCGTTAGAGATTATTTTTTAAATCTTGATGAAAGAACATCAATCTCTGTGAAGTGCAAGGAATAGTATAAAACAATCATTCTAGGAATAGAGGTTTAAAGCCATCTCTGAAATCATCTCACTTTAAAAATTTTGTTACTATTACCCTTAACTAATTTGATAATCTGAATAAATAGTTCAAAATAGAAATGTATTTTTAGTTATTTATTATTCCAATTCCTATAATAAATAGTTTAAAATTCCTGTTATAAAAATTATTTCTTATTTTTTCTTTTTAAACAAGTTTGAAAAATCAAGCATTTTTTCCCCCTTTAAAACACCTTCTTTGGATATCGGGTTAATGGCTACAAAGATCCACATCCAAAAGATTTTAAAGGCAAAAAGCTTGGAACCATTGTAAAATAATGTTTTCTTAGATTATATAATAAACTCCATTCAATGAGTTTCCATTTACTATAGCTGGTAACATTATAAGCACATTTACTTTAATGATATTAACAATAAGTGTGCTTAACGGGTTACACCAACCCAAGCTTTCCTTTAGACAAAAAGATGCTCTCTCATTATTACAATTTTAACAAACCAGTTTTTAAAATCCACTCACTAAATATGAGCCATGTTTGTCTCAGTTCAAAGTACATGCGTATATCAGTCTGTATCCCGAGGTCATATATCTTTAAGTGAGAATTTGGGAGTTCCTGAAGGTTGCTGTACTCCTGGTAACAGTGCCATATTCCTTGAAAAGGAAAGAAAACCAGACTAATATAAAATGTTATTTTCTGAAATATAAGTCATGCGCTTATCACACATATCTACATGTATTTGATCAGCATGGTCATTTCTACAAAGGCAAGATTCATATTTACATAGTAAATGTATTATGTTGGTCTAATAGTCTACATGTGCTGTTATATTCAATATAAACGTTTTCAGTATTTATCTGGATGACTGGCAACATTTGGCTTTAAATGTCCTTTTGACTAGAAACCACCTTAATGTCCAGCAGTAGGGACTGGTTAAATAAGTTACGGTATCCTTATACAGTAGAACACTATATTTCCATATAAAGAGGAGAAAGTCTAGTGATATTAAATAATTTCTATGATCTTTTGTTAGATGAAAAGACCAAGGTCCAAAGTAGCAAAATGTATGCTGCAATTTGTATAGTAAGAACAATCTTTACATACATTTTCTTGCACACACATAAAGTATCTCTGGAAGGACACACAGAAATATAATATTTTTTACTTGCGGGAAGGGAAACTTAGTGACCATGGGATAGAATGAGAAGGAAAAGTTTCACTGTATAAACTTCATATCTTTTGAAATTAGAAGCACTTGAATATATAATCAACTTTTAAAAAGCAAATTTAAAAATTCATTTAAATTGCAAAAAAACCCATTTTAAATATTTTTGATGGTGAAGTCATGTCTTGGTGGAATTACCTAAAGCATATTATCAAAGTCTGTGTCTAGGCAAGACAAATATGGACGAACTGTATTTTTCCCCAAACTCTATATTTCAAGCTATATACTGACTTCTTACACGGTCAAGATAAAGTGCTAGTAAAAAAATAGAGTTAAGAGGTCTATTAATTTGAATGGCCAATGGGCCTGGATTAGGTTTATTGGAAATGTTCCAGCAATAATGAAAAAAACAAACAGCTTTTTAAACCCCTAATTGTAAACTAACAAGTTTTTTTGTTGTTACGGGGTTTTTTTTGTAGATATAAAGTGAATGTGAAGTCCATGAAGAGAGACAAGACTAGACAAGACATTTGCTTTTCAAAGAGATGTGACAAATCTCTTTCTTTCAGGCTCTGCTTTCCTAGTGTATTTTTAAATTTTCCTTTAAAAAATAGTTTATGAAATACTTGACACATACAAAATTATATGTAATACAGAAGTTGTTTTTAAAGCATAAGGTAAAATGAACACATATGAATGAAGCACCAAGCTTAAGATTTTATAATCTCAATTTTGCTCTAATTAAGCAAATTGAATTTTTTATAATATGCCGATGTCTTCATTCTACCACACCTTCTTGCCTCTTCCTGAAAAAGAGCAATTATTCTAAATTTTGTGTTTATGATTCTATTATTCTATTTTAACAGAAAAATGTGCTGAAATTTCCCTCTTAAGGAAGATTTATATCTCATACAGATTTATTATTTATTGGTTTATTTATTCATTTGTGTAGTTCTATAAATTTTGAGGCTATTTTATTTGATGTATACATGTTTAGAATTGGTATACATTTTTAGTAAATTGAATCCTTTTTATAACTAATAATGCTTTTTATTCTAAAATCCATTGTGTCTGATATTATTATGGCTACTGCAGCTTTCTCTGTTAATGATTACTAATATATTTTTATTTATGTCTTAATTGTCCATTTCCTCAGGTGTTGTGTAACTTTTATAAGTAACATACAGTTCCAACTTGTATATATATATTTTAATCTGGCTTGCAAATCTCTGTAGTCTAATTGGTGAGTTTAATACATTTGTATTTAATATACTGATATCTTTATTTTTGTTTCTATCTACTTATTTTTTGCTTTTTCTGTTCCACATTGTGCCTACACTTCTTTTCTTCCAATTTTTGTCTTTTAAAAATGGTAAGTTTTTGTTTATTTGTTTACTTCTATTTTTTCCCTCTATTAGTTTGGAGATATCTATTATTAAAATATATTACACCTTGAAAACTTGCTATGTGTACTTAATAACCAGTTTAAAGTTAACAAAAAAATACAAAGACCTTAGATCATTCAATAATCACCTCACTCTATTGCTCAGTATTTTACTTATGTATATTTAGACCTCAAAAAATTGAATATTATCAATTTAGTATTATTAACTTTAATATTAATAATAACTTTATTATTAAAGTTTATTTAAATTTACTTATGCATTTACCAATTCATTTTCTTTGATCATAATTCTTCCTTTCATGTCATTTTTTTGTGTGTGTGGAATCATTTTCCTTCTTGAAATATATCCTTTAAGATTTCCTTTAATATATATGTCTATTTGTAAATCCTGGTTTTTACTTATCTTAAAATATCCTTATATTACTCTCATTCTTAAAAGATAGTTTTGCTGGGTGTATAGCTTTAGGTTAACAGGTTTTTTTTCTTAGCTCTTTGAAGTATTATTTCACTTCTTTTGCTGCTGTTGAAAAGTCTGCTTCAGCCTAGTTGTTTCTTTGTATGTAATCTGCCTTTTCTCTCCTGTTCTTTTTAAAATCTTTAGGTTATTGGTATTCTGAAGTTTCATAACAATTTCTTCCTCCTACATCATTAATATCTTGTTTTCTAGTAGATCATCCCAAACAATATATAAACATGTTGCTCTTCTCCCAACTAAATTGGGAGAAATGCTCCTGACTCCTAAGTTCTGACTGAATATCCAACTGCCTACTTGACGTCTCCACTTCAATGCATAATAAACATCTCAAACTCAACATGTTCAAAATTAAACTTCTGATCAATTCCCTTTCTACACCAAGCTTGTTACACTCAAACCTTCTCTATCTGTTGATGGCAACTCTATCTTTCCAGTTCTCAAGTTGAAAATTTTGAAGTCATTCTCGACTCCCCATTTTCTCTCATGAGCTGTATTCAATCCATCAGGAAATTCAGTTGGTTCTACGTTAAAAACGTGACCTGAGCTTCCCCAATTTGGCACATGGATTACTGCAATAGCCTCATCACTGGTCTTGCTCTTCTCTTGTCTCACTACTGTCTCTTCTCAACTCAAGGACTACAGTGATCATCACTTCACATCCCTTTTCTGCTCAAAACCTCATAATGCCTCCTTATTTCACTCAGAGCAAAAGGCAAGATCTCGCAATAATCTGTAAGTCTCTGGTCTTCCAAAAATTCTATGACTTCATCTCCTACTATTCTCCCCTTCACTTAGTACATCCATCCACACCAGCCTTCTAGCCATTTCTTTAACACACTCCTATCTTTGGTCCTTTGCTCTACTTGTACTCACTATCTGGAATGTTCCCCTTACCTCCAATGGCTAATTCCATTGCCTCCTTCAGGGGTTTTCTCAGATCTCTTTTCAAAAATCCTACCCTACTAATATTCCTATTTGTACTCTTTACCCCATCATGATACTCTAAACCCTCTTTACCTGTTCTACTTTTTCTTTTCCCATAGCAAATATCACTTTCTAATAGATAAGTCACTTAAGCTGTAAGCATCAGGAGAGCAAGAACCCTTGTCTGTTTACTGTTCTATCTCAAAAGCCTGTACACTGTAGCTGCTCAATTGATATTTGTTGAATGAATAAATAAAAGAATGTACTACTAGACATGGATGTCTCTTCCCTTACCTTCCTTGGTACAATTAAGAGCTTCCTGTATCTATAAATTACTATCTTTCATCAGTTCTAGAAATTTCTCATCCCATAACTTTCAAATATGACTGATATATGTTAGGCCCTACTCAAACTATTATCTATGTCTCTTAACCACATGATCATATTTTGTCCCCATGTCATATTCTGCTTTATTTTGAGTAATTCAGATTCATCTTTCAGTCTGTTAATTCTCTCATTTTCTATTTAACTTATCAATTAAATTTTAATCTAACAATTAATTTTTTTATTTTGAAAGTTCTTAGTTCATCTTCATATATGCCTGAACACTTCTGATGATTTCTTATTTTTAAAAATTCTATTCTTAATTCTTAAACATTTTATACATGGTTACTTTATATTTGATATCTGCTAATTCCCATATCCAATTTCTTCGAGATCTCAAGAAAGGTCTTTAAGAAATTATAGTTTATAATTTTTAACTATGTTTTAAGTTTTTTCTCACAAAAGATCATTTCCCTGCATGTTTGATAATCTTTGATTATGACTCATACTATGTTCATTTTAATCTGCAGAAACCTGGTGATCTAAATTGAAGATGTTTTCATCTAGAGGGGAATTATTTTGTTTCTGTTGGCAGCCAAAGGGTACTACCCAACTGGGGTCACTTTAGATGTTTCCCAGGATCCAAGACTTACTCAAGGAGTTTCAGGTCTGATCCCCTACTCTGCTCCTATCTCTGGTCTCAGTCTCCTGATTTACAGTCCCACTGGTATGAGATATCCAGCATTTCACATGTGCTTCCTGCTCAGTTCCCCATATTTTTTAGCTCATGGGTTTAATTTTTTTTCTTTAGGGGGATTTCCCATAAGCTCATCAAAATAATACATTATATAAAACAATATAATATTATTTTTACTCCATTATTTCATAGCAAGAGGGCCCTTCAGACTATTTAGTTCCTGCATAATGGTAGATGCGAAAGTCTCAGCAGCATTTTCCTATTTATTTTTCTATTGCTTTATCTCTCACTCTCTCTCTTTTTAAGGTATGATCCCTGGGCTTCAACTCCTCTTCAATAATATTCATGCATAATAACAACAATAGATATTATTTACTGAACAATTAGTATGTGCTAGGCAGTTTTCTAAGTACTTTATGCACATTATTTATTTAATAAAGATTCCTATTACATAGTTTTGAAAACTACAAATTACGGAGACTGTGTACTTGCAGCAGATCACGTAGTTAACATGAAATAAATCTAGAATTGTGTCTTTTTCAATCTCCAAATCAATGCTTGCAACCATGGTGTTTTATGGCCTCTCCTGTGTAACTCTTAACTTGTTCTGGTCAATGAGAATTGTTCCACTGCTATTCGTGGGCTCTTGCCCACAAATAGCATGGTT
Organism: Miniopterus natalensis; assembly: GCF_054644295.1. Classification (NCBI taxonomy): domain Eukaryota; kingdom Metazoa; phylum Chordata; class Mammalia; order Chiroptera; family Miniopteridae; genus Miniopterus; species Miniopterus natalensis. The sequence goes on from NC_142089.1 coordinate 46,373,758, forward strand.
TTTTCTCTGGTCAGTATGACACATCCACATTGTTCTCTGCCCCAGTAAATAGGCTGCTGTCAGTAGGAAATGGTTGGTTTCCTGTGATATATTGACAGTCAATCTTCCAAGACAGTAGCAGATGTCAGTTACATACTGTCTTACTTACACTTCCCAATCTAGCCGGACATTTCTCCACCCAATGCATAGCTTCAAGCTAACTTGCCACACCATTAATTGCTGCGTTACCACTACCTAGGGAGTCGATAGAGAGCTAACAGTGGTTGTTTTACCTGCACTTTTTATATATTGACCATCTTTCTCTCTTTTGCCATTGTAAAACTTGGACCATAGCCAATTTCAGATTTTTCTTGCTCTTCAAGACAAGTCAGTGAAATCAATAGCAAACTACTGGCCTTCACTTCCTGATAATAATAAGAATGATTGAATCACATGCTCAGACTCTATGTTGGCAAAGAGCAGAGGTTATTTTGAGCTCCAAACAGAAACACAAAAAAGGCTTTTAAATAAAAGACTTTCTTGGGAGTTTTTGATTAAGGGACAGCAGGTCTTTCATCACACTGACCCACCTTTTCATGGGAAGCTGCACAGCAGGGACAAATAAAAAACACCTAAAGAGCCCCAAATGCTTGTCTAGAAACTCGCTGAGGATGGATAACAGCAGCAGTCCAATACAGAGTCTTACTCTGCTCCAAGCACTGTTCTAAAGCTTGATCCTCACTGTCTCATTTAATCCTCACAGTCCTGTGAATCTGAGGTATCGTTACTGTAATGATGGGTAAGGAAACTGGGTCTTACAAGCATTAAGAAACTTTCCTCAAGTTCTCCAGCTTTGCTTTATGGAGCTGGGGTTAGAAGTCAGGCTAGCCCGAGCCAGTTGCTCAGTGGTTAGAGCGCTGGCCCATGGACTGAAGGGGCTCAGGTTTGATTCCAGTGCAGGGCATGCGCCTCAGCTGCACAGGCATGTGCGGGAGGCAACCAATTGATGTGTCTCTCTCGTATCGATGTTTCTCTCTCTCTCTCTCCCTCCCACTCTCTCTAAACAACAATGGAAAAAATATCCCCGGGTGAGGGTCAAAAAAAAAAAAAAAGAGCTCAGGCTAACTATAGAACCTGGGGATTCAGCTGCATTCTTATACTGACATGTGTAAAGCTCTTCTTCTTTGAGTGACAGAAATAGGAAATTGTTATTTTTGGTGTCTGCTGCCTTAAACTGCATTGCAATCCAAATGATGCTGTAGGGGAAATCATTCCTTTGGATAGAAACCTCTCAAGCACTCATATATTGGCCCATGGATTGAAAGGAAGCTGTCATAAATGCTATACTGTTCTTTGGAAGAGACTTTAATTCCCTTTTTAGTGTTCACATGGTACCTGTACTGCTTTTGGGGAGGAGCGAGTTGGTTAGATTTCAACCTTGAAATAACGCTAACTCTTCATCTAATAAGTTTAATTCAGGATGCTTGCCTCACAGGGGTGGGGAACCTTTTTTCTGCCAAGGCCATTTGGATATTTATAACATCATTCGGGGGCCATACGAAATTATCGACTTAAAAATTAGCTACGAAAAAAGCTCCTAGATCTATTGAATTTCGAGTCCTGCCTGCGGTTGCCTTGGCAGGGCCAGACCCAATGATTTTGGCCCATGGGCCTGGCATTCCCCACCCCTGCAGAGGGTGATGCCTCATGATGGAGTACTGGCCAATTATTAGAGTGTGTGACGGTACTTGGATTAAATGTACTAAATGGAAAGAGAAAAATAGGTCACATTTCTGTAACTATGCAGACGAAGACTTTGATGAAATAGAAAAGTTAGAAGAATAAAAGACATTGTCTGAAATATTTTTCATTAACCTAAGAGATATTCTTTTTACTTCCTTCTTAATACTCATGAGACATGACACCAAAGACTGCTAGCGAAAAATAGTAGAACGTGTTGAAACACTTTTTTTCCATATAAAGAAGAAAAAAGTAATAGGGACAATATATGCAAAATTAAGTAACTTTTCTCAATTTCACACTTTTAAGGATTGGGAGCAAAGAATAATTAAATGAACTGCAAGAAAGTGCTTTCTGGTCATTGATAATGGCAACTGAAAAGGAAAAGGTAAATTTGATATTTGACAATTTTAAGAGAGGTGATACCTACCAAAACCTATAATTCCAATGACACCCAATACGAAGAGCCAGAAGAGGAACCCAGCTATGAACCTCAGGAGTAGCAGAAACATCCAACTGAGGAGCATGGCAATTGTCAGGGCACTAGTGGAAAAAACACAAAACAAACACAGGGTGAAGTGTGCTACACATAGCTTAATGAAAACTGCAAGACAACACATTTTTTCCTATTCAAAATAATTCTCAGATCATTTTCTTTTACCTAGCTATAGAAAAATTTATAACATTAGAAAGCACAAACAATGGTCTCTGTTAAGACTTTGTATGAAAGAGTAAGACCATCAGGAATTTATACATGACTCATCTTCCAATGACTAGGTAAACTGAAGCTCAGTATCAATCATTGTTCACGAAAAAACATAATTACTCCAGCCCACAATTCTGGCCTATCTGCTACAGTTGCCATGTTCTGTATTTTTTCCTTCACACCCCCCCACCCATTGTGCTGTTCTATCTACCTGGTGACTAATGGAAACCTTCTGAAATATAACTGTCTAGCAGTAAGGAAAGAGCTTCAGGACAGAAAGACAGAAAAAATAACTGCCCCACATAGCTCCCGAAGTCTTGATTTTGTAGTCATCATCACTATGATCTAATTATCTCTAATAGTTTGTCATGTCTGACATCACCAGACAGGATCTGTAGGCCACTATTGGGAGCCATCATAAGGCTTCTAGGTCACCTGGGCCATGTGATTTTATCAAGCAATCAACAACACGACTAATTTCCCTCTGTTTTAATTTCTTCCTGGAGTTTGAGTGAGCTAGTAGAGATGCTTCTTTTCCAACATACCCAGGTTAATTTCAAATCTTAACTGGTTAAGATTAGAAATTTAGCTAATGCTTCTACTAAGGACTGACTCTTCTGGTGTTATCTGAAAGTTTCCAAATGTAGCAACAGATAAAGCCTGGTACATTAACTGACTTTATTGTCTCCAAGTGTTACCTTTACAAACAAAATCTTAATAATTACTGTCACTGAATAGATAACAGCATGGTCTCAAAGTAGCTTCTCAGGTCCTAGTCTTGTAGAACCTACGCTTTTAACTTCCAAAGCTATTTCCTTTTAAAAATCACGGATACTTTAATGCTTCACTACTTGATATGATTAAAAGATTATTCTGTGGCATAGTCCAAGGGCAATATTCAAAAAGGTCAGAGTGGGAAAAATAAATATGATATTTATTCTGTGTGTTTTAAATTCCTGCATAAAAATCTAACTGAATAAACTAAGTCGAAGCATATCAGACTTTGGCTTTATAGTCATTAAATAAATGAGAACAGAAGAGTTGAAACTAAAGGGAGGCACTCATGTTCTATGGTAGGAGTGGTGCCAGGTGGGGAAGAGGGTTCCAGTGTATGTGTTGGGAGTTAGGAGGGCAAGAGAGTGGAAAAGCCAAAGTGAAAGAAGAAACAAGGAAATTATCTAGTGGCATTTGGGTCTGACAATAGGTGAACCAGTTTAGACTATAATCTGTCAAGTATAGATTATAATCTCTGCTGTGAAGATGCATCCTGAAATCCTGATATTCTCTGACAATAATTACTGCAATTGTTTAACACAAAGCATTGAAATGAATAAAATCTCATAAACTTTATTTTGTAGATCTAAAAATTACTCACTAGTACTTGATACACAATCTGATTTGTCTTTATCAAGCATCTTATAGTTAAACATATCTATTTGTTCCCCTAGAGTTTTTTATAAATGTTGCTTGAACTGACATTTTCAATGAATCTTCTATGTTTGAAGAACCATAATAGAAGTTAGAAATATAAAAATGAGTTAGGTATAATTACCATGGTAAAGAGTTCATAGTTTATCAGAGAGAAAGAGCCAAGTAACAAATCACAAAAAGGTAGGTGCTATATAGAAGATAGCTATGTATGTGTATGTGTATAAACACACACACACAATGGGGATGAGGCACACAGAGGGGGAAGTAATTATATCTGCAGAAGTCAAGTAAGTCTTCATAAATGGCATAAAAGCTGATTTTAAATAATGAGATAAAATTGCCTAGGGCACGAGGAACAATAACGCTAGGAAAGAACAGAATGTGCAGAAACATGGAGTTTGGCAGTCTAGGGATGGGCATGCTATTTAATGCGTTTAGAGTATAAGGTTAATCAAAACACCCACGCAGAGATGAATCTGGGAAATTAAGTTGGGCTAGGTTATAAATGGTCTTATAAGTATCTAAAGAAGTTTTCACTTTATTTTTTGGTCAGTAGGGAACCATAGATGTTTTTAAGACATAAGAATGTGACACAACAGCCAGATGGTAATGGTATCCTTGGATATACCAAACACATGTACCCACTCCAGTGGTGTGACTGCATTTTCAGTACTGCAAATCTTATGTTTGAAAAACTTTAAATTTCCTCTTCTTTTCATATATTTTTTCAGCTCCTCATAAGTACAGTGACCTTTGTGGATATGATGGTAACAAACAAGATGTGGAAGAGATGTGTTAAAAAATTAGAATGATCCCTTGGAAGTCAAGGAAGGAAAAACGAGAAAACGGGCCAGAGAAATTACACTTCATCCACTCTAACATGTAATGAGAAGCAAACATACCACAGACACGCCCCACATAATTTGAAGTATATGTTTATGAGTATTTTAATGAGTATAATTAAAATTTATACCCATAACTTGCTGTTAACACTGGGCATACTTCCAAATATTTGTCCCATTTTTATTCTATATGAAAAACAAAATGTAAGGAACTGAGATCTGAGTTAACCTTGAATTCACGAATATATAGGGAATCTGAAGAAAAAGAGTTCTGCCAAGATAAAATCAGAATGGGGCTGGGGGGAAAAAAATCAATGTTTTCACTTACATGAGAATCCAATACCAAGTTGTTGCATAGTCTTCAAACACTTTGATTCCAATTGCCTTTGCATGAAGGACTCTATTTATATTTCTGAATTCAAAGAAGAAAAAACAATCAATTATTTCTTGACTATCAATAAACAGACACGTTCTTGTTATGATAAAAGGAATTTTGCAAGCTGCTGTTCAAAGCATATTTTTAGAAACCCTTTATCAGTAGGGACTCTTTTCCTAGACACAACAATTCATGAGATGTCACCTGGGTGAACCTCCAAAGGTGCCTATATCTACACACACAGAGAACATGGCTTTCAAAAATGCTGAACAGATCCTTTTGAACATACGTGACAATATTTCAGAAGCCTCACTATATGAAATGAATTTAAATGTAAAGATCAGCTTTTAACTTACAAAATCCATAGAGTCAAGAATAACCATCATCTTTAATTCACCTTCCTCAAACTCTGACAGCTCAATAGCAGGGAGGCACAATGGGGCACATACAGAAAAGTGCACAAATCATTAGTGTCCAGCTTGATGTTGATCAAATTAAGCACACATAATTAACTATAGTCATGTCATCCCTTTTCCAGTGTGTCCCAATGACAATACCTCCTTTTCCCCCTAAAGCAACCACAGTCCTGACTTTTGTGATCATTATTTCCTAGTTTTCTTTTTCATTTTACCTCTTACATATGCATCACAGAGTAATTTAATTCAGTGGTGCTTGTTTTAAAATTTTCTTTTATTAATGGAAGTGTGCTTGCATTATTTCACATAGCTTTATAGATGTGAAATCTGTCCATGTTACTATTATGTTCTCAATATGCAGGAACTGTACTATACTATTAGGACTGCTAAAGTCTTTCAAGAAAGAGAAGTTAAATTTTAGAATACCTGTATTTTTCATTTTTCATTCAACAGCTGAGCAATGCAATGATACTGTGCATGTGCACGTGCATGTTTGTGCACACATGTGTGTGTGCACCCTGGGAATCCTGTTTCCCAGTAATGTGGAATACCATGATGTGCACAGCCAATGGAAAGAGTAAATTCACTTCATTGTAGTTAATATTAGAAATCTGATGCGGTACAGAAACAGCATTGTCACAGTTGCCCGCCCTTTGTCTTTAAAACATCTGGCAGTTTCATTATTTTAGTCATATTTTTTAAATGGTCCTGTCAAAAGCATAGGTTTTTTTAAAAATTATGTTCATTCAAAAAATAAGTTATATAATGGTCTTTTAGTACATTTCCTGCTGTCTCATTTCTATACCTGATGACAATGAAAGATTTAACCATTTTGAAAATCATGATTGTTCTTTCTAATTCTTCTGGTTTCACCTTTAGATGCTTTTCTTAATGAACACATGCCAAGCTCCCCAATCCACAGTGACACGCATATTTCATAATACGTAATTCTTCTGGTAAGGCCTTTAACCCAATGGAAGCTTTAGTCTTGGGTACAATCATGGCATGCATCGAGACTGCAAACGAAAACGTAAAGAAACGTACTTTGCAGCTGCCTTGAGTTCCGTAGCACTTCTTGTCTTTCCATTCCCATCTTCGAATGCTGTCTTATTTCCTACTGTCAAAGTGCCATTTTTAGTAGAGAAGTCAGGGAAACATCTCCGGAGAACTATAAAAATAAATTAAAATTATGGTAATCATTTTCTACTCCTTCTTACATGATGATGTGTGCCCTCCCTTTGTTAAGTTTTCTGTTATTTATAACCAAGTTCTTTCTAGACAGTGTATAAATTGCTCAGTATAAATAATTGCCCATTATTTGAACAGAAAATTGTCTGATTGTTCTAAGACTCACACAGAAAGCAAATATGATGACAATCTGAACTTGATTATTTTATGCCTGGTACATTCATCAAGTAAGATATACAGCACAGGTTTTAAAAGAGGAGTACTGATAATGAATCTCTCATGGTAAACACATTTTCTAAAAGGCTACATTTATATGACTGAATGAGTTTAGTTTTGTTACTTTATTTTTAAAAAAAAAAGCTTAGATACTCCTTGAGTGAAACCTTGAAAATCAGAGATTAGTAAATAATTTCTTGGGAAATAAAAACCAGCTCAAATTTTAGGTACTACTAAGACAACCACATTTTGATTTACAAAGCCTCAATAATTTGCCTTCCTTCTACCTTTCTCATTTACACGGTTTTCTAGGGGGGCTGGAAATGGAAATACTAAAGCTGTCAAAAATGACCCACACTTTGTAGACTAGCACAGTTTCCGAGAAGAGATAATTCACTGTTCAACCTTCCATAAGCTTGTTTTGATTAAATAGAATCCTTGCCCCTTTATAAGTCTGTATTACTAAAAATATTGTAAACCCCAGTTTTAGTGAAGAGGGGAAAAAATAAAAAATAAATCATTTTTTTTTTCTTATAAGAAGCATGTTGGTTCATAAACATGGCTAGGAGCTTCCCAGGCATAAATTTAATATGAGCTCCCAAACACAGAGGGCAAGGAGAGATGGAAGAAAAAGGCAGCCCACTCCGGGTTGGAAGGCGGCAGGTTTAATAAGCAAGGGAATTGACGAGGCTCGTTTTGAGCAGCTGCAAGACAGGTAGATTTTCGTACCCACCTACCGAGTATATATAAAAATATAATATATATAGAAATATAACATATTTTATATGTTGTGTGTTCATACCTGATGGGTATGTTAATATGGCACCTTTATTAAATCACATGAGGACACAAGTAAATGCCCTGAGTGATCTCTCAGCCTAGGGGACTTAGTAAATCAATTTTTCAGATCATGAGCCTCCTGGTAAAAAAAAAAAAATGTTGTCACTGATTTTGGAAATCTTTTTTTCAACTTTGCACATGCCTAGATTGTTGCCATGACCTCTGTCTGCAATGCAGCCATATAGCCACCAAACGAGCCACTTCCATGCTAGTGAACACCCCTGAGGACTCCTCGGGGCACACTGCAAAAGAATAGACCCTGTGATTATGAGCCAGTCATGGTCACGGTCACAGTCATGAGGGAAGGTCATCAAAAAGATATGACCTGTGGTTTGACCTACTAGCCGGACCTGGGCAACTGGAGGCTCCCCACTCCCTTCCCTGTGCTTGGAATGTGCTCCGCTTGCCCTTTCCAAGCTAGAAGGTGCCTTGGGCACAGGCTTGAAATAGAAATATTGTGATGAGAGCATCTGGACTGGTATGTGACTAAGCCCTATTAGGGTTTCCCGTGTGTGACTTACCCCTGTTAAGTCCTCTATATAAACTTTAAAGATTTGGCATGTGGGTACAGAAAACTACCCGTCTGGAGGTCGCCCAAGAAAAGCCTACTAAGGCCCCTTGCTTATTAAAACAGACTTCTCTTCGGTCTCTCTCTGCCCTCCGTGCATGGGAGCTGGTTTCCAAGTTCACCTGGGAAGCTCCCCAGGAGGCTGCAACCCAACAAAGCATCACAGATTGCATGGGTCCATATAGAGTCTAGGCCTGAGCATACTAAAGTAGTTAATACAGGAAAGGAGGAAATATGTCTTTCTGAAGCCTTTCCTGACTTTATAATACGACTGATTCCTGCATTAACCTCCCTATCTTTCCCCTTCCCATTCTCTGGCAAAATTCACATAGTAGGTCTCTACCAGTTGCTTCTCTTCCCTCTTAACCCATCATATTTCTGCCCCCACCACTCCGTGCAAATTATCCTCCCAGTGATGCCCTGAATGACCTGACTCCCAGCCTAGGGGACTTAGTAAATCAATTTTGGGGACGTCTTAACCCCCCAAACCTTCAAATAGTTTTCAGTCTTCATCCTGCCTGAGCCCATGACCTAGCACAGTGCTTGGTACATGGCGAAACTCAGTAAATACTTGCTGTTGGATGAGTTAACTTCCCTGAGTCTTTGACATGGTAGACAATTGCTGCCTTTTGAAAGCCTTCTTTGCCTTACATGTGCAGATTCTCTCCTGCCCTTCTGCCTTTCTATGCACTTTCCCTTTCCACTCCTTAAATACAACTTTTCCCACCTACAGAGCTCCCCATGTTTGTTCTAGATATTATTCCTAGGCAATAACTCATCCACTCTGCTAGCTTCATTAAATATGCTCATTATATAGTTGGAAAATAGAGAAAATATGAAGGAAGATACAAAACTATACATAGTTCTACAACCCACAGTGAAATATATTTTGGTGAATTTCCTTTCAGTCTTTCTCCAGCAATATATTTTTTCTTTTAGTTATAACCATAGAGTACTTGCAGTGTTTTCCCTTGTGGGTTTTTTTTTTTCTTCTTTTAATATTACTCATTTCTTTTTATAAACTCTTTAATGAGTGAATTTTATTAGCTGCATACTATTCTACTAAGTAACTATACTTAATCCCACACTAGGGGGAATACACATTGATCGCAATGTTTACCTTGATGTCTCCTTCACTAGACTGTGAGGGACTATGCCTTATCCATTTATATATCACTGATGTATGTTTTATATTGTGGGATTTAACCAAACTGTACTTGTAAGGGCAGGGGTTATGTCTTATACTTTTATACCTATTGTATCTTCAGTGACTAATGAGTCATTTTTACCTTTTGCATAAAAATTTGTAACATTCTTGGCTACAGGCACTTGATGCCTAGGGCTTCCTGGTGAAATGCAATTGCTTGGGAAGCCTGCATCTTTGCTTGAGTCTTTAATGACCCAGAGAGGAGTAATGGGAGCCTACAAAACGTTGTTTGGTGGTAGCTACTTCAACTTTTTATCCGACTTTTTACTCAAAACTGATGAACATCGACTTTCTTCTATTTTAAAAGAAATATATAGCCCGGCCGGGCGTGGCTCAGTGGTTTAGCGTCGACCTAGGATCCAGGCGATCAGGGTTCGATTCCCGGTCAGGGCACATGCCCGGGTTGTGGGCAGCAACCAATCAATGACTCTCTCATCATTGATGTTTCTCTCTCTCTCTCTCTCTCCCTCTCCTTTCCTCTCTCTGAAATCAATAAAGATATATTTAAAGAAGAAAGAAAGAAAGAAAGAAAGAAAGAAAGAAAGAAAGAAAGAAAGAAAGAAAGAAAGAAAGAAAGAAAGAAAGAAAGAAAGAAAAGAAATATATACTCATTGTGAAAAACTGGAGAAAGAGAAAATGCCCAGTGTTTTGCCACTTCCAAAACAACCACTTAATATTTTGGAATATTTCTTTCCAATCTTTTTCTTTGGATAGTTTTTTCCTTTATCTTAATTTACATTTAATTTGCATTTCATTTAACATTATATTACATAATACTTATATTTAATAATTCTAAAATATTTCATATTTTATAATTATTCAAAGTGTGTGTATACATTTTTAGAGGACACCCTATATATTTAACCAAATGTAGCCAAAATATTATTTTAATATGTAATCAATATAAAAATTATTGGTGAGACATTTTACAATTTTTTCATACTGAGAGTTTGAAGTCTGGTGTGTGTTTTTCACATACAGCACACCTCAGTTCAGACTAGCCACATTTCAAGTTCTTAGTAGCCACCTGTGAGTGTATTCAATAGTACAGTTAGTACCTTTCAGTCATAGAAAAATGTTCAAGATCTACTGCCAAATAAAAAGGCAAGCTGCAAAACTATGCTGTGTAATCTAATTTTATAACATGCATAAAATATGTATATGTATGTATATGCATAAATAATATCAAAGGGGCACACACCAAAAACTTGTATTATAGATAATTTTTATATTTTATTTTTCTACTTTTTGAAGAAATTTATTCCATTTTATTTTATTTTTTCCATCATAGAAGAGGGTATTTTTCTACTTTCATATGTTCCAAGTTTGATCATGTCTTCCTTTTATATTTAGAAAAAAAACCCACAAATAATAAATGTGGCTTTTCAAAGAAAAAAAATATTTCATTTGATGAATATATAATAATTTATTTGAGCATTCTCTTGCCCTTGGGCATTAGAGTATTTCTTCTTTATTTTTTTGAGGGGTCCTTTTGGATAGCATTGTGGTGAACATCTTTACATAAAGATTTTTCCCTGCAGTTAAAATTACATCCATAAGAAAAGAAAATGAGTGATTATTTCATTTTCCTTTAAATAGAGTTTAAAAAAGCTTATAAATTTTAAAAATGTAAAGTATTGATTCATTTAGGAGACATATAAATAATTTTCAGTTTCAAATTATAAAGAAAAGTATATGTCCTACCATCACTCCCCAAGCAATTTCTGAGCAAACTTTTGGGCTGGATTTAGGGGTCGGTGTGCAAGTGTGTCTCTGTCTATGCTTAAGTGTGTTCATAGAGTACCAAATAATCAATCTGATTGGGCTTTCAAAAATCAATTTTCAGTCTTTTTGTGTGTGTGTATGTTTATGCAGCAAAACCCAAAAAGTCACATAACTCCAGTGGAAATATCCCTGGCTAGCGTCAAGAGAATGGGCTTTAGCTTTGGCTTCCTTCCTAATTATCTCTGGGATCTTGGGCCAGTCATAGTACTATTCCTGGCCTCAGTTTCTTTCATTGTGAAATGAGGGAATTGAATTAAATAACTTCTTCATAGATTCTGCATTTCTAAGGTGAAATAATAACCACTTACAAGGCTTGCTTGGAAAAATCGCTGTTGGACAATCATCATCCATTATTACTTGTGAGAGAGACTAAAATGGAAGGAAGAGTATGTTAACATTTCGCAAGCTATGTGATGACAATTTTTACTCTCAATATAAAAATGTGTCCATTAAAAATTCAGTTGCATAATAATCTCATTACTCCAATTACTCCTCTAATAAAAGTAACTATAAGATTATCACACCCATATACTTGGCTGACAAATGCACTAACTACATTTCTGTAGAATCAGCAATAATAAAACCAGACCCTTTGAAACCAAGGCCCACTTTTGAAAGTATGTATCTTTTTCTTAGTCACATCCTGAGTCTCTAATCCTTAAATTTTCTTCTGGAAAAACAAGCATCTTCTCTAATTTGGAAGTCATTAATACTTATTAACATAATTAAGCTTTAGAATTCCTTTATAAATCTTAACCCTAGGTAGGGTCTGGGGATTTTTTTAAATGAATAATTATGAAATGGGTTGGAAGTAAAATTCTACTTGCCTCTAAGCCATTGGGCTTCATCACCGCATTGATGAAATACTGACTGCAAATGGCTTTAGCTCTTAGCTCTTGACAGAGCTAAGACATCCAGCCAAGTAGAGAATTTGTTGGTGTCAGGGAAGAGTTGAAGCTAACTTACCAGACTTAACCACCTTGCGTAACCACCCAAGTCGACAAAATGATACGCTATAAATGGTATGTATGCTTTTGTATGTAGATGTGCATTTGTGCACGTTTTAATGGAATGGTGCCTTTAGTAATCATTTCCTAGATTTGGGAGTTTCTCCAGGTACAAATGCTCGTGTTACACTTAAGATTGAAACAAAAGTTAAATTATTTTCTAAATTTATAAACTTAAACTCACATACTTTTGCGGGTTGAGTAATAGGGGTCTTGCAGAACTGGTTGTAATATTCCCAAGAGTTTTTGTCTCTTCTGAATGGCAATTGCATTTCCACATAGGTTAAAAATTTTTCTGGGCACTTGGAGACACAGATCTATGAAGAAAAGGAGCACAATGGCAGGGACTGAATTGAGCTGAACAAACCAAGGAAGTATCTATAAGGTCAGACTTCTAAATTACCCACCATGGTAAACAGCAAGTATCATTTTCCATCCAAGAAACTAAATCAACTTTCTAATCTTAGTGTAAAAAATGAAATTTCATATACTGGTTATCAATTTCTACACCTTGCCCTTTGATGTTGATGTTCTGTTAAAACGATAAGAGGTTGTAAAATGATGGACTTATTTTTAACTTCTGATTTTCAGATAATTGTAGATAGACATGCAACTGTGAGAAATAAAAGATTCCACATGCCTTTCACCCAGGATTGCCCAGTGGTAATAATCTGCATAACTACAGTAGAGTATCACCACCAGGAAATGGATTATGTTACAATCCATTAACCTTATTCAGATTTCACCCATTTTGCCTGTGTAGTGTATGCATTTTCAGGGTTAGTGTCTTGCTTCCTTTCCTATATTTGAATAAAATGGTGATTTAAAATGCTCCAAAAATTGATAACTTATGCCACATAATAACTATCAGTGCCAGTGAATTCTCAACAATTCTTAAAACATAATTAGGTTTTATTACCACAGAAAACTAACAAAATGAGGGCTATCTGTGGCAATGAATTGTTATTGTAGTCGTTTAGTAACACCAGTCAAATGTGGGCAGAGAGGTCACTGATGCAATTATTTCACATTAATGAACTTTGGGGACCTATTAATGTCAAACCAGATCCTTGTGCTAGTCCAGAGCCACCGTGAAGTGACTGAAGTCCAACTAGTAACCTCACAGAGAGAAAGCAGAGTCAGAGAAGACGCGCTCTGTTGGTTTCGTTACTCTTTGTAAAAAAAAATCATATTAAGTCATGAGATTTGCAGTCAATTCTCACACATTCCCTCCTCCACCTTCAATTCCTCCTGTGAAAGTCTCCCCCACTGTGACTTGCCCCATTCCCCGGCTGTACACTTGGCTAAGTACTCTTGCTGGCCAGATTCTAGCTCGGCCTCCACTTGCAGGTAGCCAGAAACACTGCTGCTGAGCTCGCATGGCCTTCTCACCTGTAGGCCTGTTTCTGTTATACACAAGGATATTTGGTGTCGAACCCAAAGCTAAGGCAGCAGGTGGATAACTAGATGAACAGCTGAAATCTCACGGTTGATATTGTTTTGTAGTAGTAGAAGTCTAATTCCTTCTAGAAGTTCTGACAACCCATCTCCACATTTGTACCTCCCTATGTATTTTCTTTCTGTCTCTCATACACATGTGCGCGCACACACACACACACAATCCCATACACACACACATACACCTCTAGAGGAATTATCAGAAGTTTCACAGTTATCTTTCTACCAAAGCTGAAGAACTGTTTAGGGACATTCACAGCATCTAATATGCTATTTTATTTTTTGGAAGAATGCTAAGGTTATTATTAATGCAAATGTAAAACATTCACTCTTGGTTACAACTAAGTTGAATAAATCATTAATAGGAGCTACCTCACAGACACTTAGACTTTGACAATTTTCTAAATGACTTTGAAAGATAACTAAACTAGTTCCCTAGTGGATACATTTAAATGGATTTATAAAAGTGAACACTGAAAGTACTAGTGTTTTCTCAGGCTTTAAATGATGGTAGGAATTACTGAGTTGGGCCCATGATGATTTCTATATTTATAAGTATATACACATACAATGCATACTACATATATAAAAGTCCTGTGTATGCAACACATAAAGAGAGTAATTAAATGGTATAGAAGTGGTTTGTTAAAGGGAAGCACATTAAATTTCATTTCAGACACAAAATGAGCTGTCAAAAAACAGTATAGCAACTGCTCTTTACTCTCTCCTTCTATCGGACCAATTTGTACACTTCAAATAGGGTGCTGATTAGTAGCAATCAACATGTAATTAGCCAAAAATGAAGGTCACATTGAGGTTGGGTATCCTAATTGATCACATTCTGTCCATTAAGTGCTTGTGACACATGTCTCGACCATGGTGGCAGTTAACAAAAAATATAATACATAAAAATATGGCTTGAATCAGTAGATAAACTATTGCCTGGCAGACTAAAAGTAAGTGTGCATTATTGGCAGCTAAAATATATTCTAATTCAGTTCTGATGTTTTGATTAACCACAAAGGGGTTCTCTGAATGTAGAAGTTTTATCAGTAATTTATTACATCTTCAATTCATATAGGTTTAACATTGTAATACAAATTAGAATTTGGTGAATGGAAGAGAGAGTTACATGGAAAGTTAAAACACTACATTTGCTATGAAGAAATAATGATCTAGTAAATAATTTATGAAATACCAAAAAGGCATAGTGCACAAGGATTTTTGTTGTTGTTTCATCCTGGAAATGATAGATTTGTACAGTATAGCAGAAAGATTCCTAGACTGGAAGTAGGAAGATATTAATTCCCTCATTCATTCAACAAATACTTATTAATCACCTACTCTGAGTCTGTTCTAGGAACTGGGGATATAATAGTGAGCAAAACAGATAAAAATCCTTGCCCTCAAACAGTTTATCTTCTAGTAAGGAGAGATAGGTAACAACAACGAAATAAAATTATTTGTTATAGATGGTAATAAATGCTATGAAAAAAGAAAACTAGAAAGGAGGCTGAAGGATGAAAGTTAGCTGGGTGTGATTCCAATTTTAAATAGGTAGTCAAGGAAGGCCTCAGTAAAAAGGTAACACTGAAGAAAGACTTGAAAATGACTAGTGATTAAGCCATAGCCACCTGAAGAAAGAGTACCGTAGGCAGGGTGAGCAGCAAAATCTAAGGCTCTTTCCTGGATCCTTTGAAGACAACAGATGGCCAATATGACCCAAGTGCAGTGGTAAGAGGGAGAGTAATAGACTACGTGGTCAGGGATCCGGGCAGCCAGTGAAGGGTCTTGTTGGCCACTGTTAGAATCTTGGCTTTTAATCTGAGTAACTTGGGAAGCTATGGAGGTGGGGTGAGCAAAGGAGAGACATAATGTGACAGTATTTAACAGGATCACACTGACTGCTGAGTGGAAAAGAGACTCTAAGGGGTTGGAGTTTGGGGGGCCAGGATGGAGGCAGAGAGATCAGTCAGGAGTTCACTGAATTAATCTAGAAAAAAAATTATGGTCCCTTGAAAAAAAGAAGAGGTGGTGAAAAGTAGTTTGGTCCAGGGTATATTTTCAATGGAGACCAGAGGAATTAGCTAACAGCTCAAACATGAGTGTGAGAGAAAGAGGAATCAAAAATAATTCCATGGTATTTGGAGCTGTCCTTAACTGAAATAGGAAAGACTATTGGGGCTAGAAAAGAATTTTAGGGATGGAGTCAAAGATGAGGAATTGAGTTTTGCACATGTTGATTTAAGATGCCGACTAAATATCCATATAGAGACATTGCTTAGGTGGCTAGATACAAAGATCTGGAGTTCAGGGAGCAGACTTATTTGGAGATAGGAATTAGGGAAGGCAGCATATAGATGGTGTGCAAACTACAAGACTAGGTGAGGCCACCAAAGGAGTAAATGCAGATTTCAAAGACGAATGAGTTTGGTGAGGAGGGAACTCCAATGCTGAGAAGATGTTGGAAACATGGAGAGAAACCAGCAACGGAGACTGATAGGGAGCAACCAGAGAGCTGGGAGGAAACAAAACACTGTTGTGCTCTGGAAGCCAAGTGAACAAAGTATTTTAAGGAGGAAGGATTGATTAAGTAATGCTGTTAGATCAAGTGCACGTGGGTTGAGAATTGATCCCTGATTTAATAATATGGAGGTCAGTGGTATCATTTGGAGGAAACTGGAGTAGCAGTAAAAGCCTGAATGAGAATGAGAAGGATTTAAACATATCCTTTTGATCAGTTTTAAAAAGAAGAAAAAAAAGAAGCACAAAGATACAGAGCTACTGGTAGCTGGAAAAGGCTGTGGGATCAAGGAGATCATTTTTTAAGATGGAAGAAATAACTGCATGTTTGTATACTGACAGGGATGATTTAGTAGAGAAGGAAAATGGTAATAAAAAGAAAAAACAGGAGATTTCTGGAGTGGTGCACTTGAGCTTGTGAGACAAGATCAGATCTAAGGCCAGGCGGGTGTCAGTGCGGGAGCTTTTAGAAGTTGTCCTCTCAATGCTTACACTTCCTCAGCGAGACGGGAGGCAAAGCGAGTGCGCCGAGTGCGGGAAGGAGGCCTTGGAGCTGAAGGTGAGAGGAGAGGAGTGAAACTGTCTCTAGGACAGCAGGCTGGCAAACGGACAAGGGGTCTACAGTGCGGTTGTGAGGCAGCAATGAGGGCCCACTCGAGGTTAGTGGTCCTGAATGTAAAGGACGGTTATGCGCGTTTTCTCCAAGAAAACACGGACAGCTGCATTTAGCCAGAGATGAGGCTTTGCCAGGGAAGTACAACTAAGTGAGGGGGAGAAAGAAATTGAGGGTTCATATGAGGGGGTGATTTTAAAGAGGAACCATGGAGTGTAAGTGAGGTAAAAAGGGAGACAGATGAAAGCTTGAGGGAACTGCTTTCGAGACACTTTGAAGGGGTTAGGATCAGGGGTTAGTAGGTCCTGGTGACGTAGAAGAATCATTGGGATGTTAGAGGGATTGACATGACCAGACAGTGGGATATTTGAAATAGAGATTACAAAGGGTGGTAATTATTGGTACTGACAAGATCAAAGATTTGACCTTGGCAATGGGGAGCTCTAGTAGAAAACAAGATCTGTGGTTGAAGTGGTCACAGAACTAAGATGTCAATATCCCTAGTTGGTTTTAGTCTCAGAAGGGAATAAGATATGAAAAGTCTTTGACAGAGTTGAGGAAGAAAGAAAGAAAGCAGATCTAAAAACAGATTCTAGGAAAGATCTTTGGGTATGGTAAACTGGCACATGAAACCAAGAAGAAGCAAGTAAGTAGCTACTATGTTTTTGAGGTAGTTATACTGCCAAAGAATTCACGAGCCAAACTAAAAAAGCCTTTGACTATTAAATTAATGTTTGAGGTGCTAAAACTTGCACAATAGGAAGAAAGCTTCAAAGCTCTATGTCCCTGAATATACAGCATATTTCCAGTGCTGGGCAATGGTACGGACTGGAGGCTGATGAACAGGAAATAACCTTCCAAGTGGTTGAGCAAAGGACAATTGGATGCAATGGATTAGGGAGTTCCTCTCAAAGAACACAATCCAGGTGGAATAAAGGGATGATAGAGCCACCAGATGGAAGGAGCCCGGAGAAAAGTCCCCACTGACCACACCACCGTATACTGCTCTATGGCAAAAACAAAGCAAAACAAAAGAAACTTTATTGGGTTAAGTCAATGAAAAACTGATGTTTGTTACTTACAGTAGCTAGATTTACTCTTGGTAATTCTAATCTGGAGAAAAAGGCATCCACTTCTCTGGGCTGTGGTTTGTTCATTTATAAAAGATAATTACCAAGGTTCTTTAGTGATGCTAAAATGATTAATCCCTGCTTCATTTTGATTGCATGTGAGCAAACATAAGCTAATATTCATGCCTTCCCACTTTTCATAAATTCATCCTTAACTACACACACACACATAGAACGCAAATGGAATTTCTGAATTATTTCACCCAAGAATGGTCAAAGTTGCTTACAATACCAGCTAGGCTTCTGTTGCCTTACCTGTGTAGTAGGGCACTGTAGGTTTATCATCACGGAGGGACTCGTACAGCTGAACAGGTTAAAATAAAACAAAATGCTCTTGTTCCTGTTTAAAAAAACAACAAAATAATCTTTCTAGTGACTGTGTAAATGTTCCATATCATTTCAGACCCTGTACACTTTTAATATAACATGGCCTTTAAAAATTGACTTCATTTTCTCTAGATTACTGCAATAGAATCCCCAACTTCCTTTTAAACAGCTTAACATTTAAAGCACTGTTTGGTAATAGTAACAAGTTGAAATAATCAAATCATCCATCAATAGAGGATTGGTTAAATAAAAAATTACGCATCCATAAAATAAAAGACTACATTGTCATTGTAACTATTGTTGAAGAAAATATTAAATGGCTGGAGAAATTTCCATTATATTAATTTTAGGAAGCACATTACTAAAGAGTATTAAGGTATGGCTTTATTTTAAATTTGCACAAACAGGTATAACATGATATGCAGAAAAAATATTATATCTGAATGATGGAACTATATTTGTTTAGTTATTTTTTTGTACTTTTATGGATTTCCTAAACTAAACATGTATTACTTTGGTAATCTGAAAAAAAGATAAATAAATTGAGTAACATATCCTCTGTGTTCAGAGTTAAGGTCAGTGGCATCATAATAGGACAGGTTGATATTGATTATCACTAGCATTGAGTGAAGCATTATTTTGCCATTTGGCAAGCCATGGTCCTCTTTTTTTTGTTGTTAATCTTCACCCAAGGATATTGTTCTCCATAGATTTTTTTAAAGAAAGTGGAAGGGAGGAAGGGAGAGAGAGAGAGAGAGAGAGAGAGAGAGAGATCGATGTGAGAGAGACACATCGATCGGTTGCCTCCTGCACACCCTGATAGGAGCGGGGGTGGAACCTGCAACCCAGGTACATGCCCTTGACTGGAAATTGAACCCTTGACCCTCTAGTGCAAAGGCCAACACTACCACTGAGACATACTGGCCAGGGTAGCCTTGGTTCTCTTTCGAATCTCAGTTTCCTCAGCAGTATACTGGAGTAACAGCAGCCTTACCTAATTCACACTGGTGTTGGCAGTACACAAAGTAATATGTAGTGAACTCAAGACAAGTGCTTGTCCAATTATAATATGCATCAGTAAAATGGAGTGTTTGTTGAAAATCATGATCCCTTACTCTCCTTCTCCACCCTTGAGAGCCCAAATTTCTGGGGTGGCCCAGGAATTCAGTTTTTTCCCCTATGATCCCCACTAGATTCAGATACAGGTGGTATAGAAACCATACTTTGAGAGAAGCCCTAAACATCTGAGAAAAATGTTCCCAGCACTTTGTCAAGTCCCCAATTAATTAATGTGACTATGTACATAACATAAAATACATAATAGGGTGTTGAATAATACTTTTTCTACTAACCCAGAATCACCAAGTAGTATCCAAATCTAAAGACAAAGAAAGCCTTCTACAAAAATCGTGGGCCAGACCCTTGTATCACTTCTACCCTTTTCCTGCTCCCGTCGACATAAACGAAAGGTAGGGGGAAAGAGGTGACTTGCAGACAGTGGAGTTGGCAGAATATAGTGACCACATTTAAGAGGATTTTTCATCCCTTCCTTATTGAAAGGGTGATTGTTTCTTCCCAATGCTAAACTACCCAGGGCTCTGAGAGTACCTCATAGAGACCGAGGGTACCTGTAGGATGGGCAGGCCAGCATCTCATTTTCCAACTGGACAGCACTTATATGGCAGACTTACTAGTCAACCCTCTCTGCCCACTTTAGCAGGGAGAAATGAGACCCAAAGAGACCACAGAGAGTTGAAAAGGCCAATGGGACAGGAAAAGTGTGTGTTGAAGTAGCCTGTTATGAAAGGATGGAGAGTCGAGTAAATGGCCTAGCATTACCCTGGTAGAGACTGGAGGTGAATCGCCAGAAATGAAACTGAAGGGGCTGGGAGGAGGGCAAGCTAAGCTGATCTCTAAAATCAAAGAACTATTCAGTGAGGACTTCTCCAGAGAATTTCCACTTGGACACCATCCATGAGAGAACCAGGCTTTGGGTGCCACCCCAAAGAGAATGCTTGATGGCAAGTTAGTTGTATCTTAGCTGCAGTAGCAGCACCATATGGGGTGAAGACAGTGGCCAAGAAACTGACAGGCACTCCTCCTCCTTCTATCCCTCACAACACAAATAAAGAGCTAGAACTAGAAGAGAGGAAACAGAAGGGAAGTAGTAGGCCAGGCCCTCTCTTCCACTTTAAGTTCCTTTGCAGAGTTGAAACCTGAGCAGAGGGATTAGAAGATATGAGATTCAAATTTTACATTAGACTACACTGAACTTTTTAACAACAGAGAGTGTCTTGAAAACATTAGACTCTACCTGAGATGCCAAAGTGAGAAGAGAGATGTGAAAGAACATTGTTAAAGGCAATTATGGGGGAAAATAAACACATTTCATGTTTGTAACCCCATCAAGTTCAGATGGCTCAAGATCTGGTTGTAAATTCATGCACAGTACACA
Source organism: Miniopterus natalensis (assembly GCF_054644295.1). Lineage (NCBI taxonomy): Eukaryota > Metazoa > Chordata > Mammalia > Chiroptera > Miniopteridae > Miniopterus > Miniopterus natalensis. The sequence continues at coordinate 46,394,565 of NC_142089.1, forward strand.
CAAGGCTACTTCAGGACTCCACAAGAGCTTGGCTCTTTCACCACCCGAGCAGCTATATCATCCACACAGTCTCATGGTGCATGTGATTCAAATTTGTACCTAAGCAAATGAATAATTTAATGCATGTCATGGATCACTGGAGTCTCTCAGGAGTAGTTAAAACTATGAATGGTAAATCAGTAAGTGTCAAGAGTCCCCATAAGTAAAATCGATTTATAACCTGCAAAATGCTACATAAACTCAAGCTATTCACTAGGTTATGCTATCCTCAAGGGTAAGGTTTATACATTATTCTTTATATCCCTACCTTGCTCACACTTAGCCTAGCGCTTGGCTCATTCCATGTGGACTGCATGAGACATATTCCACAATAAATTTTTTTTAAAATCTTAAAATCCTTAGTTTTTCAGCACAAATTTGTAGTTATTCTATTACAGCCTGACTGATATCCTTAAACATCAGTGGACCTCCGATTTCTTAGGTTAAAAAGTAGGTGGTGATGATGGTTGCAGTGGAGCAATTCTGTGGGAGTGACTGAGGAAATAATTCATTATTTAACTTAAATTATATTTTCACCAAGAAACAGCAAAATAGAAGCAACTACAAACTACTCCTTTAAGATGATCTACCATGCATGTAAGCCCATCTTTCTTCTTTCCCAAGATTCATGAAAATAAAAGCATAAATGTAAAAAAAAGAAATAAACCTCACCATTCCAGCTAAGGATGTGGAGGGTGGGGTCTGCTCACAATTACACAGGAGAGTTCAACAATTTGGGAAAGATGGAAAGATTATGAGAGTGTGCTGAGTGATGGGTGCCCCACCAAGGCTACGGAAAGTGTGGGGCATGATTATACCTGTTAGAAATCATGAGATATGCTGGATTCAAAGTTAAAAGAAATGTGGCTGAAACTGAGAAGATTAATTGAAAGTTTACATACACATCTACAGTGCAAATCAGCACCTCTGTGCTTCTCCCATACACCTGCACTTGGAATTCTAGCATCCAGGAAAAAAAAAACAACAGGCAAAAACAGACATCTCTTTTGTTGAATTAACCTTCTGGGGATAGCAAGGGCTTCTGTGGGATTTGGCACCCGAGCCTGCAACCCATCATGTTCTGGCATTCTGAAAGCTGACGTATGACAGCCAGCTTCCCTCCAGTTCAAGCTGTAGTGTGATCTGACAGCCAGCACAGCCTGGTCACCCCCCACAGGACACAGGCCTCACTGGAAAACTGACACAGCAGTAGAACAAATTCACAAGGGAGACCTGGTTCTTCTTTCTTTAGTAAGATTGGAAATGTTGCTTCACTTAGATGCCAACTGATGTGGCATTTAAATGGAAGAGCGTTGCCCTGTTAATCTTTCTTGTTTCCCTAGCTGGAGAGTTCAGACTGGGCAAGCAGGCTGTCTCAGATCACGTTCAAAGTTGTTTTAATGCAACCTTTTAAGCTGAAGTTTTTGTAGTAGCCAGAAGGTGGCATCAAAATCAATCGAGTTCTCACTTTTTAGTGGAAATCCCAAAGAAAAGGATCCTACCCAAGCATCATGCATAACTTCCCTTAAAGTCAAAAGGCAGAAAAAGCTACACATGAACAAAGCACTCCGTTTTCTCTTGGGGTCTCTGATGATCATCTACTCTTGTATTTTTATGTGTCAAATTTGTTTATTTCTTTTTTTTTTAGAAATATGACTCCCATCACACAAACAGATAATTCTAAATCTAATTTGAAATCAAGTCAGTCAAGAAGTATCTATCTGGAGACTATGCACCTAGTATCATATTATACCAAAGAACATAGGGATCACAGGCAATCAACCATGAACACAGTGGATGTTTCTGTCTGGATGATCTAGCCATTAGTGCCATATGGAAAAGCCTTCTTTACCCCACGCCTCTAGAAATATATCCCTACATTTTCTTTTGTTACTTTTTTGATCATATATTTTATATACAAAATCTTCAGTGTTTCAGTATTCATGTGTTGTAAGGTATGAGATAAATATCCAATTTTATCTTATATTCATGAATAGCGATTCAGTTAATTCAATGCCATTTATTTAATAATCCATCTTTTTGCTACTGACTTGAAATCCCATCTTCATCACCTTAAAATTGTATTTATAAATAGATTTATTTCTTTCTGCCTAGTCCCACACTCTTTTGATTATTGAAACCTGTTTTTATAAGTATTTTCACTTACTATGAAAAACTTTAAGCATAATTTAAAGCAACTTTCTTGAAATTTCAAATTAGTATCCTTTTACTTTAAGAATTAAGACAATTAAGATATTTAAAAATATATATCATAATAGCATAGATGACTCAGAAACAAATATATAAATTTATTATTTGATAATTGTGGTATCAGAAATCAGAGGGAGGAGGAGAGTACATTATTTAACAAACTATTCTGAGAAAATTGGTTCCTACACTGGAAAAAATGAAAGTGTTATTCCTACTATATTATATATACACAAATACATTCCAAATGGGTTAGAAATATAAATATGCAAAAGGAAACCATAAAAACACTAGAAAAAATATGAGTGAATGTTATTTTCAGGAGAAGAAAAAGGCAAATATAACTGTGATACAAAATCCAGAAACTATAAAGGAAAATCAACAGAATCAACTCTTAAAAATGTATAAATAATTTTTAATGGCCCTATTTTATTTCATTAAATAAATAGGCCCTAATTTACTATCACCCACATATTGTTGGATAGCTGTATAACTTATAATATGTTATTATAAATAATGCTTTAATGAATATGTTTGTGTTATGCTAGGATTATCTTTGTATGATCTTTATGTACTGACAGTCGTGCCATCTCATATTTGTTGGAAATAAGTGGGTCACTGGCTTAGGTCTGGAAAATTTATTGTTACGGGGCCCTTTAAAAATTGCCTGTTTTAAAGAACTATAGACTTAGAGATCTGTATGATTTTTACCATCTGGTGCTCTATCTGTCCTTCACAGTGTGAAGGTTTTGTTGTCATGCCTAGGATGTTTTTTAGTTACTGAGGTTAAAATAGGAATTACCACCACAAATCAGAGTTTAGTCCAGTTGTCTCTAATAGGCAATGAGGCCCTATTGTAGGAGTCAATTCGTCCACTATAAACTCAACCTGACATAATTGAGCACTCCTCCCACTCCAAAATTTTGGTTTCTCTTGATTGCCTGTAAAAATTCTACTCCGTGAATTTTGTTAACCCCTTCCTGAATTTAGTTTTTTAATCTGTGTATATCAAATAATAAGTGTTCGAAGCCTTATATGCTGTTGCTGTTAGTGGGAGGGGGCTGTTGTTGTTTGGCTTTTACCCATTCAATACCAGCTTTCATGGAAATGGAATTGGTTATGAAGAACCAGCTCTAGTAGCAACCCCACATATTGACAGAAAAGAAATGGACTAGCAAGAAAGAAGGGAACGTTTTCATAAAATGTGAGATTTATGTTTTTTATTTGGTTTTCTTAAGGTAAAGAAATAAAAAACTTATTTTCAGAAATGGAAACTTCTGCTATGATTAACACTAGAAAGGAAATTGATGGAACCTTCGTCCTTGCTTGTTTCTGCTACTCAGGAGTCATTGTCTGCAGCAGCCAAGTTGCCTTGAAAAGTCTACCACACATGGAAGACTTTCTGGGTGTGCTCCTCAGTTTGAAAGGTGGAGTGATTTATCAGAGTGATTTACTTATGGCAAACACAAGTCTAACAACTGCAATGCCTAGCTTTTTAGCAGCTGCTCAGAACTCAGCTTCCCAAAAGCCATTTCATGAGGCATTTTCAAATATAACTTCTGGTAAAATCACTGGTCTGATTCATCCATTATAATTATATTTTCATTAAGCAGCATCTTCATGCAATCGAATACAATGCTGCATAACAATGACATCTTGTCCTAATCATGTAGTATGAAACTCTCCAACTGCTTATAAACTGTTTCTAGGAAAAGGGGGAGGCAAGGCCTTCCTTATGAATTTCAGTCTTGTTAAGAAGTCCAGTAAGATTAATGTAAACGTGCTTTCCATGTTCTAGCTTAACCAGTAAAATCAGAAAAAGCAAAGGTGGCCATACTCACTCATTGGGGGTGCCCTTCTGGCCACAAAAGTGGCCCTTGCTGTCTGTAGGATAAGCCACTCTTCTGGGGTCGCCATGTACCCAGGCTGCAGGAACAAGAAAGGACAGAAATTCTATCAGCAACAGCTGGCTGAAAGCAGTTTGATTTGAGAAATTAAATTGCACCACTGCAACACACTAACCTCTCCCTTAGTGAGAGAAGATTATTGATTTTCTTCAAAGAGTAATTTCTTAATGAAAAGTAAAATAAAATATGGATGAATCAGTTAGAAAGCACATTTCTCTTATTCTCTCAGTATTCCTCTGGGTTAAAGCCAAAACATGAGGTAATGGCACTTAGAAAATGACACTTATTAAAATGTGAATTAGAGGACACACTACAAAAGCTCAGTTGGCTAGCAGTCATTTTTTTTCTAGGGCTCAAAACTAAATGACTTCATAGCAGAGCTAATAAATTTACGGTAAATAATATGATGTCATTCTTCTGGGTTATGCATAAGTGAAAACACTTATAAATTCAAAGGAATGAAACTATAATGCCCAATTCAAATTGACTACTTTTTTATGATTTCATGTGACATTCAAAAAGGCAAACAGTAGCAGCGTCAGAGGCAATACATAATAAAGATTTATTGCACATTTTTGTCTGATAATCTCAAAGCTTACTATAAATATCAAGTGCTCTCAAAATTCATGAAAACTGAAGACTCGGTTCTATTTTCTCGGAAGACCCTGGGCTCTATCTACCTCATACAAACTCATCACTCTTATTTTCCAAGAATTACAAACTTGACTTGACAGCTAGACTATAGAACCACAGAAAGTAACATGCATTAACTAAATTGGATAATACTTCTTAATTCTAACTGAATGTTTCTAACTTCTCTGATTTGACTAATATAGATTCTAAATATCTAGGAAATGTGTTGGTCATTTAATACTTGCCTCTGTATGGAAAACATATCTCTTTGTCTTTTGCTTCCTTTAACATTTGCCCAGCTCTCTCCTTACCCATATTCATTGGATTTGACAGTTCATGTTATAATTCAATAACCCTTATATAAATAGACAGTGTGACTTGAGAAGATTTTTAAAAATCAATTCTGAATGGGAATTTTAATACGGTAAAGAAATTTTTCTCATCCATCTAAGCCTTTCCTTTTAGTATCTAAGTACCCAGGAAAGTCCCCTTTGTCTAATTCTTTCTTAAATGTCATAGAGGCCAAATCGGTTTCATCGTCTAAGAGCTTCTTATAAAATCTGACTCATTTGGGCAGCTCTCCATTACCATATCTTCTCATTTTTATTTCCCAGAATAAAGAAAGTGGATTATAAATAAGGCATTTATATGACATCTAAGTGCTCAACATTTATGCCTTCAGACACTATTTTATTAAATTCAGTTTTAAATCTTTTGGTCACATTTTGGCTAAGGCAGAGAAAGAGATCTAATTTTACCTGACTTTACTTTCTGTAATATGTTTGTCTATCTTGCAATGTTTTATTCCTTTTTCCACACAATTATTGATTCAGAAATGGGCACCCAAAGAAGCATACGGATTGCTAGGTATGCTACTTAATATATTTAGGACCCTGAACAAGTCACTTGATTGTTTTGAGTCTTGGCTTTCTAATTTGTTGCTATAAAATGAGAACACCCAGCCTCCTCAGAATGTTGAGAATGAGACAGAGAGAGCAGAACACCCGCCGTACAGCGTGAACTCTGTCATGTTAGCTCCTGTCCTATCTGGTTTCACCAAAACCAGACGCTGAGACGAGGACCCTGACGCAGGTGGTTAATCTGGGAAGTGATTTCAGGAAGCCTACGTGGGAGTGAGGAGAGCGAGCCAGGGAAGGGGGCAAAGCCAGCACGCCGTGGGCAGCTCCAACTCCCCCCCGCTGGGGACACTGCGAGGACCAGGCAGGCCATGCTCGCCGGCGGCAGGGCGAAGCTGCCTGCCGGAGCCCAGGCCAACCCAGACGGCCGAGGGGGAGGGGGCGGCACGCTGTAATCTCCCCCTCCCCTTCCATAGTCAGTTAGCCAAAGAATTTCACCTGACGGGCATATATCCTGTGCTAGAAGTCAATCCTGGCATAATTTATGTCGGAGTTCTTAAGAAACGCATAAAATAGGAAAGAATAAAGTTTGTAGAAGGCTTAGAGGAGAAGGGGGCTGAGAAATACTAAAAAATGGCTAGTATTTAGACAGGTGGCCAGGATTAGGGAAGAACTATAGATTGAGGAAATAGTATAAAAGTAAGGGTTTCAGCTGGTTAATTGCTCACTATGTGTCAGGTACTGTGCTAAATGTATTACATCCATTGTCTCATTTGAGCCTCACAATAGCTCTATAACAGAGTCTCCCAATAACCCTAAGAGGTAGGTAAGTACATTTATAGTTTTATTTATTTGTGAAGATCACACAGCTCTGAAGAGGCATAAACAGCGCCTGAAGTTAGGTGTGCTGCTCCCCAAGGCCCATGTTTAACCACTAAACTCTAGCGGCTATAGTGCTGCCTGCTAAAGGATAGACTGGGACTGAGCTTGTTAACAGCGGGAGGCAACAAGGGAATCAGCTACATGAAGATCAGCAGAATGTGGGGCACATATAGTAGGAAAGGCATGGACACGGGGGCTTTTGGAGCCTCTGCCATTTGAAAAGAAGGGCTTTGTACTTAGCTGGGGAGGGAGGGTGATGGGAAGGATATGATGCCTGGGGACAAAAGAGAGGGAGGCAAAGATAGAGGTGCCAAGGGAGGAATGCTCCGTGTTGACTCTGCGGCTTTGAGTTGTGGCAGGTGGCCGTGCTTACTAGCTGCTGCGGCACCTCCCCACGCAGCCGCTGGCACGGAAGTCGCGCTGCAGATGGCCTGTGTTTGAGCTGGAACACCAAGCCTCTGAGCTGAAAACTGCAAGGGCAGGTTCAACCAAGCGACCTCAGTGAGAGTATTTCGTTTTCTTTATCTGCTCTATCGAGCATACATCTCACTCGCCTCTGCTGGAGGAATATGGCAGGGGGAAATGAAGGCAAAAAAGATATGCAGCAACAGTTACTGTGCCCACTAACAAACTAAGGGGCCTTTTACACTACACTAAGGGGCCTCTCACGTTTGACTCCCTTTCTTGGAATTTCTCTGTTCATGGAAAGTCTAGAACTGCTCTGTCCAAATAAGGTAGGCACTAGTCACGTATGTCTACTGAGCGATGGTGTGTGGCTTATCTGAGCTGAGACCTCCACAACTGCAAAATGCACGTCAGATTTTAAAGGGAGTGTGAACACAAAATGAATGTAAATATCTCAATAATTTTATATTGATTACATTTAAAATGATAATATTTATAGTTGATGAAATAAAATATATTATTGAAATTAATTTTATTTTTTTTTAGATTCCCTTAAATAGAGCTACCAGAAAATTCAACTTACATGGGACGCACATTATGTTTCTCCTGGAGAGATCTGTTCTAGAATATTTCCCCACAAATGTCAAGGTCTCTCAATAAGGTAATTAATAGTATCATAACATTTAAAATATTCTTTAGGGCCCAGCCAATTTTATAGTACCCGATATCTATTTATCTTAATTCTTAAAAGAAGGTTAACGTGAAAGCATCATCTTAAAGTACTGGTCTAGGACATGGTCAAGCTCCTAGTCATTCAGACTGAATTGTTCATCACCTTCCTCCTGTTCACTGAGTCATTCATTCATTAGGCCTTCCCTGTGATAGACACATAAAGACTCTGAAGATATAGAGATGAGCACATTCATATTTAGTATAATAACTATTTCATAATGAACACATTCTCCCTAAGGGAACTATATTCTCATGCGGGTTGGTCAGTGCAGAGGGAATATGGTTTCCGAAGAGTAATAATGAATTCTCTTAAGCTTAACCAAGCCATGACCTTATTTTTAGCTGCTGTTTAAGTTGTAGTCTCTTTATTAAAACAAATAAAAGCAGCCTCTGCCACCTTGGATGCAGCAGTTCATCTAACAAAAGCTTTGCTATTCCCAATAAATAGAAAACACCAGGGGCACTTGCTTTCACCTGGAAGGGAGAGTATTGCATCTTCACTATCTTTCCTCAACATTACGTGACCTCCTAGCTCTTTGCCACAATTTAGTCTGTAGCGTTTGATAATATCCTTACTCCACAGGGATTCTTTACATTGATGGCATCATGCAGATAAGATATGGAGAACATTGGATAGCATGTTATCTTGATACCTTAGAAAAACATGTATGCTCATGGATGAAAAAAATCTCATCAAAATACAGTGGTCTTCCAATAAAGACCTGAGGAGCCCAGCAGTGATATCTCCTCCAAAGTAAATAGTAAGTTGCTGCACCTTGCATTTGCTGCTAGTAAGAAAGAAGCACAACACTTACTGCCTGCCAGATCTAAGTAGGGCCCAGAGAAACAAAATGCTTTTCAGATAATACTATATAAGCAGTTCTGCCACTGGGTCTATACGGCAGAATGGACTCAATGGTGCTTAAAATCTCTATCAGAGGGCAGAATGCTGTATGGGGCCTGTGGTAAATGCCTATTAGAGAATCACAGTTGGAGGTCCCTAGGATTTTGGAGAAAATTCCTGTTCTTTCAGCAAATAACTGTTGTTTTGAGAAGTATGTCCTGGACCCTGAATGACCAATCACTCAATGACATAAGAAGCCCATGAAGAACTGGATTATTACCTGACCCATCAATCCAAAAGTTGGCTGTGCCCAGCAGCACGCCGTGATTAAGTTGAAGTGGTCTATTCATTTAATGCTTGTGAAGGTCACAAAGGCATGAGAAATTTTCATGAGAAGGTTGCTCACAATAATAGTGTGCTGACTCCTGAGGCACCACTTAACACGTACCTATGGTGCATAAAGAGGTCCCTATGATCAGTTGACTGCGAAGGAAAAAATTAAGCCGGATTTACAGGTGGCGAGGGAAGATCTGTTGGCACTGATCCGGAGACATTTTTCCAGTTACCTACTTTGACTAGAAGAAGAAATGACCTGAATCTCTTATCTATTCATAAGCAGAGGCCAACTTTTTTGCCACATTATCGTAAACTGGAAAAGAAGAATTTTAGACAATGAATGGCAAGGAAGTTCGATAAATAACTAGAAGGACTGATCTCAAAATAAACCCAGAATATGAAGATATTGATGTCTCATATGGCGGCTTATTAGAAACTCTTTTGTAGAGGTATATTTTACTAATCAGATAGAAAAGTACTTGTTCAAGGATTTTGTGAAAAAGTTACCATGACAACAGGGATGAAGATTATGACTGGGTTTTGATAATATGCACTTTTACTTGAAAGCTGACCTGGCTCCTAAACTGCTTCTGTGACACATTGTCAGCAGTGGATGGCCAATCTGATCCCAATCATCTCGAAGTAGCCTGGCATATGGAACCATAGATACCGTAGGAAGGTCTAGTTGAAGTGCTACCTAGAAAGCAATACCTTGCAAGGTTGGGTTGCTGTTTTCTAGAATACAGCAGGGTCATAGCAGGAAACACATGTTGTGCTCACAAAGAATAATTAAAGAGCATTTAATAAAGAAATATTTACAAAAGAATGGGTAGAGTTTTGGGAAACAAAGAAGAGTTGGTGCAGAGGCTAGCCACAATAGGGAGCCATTTTCAGGCCTGAAGGGGCAAGGGCAGAAGGAATTATCTGTATCCAGACAGAGGAGCCAGATGGAAAGGGCTGACTGGCAGGACTTGGAGCCTTAGGTAGAGAAGTGAACCAGCAAGAGAGGCAGAGGAATAAACTCCACAAACCCATTCTCCTACCCTCCGATCTGTCATTGGTACTTCTCACTGAACAAACCAAACTAGAAGCCACAGGACAAGAGAACCTGTTGGTGTCATCCTTGTAAATTATATGCCAGTTTCTCGGGGGACAGAGCAGGGTAGAGAGAGATGGGGGGAGATAAAGCTCTACCCAGCCTATAGCCTTTTCAAGCGTAGAACTTTAGCTATATTCAGCAAGACATATAGGACTTTATTAAAAACAAACAAATAAGTAACTGGAGATATAAAGTTTTCAGATTCTCTTTTGTCAGAATTTACTACCACATGGACCAACAAGAAGAGAGCAGAAAGATACACGTTCTAAATTTTCGAGTCTGTGAAATAGAAGGCGTCAGAGTAGGAGACAAAAGATGGAACAAAACGTATTTTTAAAACAGATTTATATAAAATGGACATAGAATGAAAAGGAAATGGACAATCAAATAAACCAAGAAACTAAATTAGGCTTTTTACAACATCTTTTTCTTTATTAGCAAGGCTGACTCTATGCTGATTACTTTGATAAACTTCTTTTTCCAGTTGTTCTAATTAGTCTAACACTATAACAACCTGTTCAAGGTTTTTATTGACATTAGAAGTTAGATGTGTTTTTTTAACGTTAAAAAGTAGCTGGAAATAATGAGAACAGAATGTATTCATTCTTTTCTTCATTCATTCTATAAATATTTTTTGAGTGCCTACTATGTGTCAGCATCATGCTAGATGCTGCATATATATAAAGGTCCTTGCGCTCCTAAAGCCTATAGTCTTTTGGGGGTAATTAATCTTAATGAATTAATTGCACAAACATGAAGTTACAGTTCTAACAAGCACTACAAAGGAGCAATACATGGTACAGAGAGAGAGATGCTTAGAGACAAATGACCAAGTGAGGGAGGTCAGGGGTGATGTCCTTGAAGAAGTGATGCAGGAACATGAATGGAGGCCAGGGAGGCTTCCACCAGAGGGACACATGGACAGAGGCTTTGGGGGGGGGGGGGGTTACTGGTGATGGAAAGAAAACCAGTGTGATGCACACGCAGGCTGGAGTACAGTTCCAGATACAGATGGAGAGGCAGTATCTTGGGTTATTTTCTACAGTGAACTACAGGAAGATTGTTTGAGCATGATGATGTGGTCAGTGCCGGGTGTGCAATCCACAGAAGAAGGCTTTGTCCAGGTAGGTCCTTCCCTTCCTATTCAAGTTTTCCTTCAAAAACTCAAAGTCACTCAAACACACATCCAGCATCACCTCTCTTGGTGTTTATCTGCTTAACTGTAGCTCCAGAAATGGCAAACGCTCCCTGGCTTTATATGAAGGAAGAGCTCTCATCATTCCTAAAAATGGATGAAATTTATTACATCTAAAAATGCTACATGAATTTATCAGTAGTATCTGCTAGTAAACACACCTGTTTTGAAAGATCCATGAAATCCTTTGAGATCTTCCTGGCCAAAAAAAAAAAGCCCAAAGATCTACCTTACATAATTTTATTTACTCTATAAATACAAGCACTAACTGAAGGAAAAACCAAACCTCTATTAGTAGGTGTGGATTATCATAAAGAACGTGCTCCTCTCTTTAGTGGGTGCATAATAGAGGCTGATTTTGCAAAAAACCACTGAATGTAAACAAACACACAAACAAGCTGGAGCTATCAGATTGCTCATGATTTTTGCTTGCAAAAGAATACCAGCTTTTCACTTACTCCCTTAGTGTCACTTTCTGGAACTTGCTGTTTTAAGCCAACTCTGTGTGGAATTGGGGGTGGGAGGAGTGGAAGGAGGAAGAGAAAAGCATTAGCAGGGTGTCATGGGGTTCTGGTCCCCATCGCCCCCAAGTGGCCTTCATTACTTAAAGAATCCCTGTTTATCTTCTTTAGTAAATAAAAGGCAGGACTGCATAGTGGTCAAGAGCACAGGATCAAGAATTAAACTGCCTGGGTTATTGGTGAGTCAAATGACAAAGTTACACAGCAGTCAGTACCAATCAGCACTGATCATCTTATCCAATACTTCTCTAAGGTTTAGGAAAAACTTTAAAAGACCACTTTAGGTGAATCTGGGGTGTGTGTGTGTGTGTGTGTGTAAGAGAAAGAAAAGCGAGAAAAGAAATAATTTGTAAAACACTCCTATTTGGGTAATTCATAGCAGATGAACCAAGATGGGTGTGAGATGGGTAAAAACTTTATTTCAGGCAAATTTTCCTTTCACTCATATCAAGGAAATGCATGTTCCTGAAGTACCAGGAGCAAGCATTATTATCTAGTATTATCTCTCATTTTCAAACATTTGCAAAGCATGTTCCTGTTGTGCTCTACGTTTGAGTCAGAAGTTGCAGCCCTTAAAAAGCCCTCTGTCAAGGAGAAAATGTGATTAGGCCAACTGCTTGCACTGACACTTAAAAATTAACTGCAAATCTGTTCTGGGCAGCTAAGGCATTCCCAAAACATTTGCTCGTCGGGAATGTTGGCTTTCAAATCATTATTTTGTATCCCTTAAAGGTACATTTTAACTGTTTTAATATGTGAGGAACAGGCCTGCCAAATTGTGCTTATGGCTTTTTAACACAAGCAATTTACAAATGCAATGAAGCAGATAATAGGACACGTGATACCGAATCTGAAAACCTGTGTTGATGACTCTGCTGCTGTGGAAGCATTTTTGAAGGCAGCCCTGCATCCGGTTGCCTGGATAAGAAAAATGTTGTTTATCATTTCACAGGTGGCCTCTTCCACCCAGTGGTGAGCTTAGGGTCGTGTCCTTGAGCACGAATCAGTCACTCTTATGCAGCAGGATTCCACTTGAAATCATCTGGAATGCATGCATTCAGCAAGATACAGCAAACAGTAAAAATCTCACTCGACGCTGAGAGAAATCTGGTCCAGTAATAGTCAAAACGAAGTGCTTGCTTTTTAAAGTGACGACTTCAAACCAAAAAGAAGTGTAGGTATGTAGTTTAATTTGTAAACAATGATATGTTTGTAAAGGAGGCAAAAAGACATTTAATACTGTTCTCGCTATTTATAAATAAAATAAGTTTTTCATAAAGTTTACTAGAGCAATTCAAAGACTAATGGAACCACAGTTCTTTAAATGTCTTACTTTCTTATTGGAATAAATGATTTTACTTTGCTAAAACATGTTAGTTCCTAAGCAGACTAAAAGCAAGGTGTAGTGTGTGACTCACGTTAGTTCCTAAGCAGACTAAAAGCAAGGTGTAGTGTGTGACTCACGTTAGTTCCTAAGCAGACTAAAAGCAAGGTGTAGTGTGTGACTCCCTGTCATGGTCACTCTCCATCACTGGCTTCCCCTTGCAGTAAATATTAGGGTCAGAACACCAAGCTCACTAACTATACCACCAGGATGACTGGTGAGGCATGAAATAATTTTTAAAATTATGTTAATTTGCTTATTAGTCAGAGAAACTGTTAACTGCTTCTCTGGATAGACAGAATAAAAAAGCCACCTTGGAATTTATCTTTGCTCTTCAAAAGGTCACCTGAGAGACCTCTCATTCATGAAAATGTGGTTTCTCCCATTCTCATGTCCCTTGGGATGGGGAAAGCCAATTTGCTGTAAGAGAAAGCAAGGGTAAGAACTCACACTTTTCTCTCTGAGATTTCAATTTAAGATAGAACAGGCTGACCCTGAGATAGGTCACTAGGCCAAATGTAATATAAATACCCCGAAAGGGAACTTGCCATGAAGACAGAGACTGGGCTGGGACCTTGGCTTAATAGCAGGACCTAGAAGCCTGGCTCTGGCTCAAAGTCTGGATCTCATCACCTCTCCTAAGTCAGGACTAGGTGTAGATGAGGCTCTTCAGAGTTGGTTTCTCTCCTAAGGATAATCTCTTTTAGCCTGATCCCTGAATTCATTAGGGGCTACACACTCACATTAGTCACGCTTTGGGGAGCATTTGCCGAGCTTTGTGTAAAGCTTTAAAAAGTCATAGTCTTGGATCCTAGTGTAGGAAACCACTACAGTAGTGGAAGGATCCTGATGAGCAATCAGCTAAAGAAATGATACCAAATGGCACCAACTAGAATGTCAGTGCACCGGTAGACTATAAGGTCTCCCTCCCCACCTAGAACTGGAAATAAGACTGTTCCTTCCTTGGCATTTTGGGGCAATTTAGGTCAGGGAAGAGAATAATATGTTGGGTTTAATTAAGCAGTAAATGGAAAAGTAGACATGTGACTGTATCATTACCTCCAAGACAATGAGCATTGACTTTAATACCAGAAATGATGGGGTCAAGTTTGGCCATTTGATTACTAATTTAACTATTTTGTTTATTCTTTACCTCATTTCATGAAGGATTTAAGACTGAATTATGTATACTTACTCCTTCCCTTACTTGGTACTTTCAGCCCTTCTATTTGCAGTCGCCCATGATGGCCTTTCTTTAATTCCTCATACTGATCTATAAATAACTTTCATGTCAAGGCCCTTTCCTGGTCTGCTTTGGCTTGGTTCATTTCTCCTTTGGAGAAGCAATCCCAAGCCTCACCAGATTCAAGGGAAGGGACACACACCTCACCTTTCGATGGAAGGAATGGGAAAGAATTTGTAGCATGTGTTAACGTTACCATAGTCCAACCTGTGACAACAAATTTTTTACATTTCCTTCACAATCAAATATACTGATACTCTCCCAAGGTCCTCCCACAGAAGTCTCATCCAATTAAAGCATCAGACTCAGGCTCAAGGTCTGGATCTCATCACCTCACCTAAGTCAGGTCTAGGTGTAGATATAGCTTTCCACTGAATTCATTGGGCACATTTCCTGTTTCCCACATTACCATTGGCAACAGTGTGCCAAATATTTCACCACTGTGTAGCAAGGTGCCCTTCCCTCCTGCTTCCAATAGCATTTTCCCCCACTTTGCTTTAAACTCTCACGACAGTCTCCTCACAACCAACTGGGCTTCTGAACCTGGTTTCAAAACCATGCCATGTTTTAGGCTTTGTTAATCCAGGCACGAAATTGTGTTCTGCCTATCTATTGTTGCTGCACTCCCCACCCCAACCCAATCTACTGCCTTAATGCAGCCATTCTATTTTGCTATTGAGTTTGAAAGTGGGAGAATTGGGGAAGCCTCAGCTGGACCCCTTGGGGCCTCTCATGCAGTCACATGTTGACTGGGGCTTCAATCATCTGAAAGCCCTATGGGGCTGATAGTAATTATCTATTCCTGGGAGTTCAGCAGAGCCCGTTGACCAAGACCTTTACGCATGGCTTCTCCATCTGGCTTGGGCTGCTCAAAGCATGATGACATAGTTCTAACCTAGTTTTCATTAATTTACTTTTTTGTTAAGTTCCTATTGTCTCAACTAATAGTGATGATTATTCTAAGGAAAATTGAAAACCATGAAAACAAACTTGAGACCCTAACTCCAAGTGCTTCCTAATTAAACACAAAAAGGAAATGACTCACTCAACTGGAAATCCATTTGAAAAGAAAAAAAAATTATTGAGTGTTAAAATAGTGCTGTTATTGTATATATAATGTTAGCACAAGGATAGCAAGGGACAATTTGCATAAGAAATATTCCTATTCTTTTCCCTAGTTAGCAAATAATTGAATAGCAATTATCAGTGAAGTAGGATAAAAGAGGGCTATTATCATAAATGTTAGTTTGATCTTTCGAGGAGGTTTGATTGCCTTTTACCCACACTCCACCTCCCCCACACGAACCCAGGTTATGCTTTTCATCAGTCAAATGTCAAGTGCCTTTGTCACCTGCTAGCTGGCCATGTTCCACATAAAGGGCAAAAACAGCTTTCCTCAGGGGAATCCGTGAGAAACATAGCTCTCTTATGGTAAAGCAGGATGGAAGATAAGCCTAAGAAAGTCCTGATCTAACAAAACGGCCGAAGATGCCAACTACCTATACCATCAGTGAAGCTGACTTGGCGTCATCTTTCCTCAGGTAAAGGTGTGTGTTCCTTTGTGTGAAAAAATTTGTCATGCTCCTGGTAACCTCTGCCAATCGTTTTCCTCCCTTCTTCTTTTTTTAAAATTTATCTTTATTGTTAAGAGTCTTAGAGATGTTCCCTTTTTCCCCCACTGACCTCCTCTACCCCGCACTCCTGCCCCCAACCCCCCCACCCGCCAGCGTTTTCCTTCATTCTTCTTTCAGTCCAACATTGGACATAACCAAAGAGTTGAATTTATCTTAGAAACAAGCTCGTAAGGCTATTGTAGTTCAGGTAAAGAAAGCATATATATTTAGTAAATTTGGTGAGCCACTCATTTTCATCAGTGGCCTCAGGATTAGTTTGGTGAAATCACTAAATTAATCCAATATTGAACACAGTTTTGCATGAGGAACATATATCCTCTAATTTCCTCTTGTGGGTTAAGGCATTTTCAAACTGAATCTGGAGATCTTAAAGAAAAAAGTAAATTCCTTATCTTGCTCCAGGGGGAATGATGGAAGCATTCCCAGCCCTTCCCTCTTCTGTCTGACAGGACAGGGAGTGGCAGTGGCTTTCCCAGCTCCACATAAGGACAGAAGGAATTTCTCTGTGGATTATAACAACTGGCTCTGAGATATGGAACAGAGACTTACTCAGTTATGCCATAACACCTCGTAAGATTCTGGGCACAGTCTGAGATCCTTATGAAGTTCCCATATACATTCAAACTATAATAACCAATATTATGGGTTGCCATAGAAACAATAGAGTAAATAACATTTAAAAGCAATTTATTAAAATTCACAACCACACAGTAGCAAGCAAACTACTGCCTAATACTATTGTGTAGCATTATTGATGTAGCTGAATATTATTTCATTTACTTCTCACAATAGCCTTGCAAAGTAGATAGTGTTTCTATATTTGACAGATAAAAAAACTGAGGTTAAGAAACTAGCCCAAGTCTACCAAATAATCTGAGAAAACCCTACATCTGCTTGACTCCAAATCTTCTCTCTCTTATGCAATAAAACTCAATTCTATGGCAAAAAGTAAAGACAAACAAAAAAATTACATAAACAAGAAAGAAGTGTCCCACAGTTAGAGAAACTAAAATTCCTTTAGTTGTACAATATGAAAATTCATTTTATTATAACACTCAATTTATGGATGGTGTATTGCGCTACAACTACATTGATATTTAGATGTTAAAATAGTTTAAAGAAATACCAAAGGAATCTTCTAAAGGCCTTAGAGTCCATTAGTTTTCTGATTTGTGCTCCTTCAGTCCTTTCTCTCCCCTTATCTTCCTGCCTTACTTTCTGAATTCTCCAATTCTAAGTAGTTTTTGCATGGTATTACTGAGATAATCTTCTGGAAATTACTTTCAATTGCCTTTCTCTAAGAATTTCCCTTATTGGAAGATAAAGCTGAAAAACAGGGAAGAGTATTTTCCATTGTTCCCTAGGTAGGTCCAGTCTTCTTTCTGCTAATACATTCTATCCATATTAGGTGCAGGCATTAGTTGTTGGGGCTAGAAGCTATTATCTTCCATAGCTCCTACCCTAATAATAATATATTAAAATTTTCTAGGTCAACATCTAAAGGACAGGACTTCGAGTCTCACGGGGCGGAGGCAGTGGGGGAGAGAATCTGATAAATTCCCATGCAATTCCAAAACCCTTTAACAGAAAATATTCATACCAGTTCCTTTGGTAGCTTTTTAAAAATCCAAATAAAGAATCTCTGCATTTTTCCCCTCATTTTCACTTTCATAGAAAATTCTTTAACCTAGCAATAAACAACAGGATCTCTTTCTGGTACTCAGAGACAACAGAACTTCTTACATGTCAATGCATTATCTGATAAAATTCTTTTTGCTTTTTGCTTTTTTATTCCCCTACATGACCTTTAGATTTATTTCATCATATCACAAAATAGTTCTCTTTGAAAGAAGACTGAAATTACATTAAATATCTTTATCACTTTGTTTTACATCTCAGACTCCCCTTTTTATTCCTGTTTCCGTACTACACAGTCCTCACTCTAGATCCATGGCGGACTGCTTGCTGGACCCCCAACTGACCAAAACCCACCCATGCTCAAGTCCTGTGTATAAAATGGGGTAGTATTTGTATATAACCTATGCATATTCTCTCACATTCTGGTAAAATTCTTAATAATTGCTCCTCTTTAACTTTCTTATTAAAAAAGTTTATATATTAATTAAACTGATCTAGGTCCTAGTTCTTAGCAGTAAACAGTAACATGAACATAATTAGCAGCTTAATAGAATTTCAAAACTAAGAATGATTAAGAAGAAACCATAAGCTTTTTCTTCCTTCTTTATACTGTATTTACTTAACTATTTGGGGCTTTCCTTGGAATACAATACTTTGTGTTTATTTTTCATTGCGCCTGCTACCCTGCGAGTCCTGGTGAGCCGCATTCCCCCCAAGAAAAGACAACCATCAATAAAAAGATGGCTTTGGGGAAAAATGATTAGTGTTAAAAAGTGTGACATTGACTTAGTTATTCCATTAGCGAACGTTAAATATCTTCTATACCTGTATTTACTCACCTATAAGTCCTAAAAAAATGTAGCCAGTAATGAACACTATGAAGACCATGCAGCACAGAACATCCGTACAACTCCTAAAGACAAAAAAGAAGTCAGAATTAAAAGGGGTTCCAAACAGAGCGGTGAAGGCCTGGGAGGGGGGTGTGGTGGTGCAGGGGTCCATGAGGGGAAAAAGAGGGCAGCTGTAATACTTTCAACAGTAAAGATAAAATTTAAAAAAGAAACTTTAAAAAAAAGGGGGATCCAAGGTGACTTCTTGTTTTCTGAACAAAATATAATGATATGCCATTTTATATCGAATAATTCTGAAAGGCAGATCACATGTATTTCTGCAATCAAAGCAGCAATAAAGGGGTCCTAATTCCATGACTAAGAGGCTCCCCAGAATTCTTAGTGTTTATTCTTTCTTAGTTTTTATTTGTAAAATTTTTTTTTAGGGTTGAGAGTATACCAACATTGAGTAACAATTTTTTATTTGAAATTGTAATTTAAACTATTTGATTTTATGACTTTTCTCTTCATGCCCCCCCCCCCACACATGGCGTATATACAGGGTGTTCCCCCAAGAATGTACACACATACTTTCAGAAATTATAAAGGAAGTGTTTATTAAAATTCATTTTCATTTAATGGCTATCAGCTGTTAAAGTGTATATACATTTTGGGGGACACCCTATATGTTAAAAAATCAACTGTTTTCTTTTCCTTCCTTTCTCTATTTTCTTTCTATATACTCACTTTAAGGGCACTGTTAATTAAATAAAGGCTAACTACATAAGCTTTCTATGGCAAGTGGAGTTGCAACTATTCTGATAACTCAGAACTGTAAATTTCCCAGCTCTCCTATCAGCTCGATATCATTAAATTAGGTTTCAAGAAAATGTGGCTCAAAGAGGTGCAGTGACTTGCTAAGGTCACAAGTCAAGCCAGGATCCAGCAGAGACACTCAAGGTTTTCAATGAAAGTGTTTCCTATTCTCAATGTTATAGCTTGTTCAGCTTCTAAGCTGTCTGGCAGGTAAAAGCTATATCTTAAAAGTGGGAAACAATACAACCATTCTCTATTTGAAACTTAATGAAGAATCTATTAGCAAAGAAAAAAAATCAACCTATTTGACAGGATTAAAAGTTGCACATGAGAATTTTCATAGCAAAAACTTGCTCTTCAGGGCAAAAAAAAAAAAAAAAAAAAAGCTCTAATCATTTAGCACAAGCAGGTGGAAGTTGCACACTATTTTTAGTGGTGGTAGTAATAATAATTGCACAGTAACAGACACAGTGATACCTTACATTGATTAAACCCTGTTTTACCTTCACAGCTTTCCCTGCGAATATTCTAAGAATACCGTTAGTTTGTTTGTGGTAGTAACGTGAGTTGACTTACCTAAGGTCCAAGAGAGAAAAGTAGTTACAGAGGCAGGCAAATATCTAGGTCTTAATGCCAGACCTTTTTTATTTAGTAGTTAAGTTAATATGATTACAGTTTTTTGTGAAGATTCAAATTAGCCACATCTTAAACGCCACACACACACATCCCTCCTACCTCGCAATAGGAAACGCACCTGTCACAGAGAAAGTTAATCATGGCAATGCAGACACAAACTATCACTTGTTTAAATCCAATGTCAACCCAGGAATTTTAAAATCCATTTGGAATAATAATAAAAAGAGAAGAAAAGAGAGCTCTAGTTTTCTTTGGTTAACAACCGTTGAAAGCAAAAATCTCATTATTTACAATAGCCAAGATTTGGAAGCAGCCCAAGTAGAGGAGTGGATAAAAAAGCTGTGGTACATTTACACAATGGACTACTACTCAGCTGTAAAAAAGAAAGAAATCTTACCCTTTGGGACAGCATGGAGGGATCTGGAGAACATCATGCAGAGGGAAATAGGCCAGTCAGAAAAAGGCAAATACCATATGATTTCACTCGTATGTGGAATCCAATGAACAAAATGAACTAACAAGCAAAACAGAGACAGACTCAGAGATAGAGAGCAGGCTGACGGCTGTTGGTGGTGGGCAGGGTAGGGGAGAGTGGAGGAACTGAGCAAAAGAGAAAAAATTCATGGATACAGTTAGTAGTGTGGTGATGGCCAGCGGAAGGGAGGGAGGTGGGGGAGTTGGAGGAGGGCATAGGGTGATAAATGGTGATGAATGGAGACTTGACTTGGGGTGGTGAACTCACAATACAGTGTACACACGATGTGTGTGGAGCTGTGCACCTGAAACCTGTATAATTTGGTTAACCAATGTCACCCCAGTAAATTCAATACAATGAAAAAGGAAAGGAAAAATCTGCACGGGGATGAGAAGAGTATCCCTGTTCACGTGCATTCTGACACAGCCTACTCAGGATCAGGTTCTCATTCTGTCAGAGCAGTTGTTAAATGGCATGACACTTAATAAGAAATGCCTGCAGGTGAGGGACTAGAGGAGAGAAAACTGGAACACTGGCGCGCTTTAATTAGAAGCCTTCAAGCTGTCAAAGCCCTTGTGTGTCATAACTACCAAGAAGACGGAGACAGAGGTGACATCAGAAGCACCAGCCAGGCTATATAGCTATACGTTTATATCTGTATATTCACATTATATATAATATATAGAGTAATGCATATTTATAATGACCTAGTGTTACATAGTATTATAATGTTCTATATGTGTAATGTTATGAATTAAGCACAGGAAGAAATAAACATATATACTAAGAAGATAAATATAAGAAGCTGCCAATTTCAGAAGACAGAGCACAAGGAAAGAAGAGGAGCCCAACAGGAAAGGTTTAAAAAGTGAAACACACACTCCCCGGCTGCTGGCACTGATGACTGGGCATCAGCTGGAGTAATGGTTCCATGTGGGGTTTTACACTACATTTCTACTTCTTGTGGGTGCCAAGGACGCACCGCAGCACCAGGGGCTACTGGGCGCCCATGCAGCCACCCCGGCAGCAGCCTCTCACCCCGGGGGGTAGCTCGGCTCAGTAATTCACACCTTGAGGCCTTTGAGACTCTGCTCTGGGACCAGGGAGAATCGTGCGTTCACACCCCGTGGCCAGACTGGTTTATTTCATTTTATTTAAGCTAAGAATGTTGAACAGAGTGAAATTACAAATAAAAAAAAATTCAGGACTCTCAAAAAAAACAGGAAAGTTTTCCTAGAAACATAGAGTTGTTTTTCTAGATAAAACACCTGTATTTTTAAATATGTTCCTCTAGTGATTGGATCCCCTTTGTTATTTTTAAATGTCCCTTTAAAAAACAGGGTGTGTGGGTGTGTGTGTCTGTGTGTGTGGGTGTGTACACTTTCAGGTAACTACAATTACCTGCCGTTTTCTCTATTAATTCATCTCTTTCTCTCCTTTCTATAGACATATTCCCTCCAGAAAAAGAATTGCTATTAGAAAACTGAATTTGAGCAAAATATAAAAAATAACTTAGGCACATTGGTGAGTCAGGAACACAGCAGAAGCTTAATTCAAGTTTTGAGAATTTGTAGCACATTATCATTGTTCCTTTGTTTTGAGTTCAGGGTATCTGCAACAATCCTACACATTCTGCAAGAAATGAGTTATTTTTAAAACCCAAGGATTTAATTTGGTTACATTTTTAAGTCTCTCAAGACAGCTACTGAGGCAACATGAGTGATACCAGCACCTGGCTGAAAATCATTTTCTAGCTAGAGGCTTGTCAGTGCTGTGCCTTTTCCTCGCGTAGATTCATTTTTACATTCATAGCAAGCACTAAGAACCATTGTACCAAGCTAAAAATGGGTTGCCTCCCTCGGGGTCCCAGGAAGAAGACAGAAAGAAAAGTTGTAGAGAAATATGTCCCCAACCTTCTCCCTCTCCTTCCCTCTACATTAAAGTCCATGCCCCTCTCCCAAAAAAAAGCTGCTCACACTCAAATTTATCAGAAAGCTATTAAAAACTTTATTCAGATTGAGCTGACCTGGCATAAAAGGTATTTTCAAAGTTAAACTACAGAAGTACCATCACTACCTTATATTTATTTTTCCAAATTACAATAAAAATAGAACCCCAATTATGTAGGCATTTGCACATTTCTCTCCCCCTCCTCTCTCTAACCCACAGAGAGAGAATGCCGATAGTCACCTCAGCGTAAAATCTTGCGAGTCCCCTTAGACTTTCCCTTTTTCTTAGCTTATCTTTCATACTCAATGGACAAGTCCTCTTGGCTCCTTCTCTCCGATGTGTCTTTCATTCATCCCTTCCTTTCTAGTCCAACTGCCTGAACTCAGTCCAGATTCCCTTCTCTTCTCTTCAAACTATTGCCATGGTCTCTTAATTGGGCTCCAGCACGGAGTCTCTGCCTGATCCAAAGCATTCTGCACATCACAGATACTGCTGACTTATGATATCACTTTATTGTTTAAACACTGTAGTGCCTTTCCACCACCTACTGAAAAAGTTTCTTAGCTTTATGTTTAAGAACTTACAAATTCAATCCTACTGCAAGTGCCAGACTCCAGCTTCATCTCCCTCTATTCTTGTCAATGTATTTCAACCAACTTGGACTTATTAATTCATTGAATACACCATGAACTCTCCCTTGATCACACTCAGGGCTCTCTGCTCATGGACCCTTTAGACTCTTCCTTTGAAATAACCATATGTCCCAATTTCTAGGGAGCACCCAGGGTTTACAGCTATTGTCCTGGTGTAACCATTAACAAGGCACCCACTCTCCAAAGTGTCCAGTAGGATCTTCACCTGCTCTACTAAAATCCCATCCTCTATATGGTAGGATTCTCTCATTTTTTTAGGGCTGATTAATATTCCCTTGTATGCATATGCCACATTGTTTTACCCATTCGTTTGTCAATGGACATTTAGGCTATTTCCACATCTTAGCTAGTACAAATAATGCTTCAAGGAATGTGGGAGTGCAGACATCTGTCTGAGGTCCTGATTTCAATTATTTTGCATGTGACAACCTGGATATACCTGGAGGTAGATGCCAACAACTGGGGGACGAGCAAATGGAGAGCTACTGTTCAGTGGGTATAAGTTTCAGTTATGCAAGATGAACAAGTTCTAGAGATCTGCAAAACAACACTGTGCCTATATTTAACAATACTGTATTGAGTGCTTAAAATTTTGTTAAGAGGGTAGGTCTCATGTTAAGTGTCCTTACCTCAATAAAAAAATACGCACAGTCAGAAAAACATAATAATCTGTGCAATGTCATATGTTATATGAATTTAAAACTTTGCTATGAATAAGCTTAATGTGGATAGCAAATAGGTGAATGCAAATGTAAAAAAGATAAAATTTAAAAATTAAAAAAAATTAACCAAAGAACTTATATGCCTATATTCATGACCCATGGACACAGACAATAGTGTGAAGGCCGGGGGCAGGAAGGCAGGGGGCAGGAAGGCAGGGGGCAGAGAGCAGGGGCAAGGTAGAAGGGGTCAATAGAGAAAAAAGAGGACATCTGTAATAGTTTCAACAATAAAGATATTTTTTTAAAAAAATTTATGCCCAGCCAGGCGTGGCTCAGCAGTTGAGCATCGACCTATGTATGATCCAGGAGATCGAGGTTCAATTCCCTGTCAGGGCACATGCCCGGTTTGCGGGCTCGATCCCCAGTCAGGGGGTGCAGGAGGCAGGCGATCAATGACGACTCTCTCATCCTTGATGTTTCAACTCTCTCTCCCTCTCCTTTCCTCTCTCTGAAATCAAAGATATATTTTTAAAAAAAAATTTTTAATAAAAATGAAAATTTTAAAAATTTTAAATTCCATCTTTCAAATCAATTCAAATGATACCTCCCTCATGAAGTTTCCAACTAGAAGAGATCTTTCTCATCTCTGCAGACTTACAGAAATAGTGTTTATACATATTCAAGGCAATTATCTTCCATCTATTATAACCTGGACCAGTGGATGGCACACTAGAGCCAACAGGCCAAATCTGGCCTACCGCCTGTTTTTGTGCAGCTTGAGAGCTAAAACTGAATTTTACATTTTTAAATAGTTTAAAAAAACAAAAGAAAGCTATTTTTTGAGATATGAATTATACACAATTCAAATTTCAGTGTCCATAAATAAGAATTTTTGGAAAATAGCCACACTCATTCATGTATATATTGTGTATAGCTACTTTTGTGCAACAACAGCTGTTTTGAGAAGTTGCAATACAAACCATCTGGCTGCAAAGCCTAAAATATTTACTACCTCGGCCTTTATTGAAAAAGTTTGCTGACCTCTAACCTAGACCATATAGTCCTCTATGGTGACATTTAACACAGAGCCTTACACGTTGCAGACATAAGCCATCGATGTCCCATGAGTGATTAGTAAGACACGCCCCTAACTGACAGGCTAATGTATCATGAACGGACTGCAGGAATTCAGGGTTATGTTTTAAATTTCACATTTTGGGAGAAGAGGGCTCCTACATGGTGAATGTTTTGTATAAGGAGTCAATTTTTTGGTCAAGCTTAAGTGTGCCATGTGGACATTACTGTCTCCAGCAAAATCACACACACGCACCAAAAAGAAGCCGTTAGACTCAATTCAGAGGTAATGAGGGTTTTATCTGTGAAGTGCATGTTTCAGTCCCACATTAGTTCTTATTCTCCAACAACTGTCATTCTGTGTCCTTTTCAGGGACAGCTTTTACCTTCATTTAGAAACTGATCCATTTACTGGTTTTCTTTCCTTTTGGCAGATGAAATTCCAATGATATCAACCATCCTGAAAGGTCATTAATATCGAGCATTAGAGCGAGAATGGAAGTCCTAAAAGTCATTATTCTCTGACAGATGATCCATTCTTGCCTAATGAGTCAGTTTAGGAAGTGTCCACTGCTAGCGATTCCACTAGGATGATCCCTGCTGGTTTGAAGGTTCTTGGTGTCACCTGGGCCCATTTGTCTACAATATGGCTGCATTTATAATCCACAGTCTAGAAGCACAGCTCCTCTGGGGTTCTGCTGGCACCTGAGCAATGCCATTTAGTCATCTGTTATCTCTCAGATTCTTATGGCAAAAGTCTGTTCCAGCAAATAGAATGACTGCCTCACTTCCCAGAGGCTTTCACGGAGGACAGTGCACATTGGGGCCATCTTCCAATCTTTACCAAAACATACTTGGAAAACTACAGAGTATGCCTTGAATTGATATTTATCTTCATGCTTATACCTCATGTCACCAGTTGACTGCTGCAATCAAGGCACCTAAATCTCTTTAGTAAAGCTTTGTCTTTTTATTAAGAAAAGTACTAGGTCCTTCCTGGCAGACTTCTCCTTTAGCTCACTGGCCTATAGAACTGTGTCTCCTGGCCACCCCTGCCTAGAAGGTGATTAGGAAAATTGAGTGTGTGGCTTTGAGCTTCTATAATAGCTCAGACAAGAAAGAAGATGGCTAGCAATGGACGTTTGGGGAAGACAAATTACAGAATACACCATAGCTCTTAGTGAGATTTATTTAAACAATCATGAAAAATGATAAGACTTTCTTATCCTAATAATTTCTAGTCAAACTAAATGGATTATGGCAAAGAATGAGTGTTTTTCTCTGCAGCTATTGCTATTAAATATTAAACATTTTACAAGATTGAAATAGGAAAACTGAATATTGTGTCTTCTCACAGAATTCAAGGCAAACTGAGATTCATTTCCCAGAGAAACATATTCCAGAGCTAATATCAATAACAGTAAAGTAGAATGTTGTTAGACCACATATCTCAATAATTTTATATTTCATATTCAATCTACTAAATAATTTTTGACATTTTGTTCATTGGAATGGAGTTTGAAATTTAAATCCAGCCTTTGTAAATATATACAATTACATTTGTCCTAAGCTGAATATTGAAGTACAAATCTTTCTTAAGTTATTATAAATCTTTTAAAAATCATTAG
Source organism: Miniopterus natalensis (assembly GCF_054644295.1). Classification (NCBI taxonomy): domain Eukaryota; kingdom Metazoa; phylum Chordata; class Mammalia; order Chiroptera; family Miniopteridae; genus Miniopterus; species Miniopterus natalensis. Next base: position 46,420,846 of record NC_142089.1, read on the forward strand.
ACATAAAAAGTATCACAAACTATGCCAGTAAGTCTCTTTTATTTCAACATAAGATACTTAGAATAGCATCTTCATAGTAAGTCTGGGAGTTATTAGGCAATCTTATACTTAATTTCATCCAAGAATGGTCCTAGTTTTTTATTTTTTCTAACCAAGCACTACAATGCAATATACATAATGAGTCTCAGTTCCCAACACTATGCCCTTTCCTGCCATTCTGAGATGTAAATTCAAGAAGAACCAATATATTTTAAGGCTTACCCAGATGTAAGTTTCTCCTTCTAAGGATTTCACAAAACCTCGTTAGCATTTTTCTCAATAGTTAAGTGTCTACTATTTGCTAGTATGTTGAGTTCTATGTGAGAGACAGAGTGATGAAGGTAAACCAAATCAAGACAGTTGGAGGAAAGAGATATAAAACAGAAAAATCATATAATCCTAACCCTCAGATACTCTAATTTCATAGATTAAAAAAAAGAAAAATGTTCCTAAAAGGTTAACATTAAAATAATAACAATTTAAAATGTAGTGATAAAAATAAGGTAAAAATAGGTAGAAAAGATTTAGACAGAGTGGAAAAAGCTCAGTGTGAGTTAGAGTATGTGAAACACTTTAATTATAAGAGATGGGTTAAAGTTTTGAATTATAGGGAAGATTGGAAGAGAAGAGAGTTCCGTTCTAGGCAAAAGAAAGTACAAGAACAAAGGTCCGAAATCACATATAGTTGATGGGGAAGAGAAGGAGGGAGGTTGGCTAAAACTGTTACTGGGTAGAAATTCTAAAACAGTTGAGATTAGCATTGTGCAACCAAAAATATGAACTCATTCTTTTTTTTTTAACAGTGTGGAGATTGCCGGGGGTTGGGGGGGTGGAACAGGGTGGGATAAATGGTGACGGAAGGAGGCTTGACTTGGGGTGGTGAACACATAATACAGTGTACAGATGATATGTTGTAGAATTGTGCACCTGAAACTTCTATGATTGTGTTAACCAGTGTCACCCCAATAAATTCAACGAAAGGGAAAAAACTTATTCTTTTATTTACATAATATTTATTTGGTACCTGTTCTGTGCCAAGGACTGTGATACATTCTATAAATGCAATGGTGTCTCAGACTGACAATACGTCTGCTCTCATGAAGCTTGCAATTTAGTGTGGCAAACAGAAAACAAATAAGTAAAGATCAACAAACACAATGATGACAGATTGTGTGGCACTGCTAGGAAGGAAACAGATATGACCCTATGATAGAGAATAATAAAGCTAGGGTACATAGTGAAGGGCTCTCCAGAGAGGTGGGAAGTACCCTACTGTTTTGATTCAAATTCCTAATATTCGAAATAGAACTGCCATATGACCCAGCAATCCCACTTTTGGGTATGCAGTATAGCCAAAGAAAATGAAACAGGATCTTGAAGAGATATCTGCATCCCATGTTCTTTGCAGCATTATTCACAATAGCCAAGATAGGAAAACAACCTAAGGGTCTGTCAATGAATAGATGGAAAAAGATGAAATATATATATACATATATATACATACATATATATATATGCATGTATGTATATGGATATGATTCAGCCATCAGAAAGAAGGAAATCCTGCCATTGGCAATGACTTGATTACACCTTGAGGACGTTATGCTAAGAGAAATAAGTCAGCTAGAGAAAGACAAATACTGTATGATATCATTTATATGTGGAATTTAAAAAGCCAAATTTGTGGGAACTGAATAGAATGGTGGTTTACAGGGGCTGGTTGGTAGGGGAAATGGAGAGATATTGGCCAAAGAATACAAACATTCAGTTGGAGTAAGTCTGAAGAGCTAATGCACAGCATTGTCATTATAGTAAACACAGTAGTATCATACTTCAAAGTTGCTAAGGGACTACATCTTAAATGTTCTCCCCACCAGTAAGAAATGGTAACTGTATGATTAGCTAACACTACAGTGGTAATCATTTTGCAGTATATGTGTATCAAATTAACACATTCACCTTAACCATATAATGTTCTATGTCAATGATGCCTTAATAAAGCTGGGGAAAGAAAGAAAAGATGAAGAGGCGGAGAAGGTTGTGTTTGAGGCAAAAAAACACACAAAACAACAGCAACAACCAACAAATGCAAAGGTCCTGAGGGCAGATAAGACCAGGATTGTCCCGGGAACTGACAGATAATCAATGTGCACAAAACACAGAGGTGAAAGGGAGACAGCAATACAAGGGGAGGCTGGTACAATGGAATGGCTGAGTGGGCCTCAGTTTGGACTTGCTTGTCAGGGGAGTCCATAGTTATACTTGGACTTGAAAGGACTGGGTAGTTTATTACTCACATTAACATATATTATCTTCTCATTTGGATCATTACAACAACTCTGTAAAGCTGATACAAAAGCTATTACTAACACATAATTTTACAAATTGGGTAACTCCTGACTACAATTTCAGCTCATTTTCTACGGCAATTTCTTGAATAGAGGAGTCATGTATCAAAAGCAGCGCTTTAGTTAGATTTATTTGGCACTAGGATGGAGAACAAATTGGGATGAAGTGTGTGGTGAGTGCAGAGGGATGAGAGGGAGGGAAATGAGGGTTGAACTAGGGTGGTGGCAGAAGAGAATGAGACCAGGGCCAGCTCTGCTTCGGCAGCATCACCAGTCTCCCGTGCACGGTGCTTTCCTGGGCTGCCGGGACATGGTGGAGACAAATGTCACTGCGTGGAGTGACTGCGCAGCTCCACTCAGATACCTCGTGGACTGGAATGGATGTGAAGTTCTCTTTATGGTTTTAAGCACAGAGGGAGAAAGGGACACTCATATCATCTGAGCACCAAATCTTATATTTATTTCTCCTACAGTCTTCAAAGCATTCCATTCCACTTTTTTATTACATCAACTTGAGAAAACTATTTTTCTGTGAGCTTTTGGAGATGAAAGATCCTATTTTTCAGATTTCTGCTATGAGTGTGGTTAGCTGACATCTATCTTTTCTGTAATGGACACGAAGTGTTGGTTTTAATTCTCAAGGGGCACATCAAAGGAGAGCCTGCCTTGGCTCCTCCTGGATATAGACTGTCCATTATTAACAATGTGTGTGACAAGTTATTGAATTGTGTTGTTTCTAGCTCTTGTCAGCTGCATATAAGTGGGCAAAGGCAGGGTAAAGGACATGAAGGGAAAGAGAAAAGTGACAAAGAAAGGCAAGACAAAACCAAGAGATAAATAAGCTGAAAACAGATTTAAAGAAGAAAAAACTGAGGAAGAAGTAGGGCTCCTGCTGAAAATCAGAAGTATTATGGTAAAAGTTGAGAAGCAAAGGGGCCAAAGAGAATAAATCAGAGAAACAGGATTGAGAAAAATGCAGAGAAAGGATTATTTATGGTTATAAGAAAAGGAAAATAAATAGAGGCCATGCATAAGAAAACTTACTGAAATCTGTTTGGGTTTGAAGAAAATGTAAAAGCAAATAAATCCACACATTCAATTATAAAAGTAGTATTTTATAAGTTTGTGAAAGGAGATAATACGGTCGACAATGGTTATTAAATTAACTTCATTTCTCTGCATGTAGTTTGTAGTTTAAGTGATTCTAACAGTCAAAGTCCATACACTAGAGCAAAGTCCAAGGGGATCTGATCTTTGTATTTATTGTTCCCTTCCTTAAAATACTTACAGTTAATTTCTTTCTATTACAGCCATGACTTGTCAGCTACCAAAAAGCCACTCAACAGATCCAGGTATCTCTTTCTCTCTGTCTCGCCCATTAATAATGCACTTGGAGAATCCACCTAAACTTCATGTCCCTGTAGCCTGTTCCCAGAAGGGTCAGAACTAGGACCACCTTCAATCTAATGCTAACTAATGCTGGGTAACAAGAAATATGCCAGTATCATCTTTCATACTTGGATGAAAAGCTGTGTGAGTTCAATAGCAGCGTATTACTAAAAGCTAGAAGATTTGCAGACTTTTACCCTTACTTCACCTTTTAGTTATTGGATAAATGTATCAAAGTGTGGGGAGGAACAGCCTGTCTTCAGGTTTAATTGACTCTGCGGTTATAGTAGCAGCAATAGCAATAGCTGAGATCCTGCCTAAAGACTTAAGAAGGGTCAAGTGAAATATGCTGGGCACAAAAAAGACTTGAGTTTAATTAATGCAAGTATTTGGAAAGGCAATTGGGATTCCGAGGACTCTCTTCTCAACCTTCAAATAACTAAGAACCACCTCTAACTCTTTGTTTGTTAATCCTTACCTGAGGAAATTTTTTCCATTGATTTTTAGAGGGAGTAGAAGGGAGGGAGAGGGAGGGAGAGAGAGAAACATCAATGTAAGAGAGACATATCAATTGGCTGCCTCCTGCATGCACCCGGACCAGGGCTGGGGATCAAACCTGCAACCAGGTGCATGCCCTTGACCAGGAATAGAACCCAAGACCCTTCGGTGCTCAGGCCAATGCTCTAACCACTGAGAATACTGGCCAGGGCCATCTCTCACTCTTTTTTTTTTTTTTTTTTAATATATCTTTATTGATTTCAGAGAGAGGAAGGGAGATGGAGAGAGAGAGAAACATCAATGATGAGAGAGTCATTGATCAGCTGCCTCCTGCACGCCCCCAGCTGGGGATGGAGCCCACAACCTGGGCATGTGCCCTGACTGGGAATCGAACTGCGGTCTCCTGGATCCTAGGTCGACGCTCAACCGCTGAGCCACGCCCGGCCGGGCCCATCTCTGACTCTTGATCATTTCTGTTGAGTTCAATCGTAGCTTTTCAGGATTTTGATCTATTAAATTTGATCTTAAATTTGGGCAGAAAATTAATGATTGCTTCATCTCAGTTTGCGTTCACTAAGAGTTTTCCCAGAAGAACAGTCTTAATCTTAAGGAAACTGCAGCTTTCCGTCATTCTTCTCGGCCTCCTCACACTGCGAACAGAGGCGAAGATACTCAGAGTATAGTCTCTCCTCGATCTGGGCCTTCCCCTTGAGGGTAACGATTGCCTTGAGAGTCACAGTCTGGGAACTTAGGTTCCATCCACAGTTAACACCTGGTAAGTCTCTTAACACCACTTCACCTCTAGTTTACAACACAAAGTTATTATTTCTACCGCAGACTCAGGGTTGAGGGATGGAAGATGAATTAGGCACCATCTGTAAAACACGTGGAACTCCCCATAGAAAGGGGTTAGAAGTAAGTGTTTCTGAGAGTGTGTTTAGAAAAGTGCAAGGAGAAGCAGAAAACTGGAACTCTGGCACAGGCTGAACTATAAATCACGACCACTATTAAATATACATCTATATACAAAAGCTTAACTAAGAAAGCATTAGGGCCAGAAAGTTTGTAGTGTATGAAATCATATTTCTTACATCTGAGGTCTGAAATCTCCCAATAACACTTAATATCTTTTCTCATTTTACTAGGCAGAACACTCCAAGAAACGATTACCCCAAACATGAATTCCCCAGGAAACTGTAATTATTGACCATTCCATCCTCAAAATTCTCTATCTCGTCTTCCAGAAAAGTTCTGACATATGCACACTTTTTTCATTTCTTCTGTTCCCTTTCAGTCTTCCTTATGAACTGGTCTTTATCCATCTGCATCTTAATGTTGGCGTAATCTCTTCTGACCCACCTCATCTTTCAACTCCACCTGCTAACCTGAGGTGGTCTCATCTATATCAAGGTTTCCACGGTTTCAGCCATGAACAGCCTTCACCTTTCTCTCCTGAATGCCAGCCCCGTATTTTTAAATTCAAATGTCCAAAATTGAATTCAGAATCCATTGCTCCCAGAAGTCCATAAATTTACTCTTTCCCCTGTCTATGTCTCTCTACCACCCATTTTCTCACCCAACCTAAAGGTCCTGCCATTCTTCACTCTTCACTCATCCTTTGCACCCAGTTGATTGACAGTCCTACTAATTCTTCACCCTACAACATTCTCCTTTTTTGCCAATCACACCGCCACTGACTAGGTTGAAGTCTCATCAGTCTCTTACCTGGGCTGACACCACAGCCTCCAAACAGCCTCTTGCTCTCTCTGACGCATCACCCACACTTAATGAAATACATAACTTGACATATAAATCCATTGGTCAAAACTTTTACGATTCTCAATTGCTTACAAAATAAAACTCAAACTGACTTAGTCTGGCCCTTACTGAGCTGCTCAAAATTACTTTCTATCTTTTATCCACTCTTACAAATAACCTTTGCTCTCTCAACGCTTCGTGGCTTTGTATTCAGTTGAACCATATGAAATTGCTCATATTTAACTGATTTTGACCTTAAACATGGCAATATTATATGGCTCAATTAATAATGCTTTTCTGCCCACCTTGAATGCCTTCTCACCCTTGCTACCAGTCAAAATATCAAGATCCAGCTTAAATGTGACCTCCTCCGTGGGTCAGTCATTGGCCACACTAAGCTAAAGAACAGGTCCCTCCTCTGTGCCCCTTACCAGTTTGCCATGCCCCTGCCACAGCAATATGTGTTCATCATCTGTACATACTTGTCTCTGCCACTAGAATATGAGAAACTTGAGGGAAGGACCTGGGACTTAATTACCTTTAAATCTTTATTTCTAGTACAATGTGTACTTAAGAATTAATAAGTACTTGTTCAGTGAATGAATGAATGAATGAATGAATGAATGAATGAATGAATGAATGAGAAGACTTCCTTCTGAACTTGAAAAACAAAGGAGCTGGTAAATTTTTTAGTTAAAAATAAGAAGAGAAGGATTATTCTGATTTAATATATTGTAGAACGTCTCTCTCCTCTTTTTATAACAGCTTTCCTTCTCTGCTTCTTACTGGATAATGTATTTGTTCTTACCAGATAGGTTTAATGTGGCTATGAAAGAAATGATTATACACTACCCAAGTACATCATCACAATGAGCTCTGTTATGTGTATATAACCCTGTTATGTGTATAGAGCATCTATAAAAGTAGATGTATAAGGTTCAACCAGCAAAACTCCAGGAGGAGACAAACAGACATCGGCAGCAGCCATAAAGTAAATGATGCCTAAGCAATCTGAAGATTGTTTCTGGTAACATCAAAACCAAAATTGTTTCCTACCCACCAAAAGCCATGAGGATCAATGAAACCCATCCCTAAAAATTCATGGAGGACATCCGTAAGCACTGCAGAATGTACGGCAGGCATTTTATAAGAGACATTTTTGCAGAGCCTACTTATGTTGAAATAAGTAACACCTCCAGCATTTTGCAAATTTGTGGAATTAGTGACTCAGCAAAGAAAATCACAAAAGCAATAGGAATAGAAGAGATAAAGTCTGAACGTCATATATGTCTAGAATATCAGATCTTCTCACTTAGAACTTAGAATATTACATATTCAAAATATGATTTTAGACTGAGAAAATGTTAGTGTTCCCATTTTTTCCAATCATCTCTGATAACAAAAAGGTGGCTATTTAACTTGAACTGATGCAGGTGCAGACAGGACAGAAGCAGATCCATGGAAGACCTAGGCAGGACCAGGACCACAGCAAGATTTAGGTTTAGAAAGGATTTAATGAAGTAGGACTGAGACCATTCCCCAGCCAGTTTTCCTGCATTTTAGTGTGTGGGGGAGGGGGGAATTAATACCAGAATCTTAGTGTTCTGATGTCTACATGTATCTGGTTGTTAAAATTGATCAGACTAGTTGGAAAATTGAACGTGGCAAATTCCTTAGTTGTGTTTAGTCACTTATTCTCAATTAATGTTTCTGTAGTTGTCATAAAACACTTTTTACACACAATTCAAAATAGATTCTTAAATAAGAAGGGTATACACATCATTGAAAAACACTATTTTGGTGGGTGGAGTGAGCACTCAGGTGTCTTAATCAACTCGGGCAGCTACAACAAAATGCCATAGAAGGAGTGGCTTAAACAATCAACATTTATTTCTCACAGTTCTGGGAGTTGGGAAGTCTGAGATCATGGTGCCAGCATCGTCTGGTTCTGGAGAAAGCTCTCTTCGGACAAGCAGATGGCTGTCTTCTTGCTGTATCCTCACACGACAGAGAGAGGAGCGAGAGAGCTAGCTCAGTGGTCTCTTTTTATAAGGGCACTCATCCCATCGTGAAGGCCTCACCTTCAGGACCTCCTCTGAACCTAATTACCTGCAAAGGCCCCACCTCCAAATACCACTGGGGGCTTGGGATAGGGCTTCAACATGCTCGTTTTGAGGGACACAAACATTCCAGTCCTTAACACCAGGTAAATAGCATTTCTTATAACGTGGTGCCTGAATAGAGCCTACTCCAGTTTGGGTGTGCTGTTCCTTCTTCATATATTAAAACCTCTTTCTAAAAATACAGTGGAAAGAGGCCATTTAAATCTGCCAGATAGACTAAAAGTAAAATACATGTTTAAACATTTGAATTTTGTGAGTACATATTTAATTTTAAGCAAGATAATCTGGTTGGCTTCATCCAAAAGCACAGATAAGTATGTCATATTAAAATGGAGTTCTATGACATGCAGATATGGGTTGTATATAGTGACAGAAAGCTTCATATCCTTGAATATCACGATTAGTGAAAGCTTGGAAGAGACAAAACAATGCCAGATACAAATGCCAGGTGGACTCACACTGTCCTCTGGCTTTCCATGCAGAAGCATCACCCTTGGCTATCTCTTGAATATTCTACTCTGAGCTTCATTTTTGGTCCGAAGCTTTTGGCCAGAGCGTCAGTCTTTGGGCTCCCCTGTTGCACGGGCTCCTTAGTATTACTGGCAGCTGTCTTATATGGATAGGCAGGCACTGGAAGGAAGTGAAGGGCAAAAGCCTGCTTTCTCTTCTTCGGTGCCAGTATTCAAAGTTAATCTAGCACTCTTCATTCCAAATACGCAGTCCAAATCTCACTCCCCAGCTCACATCTCCCCATACCATGTTTTTAAGGTCTTTCTGGATCTGTAAATCTGCAAATCTTTAGAGATGTGTGCTTAGTTGACAAAAGCACATCAAGAGTATCAAATAAAAAGGCCCCACAAAAATCTAGCCAAGCTGACATTTAGGCGCTAGGCTGGTAAACAGTACACTATGTTGATTTTTATTTAGCCCCATATGATTCTGTAGAGACTCCTGTCTGCTTTGGGATATATTAATATTTGTCCAAAAGAGAAATGTAATCTTTCCTTCCCTTTCCTACCCCCAATTCCTGAGCAAATATATGCTTTCTGAATATGAATTACAGGCAGGAAATAGCATTTTTTCCTAGATGCCATATCAACTCAGATGATAGAAAAATTTATACACATAATCCCCAGCTGATAGGTTTCTGGAAAATGTTATTAAGCTTTCTTGGTTTGATTTTATTTGTAGCATAGTTCTCAGTAATACCTCTCAATCTACTCTTTCTCAGAGGTGATACTAAAATGTGAAGAAAATTCTTAGCTTTGTTAAAGTATTTTTATTAGAGATATATTTAAATCATCATCAATTCTTCTAAGACAATTAAGGAAAAGCATCTTAGGTCCAAGGCAGAAGGCTTATCCTTTGTTCTCCTGAATTTTTTTCTGTAGACCCCCAAAGAGGTAAGGCTACAAGGGCGTTCCTGCCTCCCTGTGCTCGTCCCTCCGGCTAGGGGAGATGAAGGTGTGTGCTGAACTCTGATCGGGGTTCGGTTGCGACTGCCTTGGATTACTCATGTCCTGGCTTTCGACATGAGCACGGATTACAGGGACTAGAAGATGAAATGATTACATATTGCAGAAGGCTTCTAAAATATATCAGGTAAAATAATGTGTCCTAGAAAAAGGAAAGGCGACTTCAGTAAACAAATGATAAAATACATCGCTTAAATGCAGAAAACACTTCAACGTTTTCTCACATCATCTTACTAGTAAGTTTGTTAAAAGCATGGCTTTTGCATTTGAGTTGAAACCTATTCTCCTCTTTCCCCAATCCCCTGCTCTGCACCATTTTTTCTCTGCTCCTTGTCAAAGCTTTTAGGCTCTTCTAGCCTAAAGAAGAGATATCACTTACAAACAGAAAAAGAAAGTTAATTATTTGTCATTCAAATATGCTGGAAACTAAAATATGTATGGCATCTAAGTCTCAAGCAGAACAGAGTTTATATGGAAGTTTATATTTACATTCAGTAAAAGCTACCTACCAGCAGCAGCAAAGAGAAATAGATCTTTGAAAGACACAATAGAAAATGCTACCAAGCTACATCTGACTAGGAAAAAATACCCACAAGAGCAATCAGAGGAATTCATAGAAAGAAAGATAACAACAAAAGATAAGGGAATTCTTCATGCAAAACCTAGAAATAATATTTTAAAGGCATGAGTTTACAATTCATTTGCCCTGTAGCAAATATCAGTATTATGTAATAAGTCTTTAGAGACAGAATACAACATAACATTAATTTGTATGGAAAGAAATACCCACATTTTGTGCTCCAAAAGACTAAGCCAAAGAAAAAGCCAAAGGTATATACTTTTTTTTCCTGGTAAATTGAGGGAGGTCAAATCCATTCTATATGCCTAAAGATATGTTTATCTTTAATTTATAGCCCAAAGGGCTGAAAATTAATAGTTGTCACCTTTCCCTCATGGAAGCAATATTTTGAATGCTGAATTGACATTCATTAAATACTATGGATCATTTAATTATATGTGTGTCTTCCTAACTGCTTAATATCAGAGAAGTCTGTGGCCTAAATAATGGTTTTGGTTAGGTGACCTTGTACTTAAGAGTCTCTTTCTGTCCAATTACTAGGGAAGCTTTTCAAAAGCATTCAAAGATTTAATTCCCAAATCACTTAAGAGTCTTCTGGTATAAAGTTGGGGCAGCACAAATAAGCTAGTGATGCATGACCTTGTTTCATAAAATCAGGCTGGGATTCGAAGGGGGTATGCTTATTTATCATTGTTCAGTTGCAATAGTAAGGCAAAAAAATACATAAGTATGTTTATCATAAATGTATAGGATAAAATGAAAATTTGAATTTAGCATCATATTATAATAATAATATGCTTATTTTTACCTTTATGACATCAGAGGAAGCATTTATTTCTCAGAACTCTCTATATAAAATTACAGGTGTCTCAATTTTAATGGAGAAAGGTCACTTGCTTTTATTTATTGGCATCTGTCTCTAATCAATAGATGCTCCATTCTTAACAAGTTTACTTTTATCGTTTCATCATCCTGAGAACAAACAAATCCTCTCTTACTACAAATACTGATTTGATAATTAGATTACCTAAAGGGAAAAAGTTAGAGAGAAACAATACTATATACCTAATACTATAGCTCCAAATGTGTAACAATTTTCTATCTTCCCAATGAGAAGATTAAAAAATGGAAGGAGAAGTCAAAAGAAATGTAATAAAATGCATAAAATAATCAAAGATCCACTTTTAGTATTTGACTTACAGGTTTATTTACACATGCATTTGTAAAAATCATACATTATATAAATATAGATGATATATTAATTTGGTATCAGTGCCTTTTTCCTTTTAAATTTTACGAAAACATTATTCATTTCATCTTTAAACATCCACATGTTTGTCATCACTGGATTTCTTAGTTACATAGTCTGGTTGTCTAGGCATTGCCTTTACTTCTAATTTGTCTGAGATACAAAATTTTTAAATCCATTTATAATGCTTCCATTGGAAATTTATTCCAAATTTCCCATTTGTGATATCTCCACAGTACTTGCTCTAATACTTCTAAAATTAATCTTGAAAAGGTTTTTTTATAATACTATCCAATATCTTGTACAGCCAAGAGTAACAAATCGGTATTACTTGCCCCTTCTCTTGTTTTAATCACACTTCATCAGGTAGTCTCTAGAACAGTCCCAAATTAGCATTGTGATGTGACTTGCTGGTGTGTCTTCCCTGAATAGTACTTAATGCTTCTAAGTAAAGTAATTGAGAAAGCTCTCAGTAACTAGAAGACATTCTTGGTACTCTAGAAGTATTCAGCACCAAGGGGAAAAAAGGGAAATTTGGGGTATTTTTGAGGCAAATATTGTTTTAGAACCATCTTCTTAGTCTGGTCAATTGCTGTAATGAAGCATAACATGTTGAGGACATGAGATACCCTCTGAAGTGAATTGTAGCTGCCATTGAGGAAAGATTCCCCTTGATCGGACAATGTACAAACTCTATTAGATTGAGTTTCAGTTTCTTCACAGTTTCTTAGAACAGTATTTTTTAACTCCTAATGAAGTCTTGATCTGAATATACTGTTGTTATCAGGGCCCTATCTATGAGACTTTGAAGGCCAAGGATATTCAGGGAGACTCTGACTTTGAAGCCACAGCCCTGCCCCTCTTTCCATAATACCACTAATGAATTGTGGGCCCTTGGACAGTGACTTGCTGTCACCAAGTCTAAGCTCCAAATCTGTAAATGGAAGTTACAAATAAACACTTTGTAGAGCTGTCCCTAGATTAAACAGTCCTGAGGATCAAGTGTCTGATACATACCCTTTTGCAAAGAAGTAATCACCTTATATTTGATTTGAGTCCTAACAGATTTCAACAAATTTATTGTGCACGTACTATATGCCAGGCAATGTATTTGGTATTAAAGATACAATGGTGAACAAGGCAGAACCATGGCTCACTCTTGTAAAGCTCATAGTCTAGAGAGAAGATTTTAGTCAAATAATATTACAAATAAATATGTGACAGTCCTTCAAGTGACAGCCCAGGCTCTTGACCTCATCCACCCAGAGGTCATCCTTGGCATTTTAGTCAAAATGGATCCAACTCTACATCCATCAAAATGGATCCAACTCTACAATAGTGTTGAGGAATAGATGGTTGCCCAAGAGTTTGTGGGAGGCAGATAAAAGGACATACACTGTACAAGATATGCCAGAAACACAAGAAGATTCCCCAATGGCCATTTTGGTCTCCAAAGGTCCCTCCACATTTCCAGCCAGTCTCAACTCTTTCCTCTTTCTCCATCCATTGCTTAGATATGGCTTTCCTCTCCCCTCAGCTTGCTTCCCCACTCAACAAAAAGAAAAACAAATTGCTTCTATGAAATTAAAAGTGACAGATTTACTGAAAAAAGAAATGGTTCCAGAGGAATACAGAAGAACTCTAGACTCATAACCTGGAGACCTGGATTCAAACCCCAGCTTTGCCACCAAATCAACAGGTAATCTTGGTTAAGCCTTTCCACCTCTCCAGGCTTATTTCCCACCACAAAGAGAATGCTGAACCAAATGAACTCTAATGTTCTTTTCAAAGTAAATGGATAATTATTATGATTCTGTTGCAATAAAAGCTCTACATGGTACAAAAATCTCTTAAATTCTGTAGTTAAATTCAAGGGATAATTAGATATATTTAGACAATCCTTCCTACTCCTATTCCTGTTCCCTAAGATTTGGTTCATAGTTCAGTTGCTTAATATCTTAATATCTATGTTTATCTGTAAGGTTTAGTTTTTCTAACAAAATCAGCCAAGATTACTTTGGGTAAAAATAAAAAAAATAAAAAGAAATTTTAAAAGGCTATTGAATTTGTTCAGCATGCTAATATTTCAAAAGAAATAACAGCCGAAACTGCTATTTCCATTGTTAGGCTAAGAAGAGTGAAATTTACTGATGTTTTCCTAAGCCAAGCTTTCCCACTGTGCAAAATAAATAGATAAGCAGAACATTAGCAGAACAGTTTCACATCTAACTGAAGCAGTGAAGACTTCCCACTACTGTGACATAGAAGGATGCGCACTTAAAGACAATACATTTATTTAGTGGCTACGTACATCTTGTCACTAGAAAAGGAAATAACAATCATCTGTAGTACTTTAAATAGCAAACATCTGTTTTCCCTAACATACTTCAAATGCTTTGAATTTCCTGATTAGTTGTTACGTGAGAACTGTTATTTCTGAAAGACATAATGAGGCAGTTTGAAGATGAGTTCTTAAATGATCTTCAAAGCAAAGTGAAGAAAAATGCTCATGCTCTGGGAACGGATGGTTAAAGCAGACTCACAAGCTCCATAATACGAATAAATAAGAAATAATTCTCTCAACTATTTGCATTTACACCAAAAGTTCTATTAAATATTGCAAGCGAAGGAGGAGATATAAATGAGCAGAGCACAGATAAATGAAAATATAGCACTGTAGTTTTATAGCTTGGCAACAAAATCCAAGTCTGCTTGACTAAGACAAACATGAAGATTTTCTAAGTAATGAGGTGAAGAATCTTTGTGAGCAGTGCTCTAACGCATACATACATCATGGAGGAGCTTCGCGAAGTGTGTATGCAAACACATCGCGGGCAACTGTTCCAGGCTGGAGGGAGCACATTTATTTCAGCCATATCAGCCTTTTCTCAGCAATTTGTAACACAGAATGGAGAGGATCATTTATTTTTATCATCAACGTTTATAAAAGGTGCATTGTATAAATATTTCCAGGTGGCTTATTTGTTTTCTTTTTCATCCATAATTATTTTCCTCCTTCATGGTTAAAAAAAAAAAAGGTTATCATTGGGGAGATAAGTATTTCAAGTCAAATACCAAAAAATAACAACAAGGGAAAATATGGATTCTAGAAACAGTGAAGGTTAAGGAACTCACTTTTTTTTTTAATCCGGCAAACGTGTATTGAGCACCTGTTATACACCACACTCTGTACTATGAAATAAGGATTCACAGAAGGAATGCTTTAAGGAGCCCACAATCCATTCGTGGATAAAGAGAAATAAACGAGAAAACAAAAAATCCTCAGTATAAAAAGGGCCATAAATGGAGTGTGCACAACGTATAGAGTACTTAGAGAACACAGACGAGAGCAACTGATTCTGCAAAGAGCAGCTAAGGCTAAGAGTTAGAAAGCAAGCATGGACTTGACCTTGATATGTGAGTAGCAGACAGAGGAGGGTATTGCGGACACTATTTCTTCAAGTTGTATAAATAATAATAGCATTTTACAAGTCGAAGTATTTCCTTGAAGACCTCTCTCAAACTCTAGGATTGCTTTCTATAAAATGATGAATTTATTTCCCAAATACATTTTTAGATTTTAAAAAGTGTAGAATGCTATGATAGTATGGTTTTACTTATATAAAGAAATGGGTATACAAGTATAAAGATATATGTGCCTATATATATACACACACAAATATATATACTTTTATTTTTTTAATTATATAGGTCTCAAGTGTAAAATTCCATAATACAAATATATACATTTTTAAAATATATATATTTTTATTGATTTCAGAGAGAGAAAGAGAGAGGGAGAGAGAGAGACAGAAACATCAGTGATGAGAGAGTCACTGGTTGGCTGCCTCCTGCACACCTCCTTGCTGGGAATCAAGTCGGCAACCCGGGCATGTGCCCTGACCAGGAGTCAAACTGAGATCTCCTGCATCATAGGTCGATGCTCAACCACTTAGCCACACCGGTTGGGCACAAATATATACTTTTAAATGCATGTGTTTATTTGAAAGCATACACAATGTATTGACAATACCTGCTATCTCTAAGACAGGATTCTGTGGTATTGGGGAGTCTATGCCTTTTCTATATTGTTTGAATCATTTACCCAATGTATTACCTAATTAAATAAATGAATATATTCCTTAAAACAAAACCCTTTCTATGGCTGTTCCAACTAGTAAATAACAATCTTATTTCACTCTGAACATTCCCACGGGAGCAAAAACCATTCAGTATGTGTCATACTGGCTTCTGATTTTTAAGAAAATTAAAATTTAAGTCTCAGACCATAAGATTGTGGCCAAAGGACTTCTCAAAGTTTGGCACACTCAGGCAACAAAAGCTAATTAGAGATATTGAGAGAAAACACCATGTTCCTCATTAAGGATGCTGAGATTATGTCTACTCAATATCAAGACAGTTAGTCAATATGATCAATCCAATGAAAGAACTGGGCCAGTTCACAGGAGGTACAACTCAGTCAGGCAAGTCATTTCATCAATAATTGGACCCCGCTCCCAACACAAGCTTCTCTCTCTTTCTACACACACACACACACACACACACACACACACACACACACACACACACACACACAGGAACTTACTAGAGGTGAAGCCCTAGCTGTCTCCTACATTAAGTCTGATTTTCAGCACTTAATTCAGCTCTCTCTCCTGTAACTGAAAATCCTATTGCTCTTACAATCCACGACACAATTTAGTACATAACAGCTCTGTAAAGTTGATGCATGTTAGCTTAACTACCCAATTGAACTGAAAATGATACAGATGGCACACAAGGTTAAGGGAGTAGGCATGGTCTACTTATCCGAAATAGATCAGAGTCAAATGCACAGCACACCAAAACTACCATAAGCTAGATGAGAGAAACCAAGAGCATTGAATAAGTTCATAAACCCAACACAAATATGATGCACAAACATCAAAGCCAGGGTTTTAGGGAGGAAGGTGATGACAGTGTGATAGGAAATCAAACCTCTTCTAGGAAGGAAGAGATGGAGTGTCGTTTCTTTTTTTACTGAATAGGAGAAAATTAATGAATAGTATAAAGATGGATGTGTGGTTATAATTTTGGTTTCCCAAATCTGAAGAAGCGAGTTGTGAGAGCAAATGCACAACTGTAAAATAACAGTCTTTCTCCACTTATTGCAGGGGACAAGCTTTCCCTTCTGTGCAAGGGAGACTTGTAAAATGTTAATGCCCATTACAAAGAAGTGTTTTCAGGAAGGGAGTATTAAAAAATAAGGCACATGAAGATCATCAAGTCAGGTACAATTTTTTTCCTTTAAATTTTGAGCAAACATTACTTATTTCCTTTTAATGTTCAGCATGGATTTTAAGCTTTATTTTTTTGACTATCACAGAAAGTATCCTGTGAAGAATAGATAACAAATTACCAAAAACATAAGATATGTAATAATTCATAAGGCCACAACTTTGCCAACATGAAAGGACTGTTCTTGAAGACGTTCACCAAATAAACAAAAGGCTTCCAGTCTGAAACAACTTCGTAATAATCTGAATTCGAAAACCCAGGGCATGGCCTGGCCAGAGTGGCTCAGCAGTTGAGCATCAACCTATGATCGAGGACACTGAGGTTCAATTCCCGGTCAGGGAACATGCCCAGGTTTTAGGCTCGATCCCCAGTAGGGGGCGTGCAGGAGGCAGAAGATCAATGATTCTCTCATCATTGATGTTTCTCTCTCTCTCTCTCTCTCTCTCCCTCTCTTCTCCTCTCCCTGAAATCAATAAAGATATTTTTTTTTTTAAAAAGTCTAGAGCATGGAAAGCGATGTGTATGCTTGTAAGTCATGAAACACAATTACCTCTCAGATAAATTTTCAACAAGTAACAGAAATAAAAGTGACAATATATTGTGTGTTGGGAAGCTTTAGTCTAATTTGATCATGTCCAGACTTTAAAAATGTACAGCTGTGAAATTGGTTATTCTACCCATTTAGGTTTATAAGGCTGGCAATATAAAGCCGTCCTTTTCTCAGAGACACTGTATATGGAATTTGGGCAAGTTCATACCCTGTAAAGGGTGTCTGAGTGATGGCTTCACTGTCAGAATAGAAAGGCATCTCAAGTAATGCTTAACTCACTGTTGCACACTATTTATACAATAATTCCTTATTGAACTAACCAAGCAAAATAAGCATTTAAAACACTAATACACAATGTGGAAAAGATTTATATGTCAATACTCAGATAAAATATGACATATTTTTTCACTAAGTTTTTCCCATAGGTCTATCTAGAAAATAGCCTTGGCATTGAAACCCTGCCCAGTCATTACATTAAGGGAAGCAGTTCAAGTGGCTGCTAGTGAGTGAAGGGAATCCTTCCCGGCCTTGCCTTTCTGCTTCCTGCTACACCTCTGTATTCTCGAGTCCTCTATGGTTCTGTTCAGGCTTGGTAACCTGGCTCCGCCCTGCTGGTTTCTGAATGACTTTAGAATAGCGGGATACTGCTACTAGGATTGCCCCCAGAGTCCTCATTTCACATTCTACAGCCCAGTCACAACGTGAGCACTGCACCCGCGGGCCCAAGTCCCCGGGAGCTGCCTGCTCCCTTCCAGCCCTGCTCGCCTTCCAACTGTGCCCACTCACTGGTCTCTTGTTCCATCTGGACACAAACTACCTCTACTTTTTAAATAGTAAAAAAAATCTCTCTTCCCATCCCTTCATCAAAAGAATCCACATTTAAAATATGTATAATTACTGACTGCAAGCAATTGAAAAACAAATTCATTAAATAGCAAAACAGCCTGAGCACAGCAATATTTGAGAAATGTATGGTAATACATTCTTCTAACACAGCTATATTTTTCTGATACAGGCATATGGTAATGAAGATAAGCATTAGCTTCTCCAAAAAGAGAGAATATGGGTTCCTTAGAAACATTTTAGCTGGAATCACAGTAAAGGTGAAGGGTCAGATGTCTGTGCTGAATGAACCATCAAGGACAAGGTTAGCAGAGACTAAGAGATCCAAACAAAAATGGACATAATGTAATGTATGGTGTTTCTCCTCCTCCCTCCCCCCCACCCAGCAAATTCATTAGTCAGCTGTTACTGCTAAGGGTTCTGCTGCCCGAGGTTCACCACCTGGAGTTCTCTCCTGAGCATTAGTTGATCATTTAGCCCTACTTAATTCCCTTGGCAAATCGCTACAGGGGAAAAAAGTACAAAATGCTTATCATGCCTTTCAAGCCAATCTCAGGTGATCTGTTCAGCTTAATCCCTAACTTTTTTTGGCCCTTGTCTCTGGTCCAGACCCTCTGAGGCATGAAGGACATGCTATGCACTCACATGCTGTGGTCCACACAGAGATGCACAACCAGGTTCCCCTCCCAAGAAGCACTTGCTGCACGACTCTAGCGAGTGTGGTCACAAACAGCCTCCAGCCTCCACCTCAGGCGCTTCACCCCAGTTCATGCCCTCCAGGACAGCTGACAGCCAGGGACTGAGCCAGGCGGGTTCATAAATGTGCAGCCTTTGCAGAGTTACTCTAGAGCCCTGGGCGGGGCAGTACTCGCTCCAGGGCTCCCTGCAGCAATGGCTGAGGCTCTGTGGGGTCTGGTAGCAGACTGATGTCTCCCTCTGTGTAATCCCACTTCCTTGCCCTTCTTTTCACAGGCGTTGATCCCTAATAAAGAGCTTACACCCAAAACTCCATCTCAGCATCTGCTCTGGAGACCCCCAATCTATAACACGTGCCTCAGAGAGTCTGATTCTCTTCTTCATTCTCTCTCAAAATCATTCTCCTCCTCCAAGGTCCAGCTCAAATAATGCCTTCAAAAACACTTCCTGATCTTCCCAATCAGGAATAACTATTCATTTTACTTTGTCCCTGTGAATTATGCTTGCACCTCTATTTAGCAAGTCATTCATTTTTTTATATATTCAAGTCAGTGGTTTAAATTGTAAGTTTATTGAGAGCATAGTCTGTGCCTTACTCATTTCAGTGTGCCCCAAGTCCATAACAGATTAGAGTTATGAATGAAGGTATAAACTAATGCATGATCTGAATCTGCCTACACTTCTACTTTTTTCCTTCTCAATTATAACTGAAATGAAATCCTGCCAATTTCACATGCCCAGCCCCCTCTGCTTTTGGATATATGTTATATCTAGGCTCTGCTTTCCAATCTAGATAAGCAAATTTGCTTTGCTTGGTATATGCTTATCCTGTCTTTAAGCCATCACAGAAAAGATGCCTCCTTCGACAGCATGATCCTTCCTTCTAAACATTGTTCAAGACCCTCCTACTATGTGAAATACCCAGGGTATTGCCACCCAACTCCAGCTATCTCAGAATCTTCACGTTCACTTAATTTAGGTATCTAATGTATATATTCTAGATTAATAGTATATGTATGTTCACTTCCCCACTTTCCAAAATGAGTGCTTAATGCTTTCTCCTTTTGGTCCTCACATGCCTGGGCCTGCCACCACTTCCACTTCCACTTCCACCAACAGCCCATCCTATCTGATGACCTTACCTCATAATTCACTGAGAAATTAAAAGCAAGCCATAAGAATCTCTCTTCTTTTCATCACCAAAACCATTGACATTCAGCACATCTACCCTATTTCCTGCTCAGCATCTCGCAGTATGGATTAGGAATCCGTGTTCCTACCAAAAGCCAGACTCTACAATTGTGTTTTGAACCCCAGCTTCAGGATTTTGTTTCTATCACTTCCCCTTCCTTTTGCATCATCAGTGTTCTGAAACATCACCAGCAGCACACACTACCACGTTCTAGCATCTTGTGTCTTCAGAAAACCCTGCTTTGATCCCAGACCCTCCTCTTCCTCTAATGAAACTCACTGGCTACCTCCGGGTCACTGCAGACTTTCATTTTGCCAAATCCAATGGTCTCGTCTCGGTTTTTATCTTGATTGACTTCTTAAAGCGGTCACCACAGTTTTAAACAACACAACTTTGAGATAGGGAAATGAAAGCAAGCTCTTCTTGTGGCATTCCTTTCGGCTTCTGCAGCACTGCATTCTCCTGGCTTTTCTCCTGACTCGCTGGGCGCTCCTTCTGTCTCCTCTGCCCGCCCCTCCCCTCTGTTTGGCCTCCAGGTATTGTCAAGCCGAGTTTTGTCCTTGGTCCCTTCTCCATCCTTCTAAGTGACTCCACTCATACATTTGGCTTTAAATATTACTTACATGCCGAAGACCCCAAACCCTCGATCGCCACCCCTCATGTTATTCTTCCTGAGCTCCTGACACAGCGTCACCAGGAGGACACCTATTCGCCATCTCAAACTCAACTCAGACAAAAGTGGAGTCAATTCCTGCACCCGCAAACCTGCTTCCCCTCATCTTTCCATTCTCAATATAGGGGATCGTCATCCACCCAGGTGTTCAAGTCAAAAATTTAGCAGTTATCCTTGGCTCCTTTCTCTCTCTCGCTCCTCTTATATCAATAAGTACCGCCACCTCCACCACAAGAACACAACTCACATCTATTCACATCTCTCCAGCTCCACGACCACCACCCTAGTCCAAGCCACTCCTTCGCTTAGGTGGCTGCAAGAGCTTCCTTTTGATCCCCCTGCTCCTGCATTTGGACTCTTATGAGCCATTCTCCACACAGCAGTTAGGGTGAATTTTTAAAACATATTAGATTAACTCACTGCCTCACTACAGCCTTCCAATGGCTTTGTTTAATAGCACTTACTACATGTGCTTGCAGGGATCTCCTACCAACCCGCTCCCCACCCCCTACCTCCGCCCACCATGCTGCGCGCACACTGGCCTTCTTTCTGTTCCCTGAGCATACTAAGTTTATTTCTGCCTTAGAGACTTCACATTCCACTGTCCCTCTATCTGAAATGCTACATCTTTTCATGGCTGACTCCTCCTTATCATTTGAGTCTGATTTCAATTGTCACTTCCATAGAGAGGTCTTCCATCACCACCAAATCTATGTTACTGCTTACACGCACACACACAGCTAGGCACTATCACATCACCCTGTTTTATTTTTCCCCTCATATTATTAAACGGTCATATTTATTTCTCAGATGTTGTCTTCCCTGTCTCTTCCCTCTTCCAAGAAAACTAACACCTCCTCTATCCTGCTCATCACTGTGTCTCTAATGTCTAGAGGAGACAGAGCATGCAATAGGTGATCAATAAATATTTGCTGAGTGAGAACAAATGAATATTAGTCTTTGGAATAGCAGCCACACCCACACCCAAGAGGCAGACTCCGAGTTCTCTCTTCCTCAGCTATACTTCCCACATTGAACTGTAAGGTCTTTTCAGCTCTCTGTCTCTTCTATTTTTAATAATTCCTGGAGGGAAAGGATATTCTCTCTTTGTGTTATTACCAACTAGCATAATTCTTATTATAGAGTAAGGTGTACTATAAATATTTCCTTAAGAAATAAAGGAAAGAAAGGATGGGGAAGAAGCAGTGTGACAAAAACCTATGAATCCACAGAAGGATGACCCTCAGAAGAGGCTGAGTAATGGCCACAGCACTATCATATTTGAGGTAAAACAGTCACCATATGTAAGTGAAGCTTCACTTATAGGTTTTAATGCTAGGACTTTAAAATCTTCACTTAAAGCTCTTGATGAGATGTTGTCCAATCCTACACCATTTTCAAATGACATTCATATGAAATGAGAGTTCAAATTCCTAAATGTGATGTTCTGCTAATAAGAAAGTAGTATCTATTTCTCTGGGCTATTTGCATTGCTAGGACTTATGGAATACACCTCATAGTATTTTTCGATTTGAGTGTCCACAGAGAGCAGGACACTGTACACAGTGTTGACCAGAGTATGCTGTGTCAAAGCAAGCCACAGATTTGCAGATCCCAGTACAAAAAGTTCAGCTCATTCTGTATCTCACTCTTTTTATGTCAGAGCAGTCATTAAAATGTTATGACCATTTGCTTGACCTGTGATCCAAGTCTGGGAAAACAGAATTCAAATTGTATCACAGGGAGCTACAACTGTCACCCTGCGATAAAGGCCATGTATTATCTTCCCAGGACATGGAGATGACATTTATTTGCTTATTTAATTGTTTTAATAGAAAAACTCACCTGAAAGAGGATTCAAATTAAAAGAATCTTGACATTTTTAAGTAGAACCACACACAAAAAATAAACCCATTCTTTACAAACAGAATGCTATCCAAGGAGCACATAATGTATAACTAGTGGTGCATTGATAGAGAGAAAGAAAAAAAAAAGCCAGTGCTCATCATTAATTACTTGCACAAATCCCAAATGCTGATCTCTGTCCTCCAAGGGTATTACAAAGCAGATGACAAGACAATACATAAGTACCAAAAGCTAGATAGAAATCTCAAGCAGCAGGTACTGCATACCATCCAGAGCAAAAGCTGCAGGATTTCAGTAGAGGGAAGGCACTCTGAGGCTAGCATAAGAGGAGGGAGATCCTGAGCAGGAGCCTGGAGCAAGGAAGGCCACTTTATGTGACAGTAAGGTGATTCCCCAAAACATGAAACATTAGAAAACAATGCTGTTTTCTGAGAGTTACACTATGAAATCAACACATAATTAAAGCAGAGAAGTATATAAGTCACCTCAATGAGACTGTAAGCTTTCCAGTCCAGCAAGCCTTGACTTTAAACTTCCTGAATTTATTAACATGATCAAACAGTTCTGCCATCCAAGCACTCTTCAGGTTAGGGCTTCAAGTCAAATTAATATGAGGACCCAATGTGAGGATCCTGCTCTGTTAAGAGACAGAGCAGGCCAGCAAAGCCTGGTGCCATTAGACATGCCTCTCATGTAATTTCCGTCTGACTATATATTCATCAAGCAACCTTTTGATAATTAGATTCCTTGTGTAGTTTGCCTAAAGGGAGCAATGTGCTTGTCAGGCCAACAGGAACACTAGGCCTTCTCAACAATTAAATTTCTCAATGTAAATGATTGCATTGGCATTCTGGTCTTGTACATCAGTCTCTTGTGAGCTTTGTTATTGCTGGTCATCATCCTAGAGTTGGAGTAATTCTAGGGCACTGACAAAATCAATTTTCAGACCCTGCAGAAATGTACGTGGCTGGTTTGGCTTAACAAAGAGTTCATTTAGGGGTTTAGAAATCCCAGAAAGAGTCATTAAGGTAGATGTTGTTAAGACAAAGTTCTGTAGGAATTTTATGATATTAAGAAATTTGGAGTTAATTTTTAGGCAGTGGGAACTCACTGAAGTGAAATTTGAATGGGGGTGTGATACGACCAAACCTGTTATTCATGGGTCTAGCGTATGCAGCTCTACTTAGCAGAGCTCATGGTTTAATTAAGGGGTTAGCCAAGCAAACAGTTAATTACAACACACATTATAAGTGCACAGGGTACTCTGAGAGCACAAAAGAAGGTGCCTACAGTTTACTCTAGAGATGATCAGGGGAGTATTTTTCCGAAGAGAAAACTTACACAATTTAAAATTAAATTCTTTCAAATATTCCCCTTACTTGGATACTTTTTTAGTTAAAAGAAATATATTAATATTTTAAAGAGCTTCAGAAGTATATTTCTGGCTTTCTACTAAATATTCCTACTTGGGTATGCCATAGGCATCCCAAACTCAGGATTTCAAAATCTAAATTCATGGTTTTTCTCTGCCCTTCGTAATCATTCCTGCTCCTCCTCATGTGTTCCTTACCTTGGCAAGAGTAACCATAACCCATGTAATTATTATACACAATTAACTAGATTCTTTCTTCTACTCCCAGCATACAATCAGTCCTAAAGCCTTGCAAATTTCTGTCTTCTTACTACCTCTTCGATTTCTTCTCTCCCAGGGCCACTGTCTTAGCCCAGGGTTTAATCATTTCTCAGCTGGATTACTGAAATAGTTTCCTGCATGGTGCCCTGCTTTTTTTCCAAGTAGCAGGAGATGAGAAAAAAAGCAGAAAATAAGGATCTGTAACCTGAATAAATTCGAGCGGATACTGGTTTCATTTTCTGTGATGGAAAAGACTATGGGGAAGTTTTAGAGCTTTGGGGTGGGAGTAGAAATCAAAAGTTCTATCTGGCCAAATTGTTTGAGTAAGTATTATGAACTCAAATGGAGACATCAAGTAGGCAGTTGAATACAGAAATACGGAGGTGAGTGGAAAGGTCTTTGATAGCGAGGTAGGCTTGGGAGGCATTGACATACAGATAATATTAAAAGTCACTGACCGAGACTAAAAGGAGGCAAGAGAAGAGCGGAAAGCCAAGGACCAAGCCCTGCGGCGCTCCAGGACTGGAGGTCAAGCAGAGGCTGAGGAGCCCGAAAGGACACTGACAGAGAGGCTAGCGAGGCCGAGGAGCTGCAGGTGACTGACGCCAGGCAGCCGAGAGAAAAAGGCGTCTCAACAAGGACAGTGGGCACCTTTGTCAGTTGCTGCTGCCAGATTAAAACAAAAAATGTCACCCACTGTGCCTGGCAAGATGAAAGGCATTGGTGACCTCAATGTCTGTGTGAGGAAAGTGGTGGGAATAAGTCTCTGCTGGAGAGAAGCTGAGAAGAAAGGGAGAGATAGAGACAACTGAAGCAAGTACAGCAGTGCCTCGGGTTCCGAGTGTGACCCGTCCCGGAGGCCGGCTGAGGTCTGAAATATTGCAAACCCGAGGGGTCAGCAGCCCACAGCTGGGCCTCAGGCCTTCGCCCTTAGACGAAGCCGCAGGGCCTGTGCCCCTTCCGAGGCAGGTTCGAAACCCGAAGCATCTACTTCTGGGTCTACAGCGCTCGAACCCGAAATGCTCGTCAGCGGAGACATTCGAAAACCGAGGTGCCCCTGTATAACTATGCAACTCCCCCAATTGAAAGCAAAAAAGAGGCTCACCAAAAAGCATTCATTCCATGTTTTTCAGAATAAAGTCCAAACTCCTTACCTTAGCACACAATGCTCCTCATTAGCTGGATTGTTGCTACCTAAGTAATTTTCTCTCCCAACCTTATTCTCCCTCCTTCTGTAAGAACTTGCACTGCTCTACACGAGTGAAGCAGAGTCTCTTCCTTCACACAGCCCGTTCTCTCTGGGTTACTCTTTGCTCTTTCCTATATAAGCAAAGCTCTTACAGGTCCTTCAGGGCCTTTCCAGCATTATCATATCAGGCAAGCAGGACCATCCCCTTGCCACATAATTTACAACCTTCCTAGGGTTCCCATTGCAACCTGCATCCCTACATAGTGTTTAACTCACTACATTGCGGTCTTTGGTTTCACTGCAACACTACCCTCCTCTTCTGCTCCAACACAAGCATACACATCAAAACAAAAGCAAATTTTTAAGCTTGGGATCAGGTCTAGGAGGTATGTGTCCCTGGTTCTGGCCATAAGACCTTTTACAGAGTAGTGTTCCCTAGGTGCTTGCTAAACAAAAATATCTAAAATTGATTCTGTCAATTTTTTACTTGAAATCCTGCAATGTCTCTTCAGAGTCTATAGAATAAAACACCAAACACCTCAACATGATGCAGAAGCCCTTGGTGATTTTGCTTGTTCTTACCTCTCCAGCATCATTTCTGCCCACTGCAGACTGATCCTCAGGCCCCCTACCACTCATGCATGCACACACTGGGTGTTCTGCTTACACCTAACCACTTCCAGGGTGATTGTTCTCAGGCCTCTGCACACTTATGCATGCTGCTGACTTTTCTTGGAATGTCTTTGAAAACCAGCTCCAGGGTCACCTCTGCTCTGAAGTTTTTCCATATTCCCCTTTCCCTACTCCTAGCAATGCTAGAAAACACTCTCCTTTGTTCCCAAGCCTCCATCCAGAACTTTATTTTTGCACTTACCACATGAATCCCTTTATTATGTGCCTTTCCTATTAGACTGCAAGTTCCATTGGGCAGGAACATTGCTTAGTTCATCTTTGCATTCCTAGCACCTAGCACAGTGCCTGCCACACGAGAAGCACACAGTTAATGAATATTTTCTTTAAATCCTTTGATTTAAAGGTGTTTAAAGTTCAAAATGTTATTTTTAAACTTTGTATCATTATTTTCATCATTATGACAAACAATATAGAGGTGATGACTTTTTAAAGTGCAAAACCAGAAAAAAAAGCAAGCTCGCATATTGAAGAATATAGGGGCAGGCTACAAATTTTCAAGATGTGTGTTTTTCTACACCTTCCTGTGAAAAGGAGTCACACTGCTAAATAATTTACTGCACTGGGCCATTTGTTCCATTCAGAATTAGGTGAATAAATGCCAGGTTTAGAGCACCTCTTCAATTCACATTTGCATTGCAAAGAATTAGCCATTCAGGCAATTATTTATCTTTATTTTCCTTCACTTCCCTCCATATTTTGAGACTACTTACAAGTTTTCAAAGGACGGGCTATGAATATAGGCTTTTTATGTCAAACTACTTTACAAGTCAAAATGGTTTGTAGCCTCTCTCAGACATTTTTACAACATAGAATCTACATTTTTTCTTGAACTTTGTACACTTTTTTCTATAATATATATTTTCCTCATATTTTTCCATGATAATAAGCCACCTCTTAGATATTTAAGTCTCCTCTATGGTGACAAGAAGCATACCAATTATTTCAACAAGAAACAAATACAAAAACTGCATAAACTGAGAAAACAGCATTGTGTTATCACAATAATTTGAGATGTCTAGTTGATAATGACACTTAGAATTCACAAGAGCATGTGGTGAGCATTGGCATAGTGCTTCATGTGTGTATCCCAGGTCAGAAGCTGAACTCTTTCTTCTGTGCTTTGGGATTAAAGCCTGAATCACAGAGCCCTGGCTGGGTGGCTCAGTTAGTTGGAGCATTGTCCTGTGCATCAAAGGGTTGTGGGTTCGATTCCTGATCAGGGCACATACCTAGGTTGTGGGTTTGATCCCCAGTTGGGGAGCAAGCTGTAGGCAATCAATCGATGTTTCTCTCTCTCTCTTTCTCTCTCAAAAAAAATAAAAATAAAATAAATCAATAAACATATCCTCAGGTGAGAATTTAAAAAATGTTGAATCACTGAGTGATAGAATTTCCAAACTGAAGAGGCCTCAGAGGTCATTTAGTCCAACTCCTCCATATGAATGCATCCCTTCTACAACATCCCTAGTAAATGTCTCTTCACTCTTTCCTTGAACCTCTTCATGGCTTGAAGGGGGGAGGGGGAACTTACCACCTCCCCCCTCCCAAAGCTCCAGGTAAAAATAAATGCATCTTACTACATTTTAGACAGATTTTCCACCTTCTGTAATAACAGTTATTTTCAGCATTGTGAAACTTACCAATTTGTTTAGTCTGAGTCATATGAGTCTGTTTTGTGTATAAGGAAAGGAAAAAAAGGCAATTATGGAACATGCAAGGCTTTCATTTCTATTTACCTGTCTACCTATATGCTGCCTCTTTCCAGGAAGGATCTTAAATGAAATGACTTAAGACACGTGGATGCAATAGAGTTATTAAAATAGAAATTCAAAGTCCTGAAAAGAAATTCTTGACTCAAAGGCTAATGCAGTTGCTGGCACTGAAATTAAATTTATCCATGGGCTTTCTACAAGTCAATATAAAAGGAAAAATATAGTATATTACACAGTTCTCCTTATCTGATGGAGGAAAGTATACTAATTCTCCATTAAACGAAAACTTTTCTGAGTTTCAAGTAACAATGGGAATTTCTCATGTAGCATCTTATAAAAGAGATGTATTTCTTAGTTTTCTATGTGCATTCATTTCGCCCTCTAATGTACTGCCAAGAACAGTGCTGAATACTCCCTTAAACAATCACACACCTCACTACCTCAATCCAACATCAAACAACCTTTTTGAAAAGTCTGTTGAGCATAGACAAAGCATGGGCTCTGCCTAACTACTTTTCCAAAGGGGGCTGGGAAAACACCTTAAACTAGCAAAATCACTTTCTTTGGTCAACATTATGTGGCAATAGCTTCCATATTCCCAAATTTTAGTATATGAAAAGAAATGAGAAATTGAGTTCATCTCTCCTGGGGCATTACCATCATTCCTTCACCTTTTTTGGAAACAACTGCAGTTGGGTGATCACTACGCACAAATCCATGTCCTTGTGAACTGAGAGAGGTGTATAGAACATGCAAGCAGGGAGTGGAGTAAGGGTCTGCCTGAATACCTGATAAGACGTTGGCTCTCTTAGTGATATTATGAAAGCAAAAGGTGTTATTAAAGCTGGCCTTGCTGCTGGAGGTAATATGAAGAATCTGGAGTTTCTCACTTGCCCCTTAAACACTCCAAATTATTTTCCCAGGAAGGGCATTATAGAGCCCTGCAGACTGAAAAGTTACTGTGACTTCCTGCAGTGAAGCTCCTGTGGTTTTACAGTACTTTCCCCTGTTCTTGGATTAAAGAGTGGGGGACATATGGTCACACACTGACCATTTCGCCTCTGAAGGCCTTTCTGGTGCCTAGCATCATAAAAGGCCCTCAGTAAAAATAAATTGCTTTCCTCACAGTGATTATCACAGTTGTTTGGACTTTACCTAGACTACTTGGTTCCATCATTAAATTTTAAATTACTGAAGACAGAGAGCTCTCACTTCCTTGCCCACACATGAAGCCAGCCAGGCCTAGCTCTGCTTCCTTCTTTATGGCTAGAAAAGACACCTGTCATCTGCGCTTCGTCTGTCCAAATGTGGCAGCTCATGTTCTCTTCTTTCTTTCCTTCCTGTTAATAATATTGGTGTCATTATTACTGTTGAAGTATCTGGATTACATCTGAAGTTCCCTTGAGACCAATAAGCTAGATTCAATGATCACAAATGAGTTATTGTAAAGTGAGTGCAAATACAGTGAAATTAACTTCCATATTGAATGAGGCTATTGGTACCCTAGACAACCGAATATAGTGATGGTGTTACCAC
The DNA here is from genome assembly GCF_054644295.1 of Miniopterus natalensis. Classification (NCBI taxonomy): domain Eukaryota; kingdom Metazoa; phylum Chordata; class Mammalia; order Chiroptera; family Miniopteridae; genus Miniopterus; species Miniopterus natalensis. Next base: position 46,450,183 of record NC_142089.1, read on the forward strand.
AGAGACAATGAGGGAGATCTCACACTTATTCTGAAGAAGGCATAGGAACACCTTTAAATGAGTAACACAAAACAAATGAGCTGGGTTTTTACAGAATTACAATACACTGAATAAACATTTGTTTAAAGCTAGGATAGTACAGGGACATCACAGTAAATGCTAATGTACATGCTGATGGTTGGCAAGTGCAAATAAGCATGCTAATCATTATTCCACATCACAGTTTATTATGACATACAACTGCCAGAAATCAATGTCAAATCCAAGCACGAACCAGCTACCAACAGCATAATTTTCTCTTCATTTTTAGCTATTCTGCCCTCCAAAGCCCCTTTATGATTAGCAAGAAGCCTGGGAATAGGGGATGAAAGATAAAAATAAAAGAGGTCTATGAGTTATTAGATAATTTTTAAATGCCATGCATTGGGGGAGAATCGCCAGTTGAGACAAGTACATATTTCCCTAGAGGATTTTAAGGTATCCCAAAGCGTGCATGATGCACTGGTGAATGGTGGTCTCTAAGAAAGCTCCCTGCTTTGTGTAGCTGAGTCGCACAAATACCTGGTGTGCAAGAAGTTGGCATAGCAACTCTGCACTGCAGTTGTGAATCACAGAGTAAACAGGTGCATAAAACAACTACTTGAATGTGCTTCTCCACAAAGTGGTTAAATCTTGTAAGCATTTTTTTGGAGCTTCTCTTTTTGAGAAATACAAACTCTTCACTCTAACAACTTAAAGCAGCTCATTTGCTGAACAAGAGAGGTATTCGTGACTCATGGAAAGATTTATTCTCTGTATTTTCCCTGGATAAATAAGATGACCTTTAGCCTAAAATTTCCCCCTCACAGTAGACATAATTCTCCATTGACTAGAAAACAGTACTAAAAAACAAGTTTTTCTGTGTTTGTTTAAAAAATTATGTACTTCTAGGAAAAGAATTGCTTACCTCTTGGCAACAGGTCCCTTGAAATCTGGATCAAATTCTCTTGAATCACCTGCATTTAAAACAAATAGCTTTTTAAGCACATAAGCCAATGAAATGGAAAATAAATACATATAAAATATGAATAAAAAATCTACATCTTGGCTAGTCAACTGCTCAGTGCAGTGTTGAATTCATCCTTCTGTCCAGTGAGACTCCAGTTATACCTTGCCTACAGCTGTCAAACTTTCTCCCTCTTTCCAGCTAGAAGCAAGACTAAAAAGAGTCATTAAGGACCATAATCTACGCACCTTGCACACATAGCCTCTCACTGTTCTGAGCAGCAACGATATAGAGTGTATACCAAACAGGAAATCTGAAGCCCTTCCAACCTACAAAGACGTTTTGCCATCTGCCATGGCCAAGTATTGCTGAGTACTTGTGAAGAGCACAGTATAACAGAGATGCCTGCTTATCCCAGTTCTCCCTGTCCTCTTGGGGGATTAGGCTTTGCTTCAAGAAGCTGGAATATTAGTCACCGCTGTTCTCTGCCATGTTTGCTGTATGACATATATAAATCATTATTATAATATATAAATGTCATTTGTATTGACTTTTTTTTTAATTTTTTTTAGACCCACTACCAGACTTCACACCATTTGGGGATATGCCCTAGTCATTCATTGTTGCATCATGATTGTAATATATTACCCTCATCATAAAGCACCTATTGTACTCCGAGAGCTCTGAGGGGATACGGAAGATAGATAAGGTGTGGTCCCTATTTTGGAGACCTTACAACTGGTGGGGCAAGGTCCACATATCGATTCAGTCAACAGATGTTTTTTGAGAATCTTTATATACCAGGTCCTGTGCTATAATACATGAACAATGAATATACCATATAAAACAATTAATAAAGGACTAAATTGTGTGGTATTAGCTTTAAGTGTTACAAGAGCTCTGAGAAAGTAGGTTTCATCAAGGACTAGAGGAGTCGAGAGGGTTTCATTCCAGAAATGAGATTTTTTTTTTTAACAAAAAGGAAAGGAGAAATATGCTGGGTGGTTAAAACTAGAATTCTGTTAAATTCTGTAACTGTTTATTGATCTCTTGTTATGTGCTCTGCATTAAATGAGGCACTACAGGAGATACAAGATTTAGTGAAGCACAGTTTCTGTCTTCAACAAGCTAACAAACTAGTGAGCAGGGAGAGAAATAAGAAAAGTATACAAATCACTATAATACAAGGAAGGTATGACAAGAGGGGTACATAAAAAGTATTAGGAGAGTTCTAAGGATGGAAAGGTCACATTCAGTTGAGATTAGTCAGGAAGGGTTCCTAGAGCCACAATATTTTGGGACAGGTAAAGTTTAGACCTGTAGAGATGACTTAAGTCATAGAGCTGGGAATGCATGTCCTGTTTGTGGGGATGGGAAAAAGATCAGCTTGAATGGAGTACTGGATAATGGGCTAGGAGGGAGGAAAAATAAAGCGGAATAGAGTATGGGATCAGACTACAGAAAGCCTAAAACCAGGGATGGAAATTATTTTTCATCTTAGGCCACAGGGAGCCATAGGAGTTGAACAAGGGGGGCATGGTAGAAGCAGGGCTTAAGGAAGAGCAATCGAGCAGCAGTGTGCAAGTTGTATTACAATGTGCAAAGTCAAGGAGACCAACCAGCAGTCTATTGCAATAACAGAGGGGAAGTAACGTGAGCTACTTCCACCGAAGAGAAAGATTCAAGACTCATCAGAGTGGTCAGGTGGCTTAGGGATCAGGAGTAATGGCGCGAGAGTCAGGCTGCTGTTCTTTATCACTTACTTTCAGTGACCCTGGACAGGTCATTTCACTTCTCTGAGTCTCAGTTTTCATATTTGTACATGGGGATTGTAGCAGTACCTATGTCATAAAGTTGTTATGAAGATTGAATGAATTAATACCTTTAAAGGTGCTAAACACAGTGGCTGGTGCTTAGTAAGCCCCCAATGTTCATTATTAGCCACATAATTGCATGAAAAGATAAGTAGAAGTTGATGCATGTTAAGACGTGGGGTTGTTGTGAGCAATTTTTCCTATGTCTCTTAGCCATCTGTATGTCCTCTTTGGAGAAGTGTTTATTTAGGTCCTTTGCCCATTTTTTAATTGGATTGTTTGTCTTCCTTTTGTTAAGTTGTGTGAGTTCCTTATGTATTTTGGATGTGGGGTTTAAAAAACAGAAGTCAAAGATGGCTCCAAATCAAGAGCATACAGATCTAGACATTGTGATTCACAGTTACTTCTGGTCTTTTACCTCGGTTTAAAGAAAGGTTGATGCTATTAAAACAGTTGGGAATGTTAGTGGGTGGAAGAAATTATGAAGTTGTTATAAGAAAAAGAGCATGAGATTGATTTTTGCTCTTTTTAAGTTTGAAGTGACAACTAATTGAAAAATCCGGCATTCAACCGCAGTTAAGAAACTGAAGCCTTGGGTCAAGTCTTGAGATACATATTTGGAAATCAAGTTTATATCATGAAAAGTGATGAGCTCCATTAAGAACATTGGATCTGTCAGGTATGCAGAGTAATGTTATAATGACAATAACAATAATGTTTAACATGCTTTTATTTATTTATTTAATTTATTTTTAAGAAGTTTAAGATTTTTTAAAAATATCTTTTTATTGATTTCAGAGAGAAGACGGGAGAGGGGAGAGAGAGAGAAACATCAATTGGCTACGTCCTGCATGCCCCCTACTGGGGATCGAGCCTGAAAACCGGGCATGTGCTCTGACTGGGAATTGAACAAGTGACCTCCTGGTGCACGGGACGACATTCGACCAACTCAGCCACACTGGCCAGCCTAACGTGATTTTGGCATTAAATGCTAAGCACTGTACTAAGTGTTTTTTTGTACTACTTTGTTTTCTTGACACAATAATCTTATTAGGTAGGAGGACTGGAAACTATTATTAGCCTCATGCTACATATGTAAAAACAAGGCATAGAGAGGCTAAGGAACATGCCCACAGTCACATAGATGAAAAATGGTCCACCTGGAATCCACACCACCCAGTCTCACTGTAGCACAACAGATCCTATTAGTCGCACCCTGTAAAGCCAACATTGGTTCCTACTCCAGGAGGAAGTGTGTAAAATGTTTCCTGTTTGAGACAGTCCATATATACTTCAGTGTCAAGTGTTCTGACACACTGTCAGCTTCTCTTTTTCTGACTGCTTGAAGGACTCTGCCTCCCAGTAAGAAATATGTTTCAGGGTGTCTAATCCCCTTTCTCTGGGAGCTGACCTCCTCCAGTAGCCAAGTTTCTCCCGTGTGCCTGTTTCCTGGCAATCAGTGACTGGGTCTAGTTTGGACACGAGACCCAAGCTGGGCTGCTCATTGCTGGCCACTCTATCCCAGGACCGTAGAATTAGAATGGACAGTAGTTAGTCAGTGGGAGACTGAAACTGCAAAATATAAAGCTTGAAGATCAGAGAAGCAGAGAAAGCTGGCTTTCAGAAAGAAATTACTGAAGCAAATGTAGAAAGAGAAGCAGGGATGGGAGTTCTGCTGGACTTTAGGCTCCTGTTTCAGTCCCTACCTGAGGCCCAGAGTTCAGCTTCATGAGACACCTGTATCCTTTTACTAAAGTCTCCTTCCTTGATTTTTTTTTTTTGCTAGTTCGGTTATGGGCATCCAAAGAGTCCTACTAGTACATTCACTCTCTTAGCTCAACTTAGGTTTCAACAATTCATTTTAACAACATTTATTATGTTCTCACAATAGACAGGTGGTGGGGATCCAAGGATGAATTCTTGAGACTAAGTCTGCTTTCACGAATCTCACAGTTGAATAAGAAATATAAAATCAAGACAATAGTTGCAACACTATGTGATTGCCATGATAGAGACATGCAGAGGGTGCCATGGGGCACAGAGGGACTCATCAATGGGTAGGTGTCCTGTCTCCAGCTCCTGACTGATTCTGAACTTGGGCTTCACCTTCTACCAACCCTCTGGCCCCAGTGCCCTTTGACTTGGCTCTTCCACTCTGTGGATAACTGGTGCTGGTATTCTTGCTGGTCCAGGTTTTAGTCCCCTAAAGTGGCTGAACAGCTAAAATATCTCAGAACTCTTTTGGGGGTGGTTGGGAGGTACAAATTTCCAGCCCTTCCACCAAATACTCTATTTCTGTAGGTCTGGGATGCATCTGGAAATGTGCAGTTTTTAAAAGTCCCACCAGAAAATTCTGATGCACAATCAGACTTAGGGAGCACTAGGCCACTTAATTTATTCTGAATTTCATTCTTAACCTCTATCTTAGTTCATACGTAGTCATTAATTCTAGCTGTATGTAACAGAACAAACCTGATGGGATGGGAGAAAAGCAGCTCATCGTGATGTGTGTGAGCTTTGGGGAACACCACAATTAAGGGTAAGAGAAAAACGGACAGTTATAGAAAGAGAAACAAAAAAGTGACATTTAAGAAAGCCAAAGAATTTCAAGAAAGAAGGAAGATTATAAATGTCCCAGAAAAATGATTTTTAAGTGAATACTTACTTGTACCAAGGACTGCTATAAGTACTTTATACACACATATGCTTCGTTTGCATAATTCCACATAGAATAAGGTGAATTGTCCCCCCTTGAATTGTGCAATACAATATCAGTGGTATATTTATGATGTCATGTAATGATCCCAGTAATTCTGTGATTTAAATCATTGTTATCATTCCATTTTAAGATGAGAAAGTTGAGGCACAGAAGGGCAAGCAGATGTGCTCTAGCCTACTCAGTTAACAAGAGGTAGACAGGGAACTGGAAGGCGATCTGACCCCAAAGCCTGTATTGAGCTCCTGGGCAGTAAATTCCTCATTAGTGATCTTAGAGAGATTCCACAGATGACTGGGGAGAGAAGGTGGGATGAAAAGGGTTAGGAACTTTTACTGCTCCTGTAATTATTCTCTTTTTACATTAAAGATAAGCTGAACTGGTTTAAAAGTATCTAGGCTGGCTTTCAATTTTGGTGTGATTTGTACTTCAGCAAGTGAAAAAGGAGACTGCAGGGTAAGTGAAAATGCTATTGTCAAATCTGTCTGAAAGCTGACACATTCTGACTGTAAATCCTGGCTGCCTTAAAGTTCAGTTGAAAATACACCCAAACCACAGTCCAATGGTAAGATTTATCTGATTCCATAGAGTAATGACAGCTGGAAAGCGATGACTTCAGCCTGCCCCACGTGCTAGCAGAATTTGTATTGTTATGCAAATTTTTATTTCCTGAAATCAATACAGGGCATTGCTTTTTCAGAGGCCTTCATATGCTCTAATTGCTTTTCTGGAATAAATAGACTGACGGGCCAGCTAAATGAGAAAAGCTACAAAGCTTCACTGTCATATAGCTTAGCTAGCTGAATATAATTCACATTTCTCATTTAAAGGAAAAGAAAAAATTAAAATTGGGTAATCATAGTAAAAGCTTCTTAAGTTCACATGACTCTTTGATCATCAAAATTATGACAATATAATCACTAAAATTATTCATGATAGACAGTCGCACATTTGTTATGGTAGTTAACAGTTTGTATTGTACTCATGCAATGTAATTATTCTTACTAGAAATAATTTATGAAGGCTAAGGAAAATAGTCCAGGTAATTAATTCAATTCATGGGTGCAGATTTCACATGACTGTTGAATGCAAATGGCAAGATAAAGCGGCCAGTCATGCTTGAAAGACTTCTTTCTTTGAAAGCAATCTGTTTCTCAAAGAAAATGACACTATAGCTACCATTGATTTTTTTAAAATAAAAAGCAGAAATCTGAAACTTTTCATTTTATTCTTTTAATATATTCTCCTTCAGAACATCTAACGTGATATGGAGAGCAAAAGGAGAATTAAGGTCAGGCAAACAAGTATTTTAGGGCTTAGTACAATTATAAGCAAGCAAGTCAGATAATTTTCCAATAAGCATGGAAAAATGGTGTCGTATAAAATTAAGTCTTGCTTGAATATTCTACAACGGCCAGTGGAGAATTGTAAATAATTAAATGCTTGTTTTACTTTATTTTTTAAATGTGTTTATGACTTTGTGTCTATAAATGAGGGCCTGCCACTTCATCTAAGGAAAGGGTTTCTTTTCCTCCAAGTCTCAACAAAGGATAAAAAGCCATGTTCTTTGCCATTTCTTACAGGTTAATGTCCCTACGTCTCAGCCCAGCACCCATGGCCTTTCATGCTGTCTCACCAGCCTCATCTCCTACCATCCCTCACTTCAGACTTGATCTTCTAACAGTTCTGTACTGTGATGTCATCTCTGCCACCCACAAATCTTATGATCTAGGGAAAATTACTGTTTATCTCTCCGAAATTCCATTTTATCATCTACAAAATGGTAGATACTAGTGTAGGGATGCAGAATGAGTCACCCCAAAATGTGTTTCTGTGTATGTGGATTATTTTGAGCTCAAGGCCATGGAGACCCTTTGGGCTCAAGAGAAACTTCTGCCTTGCCCTCCCCAAATACCTAGAAGAATTTAAATCAGAGGCTTTGCCCATAATAAGAGATTATCAGAGATAACATTTTTCAGTTATCATCTGGCAGGGCAAACTAGTAGTTACTGAAAATCTTCTCTTCTTATTGTTCCCCAATGACTTTCTTCCCCTCTGAAGCCCTAAGGCACCTTACCTCAAAATTCCACACATACCTCACTTTAACTTTCTGCCCCTAAACTTCTCATGTATGTGAAGTCTCTGGCTCTCTCCTATATGTGGGGTTCCCATATGTACATATGTAATTGAATTTGGTTATTTTTTTTTCTTGTTAATCTGTCTCATGTAGATTTAATTATTGGACCAGTCAAAAGAACTTGAAGGGTAAAGGAAAATTTCTTCCTTCCCCACAGTAGCAAAAAATAAAAATGAAAAAAGGAAGAACCAATTTCTGCCTTTGGAGTGACCATGGGAAATAACAAAGTATATGTAAATTATCCTCATAACTAAAGTAGGTCAGTGTAGAATGCATGCAACCCAACTTTAGTTGAATTACCCCATAGGTTATAAGTGACACCAATAATTCTAGAAAGGTTTCAATGACTAAGCTGGGTGTGATATTTATGGAATGACATTTTGAAGGATAGGAATTCTGAAGATGCTTAAAGAAAGAAATGTGTCACATGGGAAAGCTGGACAAAAGCACATGCTCAGCCACCTCAGCCACAACAAAGACTACACCTGGGAGAGGAGACATGAGAGCAGTTAGGGAAATGAAGCACATCATTGAGAGGTAGGATAGGACTTACAAAGCCCCTCAAGTCTTCTTGTTACCAGAAAGGGGACCCTGGCCCTGAGTGGGTCTGCCTAGGGCCAGCTGGTGTGTGGGTTCTTGATTTCATGAAGGGAAGATGTCACAACATAAGTCTAGGTGATTTGTAGGGGATGTTTATTAAAGCTGCGGATATGCAACAAGGAAGGGCCTAGGATAGAAGAAGAAACAGGAGAGGGACTAGGTGGGGAAATGAGCCCAGGCTGGGCTGCTTTGGCTAACTAAGAAGTCAGAGAAAAAGGGGGCCTTTACAGGTTCGGGGGTTAGCCCAGGACAAACTGTCACTGCCCATTGCTCCTTAGTTGCAAGTCTAAAAAATGAATGCCTATAGGGGAAGAAAAAGAGGAAGGGAAAGGTAAGGGAGTGCTGGCCTTGAGACCTTCTTTTTAAGGGTTTTTAAAGACTGGGAGTTTAGGAGAGTATCTCAATAGAATATTCATCAGCTTTATGCTGATGTGCCAAAATAAGATTTACTCCCTTAATGTCATCTGTCATTGGGTGTGGTTGGCAAATGGCACAAACTGGACTTCTGCTATCTATCTCCAAGTGGGGTGATTTAAGCTTTTTACCCTCTGGTTAGGGAGATGTGTAAACTATTTACTCTTAAGTGTCCCAGGTTACAGAAGATAGGATTTTGCAATTTACTAGTTGGCTGTAAACTTAACTGTTTGTCTCAGTTTTCTATTCTGCTTATCCTGGCTTACTAGCCTGTCTCAATGTGAGGAAGGACCACAATTGTCACGAGTCTATGTTTCTGCTTGATGCAGAGGAAATAGAAGAGTTAAAGTCAAGGAACCAACAAGAAGATTGTTGTCTTATTTCACACACTGATGGTAGGTGCCTGACTGAGGCTGTAGAGAGAATGAGGCAATTCCAGAAGCATTACAGAGGAATACATTCAGTGGGGGTGAAGGAAAGGGCATGGTACCAAGCTTCATCACCTAATGACAGCAATTCCTCATGCAGAAAATGATGTGTATTCCAGAAGCTCATCTTCAGCAGAAACATGACCCCACGATAGACACGGCAAGATTAATGAAAATGCAAATGAGATTCCTTCAGCGCTGATTCAAACCAAACAATACAGTGGTATCATGACCTTATGATGGTTTTTCTCCCAGTGTCAGTAACTTCCTAAAGGCATGAGATGATAAATCACTCTGTTTTACATCAAGAATGTCAAATCTCTCACTTTAAGAATGATTTTTCTAATCACAGGGTTGGGTTTCTAAATAGTTTGCATCATTATTTGAAATAATTCATCCTATGTGAACAGAAATCATTAACATTTAGTTAGAATGTTAACCTTAGAAGTAATAACCTAAAAGAAGCAACCTCCACTTCCACTGAGCAGGCACAAGAAAACATACATAAAGCCCTCAGGGTGCTTCTAAATAGACTGATTTTATAGGCATTGTTGAAAGATGCACGTTTAGGGAGCATTGGAAATGCACCTCTAAAAAAATGATTTTTCTTGACTACTATGAAAAAGCAGTGAATCTGTGCTATAGAACAGCCATGAATTATTAGATAATCACACATCTACTCAGAATAAATAAAATTCTGAATCAATATTGATTTAAAAAGAGAGTCTGGAAGCAAACAAGAACATGGATTGAGTCTGAAGGTTATTGGAATGGGTTTTCTAACGCTTCTTTCTAAAGACCCGTGACATACTCTAATTACAATGAAGAGACTCCTTATTTTCTTCCAATTTCATAGGTTGTGCATTTCATTATATGCCAGTCTCCTTTCCCTCACCTCCTAAAAAACAAAAGTACAATTTCACAAGCAGAGATAGGAAATAAAGAGCATTTCACTCACGCTGGATCTAAAAATAAGTGACTTCGCCTTGCTTTTCCATCTGCAGATTTCAAGCAATAGCACAGTAAATGAACAAAGGCTGGGAAAGATGATAGCTTTGAAAGTGACCCTTACACAAATATAAAAATTAACTTTTGCAAATAAGGAGCAAATTGTCTTTAAAGTTACAGACGAGTAAAAGATTTTCCATTGAACTTAAGAATAAACACTCCTAAAGAAAAATCCAAGAATGTGTCAGTTTATCACACGTGCATAAAGCAGGTTAGCAGATAGTGATAACATCTCTTCTGCTTCCTAGCATTGCCCACAGGTTATTGATGAAAACAAAATTAAACTGCTTATCAATCCTGACTTTTGCCACAACTCAAGAAGATGAAAGATAATAATCACTGGAGAAAAAAGAAAATCCCTACTCCTGGGCCTAAAGGGTAGGAAAGAAGACATATTTTAGTGCCTCATTTCTATCAAAGCATGATGCTTCAATGCATATAAACTACAGGTGGGGTACACTGTTAGAATCAGTACTACACGCAGGGCCTTTCACCAATGGTTCAGACCAGGCATTCAGGATGTGAAACAGGATTAACACGCAGCAGGGATACACCCAACCTGCTCCACCTGTGATCTCAGTTCAGAGAGAGAGAAGACAAGAGAGAGGCTGAGATTCTTCCTTCTTGGGGCTGGGGGTGGGAGGTGGGGAATGAGTGGGCTTTTGTTGTAGAACAAGGGAATCACTTGGAAAGGATGCCTGGAGGCTTATCTCAGTCCCTCAGGGAGCCCGGTCTCCTTGGATCAAGTCAAGGACAAAAGAGCTTGTAAGTTCTATGGCGCCAGCATATGTGAGGGAGAATTGCTCATAAAATTTTCTTCTCACGAAATGGGATCTTTCACAAAGAGACTGGACACACTGTAAGCTCACTGTCAAAAGGCAACTTTGGGCTTCTTTTACATTCTGTATAGATGTAGGAGAGTGAATGAAAGACTAGGGAAGGGAAATCTAGCACTCAAGACAAGGTTTTGCCTCATAATCTTCCATAATGGAAATAATAGAAAACTGGGAAGATAAACTTGTAAATAAAAGTCTCCCTGTTAATTCCAATTCCAAAAGTATGAGAAGTTCAACTCTAACTCTCTCTCTCTCTCCAAAAACAAAAACTCTGATATAAAGCTTAAAGAATATCTTATTAAAAGCACTGAAAATTTGACAAACCAGTGAAGAAATGCCAGGTCAAAATCTAAGAGAAAGTAAGAACCCAGAGAGAAGGATACTACTAGCGTCACTACAGGCTCAAATTTACCAGCTTAGCATATTCAAAGAGCAAGAGGGACAGAAGACAGCCCAGAGGCTGCTCAAGATGAGTGAGTAGGAAATCATCCCTCCTTAAAGTTGAAACTCCAGTGGGCTATGCCTCAGACTGAAACCCACCGCACCCTTAAGAAAGCCACCTTCACACTGAGCAGAATGATGGCAGGAAACACCCTCATTTGAATTTGCAGTGTATGGCAAGTAATCTAAAGTGGAGTCAATCCACAGGTGCTCCTAGAACACTGACAGACAAACAGCAACAGACTCCTGTTGGAATGCATCTATATTCTAATAATCATCAAAAGTAATTTTCCAAAGAATATATGCAACTCACAATGAAAAAATAACACATTGCATAAGGAAACAGGACACTATAAAAAAGTTAGATCATTAACAGGCAACAGCAGGCTCACAAAGTTTTCAGATATTTAAATTATTAGTCCCGGATTATAAAACATCTATGCCTACTGCTTTGTTTTGGTTTTTTTCAGAAATAAGAGACAAACTTGAATATAAATGTGAAGAACTATAAAAAATTACCTAGAAACTTCAAAAATAAAGAAAATTTCATCTGGAAGTAAAAACATAGTAAATGAAATGTAGAATTTAGTGGGTAAATTTTAAGGTCAGATTAGACACAGCTAACAAGACAACTGGCAAACTGGAAAGTAAATCAATGTAAATTGTTCAGAGTGCAGCACAGAGAAACTAAGAATGGAAAATATTAAAGAATAGCTTCTATACTGAGTGTAGATTGAGAAGTTTTAATATATCAAATCAGATTTCCAGAAAGAGAGAGCGGAGAGGAAGGGGAGAGGTAATGAAAGAAAACAACTGCCAATGTAAAATTCTGTATCTAGTGACACTGTGTTCAAGAAAAAGGGTGAAATAAAGGCAATTTCAGGCACAAACAAACACACAACAAGAGAATATGCCACTGGTAGGATCTCGTTAAAGTATATTAAGCAGGTATATATTTCTGAGAGAAGAAAAGTGAGCCAGATGGAAGGTCTTTGATGAGAGAAGGGGCGCAGAAGGAAGAAAGTGACCACTGGCTGTAGAAAGCAATAATCACAAAGTCTTGTGGGGTTAAATAAAACAAGATAAAATTACCACAATTAGAGAACGTAATCCAGGAGTTGAAGTACTGTAGGCTTTTTGTATCGTGTAGAAAGTGGTGAAACATTCATGAATTTTAAACTTTAATAAGTAGGCATGCTGCAATTTTAAAAGAGTAGAATCAGCATATATTACTTCGAAAACAGTATAGTAAGGAAAATAGAATAAGAAAAATTAGCCAATCCAAAATCAGGTAAGGAAAAGAAGAAAAATACACAAAACGGTCCGGGGAATGTGAAAACACAGATAAAGCGACGGACATGGCGACAAACTGAGTATTTGCAGCCTCCCTAACTTCCTATGCTGAAGCCCTAACTCCCAAGAGGATGGTATTTGGAGGCGGAGTCTCCGGGATGGCATTAGGTGTAGGTGAGGTCATGAGGGTGGGACCCCTATGATGGGATTAGGGTCTTTCTAAGAAGAGGAAGAGATCAGAGCTAGCCCGGTGCTATGTGAGGACACAGTGAGGGGGGACCATCTTCAAGCCAGAAAGGACCTGGGCGGCATCCTTTCGAGCAGCTCTATAGAAAGGTCAGCACAGCTGGGCACAGGGAAATGCTTCAGGCTTTCTGAAGACAGCTCAAGGTACAGCCCAACCAGGTATCCCCAAGGCTCCAGGAGTGATGGGACACCTGAACGAAGGCAGCTAGAAGGGCTCACAGAATCCGATGAGCTCTCCCCGAAAGCCTCCTAGGTTTTCCCATTCTTCCAGGGCTCTCCAAGTCAAGTTTGATTTTTAATTTCATAATAATAATTTTGGCACATAATTAAATTATTTAAAACAAAAATAATAATTCTCTCATCCTTTTTCCACCTTTCCCATTAACTGTAGTTCTGTTGTTTCATCATTATAAAAAAACAAAAAGCTTTCCTTTTCTTTTAAAAAAAATGGGCAAAGGACCTAAATAGACACTTCTCCAAAGAAAACATACAAATGGCTAAAAGACATGAAAAAATGCTCAATGTCGCTAATCATCAGAGCAAATTAAAACCACAATGAGGTGTCACTTCACACCTGTCAGAATGGCTGCCATCAACAAGTCAACAAACCACAAGTGCTGGCGAGGGCGTGGAGAAAAGGGCACCCTGGTACACTGCTGGTGGGAATGCAGACTGGGGCAGCCACTATGGAAAGAGTATGGAGGTTCTTCAAAAGATTAAAAGTTGACCTTCCCTTTGGCCCAGTGATCCCACTTCTAGGAATATATCCTAAGGAACCCCAAACACCAATCACAAAGAACTTATGCACCCCTATGTTCATAGCAGCGCAGTTTACAGTAGCTAAGATCTGGAAACAGCCCAAGTGCCCATCAGTAGATGAATGGGTAAAAAAGCTGTGGGACATTCACACCATGGAGTACTACGCAGCTGTAAAGAGGAAAGACCTTTTGGCCTTTGGCACAGCATGGAGGGAACTAGAGAGTATTATGCTAAGTGAAATAAGCCAGTCAGAGAAAGACAAGTGCCACATGATCTCGCTTATATGTGGAATATAATAAACAAAATAAACTGATGAACAAAGAGGATCCAGAGACATGGAAGCATGGAACAAAGTGAGGGATCTCAGAGGGAAGGCAGGGGGGAGGGTGTGGGTGGAGAGAGATTAATCAAAGAATTTATATGTTTATAAGCACAACCCATGGACAGCCATTGGTATGGGGAAAGCCTTGGGGTGGGATGGATGTGGGGTGGAGGGGATCAGTGGGGATAAAAAGGGGACATCTGTAATATTTTCAACAATAAAGATAAAGAAACTTAAAAAAAATAAAAATTATCACTTCTCGGCCTTTTGGCTAAGATCAAGTGTAAAAAAATAAAAATTTTTTAAAAAGTTTTTATTGATTTCAGAGAGAGGAAGGGAGAGGGAGGGAGAGCTAGAAGCATCAATGAGCAGAGAGAGTCATTGATCGGCCGCCTCCTCCCACTGGGGATCGAGCGCACAACCCAGGCCTGTGCCCTGACCGAGAATCCAAACGTGATGTCCTGGTTCATTGGTCGAATGGCGACTGAGCCACACCCAGCCCGGCTAGCTTTACTTTTCAATAACTGAAGAAGTCAGCTAAGTTTGTAAAGAAAGGAACAGTAAAACTTCACCAGGAGAATAAATAATAAAGGTGAACCAGGTTACCTCATTACCAAGTTTTTGGTTTAAGTTTTCCTATTGCTTGGCCATGTTACTGCTTCCAGCTCATATTCTCAAGCTCCAATCATAGTTTCCCACAATCCACTTTTACCAGCGGGCTCTGAGCTGCTAAGATACTATTTATCTATATTTTAAAATAAAATTGAATAGTTTAGCTTTTTTCCACTGTAGGTGGTTCTGACTAAATAAAGAACTTTCTTCAAAGAATAGAAAAATTCTATTCCTCAGTGCTTTACACCCTGGCTTAAAGCCAGACCTGGTAACCCAGTAAAGAATGTCAAGCTCCTAAAATTAACATTGTAAATTTTCCTTTCGTTCTAGGAGGAAAGAATGAATTTCTGGGCTCTTTGTACCCACAGGCCAAAACATATACTTATCCACATCTGAAATAACTATTTTACAAAGAATATCACTTTAATGATTTGTTTTTTGGAATTTCTTTCACTTAAAACAATTCCACTCATTTATAACTCCTTTTATCTCTCCAGCTACTGGAACTGACTTAGGCTCAGGTAACATATTGATCAGAATATTGCCAAGTGTGGTTTCCTATTGCAAAGGTGGCCAAGTGTGTGTGTGACATCTTCCATGCAATTTATATAGACTAAGTATTCCTGACCTCTTGTCCTTGTACTAAAGTGCTCCTGCCTTACCCTATAAGGCAAACCAAACTATGATAAAATGTAAATATGTAGCTACAGAAGTAGAAAGGAAGAAATGAATGGGGACTTGTTAATATGCAAACATGTATCATGAATCTCTGATTGGGAACATAAGGTAAGGATCTAGGTCCATTTTGCACAAGGTATCCTTGTTCTCTGGTTACAAAAGCTAGGAGACACTTGTTAACATTTGAAAACTTTTAGGGAAAATTTAAGAATATTATGAATGTCTAGGTACAAACAAAAACCTCGAGGAAAAGTTTAAAAAAGCATGATGTTGGTGGAGCACAGAGTCTGAGATCTAGGTCTAATCCTGGCCCAGCACCAGTAACCTGAGTGGTGTGGGAAAAATCCTTTGACCCTTCTGAGCTTTAAGTATGAAATGAAGTGATTGAAGGCGATACCCATGGTTCCTTCAGGCTCTAAACAGCTGGCCTATGATAAGTCCTGCACAAATGCTTGTTGAATAAAAATACCTACAACTGCCCCAGCCGGTTTGGCTCAGTGGTTAGAGCATCGACCCGAGGACTGACGGGTCCCGGGTTTGATCCCAGCCAAGGACATATAACTGGGTTTCAGACTCGATCCAGCCTGGCCAGACTGCTCAGATCCAAAGTGGAGAGAGTGTAAACCACCAGGGAACTTCAGAGTAGGTCTCATAGGCTATAGGCATGGTGTTTCTCCTGGAGGGCTCTTTTATAACTTTAAAGAGGAGAAATAAGCCACTTGAAAGCAGGTGGGAAAGATCAGCCACTTCAAAGAAAGACCCAAAAAGTCTTCATCAGCAATTAGTCTTTACTAACCAAGTATGTAGTTTTCCTAGATTTTCATCATCTGTTTATTGTATTAGTATGCATTTCTTAATACACTGTCATGAAGGTTTCTTAGACTAAGCTAGCACTTAACACTCAGACTATGACTTACCATATTGCTTGTTCTTTAACTGAGAGTCTGATGGTGCTTCTAGAAAAAAGCACAAAGAAAATATCTTTATTTGTAAGGGTTGGTGACTCTGGATCTCTATACCCATATCTCCCCATCCTAGAAATCCTAGTCCTTAGACTTTGACACAGAGTAACATAAGGTCAGTTGAACTAGCTCAACTGATACTAAATACCCAAACTTACTGATACTGAACATTCACTCTTAAGAAATTAAAAGAATTGCATGAAGGTGCCAGAAGTAAAAGGTTTGGGTGTGGGGAAATAAAGCTGTGAACTCTTCCATTTTTACCCACAACCTGTACAATGCAGATAATATGCACAGTCATAAGACGTTCAGCACCAAGAAATGAAGTACTTTGTTTACTTTTACTTTATGTTACTGTACAGGCCTCGTAAGACACATTAATCATGAAAAGCTTTACATGCATTAAATACCTTTAATTACATGCAGAATAACCAGGGTAGATTAGATAAAAGAGATGTAATTCTAATTCAGCAGCCACACTTTAACCATATTATATATATGGTGTTTTGCTTTAACAGGAACCCCCCCACACATGATAGTTACTAAGACAGCCTACTCAATTTGATAGATATTATTACTTGTATTTATTTGGGGGGAGATGAGGCAGTAAACTCCATAATGATAGCACCCTAAGGATTTAAGGTTAAAATAATCCCATACAGCCCAGCCTGCGTGGCTCAGTGGTTGAGCATCGATCTACGAATCAGGAGGTCACGGTTTGATTCCTGGTCAGGGTACATGCCCGGGTTGCAGGCTCCATCCCCAGTCGGGGGCACACAGGAGGCAGCCAACCAATGACTCTCTCATCATTGATGTTTCTATCTCTTTCTCCCTCTCCCTTCTTCTCTCTCTAAAAATCAATAAAAACATATTTAAAAATAATAATAATTCCATATGTATGTGAAACAAAAATATTAATACTTTCCATGAACATGCTTATAATCACACTTGTCAACCCATTAATGAAAGCTATTGAAAACAATTCCAACGATCGACCTGATGGACAGAAATTACAACGCTGGCCTAAGCATCAGTGCTTCTCCTCAACCCAACAATAGTAGATCATTGAGTCAGGGCTGGAATAAAGTTCTAGGGAAAGTGAACATTCATGAACTGTGTTCACTTGGGGAAAACAATAATGATAATTAAAATAGTAACCAATTTTATTATGTACTAAGTGCCATGGTTCAGTTACATTATCTCATTTAATACTCACAACAGCCCTTGCTGCGGTCACAGTAATCAATTCTCTTCTAAAAACCAAAGGTGGGGCTTCCAGAGGCAATGTGAACCTTAGGGTCTGATCTCTGCCTACAGTCATCCTGCTAGTAAGAACGGGACCTGGATTCAAACGTAGGTCTGTGCGGCTCTAGACTCCACTCGTAACCAGTACAACTACTTGCCTCTAGTACTATCAAATTTATGACAGAAATCAAGATTATGTGTAATATTTTTTAGGGCATCCTTGCCTTCTTTAAAACAGCAGTGTTGGATCACATTCAATAGGAGGCTGAGCATCGTCTGACTCCCTGGCTTTTTTATTGGGGACATATAGGTTTCAGACTTACCATTTGAAAAGCCCACTAAAGTTCCCCAAATGTCATAAGATGGACCATCTCTCACAGGTTTTATTAGACTATTGACATGTATGTGCAAGGCTTAGTGTCTGAAAGATAGAATAAAATGTCAAGATCCAATTCTAACTGCTTCGTTCCTGTTCTTGGGCTCTAAGGGACCAAACTTGCCTTTAATATCCCAAATATACTAAAAAAAAAAAAAAATTTGAGGTCTGGTTTATTAAAAAAATCACAGGTCACAGTGGTTTTTATAAAAGGCTCAAGAGTGTGCCATTCTAATCAAATGCTAGCTCACACAATCAGAGCCCCCTCCTCTGACGTTCCCCAGCCCCCACCCCAGATATATATACTAATGAACTCCCCCCGTGAGCCCAGGCCCTTCAGGAATTAGTGCTGCGCACAGTAGGATGTGCATCAGTCAGCCCAGCCCTAGCAAATGAGGGAGAGGGAACTGAAATACAGGTGCTTTGCAAAGAGTGCAATCCTCACAACCACCACACGCAGTCGGTGTCACTATCCCCCTTTTACAGGTGGGGGATGTGGAAACTCAGACTGGTAAAAGCATTTGACCAAGATTGCATGGTTTTGTCGTTGAACAAAGCAAAGCAAAGAAATAAAGCAGGACCTACGTGCAGGTCTCCCGTTTCCCAGACTAAATATTATGCCATAAAATTTTGACTCTGCCCTCCCAGGTTTTTGCACAGTGAATGAAAAAAAATCAAGGCTCCTCCTTTGGTGTGATCAATTTACAAAATGGTTGAGCCAGCTTTCTGTATAAGCTTCTGTCTTTTTGGAAAGCTGCTGTGAGAATATCCACATCTTATGCAGACTGCCTGGTGGTGTGTACAGACACCAAAGCCAAGTCATTCTGACCGTGGCAACAGCTGGCAAGACTGAAATCTGAAGCGAGATAAACTTCTGGACATGCATCCTGCCCACCTATATCTAGTTGGTAGAAACAGTATGTGATTGAGGATGGGAGCAATGGGCTCCCCTCCAGAGCTCTGCCTTCTTACTACCTTTGTTCCCTTTTCCTTTATTACTTGAAAGGTGCTTAGGGGGATGCGGATTGGGTGGAGATGGGGGTGGAGGAGGGAGTAGGAGGGCAACTGAACACACCTGACTGTCACATAAAAGGCTCCGATTGTTCCCCATCTAGATGCCCCTGTAGAAATATATGCTCGAGCACCTGAGGTCTAAGATGGACCTGAGGCTTCTGAGTATCATCTGTAAACTTTTATGTTCTCCAAAAAGAATACAATTGCTGCTGAGTCCAAAAAGGTAACAGTATTCTGGGCATCATGGTCAGATACTGGAAACAAAACAAAAAACACTACCCCATGCATCAGTACTCTTTGTTTGTTTTGGGGGGAGTTTTTGTTTGGTTGGTTTTTGTTTTTGCAGTTCTAGTAGACACAATTTAAAAAAAAAATTATAGGGGAGTTAGAGGCGGCCCAGAGAAAGTCAAAAGAGAAAGGGCCAAAAAATGTGGTCCACACCTAATGTGCTTCACTCAGAAAAAAGATGACAGTCGAGATGACCCAAGTCTAGGAAATCAAAAGCTACAAAATAGTTACAAGGAAGAGGAAGTTGAACACTACATTTTAGTAATTAGAATGGTGTATGTTTTGATGGCATATAGAAGGCTTGAAAAGTCATAGCCTGAAAAAAAATTTTCAGATAGATGAGATCAAATCCTGCTTCTGCATGGCCACGGTGGAGTTAGAGAGACTGGGCCAGGCACTGCCCCTCACTCCCTGTGGCCCGGGGCAAGCATGCTGCGTCAGTTTCCTCATCTGTAAAGTGGGACGGACGGAGCTCTACCACAGGGCTTCTGGTACAGCAAATGAAAGGATACTGCTCACCGCAGTGTCTGTCATATGATAAACAATCAGTGAATGCTAATTCCCTTCCTTAGAGAACACAGGAGCTCCAAGAGATTCTGCCGCGGGAAAATAAAATAGGTAGATGAAAATAAGGGGTGATCGATAAAGAAGAGATTGCTTTTTAAATAACTGATATTGATATTTTGTGAAGTAGCCTGAATTATAAAGAAACATGTGCACCTCAAAATATACCCAATGGTATCCTTCCAAAACCACAATACCACAATAGATGGCCATTGATATTTATGTACAGCAGGGTCTTCCAACACTCCAGGAAGCAGTTTTGGCTCACAGCTGTTACAGTGTTTACCCACTTGATTGTCTAAGTGCTTTTGACATTATGATGAGCATCGTCTTCCACATAAATACATGCATACATGTACTATATGTTATATTTTTTCCAGAATTCTTTTTTTTTAATATTTATTTAAATTTATTGGGGTGATATTGGTTAATAAAAGTATGTAGGATTCAGGTGCACAGTTCTATAACACATCATCTGTATATTGTATTGTGTGTTCACTACCCCAAGTCAAGTCTCCTTCCATCACCATTTATCCCCCTTGTCCCCTCTTCTAACCCAGAATCCTTGTGTGTGTTTTGAAATTAATGTATTGGTTTTAGTTTTCCCCTCAGATTAATGGTCCCCTTTGGCAGAAAATTTCCCAGTGGAACATTTGAACAGATCAGTCATCTCTGAAGGAAGTTGTCTCCTTGACAGAAGCCTGCTGTGCTGAAGGGGCCGACCCTGACTGCTACGATAACAGGGTAGGTTTCCATGGCCTCGCCTGTCTATAGGAGCCCACAGAAGGAAGCCAAGACAGGCCTTTATATGATATCTTAGGGAAATCCTAGACAGCAACTCCACCTACTCCAATTTGGGGGGAAATATGAAGCCTGTTACCCTAGAGTCCAGATTTATTCTTTTGCCCATTAGTCCTGTAGGTTCAAATGAGAAAACTGGGGCACATACTGACTCAGGAAATAATTCTAATAGATTCTGTGAATCTTAAAAGCCTACACATACCTTTATCATGCCAAGCCTGGTACTGACCGACCCAGCGCCATTTAGTGTTGACCTCAAATTAATTTGGTGTTCAAAATTTGGTGTTCCTCTCTGTGAAGGCAAGACTACACCAGGAATCCTTTCAAATAATCTTTCGTTCCAAAAATATTCACTAAGTACCCACTTTATTCAAAACCCTGTGCTGAGCACCAGAGCGAATAAAGAATAAGACAGACACAGCCTCGCTCCCACGGAGCTTACATCCTAGTAAGAGAGTGGCATAGCCAGCTAATTTATGACTAATTATTGAGTTACAATTGTGTTGAGCAGTCATAAAGAAGAGCTATAAGGTGCTATAAAAGCATAAAACAAGAAAACCTGGTGCTTCAAGAGTCAAGGAAAGCTTGTGCTAAGTGTGGAAAGACAGGTAGGAATGAAATAGGTTAAAGTTTAGGAGGATGAGTGTTGAAGCCAGAGGGAACGGCACACACGGAGCCTCCTAGGAAGAAGAGTCGCACGTTAGTGGACCTGGTCAAAGTCTAGCATAATTGGAAAGAAACAAAAGAGCGAAAGAAAGAGTGTTAAGAGAGAAAGTCAGGGATAACAGGTAGGCGGCTCTGTGCGGGGCCTTGTAGGTCAGGGTTTTATCTGCACTGTGACGTCAGTGGGAAGCCACTGAAGAGCTCCGGGCAGGAGAATGATGCCTATTTTTCAAGGATGAGTCCGGCTGCAGTGTGGGGAATGCAGGGAGGGATGTGAGCGATGCCAGGAGACCAGTCAGGGTACGGGAGCCAGAGATGCTTGTGACACAGAGTCTCAAAACGCCGGTGGAGATGGGGAGAGACCGATTGACACAGTAGGTATTTGATCAGTAAACGTGATTGAATTTGACCACAGCTGTGAGGACGGGGGAAGAGGAGCTGATGGTGAAGTCTGGTTGAACGTCGAGGCAGATGATTGTACCGGCCACTGGGACTGGACACAACAAGGCATGGAATGAGTTTGGAAGAGACGATGGATGTTTTTCCAGACATAGGTCAGATCTCTAAGCAGAGGCGTAATATTATCATTGGATATATGTGGCTGGAGCCCGTAGAAAACATAGGGATTAAAAATACACATTTGAAAGACAATCTGTGGGCAAGGTCAAGGAGGGCCAAGAATGAGACCCAAGAGAAGGGAAGAAAGCCAAGGCTAAACTCTTAAGCCCACACTGAAAGGATGGGGAGAGGGTGATGAACCAACAGAGGGGACTAACAGATACCAGGAAAACTTTGCTTTATTTTGTAAAGTTTCTATAATTAGGATGTCATGTGATAACTAAAAGCATTAGTTATTACTGTAAAGAAAATGAAGCAGAGCATCCATGGCAGACCTGTGCTATACAGCGGTACCTCGGGTTCCAAGTGTGATCCGTCCCGGAGACAGGCCGAGGTCTGAATCATTCGAAACCCGAGGGGCCCCAGCCGACAGCTGGCCTCAGGCCCTCGCCCTCAGCGGAAGCCGCTGGCGTGTTCCCCTTCCGGGGCGGGTTCGAAAGCGAAGCGTTTACTTCCGGGTGTACGGCGCTCGGAACCCGAAATGTTTGTCAACGGAGACGTTCGAAAAGCGAGGTGCCGCTGTACTTTTAAAACAATGGGATGATAGCCACTGATAGTAATAAGCACAGAAAGCATAAAAATACCACAAAGTGACATTTCCTTTCGCTTTTACCCCTCACATCAATCTTCATGTGGCAGTAAAAATACAGGAAAGTAGAGGTGTCTTCTTGGAATCGTACATTTTCCTAATAATAATGCATGTTCCTAATCTCATGACCCGCAAGGTGTAGAATTTCCCATTACTCAGCTTGCACAACAATCTGCCAACAGCTATCTATTGAGTGCCTACTATGTGCCAGAGCCTAGGATACAAGATGTACAAATAGTCAAAGTCCCTGCCATCTTGGAGTTGACAGTCTACCAAGAAGATGGAAAATTAAAAACAAGCACATCAATAAAACTATAACTACAAATTATGTCCTGTGCTGTAAGGGAAACTACAAGGTGCTATGACAGACTGTAACAAGAAAACCGAATCTTTTTGGCATGTGCGTGGTGAAAGATCAGGGAAAAGAATCACTCTAAGTGGCATTCAAGACTATATATAAAAGATGAGTAAGAGGTACCCAAGAAACGATTGGGGGGAGCACACCAGGCAGGGGCTAGAGCATGCACGGAAGGCCTGAGGAATAAAGGCTCTGACCAGGACCATGGGAGTGTCTGATGGAGGGGAGGGGAGTAAAGTGCACCTGCAATGGAAAGCAGGGGCAGATCCCACAGGACCTCTGAGCCAGGGAAAGGATTCAGGATTTCACCATAAGTGCCATAAATGTGTTAATGGGATTCATACACTCTCATTTATATTCTTAAAAGATCAGTTATTTAAAAGAATTTTATGAATTAATTAAAAAATAAAGCATAAGGAACTTCTGCCCATGAAGGATTAACTGCTGTGGGAATTACTTTTCTGCTGTAAATAACTAGAATATATGTAAAAATAACTACATATATGTGTGTGTGTATATATATATATGTATATATGTATATATGTATATATGGGGTGCGTGTGTGTGTGTATATATGACGTCCCAAGAAAATGTATACACACTTGTTAACAGCTGATAACTCACTTAAACTTAATATTCACTCCTTTTCAGTTTTAACTGATTTGAAATAATGGGTAAAGCCAGACTAAGCTTTGAAGAAAGAAAATTTATATTAAAGTGCCACAAGACTTTTTTTTATGGGGATACATAAAGATAAAGTTTACTGTACAAAACCAGCAACAGTCGATGAATTGAAGGCTCACAAATACCGAACAAAATGATTCTTGATGTTTGTGATTCCATTGCTTTGAGTTATCAGCCGTGCCTGGACCAGAACGGTCATCAGTTTAAAAACAGGCATTAACAAAAAAAATTATTCATTTCTGTAGATTCTTTTAAATTTTGAAAATGAACTATATGTTAATAAACACTGACTTTATAATCATTCAAACTGTGCATACATTTTTGGGGCTATATATATATATAATATTATGTATTTTATTTATATATATAAATAAAACAATTTTCAGAGCATAAGACTATGATCTTTGTGGGAAGATGACCACCTGAAAGCACTGTCCAGGCCACAGCTCACAGAAGGAAACCTAAACAGAGCCGTGATTTCACAGAGCATAGCAGATAAGGGATCAGAGTTTGAAAGGGCAGAAATACCTAAAGTTTATGTGCAGAAATACCATAACATCAAGTGGTCTGATACATATGTAATAAGAGTTCCAGAAAGGGGGAGAAAGGCTAGAAAAATACTTGAAGAAATAATAGATGAAATTTCCCATATTTAATGAGAACTGAAAAACCCACAGAGCAAAGAATCTTAACCATGAACAAAATAAACAATTAAAAATATATCACACCAGAGATCATCGTAATCAAATTGATCAAAAATATCAAAATAAAAGCAGCCAGAAAAATACAATATATGTACAAAGGAAGAAAGATAAGAATGATTGACAGTAGACTTTTTATCAGAGATCTAAGAAAATGAATGGCAGTTTTAAACGCTGGAGTAAAAAGAAAGTACTGTTAGAATAAATTCTATATCCAGAAGAAAAAAAATCTTTCAAAAATGAAGATAAAATACTCTTTTCAGATCAGCAAAATGTGAAAGAATTAGTTGCCAAAAGATTTGTATGTTAAGTTAAAGGAAGTCCTTTAGGCAGAAGGAAAATCACACAAGCTAAAATGTTGAAGGAATGAAAAGCAATAGAATTTTCCGAGTACGGGTCTTTTATGTCCTTGGTGAACTTTATTCTTAGGTATTTTATTTTGTCTTTGATGTAACTATAAATGGGATTGTTTTCTTAGTTTCCCTTTCTGATAGTTCATGATTGGTGTAAAAAATGCAACTGATTACTGGATATTTATTTGGTATCCTGCTACTTTACTTTCATTCATCATTTCTAATAGTTTTTTGGTGGAATCTTTAGGGTTCTCTATACACAGTATCATGTCATCTGCAAATAATGACGGTTTTACTTTCTCCTTTCCAACTTGGATGCCTTTTCTTTCTTCTTCTGGCCTGATTGCTGTGGCGAGGACTGCCAGCGCTCTGTTGAATAAGAGTGGGGAAAGCAGCCCCGCTGGGCGTGGCTCAGTGTTGAGCGTCGACCTAGGATCCAGGAGGTTACAGTTAGATTCCCGGTCAGCACACATGCCCGGGCTGCAGGCTCAGTCCCCAGTCAAGGGGCGTGCAGGGGGCAGCCGATCAATGACTCTCTCTCATCATTGATGTTTCTATCTCTCTCTCTCCCTCTCCCTTCCCCTCTCTGAATTCAATAAAGATAAATAAATTTTAAAAAGTGGTGAAAGCAGACATCCCTGTCTTGTTCCCAATCTTAAGGGAAATGCGCTTAGTTTTTGCCCACTGAGTACGATATTGGCTGTGGGTTTGTCATATATGGCCTTTATTACGTCGAGGTATGTTCCCTCTAATCCTACTTTGCTGAAAGTTTTTATCATAAATGGGTGCCGAATTTTATCAAATGCTTTCCTGCATCTATTGACATGATCACATAATTTTTATGCATCAATTTGGTTATGTGGTGTATCACATTTACTAACTTGCAGATACTGTGCCAACCCTGTATCCCTGGAATAAATCCTACTTCACCATAGTGTATGATCTTTTTAATGTATTGTTGGATCTGGTTTGCTAATATATATTTTTAAATATGTTTTTATTGATTCCAGAGAGAGAAGGAGAGAGAGAGAGAAGAAAAAAACATTGATGTGAGAGAGAAACTTCGATCGATTCCTCCCATACACACCCTCACCTGGGGTTGAGCCTGCAGCCTGGGCATGTGCCCTGACGGGGAATCAAACTGGCAGCCTCAGCCACTATCATCTCTAAGACACCCTATTTGGCTCAAGGTCTGCAACTTGAGAAAGAAGTAAAGGTGCTGCTTCTTATACTATATAGAGAAGGCTACAGGCTGATTAGAGATTTCAATGCAGGCCATTAGCCATATGTGCAACCAATGAATGGATGACAGGCCAGTTATTCTTCTCATTTTAATTTTTCTTTCATCAGGAAGGGATTGCCGAGGGCACCGCAGTGCAGTGTGCTATGGCTCATTTTGCTGACTACATGGAGACACTGTTTCAGAACTGTACTCAATGGTGCCCTCGTGGCCTGAGAAATTCACTGAGGCTTTCTTCTTCTTTCATTAAGATCACCATTTTGCATACAGCTCTTGAAGGGCCAATTACTGGTATTTGTTCCGTATATGCCATCAGCTCATTGTTGCCTTGCTAAGGGGGATCAAAACATAATTAGAGGAAGGGAAGCGTAAGTGTAAAAAAAGCTTTTGTTATGCAAACTTTGTCTACAACTCATAAAATGTTATCAGGAGGTGAAAATAAATTTATTTGCCAGAAATCCTTTTAGAAGAACACTGTTAATTCTTCGAAAAAGTACTTTGGTGAGCCACCTGTGGTGGGGAGCATATATCAAGGATAGTCATCGAAATGCTATCCATGTGATAAGGAGAGGGATTTGAGAGAAATCTGTGATTGTACAATGTGGTCATACTCGGTGACCCCCTCAAGTTTTCAATAAAATTACTGAATTTAGTGAAAGAGAATTTGGGGTGTGTGTGTGTGTGTGTGTGTGTGTGTGTTTAAAAAGAGGCCAGGCGTTTTACCCAGAGTGATTCGATGTGAAGCTTAGACAGCATGTGTGGAGAGGTGAATGCCCTCTCTGGAGTGAATACTGCTCTGAGTTGATGCTTCCAAGTTTGCGTGTTCCTCTGAGAGCTGGGCGGCACACATATTAGGGTGAGGTATGGATGCATCCAAACCCTTTGCTAGGCTGCCAGCTCACTGAGGGCCAGGAGAATCCTCTGCATGTCCGCATCCAGCTGTGCACAGTGCAGACCACAGTGTCTTGCACTTAGTAGGCCTTTGGTAAATCACTGTGCAACAAACAAACGAAAACAAGCTCACTTTCTTTCACCTCAAAAATATTTATGTCGATAAAAATGTAGAAAGTGAACTCTAATGTCTTTAGACAAATAATGAGTATCCTAAGCCAAGGGACACCATACACAACAGTGGTGATTAGAAATGCTTAGGCTGGGGGAAATGTCGATGCCACTAACAGCAATAGGAAGGTCGAAAATAGAGATATCAAGTGTGGAACAAGTTTTATATGTTAAGAAGCTATTAGAATACTTAGCAGTTGTGTAACATCTTGCACGAGTAAGGGAAGACTAATTTGTCCCATTTGCTGGCAAGTGCTATTTGCATCTCTCCACAGAGCTCGATGATTAATGGCCAAACTGGATCTTGGTGCTACATTTTGACTCTGGGCCTAGTGCTCTTAAAGTTACTCTCAGCTGCTTTGTGCTATAAACTCAAACTTAACAGAAACTAGCCTGCTTACATTTCTGCTGCCTGTATGTGCTAATTTTAAAAATGTAAAACTTTCATTCCATTTTCTCTGTTCCAAAAATTCTCAAGGCTCCAGCTACTTTGATTCATTGACATTAAAACCTGATTCTTTCCTCAAATGCATCTTTTGCAAAGGACTGGGAGAAAGCATTCTCTGGGGTGGACTGTATTATTCTGGGTGCCAGAAAGAAAGCAGAAAGCCACAGTGCTCTCTGTGGAATGAACACACCTATAGCAATTTCTCATGCACACAGCAATTCCATATATACAATTCCATATATATAATGCTTAGTGAACTGCTTAGTAAGGTCACACTTTTTCAAGCAAATAATGAAATACAAACATCTCCTATTGCACTTTCCTATTGCTTGTGGAATTAAATTAGTTGTTTGTCTGCTTGTTACATGAATCGTCTACCAACTCAGCCAGTGCCAACAGATATATTGATCTAACACAGAGCAAGGAAGCTAATATCTTTAAACTCTTGCTTGCCCCTTGCTTATTTCCCTTAAAATATGTATTTTTAATAATTTATTTCTAATCCTAAATTCCTACCTAGAGTGAAGGATTTTAAGGAATGACGCTTTTGCATCATGCTTTGCTGTGCTGCTAACATTCCCTTAAAGAATGGAGAGGCAGAAAAGTTCAATGTTTGCCCTGTTAATACGTGCTTGGCTCTCTTTGCTCTGCCTCTTTTGGAAATTGCTACTGCTTTGGTCCATGGACCCTGCTCCCAGGACGCACTGATCTGTTTACAAGCTGTCAAAGTAAATTTGTAGTACTGAGTGATGCTATTAGCAAGCTTGGGAGAGGGCTTGCTGAGCACACACAGACATACTTGCATACATGTTAAGTTGAACTTTTGCCAAGAACCTATTAGCCAATCCTAATGAACTGCTGTTTTCCATTTAAAACACCATTAGCGTCCTATGGTTTGTTGCTCAGGGTGTAAGCAGCAAAGACACCATCAAGTGGTGAGAAAAGGTGTTGCTTTGCGGGAAACCAATATGTCCTTGGAAAATTTGAGCTTCGCTTTGTTATGAGCCACTTTCTTTCCATTTCTGGAAGTAATCAGACATTCTAATATTTAGAACCACCTCCCAGAATGCAGAAGGCTTTTTAACACATCTCATTGCTTAAGGGTTCTGGGTAATTTATTTTGCTGCTTATTTTGCTATGCAGAGGCTTATGTTGCTTCTAAATATTATTATATCACACTGACTGTATAGAACTGACAACTCTCCAGCTATAGCTCTACATTCATAGACTGTCAGAGTCCCTCCTCTGTGTTTTTGAAGTTTTCCGCTGAGATAGTTTTAAATACTTGATGTATCATCAGACCCTTTAATAGCAAAGTCCTTTGTAATAAGAAGAATCAGAGTTCTATTGATAGTGAAAATGGCAAGTCGGTACAAAAATGGTTTTTGGTTTTGTGGAGCTGGCTTTGGGCTTGAACATCTAAGATGAAAAAAGAAATATTAAGATGTCAAGAAAACTGATTTTTGTTTCATTTCAGTCTCTGTATCAAATTGCAAGGAATGTGATTTTAAGTTACAGCACCTCAATATCCTTTCTTTCTTGGAAAGAAGATGTAAAGCGAAGAATTTAAGGAGCCAACTGTATCCCTCAATTTAGCAGACAACAAAGCACATACAAATGATTCATTTGAAAAGTATAAGCAACTCAAAAATACTAAGTACATTTCTCAACAATAGGAAACATTTGGTGGTAGGAAGCATTAAAAATAATAGCCTTGCTCCATTAAGTTTATTTTTTTCATACCATTTCAGCTTCCTTTCCAGGTTACTAAAACTTTTGTCTTTATTATATTGTAGCTCTTTAAGTACAACTTGTCCAAAAGGTGAGACAAGAACCGTAAACCTAACTATACTAACCAGGTGGAAGGTGAGAGGAAAGCCACCAGGAAAAAAAAAAAAAAAAAAAGAAGTACAAATTGGTAGTTATGAAATAGTCCCTGAGATGTGAGGTAGAACATAAGGAATCTAGTGATTATTATTGTAATAACTATATATGGGGCCAGGTGGGTACTGGAAATATGAGGGGATCACTTTGAAAATTATATAAATGCCTAACCCCAATGCTATATACCTGAAATAACACAAAATAATATTGAATGTAAACTGTAATTGAAAAGTAAAATTTAAAGTCCAAGCAGGGGAAGAAATTGCTGTGCTCTGTACATATTCCCTGCAGGGCCCAGCACTGGGTTAGGTACCCTCTTAGGAACATCATTAAGCATTTGGTGGCTGATTGATGAAATAATAAAAGACATACATAGTCCAAAACTTTGTAAATTGGAACAATTAAAATCAGAAAGAAAGAGCACAGCTAATTGGATGGAAGTGGCAGATGGCCCATAAAGTGATGGAGACCTGAATCCTCTGAGCTTGCGGAGCCAAGGAGCACCGTCAGCAATCAAGGGGCCGAGGCCCAGGGGACGAGACGGGGGCCATCCAGGTGACTGCCTTCTCAGGAACACGAAGACTGGCAACCAGGCGGGCCAGCTCAATGAGGAAACTTGTTGGAGACCTACCAAGTTTGTCCTACCCATTCTCCCGGAGAGGAAAGGCCATGGGTAGCAGCAGCCTGCATGGATTCCAGCAGCAGTAACAGTGCTGGATGCTGAATGATTCGAGCAAGCCTGGCCACTGGGCCTTCTCAGTCTCAGGCCTCAAGGTCCTACTAAGGCGCATTAGGGGCGGCTTGCGTAAAGAAGGCCAGGGCAAGGCTGCTCTAGCACAGGGCTCACTGCCAGCGCTCTCAGACCCAGCCAGCCTTCTCTCTCAGGGGCCTTGTCTGATTCCTTCAGGTAGGTTTTCTCATGCTTTCTCTTCTATTTAATTTTATTAGTCTCTAAGAAATGACCTGTGACCGTGAGCAAGCAGGGAAGTGTCTGAGAGGTTTTACTGGATGTATCGGCCAGGAATGGTAGATACACTTAACTTCTTGCTGACATACGTCAGCAGAAAGGAGAAATGCTCAAAGATGAACAACAAAGGATTGAGAGAGTCAGGTGGTTTAGACAGTTATACTGAGGAGGGAAGGAACAAGGTGGGTTCTTGCTGATAAGCGTTAACAGGCAAGCTCAGCTGTAGGAGGATTTAGTTAATTTAGGTGACTATGAAAGTCATCCATGTGTGGATTTATTTTGCTTTCATTTATCTTAAATTTTACCTTATAATTTTCTCATGTGTTTGTTTAATTTTTTATTTTACTTATTTTTTGTTGTTGTTGAAGTTCATTGAAAAGCAACTTAAAGACCAAGAAAAAAATCCTTGGCTACTGGAGAAAAGATAAGTTTGAATGCTAGTTCTGCCTACTCTTTCTCTAATCCCCAGATTCTTCATTCTGAAAGTGATATCAACACTTGCCTGTCAAAGTTGTGGTAAAGACTGGAAATAGGCATGAAAAATGCTTGGTATGAGATAGATAGCATTTGTTACTATTTTGAGAAAAAAAAAAAATCCCAATCTTACTCCAGAAGAACTAATGGAAAAGGTCATTTTTTATAGCTAAACCAGGACAGCAAGGTTCAGAAAGGTGGTGATAGCATCCTAAAGCGGTGTTCAGAAAAGGGCCAGTCCAGCTCACTAATCTCTCTCAAGAGCTGGCTATACTTGGCTCTTATGAGAAAATTCTTCCTCATTTTGGTGACTACATACAAAAAAAAAAAAATCACTTCTTCGCCCAGCCGGGTGTGACTCAGCGGTTGAGCACCGACCTAGGATTCAGGAAATCACGGTTCGATTCCCGGTCAGGGCACATGCTCGGGTTGCGGGCTCCATCCCCAGTCGGAGAAGTGCAGGAGGCAGCCAATCAATGACTCTCTCATCCTTGATGTTTCAACTCTCATCTCTCCCTCCCCCTTCCTCTCTCTGAAATCAATAAAGGTATATAGAAAGAAAGAAAGAAAGAAAGAGAGAGAGAGAGAGAGAGGGAGGGAGGGAGGGAGGGAGGGAGGGAGGGAGGGAGAGAGAGAGAGAGAGAGAAAGAGAGAGAGAGAGAGAGAGAGAGAGAGAAAGAAAGAAAGAAAGAAAGAAAGAAAGAAAGAAAGAAAGAAAGAAAGAAAGAAAGAAAGAAAGAAAGAAAGAAAGAAAGAAAGAAAGAAAGAAAGAAAGAAAGAAAGAAAGAAAGAAAGAAAGAAAGAAAGAAAGAAAGAAAGAAAGAAAGAAAGAAAGAAAGAAAGAAAATCACTTCCTTAAGTGCAATAGATGTACTATTTCTCACATCCGCTCCTTTTTTTTTTATTCTCAACACTACTAATTTCTTTTAGGGCCTTAATACCTTTGTGTTGGATTATATCATTTCTCAAGTAATTTCTCTGATTCTAGTTTCCTTTTGTATCTATCCATTTTATGTGCTATTGCTAGATTGATTTTTCTAGCTCGCAGTTGAATTTTTGTCACTCACTCTGCTCAATAGCTCCCTATAGCTCCCTAGGACCTATAAACTAAAACACACACTTCAGTCAATAATTTAAAAACATCCATGATCTAGGCCTGATTTATCTTTCCTGCCTTATCTCTATGGCCATCAATCAATTTGTTCCCTAAATACAATCAAAGTCTCTCTTTTCTTGTCTTTTCCCACATAAGAAAAGTCTGTCCATCTCTGCACGTCTAATTTTCAGCTCAAATGCCCTTTTCCCTTGAAGCCTTTCCTTGTCAACTGTGAACTCCCTCTCCACCCTTAATTTACAAGCACTTCCTTACCCCTCCCCAATTCGGTCTGAGCTATAGTGAGGCCGGATCTGTGTTTTTGTAACTCAGTGCCTAGAAAAACACTTCACATGTTATAGGAAATCAATAATTATTTTTAACTGAATAAATAATGAACAACTTAGAAGTCTCTAAGATGCAAATCTCTTTGAAAGAAAACAACAAAATGGACAAGGGAACAGGGATAAGTTTTGCTGATTAATCATGTAAGAAGATACTGCAAAAAGTCAAACCGGTTAGAGTGGACATTTGTCTTTTTATTTTCTTTTTTTTCTTACTGGCTGCTCAGCATCTGAGCCCCCTGTCTGTGTTAGGAGAATGCCCCACATTTGAAGAAGGAAGAATCTACCCCTCACTACACAACTTCAAAGAAGACTGACTCTCCCACTCTCTCTGGCAGGCCTAGGCCTGCCAAACAGCTGAATCCACTTGGGGCTTTGAATGTGTAGCTGTTGGCACAAAGAAGCAGGGAGAGGGGAGAACCCACCCTGGTGGCCCAGATGGTGGCGGTCCCGATTCACAGTTCCCAGGTGTAGCAGGGGCACCCATGCCAGCAGGACAAGCTATAGCACTCAGTACTCAGCCCTGGTGGCAGTGACGCCATCACAGGACTGGGGCTCATGATTTTGGCTGTCTAGGAGCCCAGCTGCACTTTGTTCCACCTCTTTCCTGGGACTGGTTGTCCAGCATTCGCAGAAGCTTTGCCAGCTACACAGATTCCATTTAATAAAACCATTTCCTGCTTAAGTCAACCAGGGTCAGGTCCTGAGGCTTGTCACCCCTCACGCTTGACAGATGCACCAGGCTTGTGAGGTTGTTGGCGGTCCCTCTACACTGCAGTGAGACTCCCTCAGCTACATTTGCATCCTCATTAGTCTCATCATTAAAAGTTAATGGCCCTAACATGTTACCTTCATTAATTTTTAGGCAAATGTGTTTTAAAGTCAGATTGCATGTTGACCTCTCTAAATAAGTTATCACTTACTTCTTCTAAACCTGTCTAAATGAGAGCTTGCCATCAGGATACCAGTCAGACCTTGAAATTCCGAAGCACACCAAAACAAAACTGTCTCCTATCATAAACGCTCTCAGGCTGAACTACTTCTGTTTGTGCAGACTTACAAAATACTAGCAAGTTAGATTTTACACCTCGGATATGCCTATAAACTCAGCATTCTCCTAGCAAATGTGTCATTAATTAACCCTGTCTCAAGGAAAGCACATTATTTATATATAATCCAGATATAGGGCATGGTTTTGTGGTTATGAGCATGGACTTGACTGCCTGAGATCAAATCCCACTCTGCAGTGGGGTCTTGGACAAATTACTATCAAGTCCCTTATACTTCAGTTTCCTCATCTTCCAAATGGGAATAACAAAAAGGTTGTTGTGAGGATTAACTGAGATACGATGCACATAAAATGATTAAAAGGGTACCTGACTCTTAGTAAACATCATTGAAATATCTGCTTTTTATTATATTCTGGAATTCTGCCTCTACAGGAAAGCTGTTAGAATGTGGGACAGTCATTTGTGCTATTAATCAAACAAAATTCTCATCCTTCCTAGCTCAGGTATTCCCTCCCTCCCTTGGGTTGGATGGGGCCATTTTTCTATCTCTGGCCAATGAGCAAGTAGAATGAACTGGAGCATTTAAATGGCAGTCTGGGAATTCTCCAGAGCATGGCAACTAGGAATTTTTGACATGGGGGAACCTGAAGGACTAGAGTAATTAAAGTGAGCAGAGCCTCTCTGCTGCCGAGATGAATATGTTACATTAGCAAAAGATAACCCTATGATGTTTCAAGCCACTGGCATTTTGGGGAGTGTTTGTTATACAGCATAACCTTGACTATCCTGAGTAATTCAGAAAGCCAGGCAATTATCTGGATACTTCAGGTAAATACAGTTATTTTCTATTTAAGTGAATGACATTCTCAGGATGGCCTAGACTGGGATAATTCCAATAAAGAATAATTTGAAGAATGCTACATAGGTCAATAACATCCCCAAATATCTGCCTTGTCTCAGTCTTTCCTTTGCGGTCTAAAATTTCATCCTGAAGATATTTGGAGAATCACTCTCAAGTTGTCTCTTTAAATAAGGCAAAAAGCCCTGAGATAAGTAGTACATAAATCATCAAATCTTTACACATTCAGGTGAATGAGTCAATCCATTTCCAGGAAGAATCAGGGCAGCATGGATTGGCTGGAAGATAACCTTGGAAGGTCTCCCTGACACATAACTTAGAAAATAATTGTATGTGTGGGAGGAAATCATGGATGCTGTTTAATTATGGAAACAATTATCTGAGATTCATGCTCACTTTATATTAAGACAGACCCAGCCAGCTACAGGAACTACTTACTGTTAAGTACAGACTCAGTGACCTGTTCAAGGCCATTTGATAAGTTATTGCAAAGGTCATGTCTGACTCTCACAGCAGGAGTTTAACCACTACCCTGCTGCTGTGTTGCCGGTTCTAAGGCAAGGGGCCAAGAATAAGTGAAAAAAAGAGTCAGCAAAGCAGACACACAGAAAGGAAAATAAATAAAGACCAAATAGGGGGAGCGTGATTCCCTTGCAGAAGTCCAATCTCATTCCTTTCAATGGGTTACATCAGAGAACCCTGTACCCTTTCTTCTGTTTAAGCAAGCTTAGGTTTATACGTGTTACTTACCATAGAGAGGGTCCTAATTAACTTATCTGCTTGATTCCTAGATTCATCACTCACTAGCTATTTGAAATTGGGCAATTTACTTTACATCTTTGTGCTTTGGTTTTCTTCTCTGTTACAATCAAATAAGACAATGAATGCCAAGTGCTTAGCTCAGTGTCTAGCACACAGCATACACACAATCAGTGTCAGCTGCTATCATTATTTGCACAGTCTCATTTTCAACCCAAATGGGGTCTTTGCCAGTTCACTCCAAAAGCACTGATTCCATTGTATCTGAAAGTATGTAAAAATTAGTCATGGAAGATTTTCCAACTTAAGGAGAGCAAGTCTCCATGCTTCCTGTAATTCTGCTGGGGTGCTGAGGTAACAGATCAGTGGCTCACCTAAGCAGTTGCTAGATTTTTAGATCTTCCTTCTAGTTAAGCTCATACTCTTCTCGTAAATTGGAGATTGGACTTGAGCTGGGCCAGTGCAGAGGAGTATCTCAGCATGTTTTCAGTGAGTTTAGGAAACCTGGATTATATTCCTTTCTGCACGTCAATGCGTACATAGAAAGCTACTACTTCCAACCCTGTGTCCTGCACACCCCCTCAGATATCCTAGTATCTAATCTCTATGATTTCCAACTGTAAGATACAATGAAATGAATGTTTTCCCAAATCTTTTTTTTCCTTTTTATTCTAAAACCCACTTCCAGTCACAGCCACTTTCTCAATGTCCAATCTTAAAAACAAACTGACCTGTGTAATCTCTATCCTTCAGACTTTTAGGCCTGGATTATGATAATATCTAGCTATAGCTGGAGGAAAGACCTGGATATATAGTGACATCAGTTAAAAACAAAATTAACAGTCATCAGCTTTCCATTATGGGTAATCACACTGTTTACACTACCTGTTTCTGCATTATCCTTGATGGCAACTCAAGGACAGGGACTGTGTCGCATTAATCTCTATAGCTTAGAATTTAGAACAGTGCATGGTATACCAGTTGGAACTCAGGAAATGTTTGCTAACTCAGATTAAGCTTTAGAGTGTAAAATGCGATCCAGTCAGGGGTTCTCATTGTGGAAGTTGCTAATCCATGTGACTTTGGAAGCTAAATTAGTTTATCTAAGAAGGTACTATTTAGCATAATAAACTAAACCTGACAGGCGTTCCCAGTGCAAGCACCAATTTAGAATGATTTATTTAGGAAAAAAATAAATGACAGCTGCCACGGAATCCATATACACCTGTGCAACTCTGCCATTCCATGTTCTGATTTCACTTTGGCTTACAATTATAAGAGTATGAAACCATAGAGTTGTCAGAATCTGAGAGGTTATCTACTCAACACTCCACTTTAAAGATAACAAAATTAAGGCCCCCTGAGTAATAAAATATTGGCCCCAGGCATAGCGCCAGAGGAAGACCTAGTTTTTCTGGTCTTCCCACAATACCAAATAGTTCCCAGAACACATACTTAATAGATGGTCACTAAAGACATTATTGTGCATGCAGTATAAGTGATTCAACCCTGGTTGCAGAATCTTTTCTGTAGCTTTTAAAGAGTACATATGTTTGGGCCCCATCCTTAGTGGTTCTGATAGTGGAGCTGGGGCTTGGTGGCAGTTATATTCACTGCCAATTTCAGTGATAAATAACCACTTCTAATATTTCAAAAATAACCACTTCTAAAAGAATATCCAGAATTTTTGTTTTTGTTAGGAAGTGAATCTCATTAGAGGAATATATCCTAACAAACTAAGGAACAAGAAAGAGTCCAAGGTCAGGAGACCTGGACCCTGACTGTCATAAACTAGCTTCATGTTAAAACTACATCCAAAAGAAACAGCAGAAGGTGATTACATCTTTCTTAGGCAAGGGAGAATCATGATGTCTAAACACTGATGCATTCTAAGTATATACTGAGCACCTACTGTGTGCTGGCACTGTGCTCATCTCTAAGGTTACAACTGTGAAAATACCCAATGTCATAGGCTTCATGGAGCTTACTGTTTTTGCAGAACTCCCTGATATAAAGGAATTTACAAGAATTGTCAGGTGAGCAATTCTGGGCAAGGTCACATACAAGAACAGAAGATCCTGAAATAGCATGATGTGGGGAGAAATGCGTTCATTTCCCTACTGGTAACTGTTAGTGTCTGGGAATGGCAAGAGACAAGCGACAGCACTTTGTCTTCGCTGTGTGTGCCAAGAAACTTAAACTTCATCTCATAGGTCAGGTTCTCAGACTTTTAAGTATCAAATCCTGAATCTTGTTAAAAATGCAAATTTGCAGACACCATCCCCAGAGAATGGTTGGAATGGAGCCCTTGGATCTGCCATTTTAAGAAGCGCACCAGGAAATCTCAAAGAAGTGGTGAAAAACTCTGCTGCAGGCAAAGCAAGAGAGCCTCAAGGGCACCTGCACATTTAGGAAGATCACTGGTTCAGGCCTCTAGGCTCCAGCCAGATTCAGCTCCCTCGCCACCAGTCCCCACCACTTCTCTTGTAACTCTTGGTCAAGCACAGAACTCCATTCAAACACCTAGAACTCATGCCAACAGCAGCAGCAGCAACAAAGAAAGTAGATGAATCCTTACCGGTAATTAAGAAGTAGTTTTGTCTACACAGTGCAGTCAAGTCAGGAAAGACGGGGGCATAATTAAAGAATCCCACGGGAAGAATTCAATCCTGTTTTACTGACTTGGAAAATCTCTCCAGTGAAAAGAGTCAATACAACCACCTTAGGTAAACACTGGCCTAAATAAAAAATATTGCAATTGAATACATAGATTTCTGTGCCTTCGCATACTATCAAGGAAGAAACAAAGCAAATACTTGGAGAGTCAACGAAGCCATTAAAAATTCTGATCACTGCTGTAAAACCTCAGTGGTTTGGTGTGTGTTTTTTTGCCCCCAAGCTTTCGTGATGACTATCCAGACTAATGAATGAACTGTTTCTAACCATCAGAAAAGCAGCCAGCTGACTGTAGCATACTGCGTCAAGGGATTGGCTGGGTTACAATATTTTAAAAGAATGTGAGGTACTAAGTCATTATTTCAATATTGTTTAAAAATTAATTAGAACTTTTCAGAGTTGTTTTGGAAGGTCAAGGTTTAATGAACTTATGTACTTAGTAGATCCTTAATGTGACCCTGTCTGCAGAAAGCCTGTGGATTTTTCAGCATTTAATAGTCTAGCGGGGAGGAGGAAAAGTGGAATTTTGTTTTTATTGGAGAACTGAAATACACTCATTGTCTTTTTATAACTTTAATAGTTATTTGTATTGCAGGTAAAGCATTATTAATTCATGTCCAGTGACAAGTACATATGATTTTTGATGATGTAGCAAAAACCAAACAATAAAAATGGTCGTATGAAGGGGAGGAGATGAATGGGTCAGTACTACAGATGAAAACATATAATTCAAGTAAATGGTCAAAAGTATAGCTTGTTTATTTCTTAATAGTCAAAAAGGAATGTCTCTTTCAAATTTTATTCCTTTTTTGGGGAAATTTCACAATGTAGAATTTCTAGAGCATTTCTGCCTTTATTTGATTCTTGCCTACGTGTAGACAGTTGTCATTTAGGAAATGCAACTGTCAAGCCAGTTCTTGTCAATAATGAAAACAGAATTCCCTTCCAGACCATCCCCATTCATTTTAGTGAGCAATTTTTGTAATACATTAAATCAAGGTTAAGTTTTCTTGTCAATTCTGCTCTTTCCTCAATTGCTTTAAACTCTCTCAAGAACCCATTTCTCATGCTGCGTGGCAACACTCCCCAAAATGATTATTTATTAAACAATACCTTAGCGGCGAAAGCAGTTTTGATGCAAATGGAATGAAAGTGAAAATATTCTTTACAATAAACCCAGCTTCTTTTATCTCACTCTCAACTAATCCCCCGCAAACACTTTCCACAGCCACACAGGGGGAAAGAGTCACCCTTGCCTCAAAATGCAAACAAAGGGAGGCTCTTCCTCTGCAAAACTAATCTATGCTCCAAACATCTCACTTGTTTATGAATAAAAACATAGATCATTCCTTAAGCTCTCAAAAATGTTGAAATATTACTTATATCATTACACATTCACAAGCTGACACTGCTGTTCTTTCACAGGGCCACCATCGGGCTCCAACAGAAATCATTTCCAGAGAAGGCCATTATGATCTACGCAGCAAGTAAATTATTGCTTGGGAGACACAGTTTCTGTGTGACTGCACAACTGGAAATTATACCCAGCTCAATTTCATAAGACTGACTTAAATGACTAGGTGGAGTCCTAACAACACTGAACGCCCAGTAATATTTCAACTACTCTCCAGAAAGCTCCATTCACCTGAAAAATGTGACAACCCACCCCAAAGAAAAAACTATTATTATGCCACTTCACAAACATTATCACAAACAATAACAAGCCACAGAGAAAGCAATTGTTAGTGTGGATTAAAATAGAGAGCTCTGAACTTGGAGCTTCTGGTCAACCTCACCATTTCCCCACCCACCTGAACTCCCCAACCTAGGCCAAAGTAAATCTCTCCACCTGTGCTTATGAGCTCATCTCATCTCCTCCTACCTGCTGGTGTCTTGGCTTTATTATTTCTTCCTCACGTTTAGCCTTAGTCTCTCCCTCTGCACGGCCTCCTTTCCCTTAGCTAGAGCACTTCCCATTAAAAACTAATCTTTCTTTGACCCTGATTTCCCTTTAAATAACTCTCCCATCTCTCCTCTTGCCCTCACTTCACAAATGAGAAGCAAATGCTCAATAAATATTTATGGATTAAATGGGTGAAAAGATATCTATTTCCCTGTTGATTCATCTCACATTTACCCCTCATTCCACTGCAATCTAATGAAACTACTGAGCCCACTCCTCTACTAAAACTGGCCTCCAGAGGTGGACGATAACTTTCTAATTTGAAAAAAAATCTGAGCTTTCCTTACCCTGCATTCTGCTTGACCTCTACACAGCATTCGACATTGCTAACGGACCCTCATTATTAACACTCTCTTTCTCAAGTTTTCTTTCAATATCCTAAGTCTCCTCTTACTTATATCACCATTCCTCCCCAAACTCCTTGATGACAAAAGTTTTTCTGACCCTCTTCTGTTTTAACTCTAAACCCCTCTGTGGTCTTCCACCAGGAGATCTCAACCACTGACAATTTCAACTACCTTCTCCGTCAGCATCTTTCAGACTACAATTCTAGTCCTCTAATTTCTCTACCTCTCAGACTTGCCTTTCTAAATTCCTTTTGCACCTCTCTTCATAGATATAGCACTGGCACCTCAAACTGAGTAGATCCAAACAAGAACTCTGCCCTCCCTCCAACCCTAAGCCTGCCTTCCTTCTGTGTTCTCACCTTCATGAATAGAGGCACCATCCTCCTGGTTGCATAGTTAGAAACTTTAGAGTGCTTTTTGAGATGTCATCTCCCTTACCTGCAACTTCCACTCCGCTTCACATCCTATTGATAATTCTCTGAAATGTCTCTTGATCCTGCCCCATACTTTCCATTCCCCTTGCTACTGCCCTATTGTAAATTTTTATAACCTCTCAACGAGCCTATTAATTGATCTCTCTGCTGCCAATCTCATCCCTCTCCAACCCATTATTTTTTCATAACACTAGACTAAGTTCTCTAAGAGCAGAATTTCTTTGTCATTTGTGTATTTGCCATGCACAAGCACTCAATACATATTTGTGGAAAGGAGCTCTCACTGCCAACAATTATCTTCCCAAACACAAATCTGATCCTATAAATTCACTGCCCCCAAATCTTCTATGACTCTTGCTACAGAATAAAAGGAAAAGTTCCTTAACATGACATTCAGAGCCCTCTGTGGCCTGCTCTGAACCTATTACTTTGTCTGATATTCCACCATATGTCTCCTAAATACTTGCCACTCTAGCCACACACATTATTTACTTTTTCTACCTATTTCTAGAATGCATTCTTTATTACCTGCATCTATGGTTTGGGATATTGTTTTCTTTGCCTATTGAAATCCTACTTAATTTTTAAGGTCAAACTAAAAATTCACCTCTTCAATAAAGTCTTCTCCAAGTCTTCCTGGAAGAAATAATCGCTTCCCCTCTGTGAACCGTAGCACACTGCACACCCTTAAGGCACACAGTGCACTATCCCCTGCACTGCAGATGGGGATACCAAGTTTCCTCAACTAGAGTGAAGCAAGCTCCTCAGGGACATCATGAATCCCCGACTATGCTTAGGCCAATCAGTGCCTCACAATAGAAAGCATTCAATGTAAGAATTACTGAAGTGGACTTGGTAGCTCTTCTTTCTGTCACTTCACTTTATGGGAGCCCAATTTAATAATTTTAGTACTACCTTGTCTGCTACTGGCACATTTGATCCAAAATACTTAAATGTATTCTGTCCACCCACGTTAGTTACCTCCATCCCCAAAGAGCACTGCTAATACAAGGTACTAGAATTTTAATTAACTGAAATACATATGTCAGTTAACTGAAATATTTTAATATGTTAACTAAGATGTCTATGTAAAACAAATGATATATATGTGGTTCTAACATGGAAATTAAGAATCTTGTCAAGAACCTGTTTTTAAAGCATCAGTCATTTACATTAGCACCATTCTTGGCCCTTGGAAGAAAAGGAGCTTCCTTTCCTAAGGTTTCCATCCCAAGGCGCCTATTATGACCCGATTCCAGTGTCTAATCCACCAAAAGGATATCACAACGGCCACTGTTCTCCACACTTCATACAATGAATGATCATACCTCTTTCTATACAACAAAGACTATCTACTAACCAAGAAAACGAGAAAAAAATAAGTAGTCAAAATTCTTCTCCTTAATCTCTGC
The DNA here is from genome assembly GCF_054644295.1 of Miniopterus natalensis. NCBI lineage: Eukaryota > Metazoa > Chordata > Mammalia > Chiroptera > Miniopteridae > Miniopterus > Miniopterus natalensis. Next base: position 46,491,660 of record NC_142089.1, read on the forward strand.
TTCTCTTTGTATTAACATCTAACTACAGCACCTATGTTCTCACCTCAAAGGGGCCTGTGGATAAGTGAGAGGCTGCAGCTAGTGGTGAGCTGTCTGCATTTTAGACATGGCCCACAGGCGGGGCCAGCACACTCCCCTATGTAACAACAGGGAAAGAGGCCTACTTCACCCCTCTGTCGGGGGAATACACAGCCTTGCTTCCTCCACGAACCTGTCTCAAACCCAGCACTGGAATAACTGGATTCTGTACTGCTTACTTAATAAAATATAATAACATAGCTAGCAATGTTACTGAGCATTCTTTCAGACATGTCTTTGTATGTTATCTTCCCCTCCCTCCAGCTCACCACCACACACACACACACACACACACACACACGTGAGTGTGTGCACATGCATGCACACATGTTCACAAAATTACCACAGCCTGATTTGGCCTTAACCTCAAAGATTTATACATTTTAAAGGCAAGAAGATAAAATGCTAAAATTATAATCACAGTTAAGAGTTGCCTTCTAAAATTAAGTGTATTACAGCATATTTTAGGTTACTTATTACTTGTTTTCTACAAGAAGGAAAAAGTATATTTCCACATTGGTTTTCACTCCGTATAAAAATTGTAAAGGAATTCAAAAACACAAATGGAGATACACTATAGTTCGCTAAATTATATTTGAACATGAACATGATTTTTAATAAATTTCTTTTTTCCTGACAATAAAGTATATAATTATCATGATAAAAATAGTAAATTGTTTTTTAAAATGTAAACTCATCCATCTCTGCCATTAGAAAATCTGCTAATTAGCTATGCAAAAGCCTCTCAGTTTGGCTAGTTCAAAGGGAGTGACAGCTAATATTAAAAGTTAGCATAATGAATATAAGTAAGAAAGCAAATGTGGATGCCTTCTCTGTTACACCTGGGCTATTTTAGGCTTCACAACTTCTACACATGTCAAATTATAATATTGTTTTTCTATCACTGATTACTTAAAGTTTTATTCTTCCCTAAAGGACCTTAATCATCTACACTACCGATTTTTACCCAACTGTCAAAAAAAGGCCTGAGGTGGAATCACTTGCCCTCAACACAGCAAACAAAGACTTACTAGCAGTTCCAGTCCCTCCCAGAAAGAAACCTGACCTTAAACCAACCAGTCTGGAATTTTTCGATCCACACTAGTGATGCAATCTGCCTGATAAGACCCCTGCCACCCTTCCCCCAAAGAAAGGTGCCCCAACCCAAAACAATCCTTCCCTTTCTTTTATCAGTAACTTTCTTGTTCTACCCATTTTTTGCCTATAAAAATCTTTCATTTTGTACAACTTCTTGGAGTTCACTTCTGTTTACTAGATGTGATGCTGCCAGATTCATGAATCATTTAATAAAGCCAATTAGGTCTCCAAATTTACTCAGTTGAATTTTGTTTTTCAACACAATTCAAATTAAATAATTCACACAGATGCATGCAAGTCCAAAAGCTTATTTATTTTAAAGGGTACATGAATTTGACATTGGTTCATAAGAAATGATATTTACTTCTTTTCAGTTTGTATTAAAAAATAAAGTTAGGCCTTAGCCAGTTTTTCTCAGTGGTTAGAGCGTTGGCTGCGGACTGAAGGGTCCTGGGTTCAATTCTGGCCACGGGCATGTACCTCGGTTGCAGGCTCACCAGGGCCAGGGTGCATGCACAAGGCAACAAATTGATGTGTCTCTCTCACATCGATGTTTCTCTCTCTCTCTTCCTTCCACTCTCTCTGAAAAGCAATGGAAAAAAATAGCCTCATGTGAGAATTTTTAAAAAAAAGAAATAAAGTTAGAAAACTAGAGAGACTGAGTTATCTGGATACTTTTACTCACATTTGTATCTTCTGACCCTAGCAAGTTCCAAACATATAATAGGCACACAATTACATATAAAAACCAATTTATAAAGCAATTAGGTTTGGGGTTTGATAGTCCTTAAATTTAATTTATGAGTTATTAAAGCAATGTGGCTAGTTTAAACAAAGTTAATAGACAGCACCAGAAATTATTGTATACAAATACATGCAATCCCCCACCTTTCATACAAACAATGAGCCAATGACAAAATCTAATCTCAAATTTTGCCTCTGTCCTGATTTAGAGGATTTACAGAACAAGCAAAATGGTATCCTGAATTCTGATGTCTACATCAGTCTTTGAAAATATTTACTGAAAGAGCTTGTCTTTGCTGGGAAATGTAAAATTTCAGTCATTATCAATGACATAATAAAGCTCAGAAGGGCCTCTGGGGAATCATGGCAATGATAAAATCGTGTGGCACAAAATCACCAAAATGATCAGTATCATCTCTGACGCCAGCTGGTATTGATAAGTGTGCAATACTTTTGTAATTTTCTGACATTGTACCAGAACCATTACAAAGAAACAGTAACTTTCTTTCTCTCTGACTCCTCTACTTCTGAGGGAAAATTGTCCAAAGAGTTTCACCTTCCTTGTTGTAAGATGTGTTAGCTAAAGGGAAAGATAGAGTCTATGTGAGTGTAGTGGCTTTGTATCAGTGTCCATTTCTTTTGACTTATTGTTAGTATTATATTTGTTCTTTTGAAATCCTGAACTGTGTGCTGCAGTAATCCTGAGTAGGCTCAGGCCCCGGAATGGGCCACTGTTGAAGACCCACTTAGCTACTTTCTTATCCACTCTAATACAGAAGATGCATCTCAGAAAATCAAGCAATTCAATGCCCAGATGTTAAATTCATTAAGGAATGTTAAAGTTGTCATCCCAGTGCTGCTAAGAGAAGGGGAGAAGTGAGGGCTGATGGTCGGATTCAGCAACCCAGAAGTCACTGATGAACTTGACAAGCACAGTTGTCCTAAAATGAGGGTGAAGAAAGCCTGATTGGAGTGGCTTTAAGACAGAATGATGCTTCCCCAGAATGGAAAACCAGACTTTCTAAACAGCAGTTTTGCTACGAACCAAGTAGATTATGAATAATACATAATGTTTAGAGAACTGCTGGGTTTGCAGGACCTAAAAAGAAAAATACCAAAGCATCTGTACCACCACCACCAAAACACAACACAAAACAAAAAACCCCAGGAGCTAAAACCTAAGTAGGCACCACTGTGGCTAACAAATAAGAAGAGGAAATGGGTGCCTTAAAGGCAAACAAATGCTGATACCATCACTGATATCTAAGACTAAGCCTTGGGCAGGCTGCAACCTTGTTTTCCGACCTAACCTCAGCCCCTCACTTCAACCCAAATGCCTCAAAGGGATTCGAGTGGTCCCAGGGTGAGAGAGCCCCAGGCTTTGAGCAGAAGCAAATGTCAATCCTTACTGGAGGAAAGCATCCCTAGTTTAGACCCACCAAACTCCCATAATTAAGGTCAAACAAATATGAGTTTATATTAGATTAAATTAAATTAAATATGGGCTTTTGAAGTCAAGGTTATACTATATTATACTAGATCATAAAATGGGAGTTTGGGAGTATTTTCTCATACTCGGTTCTTTGGAACATTTTGAATATTGAGATGTACTCTTCAAAACTTTGATAGAACTTGCCTGTATAACAATAATGGTAAGTTATTTATACATTTTATATAATCTTTCAAATATTGGCATAAAATTGTTCATAGTGTTTTATCTTTTAAATGCATCTTATATATAGTTATAAACCCTTTCCATACTTAATATCATTTGTGTTTTGTTTTTAATTGATCATATCAACCATAGTTCTCTTACTTATTTTAGTCTGTTCAAAGGAATGTTTCTATTTTTAGGGGGGAGTTGATTTGTTTTGTTTTTGAGAGTGCATTTATTAAAGCTGAGGAGAGGGAACCAAGGAAGGGCTTAGGATAGAAGCAGCAGCAGGAGAGAGCGTAGGCAGGGCTCCCTTGGCTCACTGGAAAGTCGGAGAAAAGGTGCCTTGGAGACAGGTTCAGGGGGTCAGCCCAGGATGAGCTGCAGCTGCCCATTGGTCCCCTGGTTGCAAGTCTCTTGGAGACCCTTAGAGTTTAGGAGCTGCACACCTGAGAGGGAAGATAGGTGTGGGCATGCTCCTAAAAGGGAGAGCAAGTCTATTCTGTCATTTTCTGACTTCTTAAATGGAGGGCTTTATCCCTTAAATTTTCATCCTTTCTTATTTTCTAACATAAGCAATTGAGGCTATAAATTTAGGTTAAACCATATGAAATTGCTAATATTTGACTGCTACTGATTTACAAAGAATGGCAATTTCCTATGATTTACTTAATGTTTTCCTCAAAGTACTCTTTTCACAACTCCTCACAACTTTCAATACGCAACATTTTATTAATCAGCTACATGTTTTAAAATTTTTATTATGATTTTTCTTTGATCTGTATGTTATCTGAAATATTTGAGAGTGTATGTATATGCTTTAAATATCCAAATTTATAAGGACTTAAATCTTTTTCTGTTACTCTTATTATTTCTTTCTAACTGAGTAGCATTGTGTTAAGAGAATGGGGACTGTGTTAAAGAAAAAAATTATTCCCTGTTGTTAAGACAAAACAAAGAAAACTTTATTCAAGAAGGGGACTACTGCAGTGGGGTTTTGCAATAAGGAAGAAAGATTGAACTCAACTGAACACAGGGTAGGGCTCAGTGGATAGAAAATTACCAGCAGTAAGAGGAATTCTGGCTAAACCAACTTAATAGGATTCTTGCTCAAGGCAGGGAATCAAGGATGAGGGTGGGAAATTGGATCAGATATTGAAGGTGGGAGATTCTTGCTAAACTGACACAGCAGCATTGGTGGTAAAACAAGACCAAGTGGGCCAAGGGCAAAGCCCAAGGGCTTCCCCAGTGCTGGAGCTCAGAAGGAGTGAGTGTGAGTGAGTCTGTGCATGTTCCCTTTAGGAGGAACTGCCTGGGAGTCTGGAAGCCCCCTGTCTCCCTCAGCCTCAGCTTCCACAGGTTTTTATTCTTCTCCTGTTCCTGACCTCTGAGTAACAGAGTGCCTGAACTGAGTATGTTTCTATGTGAGCTCACCTACTGACTCACAAACTGCTTTCTGCAGCCCCTAGCTCCAGATTTGTATATCTAGTTGCTCATGTGGCATCTATACTTGGATGCCTCAAAGGAATCTCAAGTTTAACATGTCCAAAAAAACCTTTTTATTTTCCTACCAGTTCCTCTTTCTATTCAGCCCTCCACAGCTCGGTGGGTGGCATCACAGTTCATCCAGTTGCCCAGAGCAGAAGCTTAGTGTTTCCCGGATTTATCTTGTTCTTATACCTCACATCCAATTCATGAGCAACTTATATGGGCTCTACCTTCAAAATATACCCCAATTCAAATCCTTCTCACAGTCTCCACTGCTCTGCTCCAGGTTACCATCATCTGTTTTCTACATCATGGCAAAAGCTTCCCTGCCTCCATACAACTCCACTCCCACCCCTAGTCCATTCTCCACGGGCTGCCAGATGATCTTTAAAAAACATAAATCAGGTCACTTACTCTCATGCTCAGATCTTTCTATTGCATTTAGTACAAAATCCAGGGTGCCCACTCAGGTCTATCTGGTCCGACCCGGCCTGGCCTTGACTAGCTCTCTAACAACATCTCCCCCACTCCCTACCCACTCACCGCTGCAGCCACATCCCACTCCTACTGCTTCCAGCAAGTGTCAAACTCATCTCTACCTTTGCATCAACTTTCAATTGTAGCCCAGAAATTTTGAAGTTATTAACATCTTTCCTTAGAGTCTCAGTTACATATTATCTCTCAAAGCTGACATTTTTATCCAAAGAGCCCTGCCTCCCTCATCTCTTTATTTGGCCTTACTTTGTCTTGTTTGCATGGATGGCATTGTTTTATATGCTTTTTGTGTATCTCTCCCACTAGAAGGAAAGCTGTACAAAGGCAGAGACTTTGTCTTACTCGCTGCTGTGAACTGTGAAGGGCGGCTGGCAAAAAAATTCGTTGGGTGAATAAGTCCAAGCCCATTTCAAACAGCTTTGAAAATAACAACTACATTCTCTCCTTCTAATTGCCGAATCTACTTTCTAAGTAATTCTGTTTGCATCAAGTTTATAGATTTATGGATCACTGTACACTCTAAAGTCAGCTTGCTTCCTGGTAGAAAAATAATCATTTCTTAAATTGATTTTCCAATGTTTAAAATAACACTGAAAGATTTGAAAGTAGCTGCAGAAATCACTATTTACATGCAATTAGCTCATTCACCAGCATCATTTCACATAGATTATAGTATCACCTAATTTGATAATGAACTTCCAGAATTTATCATAGAAAGCATGGTCCTGTGGAAGGTATCCTGGACTGAACATTACAACATTTAGAGTAAATTCCTTATTTAGTGTCTTAGTAATATATAAACCTATAAAAGCTTTGTTATTTAATAATTCCACCATCTCATTTGTTAAACAGGAATAGCTGCCTTAATACAGTACTTCCAATGAATTCTCCATGGATAAGCACAAAGGAGTAGAAATCTTGAAATAGGAGCTATAAAGTATTCTTCTAAGTGAAGATTGCTGCAAGAATTATTGAGATCCTTCAATGATTTGTTTGAATTTATGGGAAAAGTTCATAAAATTCCAAGTGAGATTAATGTAATTTTGTAAGGTAAGGACAATTTTCATAATATTATACCACTTATTTTACCTAGTTCTGGCTTCTGATGAGTATGCCTCTGGTTTAATAAAATACTAAGTAGTTTTTTCTGTTTGGTTTTTTAAATTTATTTTTTATCGTTGACAGTATTACAGATATCCCCCATTCACCTCTCCTTTGCCCCCCTCCACCCAGCTCTGCCCCACCCCAGGCCTTCACCACACTACTGTCTGTGTCCTAGGACTCCGCATATATGCATTTAAGTTCTTTGGTTAATCTCTTCCCATAGGAAGAGTTTTAATACAATATATTTTAGTAATCTTTGAGATACCATACAAGTTTTTAGCATCTCTTGTTTTCTATAGTATCTCAAAGATTACCAAGATATATTGTATCAAAACACTTCCTATGGGAAGGTAGATTTGGCAGTTAGAGAGAATGTAGTTATTATTTTCAAAGCTATTTGAAATGAGCTTGGGCCTATTCACCCAACACATTTTTTGCCAGCTGCCATTTACAGTTCAGACAGTGAGGAAGACAAAGTCCCTATCTTTGTACAGCTTTCCCTCCAGTGGGAGAGATACACAAAAAGTATATAAAACAGAAATCCATACACATCCCAAAACCCAATCCATCACCAAGTTAGACCTACATGCCTTCTAGACTTTTCGCAAAGCTTCCCATTTGCCCGTTGCCACCGCCTTGGCTGCCGCAGCCATCGTCCGAGGCACCCTCCTCTCACCTGTTTCACTACCAGTTTCCTGCGCTCACACCGTCCCCTGCTCCCAAGTCAACTGTCTTCCTTACCGCTAAAGGGGCCATTTTAAAATGTCAATCATACTCTGATTAAGCCTTTCGATTGCCTCCCATTCCCCCAGGAATCGTCCCGAGGATGCTGGCAGCCTGCATTTTGACTCTCTTTCCCTCTACTCCTACCTCTCGCCATTCTCCTCTCCCCACCCCGCTCCCCTTCTCTGTCCTGTCACACGCGCCTTCTGTTTCTCAGCCGCAGAATGCTCCCTCGCCTGCCACAGAGATTCTGAACTTGCTTGTCCCTCTGACAAGAATGTTCTCCTTCATTTGCCTCACTGATTCATTCGTCAGTTCTCAGCTCAAACTGCTTTCCCAGGGAAAGTTTCCCAGAGCCACACACAATGTCACATCCTCTGTTCTACACTGTGATAACGCCCTGTAATTTTGTCGCTGTTTGTAGTTATGCACTTATGTTCATGATTGTCTGAGCTGGGCAAGTTTGCATCTTCAAATGTGGCGTGTTGCTTCCAGTGATGTCTGTTGTGTCTCTGCCCTGGGTACGTATCTCCTCTCCACCGTAGACACCGACGGGGCTGGGTTGGCTTGCTGCAAGCAACCTGAAATTACAGACTCTGGAAGGAATAGCCCCCCTGTTGTCAATCCCTTTCCCAAGCTCACATCTAGCCGGCTCCCTCAGCTACTATTCAAGGCCAGAGTTACCCAGGACAGCTAGCCCAGGCGGCTCCCCTTTTTGAACCATGCCCTTGGGGTCTTGAATGTGGAACTAGAACTGAGCTTGGGTATGACACTTGGACTCCACAGAAATATTCCCACTTCTGCAGCCTTCCCACGCCCCTACGTATATTCACTTTAATTGAAAGATCGCCAAATGGGCCTTTCTTTTCTGTGACATCTATGTTTACAGAAATCTATTGGAACCAAGGTCTGAACAGGTTTATTTTAGCTCTCAGTGGTCTCGTCTATTTGACCCAAATTTTACTACATTTGGCTGATAGTCTTCATAATTGTTTGTCCTTCCTGTTTTCACTTGAACATAGAATTCTCTGCCCTGATTTTAATTCTTTGGGGAACTTTGGAGAGGGGGAGTTTGGGGGTTTGGTTTGGCTTTTATCCACTTCAGGGAGGAAAGAAGCATTGGAACAGCTTCCCCCACCATCTTCAGTGAGCATTACCCGTAGCCATGGATAAATGTTAACGTGCCAGGAAGAGGCATCTGTTTACTGTGGCTTCACACCCCCATGAAAATGCTTGCCCCAGCTTAAGAAGCACCGTATAGTCTTTCTCTTAGAATTTCTCCCTTAATAAAGCAGAGAATATGACAATATTACAAAATAAGCTAATTAACTGTGGGCTCCCCCCACAGGTCCACACATTTTCTATTGAGAGTAGCCACCTTTTATAATACACATGGGGAATACAATGCAGATCTCCAAGCCTATGAGTAAGCACAGACCTCACATTATGAAACTGCAAATGTTTTCTGTTTGCCAAGCTTCTTGCCTTCCATTGCTATTCTTCAAATACTATATAAACACCTGGCATAGGGACAGGTACATATTAGGTTCTCAAAATATTAATTCTCTCTTCCTCCTTTTAATGCAAGAAGGAAAAAATACTCTTATTTTTTAAAGAATGTTTTATTAAGTGCCTACTATATGCTAGGCACAGTGACAGACACACGAGGTTACAACCTAGTGCGGAAGAAAGACAAGTAAACCCAAAAGGACGATCCATACAAACAGTGCTGTGACAACAGAGGATGCTTTAAGAAAACAGCCTGGCCAGCGTGGCTCAGTGGTTGAGCATCTACCTATGAACCAGAAGGTCACAGGTTCGATTCCCAGTCAGGGCACATGCCCGAGTTGTGAGCTGTCCCCAGCAGGGGGCGTGCAGGAGGCAGCTGATCAATGACTCTCATCATTGATGTTTCTCTCTGTTTCCCTCTCCCTTCTCTCTGAATCAATAAAAACATATTAAAAAAAGTCAACCTTCTCATCTTATAAAATGGGAATACTGGGAAAGAGGAATAGAAGCTTCCTAGAGGAGGAGATGCCTGAGTCAAGCTATCAGACTTAGAAAACAAATAGTAACAAACCACAAAGAGAAGCAGGAGGAAAAGCATTTCAGGCTATGGAAGGGCATCATCCTATAAACAGCCTAGAAGCTAGACCATGGAGTATTCAAAAAATTATACATTCAGAGAGGTAGAACAACAGCGTGGGGAGCAAATGGCAGGAAATGAAGTTGGAGAAGAGTCAGGGACCACATTTTTTGAGTCCATTCACAAACACCTATCGTTAAGCACCCACCATGTGTCAGACACTGAGAATACAAGGACTAAGATACAATCTCCACTCTCAATAAATTTGTAACTTGATGAGTGAACCTGGCATATAAGTGGAGAATTTAAACATTACATGATAAGTGAAATCATAGAGAAAGGCACTTAGCTCACCCTAGGAGTGATAAGAAAATATTCATATTTGCTGAGACTTAAAAATCCAGAAGAGATAACCAAAGGTTGGTGCCATGGGAATTAGAAGTATTTTTGGCAGAAGGGAAAAGAAATTAAGTGCAACTTGGGTGTGATAAATGGCATGTTGTATAGAATAGTAACTAAACATAAGTAGTCCAGTGTCTCTGGGGTACAAAGCATGAAACAAATAGTTGGTAATAAGAAGAAAAATTAATGTCTTGCTAAGAAACTTAAGCTTTATCCTATAGGTGACTCAGAACTACTGAAGAGTTTTGGCCTGGGAGAACACACAATATAGGCTGATCACTGATAATGGTATTGGTAGAGGATATGAGAGGCAGGTCTGGAGGTTTTAAGACCATTAGAAGGCTATTGTGATAGTTCAATAGAGAGATTCTGAGGGCTTGAATGAAGATATTAAAGATGGAAATAAGCTTGAGAAATGGTTAGGAAGGTAAAATAAGAAGAGGTTGTTGATTGGGAATATGCAAAAATGAGAGCAGAGGAATCAAAGAAGACAGCTGATTTTCCAGAAATTAAGGCACAAAATCCCTATTACACATTGTTGAGCTTATTTGTTCGAATTATATTTACTCCTATTAGTGTGTGATCTTAGTGAAGCAAGAGACTATATTATTTACTTTGCATTTCAAGGGCTAGTCCAGTGCCTTCTTAAAGTGTGCACTCAATAAATATATGAGGAATTAAAAAGGGACTGGTGGAAACGATGAGTTTGGTATTGAACAGAATAAGTCTGAGGATTCCTGTGGAATTTCCAAGCAAAAATTTCCAGTTGAAAATAATACAGGTTTAGAGCTCAGGAAAGAGGGTCAAGTGAAAGAGAATTAGATGCCATCAAAATAGTTGAAGCTGTAGGAATGGAGAAGCTCAGAGAGTGAAGGAGATTTTGGCCAAGGAGAGTGTTCTGGGGATGTCACTCAAAAGTTTCTCTTCATTTGACCCAAGGATTAGGAAAGATGAACAAACTGTGTGGATCAAGATCTAAGAAAAATCAGTACATCAGCTCTTGCACACACTTTCTCTCAAAGAGGAAACTTAGTAGCCTTCAGAAGTTATGTGACTTGCCAAAGTAACATAGCCAGCACCCAGCCCAGGTGTCTGGTTCTAAGTGGAATACCTGTCCTTCCGTGCCTGCATGGCACACTGTCAGCATCCTAGCATCAGAATATGCCATGCACGATGCAGGAGCAACAGTCATGGTCTGTAAGGTGCCTAGGATATTTTAAATGTTCAACCAATGTCACAGTAATTGTAACTTAAAAACATTCTTATGCACAAGCAGTGCTCAAGAATTGTTCTTAAAACTAAGAGGTATACGTAGAAAATAATTCTTGGGAGAGGTTGATTTTATAACTAGATTGTTCGGGTAGCAGATGTTCTTGAGAATAAGGGCAACTATGTTAAAATTAGCAGCTCCATATGCACAGAACACAAACTACACCAATCGGTCTCACTGAATATATATTCTCTGTGCTGTTCTCTCCATAAGAATGAGCAGTGCTGCCGCAGCTCTGAACGTTTGCTCTTGAACTCTGGAACTCCGTTTGTAAAGCTGTGATAATGAGAAGCCGTATTTTAAAAGAGATCATTATTAAGTTGCTCTGCCTTCATTTGAGGTTGCCTTCCAATTTCCGCCCAACTTTATTTGGAAGGAGTTGCAGTTTCTAACCTACTACCAGGAACAGAAGCTCTGTGTGATTAAGACAATAAATATATTCACAAAATGTAAACGCAGCTTTTGGGACTTTAAACATCTGCTCTGAAAATAAAACTTTTACAAACACACAGTCATGGGCAAAATAAAACCTTTCTTCCAAGACTTCTTTAATGGAACTGAAAGGTCTGAAACACAAATAATGGTCTTTTTCCAAACCCAACGTGCAGATTGAAGCTAATTCACATGCGATGTTGGTCAATTACATGAGCCTTGATACAGCTGCAGGGCACTCTCATAGTCCTTGCACTGCTTTAGATAAAACTGCTCAATGGGGCTAAACCTCTACATGCCAGATTTCATTAATAACAGGATCTAAAATTAAAATATCTGACATTTCTGTTGGTTTTATTACTATTTCTATTGCCAATATTCTCACAATAGGAACAACTTCATGACAATGTTCAGTATATCTTTGCCTGATTTATCTTTTTTACCCTAGAAATGCAAGAGAGAAGAGGAAACCACTCATATTCAACTCCCTCTTATTTTAGTAATTCTTCAATTTTAGCCAAGAACTTGCAATGGTGTTTCCATTCTACATAAATTCACTATCTCCTTTGTTTTTTTTGTAATTGCTTTTATTTTTTATTATTTTATTTTATTGGTGAATTTATTGGGGGTAACATGGCTAAGAAAATTACATAGGTTTCAGGTGCATGATTCTATAATACATCATCTATATATTGTATTGTGTGTTCACCACTCCAAATCAAGTCTTCTTCCATCACCATTAATCCCCCCATACCCTCTCCTACTTCCCTTCCATTATCTCCTTTAAAATCAATCAGACAACCTTGGAAATTACCTAAAATATGGGAAGAGTTTTACAGATACTTATCACCACAGCATTAATAACAGAGAGAAAAAACTAGAAGCAACCCAATGTCTAAGAATAAGAGAAGGATTATATAAAGGCTGATAAATCACTTAAGTAAAATATCATGCACCATTTGTAGGATGGTTGCATAGATTATATAGCTGAGTGAAAAATGTTTCTGGCATAACATAACAAGTCTTCACACAAACCAGAAGTCCATTCTGTGGTGCTTTAATTGAATCCACAGGTAATTGAGCAGCATACTATTATAAATCATGTTTGAAAATAGTTTCAAAATTGCTCCCTGACAGTTTTTACCTGCACTCTTTTCTCCAGAAGACAATATTATTTAGGTTACCTCCTTCATGCATATTATTTTATTAAATCCTCATAAAATCCAAAGAGGTAAATAATATTAGTTCACTAGAGTAGTTATTACTATGAGTGGCTTAATCCCAAGACATTAGGTATATTTAATTGCCTTTGGGGACCCCATTCCTATAAGTCAACCAGTCATCAAGTTTTACTTGCTACAGTGACTAAATACCTCCTTTTCTAGCAAAAGAAAATAAAAGTCCTCATTTTTAGATAATGTATTACCCAAAAGAAATATAAAGCAAGCCCTGTATGTGATTTTTTTTTTTTTTAATATATCTTTATTGATTTCAGAGAGAGGAAAGGAGAGGGAGGGAGAGATAGAAACATCAATGATAAGAGAGTCATTGATCGGCTGCCTCCTGCACACCCCCCACTGGGGATCGAGCCCACAACCCGGGCATGTGCCCTGACCTGGAATCGAACCCCGATCGCCTGGATCCTAGGTCGACACTCAACCGCTGAGCCACACCTGGCAGGGCACCCTGTATGTGATTTTAAGATTTCCAGTAACTGCACTAAAAAAGTAAAAAAACCAAAACAGCAACAAAAAACCACAATGAAATTATAAAAGAACATTTTGCTAAGTCTCTGAAGTGTGGCCTGTGTTTTATATTTACAGCTCCATTGATTCAGATTAGCTACATTTCAGGTGCTCAACAGCCACACGAGGCCAGGGGCTACTGTCTTGGACAGCACATTTGAAGGCAGTGATTGTGAGAGAATGTTGAAAATATTTATGCAAGATAACTGATGACCTAATAAGCGTTGCTCTGTAACACCATGTGCCACTTTAAACAATAATGCCATTTATGTAATTCAGAAGTAGATTTTATTCTGGAAAGAATAAGGGCTTTTGATATCAACCAAGCTTTCAAGTCAATCCTCCTAATAGACTTTAAAAAAAAAAATTGAATGAGGTCCACAAGTGAAACTAAAAGTTTTACTTTAAAACATAAACAAAAACAAAAACCTGAGGCTGTGTTTTATAACAGTTTTTTAAAAATACCCAAAGATGGAAGAGAGCGAGCAAGAGAAAACAAGTGAATGTACAGCCGAACCCCTACACATGTTCCTAAGTTTAAAGTAATCTTTCCGTAAAAGCCAGTTTATGCTCTGAGAACGCTTGTGGGACATGACGAGAGAATTTATAGCATAGAGAGGACTACTTTGGCCACGTAAATAGGCATGGGAATTGTTCCACAGCGTGATGAACGCCCAAACGGGACGGTGTGGTGGAAACAGAAGGGGCTGAGGGCCAGGCAGGGCGGGCGCCGGGCTCCTCTCCGGGCAGAAAGGGAAGCCTGGGCTACGCGGAGCCTCGCTCGGCAGGGGTGAGCCCCGGGAGAGGGGTTCGAAGCACAGGATGCAGGATGTCCCAAGGCCAGTGGTGAGAGAAGGGAGACAAGCCGAAGAACTGGGAGAAATAAGGGGTGGCGGTGGCACGTGGGGAAATGAGGGTGGAGAGTAAAGGGCAGGTCCCCGAGGCCTCTCCTGAGATTAAGCTAAGGGCTTATCTTGGGAACAAGGCGAGCTATGAAAGGCCTTGAGTGACTGCTTCTGCCAGGACCCCTCACCTGTTCGGAGCTCCTGTTTCCCTAATTCCTTGAAAAACCTTAGAAGGACAGCCACTGAGAAGGGCTTCGGGGGTAAAGACAACGCTTAAGCACAATTGCTTCAAACTCAACAGAGGGGGCGGGGAGAAGGCTCGGTCAAATTCATTCACTGAACTTAGAAAGTCGGTGTTTTCTGATGATTCCTCAAGGATCCATCCTTCCCCCTTTATGGCCTGGCTGTGGTTTCTTTAGAGTTTCATAAAATTAATGGCTTGTAACATGTCATTACAGGGCAAGTCTAAGGGCACCTTTCTCATTGCCTGAATGCCAGCTTTAAAGGGGACCCCCAGGATGAAAATGTTTCTGAGGGATGGATTGTTGTTCTATTTGAGGGTTTCCTCCCAACAAGGAAAAACTGTTTCAAATCCCTCCCTCTATCTAATACACACACACACACACTCACACATACACCATGAACTAAATCAGAACAGGGGCAAAGGAAAGGGGGGCGGAATGGCATCAGCAGCTTTCAGAATCACCGCCTCTACCTGACCACATCCTTTGTCTCCCGGCGATCGCCAGAACAGAAGCCTCAATCCAGCAATCACCCCTTGAGAGCATGCAGACAAAGCTAGCGCCTCTCTTTCAGAGGTTTTTGGTTTTCCTTTTCTAATTTGTTCAAGGTATTTCTCCTCTCTGTCATTCCACTACTCTCTATTTATTATTAATTTTCTTCTGCCGTCTGTCTTAGACTGGCAGCTTTTTCTCAGCTCAGTTTCTAAACCCTTCAAGTCATTGCTTAAGGCCATTTACTCTCACGCTATCCCCAGGGAAGAGCAAACAAAAGCTAGTTAGCAGGCTCTGTCCAAAATTCTGCACATTCTATTTTTTAAAAAGGTTTTCATTTATTGATTTTTAGAGAGAGAAGATGGGGGGGGAGGAATATCAATTTGTGTTCCACTTACACATTCATTGGTTGATTCTTTGTGCCCTGACCAGAAATCGAGCCCACAATCTTGGCGTTATAGGGAGGATGCTCTAACCAACTGAGCGACCCTACCTGGGCCAAAAATTCTGCACATTCTTAAAAACCATAACCAAAGAGTCACCAGCCTTTTCTTTCCTCTCTGATCTATCTGTAATACCACTTCCTAATCATTTTTATTTTCCAGTCCCCAATTTTTTTGTGACATGTCCTGGAAAGTCCTCTCCAGTTCTTTACATGCTCCCCCACTAAGCAGGGTTGGGAGAGATTAAGCACCACATTCATGTAGGGATCTACCTATTTAGGACAATAGGCAGAAACATACTGCTGGGTTAAAAAAAATAGTGAAACCCAACGTGATGCCAAGGAACTGAATATTGAGCCTTACTGGGCATTTAAACTTCCTACACCCATGCCACTGGGAATAGAGGTTTGAAAAAAGACCAAGGAACAAAACCAGAATAAAAAGGCTTCATAGCAAAATTTAGGTACCTCCAGAGCGAGCCATGCGGCAGGAAATTTGCTGAGCACCTGTCTATAGTGCATTTCTGACTCAGTTATGAGTACCACTTTAATTCATTCTTCTGAGAAAAAAGCCAAGGCATTTTTAAATGCAGAAGTATTCAGACTTGCTACTCATTCTGCAAAGTTAATAACATTTTTGAGGGTTCATTAATCTCACCAAGCCTGAAAAAAACCCCACATTTTCATGTTCTTGCTCTCCAACCATCATCTTTACAGTATATTTTTACATAAATAATTGGTTATGGCTCAAATTAAAAAAGCTTTGACAATTATAAAGCAGGCTAAGGGTTTTTGAACTTGTTCTGGGATTTGAGATATCAGCGCCCTTGGGTGCCTGAAGACAATGTGTTATCTTATGATAACATTCAACGCACTTCTTTCTAGGCTCATAAAATACAAGTTTTTCATTTAACAGCTGCAATGACTGTGTTCTGTTTAGATAATACTCCCTTGCTGAAAGGTTAGTCTCCATGGAATTTTTCTAATTCGAGTATAAATGTAGACTAGGATTAGTGTCCCTAGCAACCCGGGTGTCGTCAAAAGCATTGCTTCCCTGTCCTCGTATCACAAGTCCTGTAACGCTTTGCAGACCTCCGTGTCCTCTATATTCAAATCTTTCCCTTCACAGACTAACAAGTGGCGAGCCTTCATTCCCACACACATTATAATTTTTCTTTGTGGCATGCACTAAAGACCTCCGCTGTGATGAATGATCATCTCCTTCAACCTCAAAGGTAACTGGCTATAAAATTATTTTATGCTCCTAGTATTCCTAGTCATCAAGTAAAAATACTAGCTGTAATTCAGTGATGACAGTGTGGTGTTACTCATAAAGCATTCAAACTGTGCTTTCCAGTTTCAGGACACCATCAGAATCTCCTGGTTGAACTATAATCTAGCACTCAGCTGGGAATCCTTTTTCTCGGCATGGAAATTACTCACACTCATCCTGGCCAGTATGGCTCAGTGGACTGAGTGTCATCCCCTGCACCGAAGGGTCGCAGTTCAGTTCCCGGTCAGGGCACGTGCCCGGAC
Source organism: Miniopterus natalensis (assembly GCF_054644295.1). Classification (NCBI taxonomy): domain Eukaryota; kingdom Metazoa; phylum Chordata; class Mammalia; order Chiroptera; family Miniopteridae; genus Miniopterus; species Miniopterus natalensis. The sequence goes on from NC_142089.1 coordinate 46,508,536, forward strand.
TGTGGGCTCGGTCTCCAGGTGGGATGCGTGTGGGAGGCAGCCCATCAATGTTTCTCTCTCTCTCCCTCTCCTTTCCTCTCTCTATAATCAGTAAGAAAATATTTTTTAAAAAATTACTTACAAGCATTTCCCATATCTCCAGGGACTACATGGAAGTTTCAAAGGGAGTGACACTTTGCATAATCCTTCAAAAAAGTCTTTAGAGCCAAGAATTGGATAGAGCTATTAAAATTAATGCTGGTTAAAAATTAAAAAAACAAACAAACAGCTCATGTAGTAAAAATGTATCGGTAGCTTTCCAAAGAGAAAAGGTGATGTCTGAAGATAGAACTCAATTTCATTGGCGGGCTTCCGAAGCAAAATTCCTAAATTGATGACATAGATTTAGACTAACAGTGTCAGGCAGTTTTTGGTGAGGTAGGAAGGAGAATGGGATTTTGCCTGTTTGTTTATTGGGGAGAGGGTCTTGCTTTGTGCTGTTGCTAAAAACACTTATCTATATGCCTCAAGCAAAGTCCCTTTATGCACAGATGTTTTATGATTCTCTTTCATGGCTTGTAAACACCTCAGTGTTTACATTCAAGAGACAATAATTTTACAGATAACTTTCTTCATTATATGCAGCTTCTCTGATTCTAGTACATAATCAAATATCTTATTTTACAAGCTCTTTCCTTGGTCCTTGCCTTATTTATTTCTCATGTGTTTCCCCTAACTGTATAAATCACCTTTTTAAAATAATAAGATAATCTTTTCCCCTGCAGTACCCTTTAAAGAATTTGTCCAATGACAATATGTCCAGCCCAGCTGGCAGTGGAATATTTAATACTAAGTAATGTAACCAGTCTTCAAATATAAGCCCTCCTGCACCGCATGTAACTGTGTCATACAGAGAGTCCAAATATTTTAATCCTGATTCAGTATGGAGAAGACATTTAGACATAATCCTGTTTTAAGCCTGTATCTCAGACTCTGTCTTTCTGTTAGACTTGTTTTGTTTCTTCGAAACTATGCTAATAAAATGTGAGCAGAGTTGCTGCCTCATTGAATATTTAACACTCCTTCATTAAATCAGTTTACTGTCAACAGCAGATTTTATTCTAGGATCCAAGGGGAGGAAACTGGCAACAATTTGATAGCTAGAAAAATCTAACAATATGTATTTTTATTTCATTATCATATATTCTGCAACTTCTACCATATCCTGGGCACTTATTGTTGATAGTAAATTCGTGCAATCAAGACCTACTAGATGCATTTTGAGTTTTATGATTAAATAAAGCCATTTAACAGTGCATAATAAAGCTAAATTAACATGCTCCAGGATAATTATCTTTATACTTACATTCATCTATTAGAACACATTATTTCCAATTTTATAATGCTAACCCTTTCAAATAGACACTGAAATGCTAATATGCTCCCCTGACTTCTACATTTCTTAGATTGTTAATCAGCAAACTGGAGTTATTGTCATTCATAAAATTAGGTCATATAGGTCAGTGGCTAATCTTGATAGTTAGACACTTATGTGTAACTTTTGACTAGAATGTTTTGTTTTGTTATTGCCAGTTAGTAGGCCAACTTAATTGTAAATTTGCTTTTTGGGGCTTAGGATTATGTGGCTCAAGCAGATTTTCAAAATGGCAATACAAGAGAGAACTATAATCAATATAATTTTATACCTGGATTTTTCATTTAAATACACATTTAATCTATGATTTTAGTGGGCTGCCTTAAAAAAATCCAGAAACTTTGCTTTGCATTAACCTTGTGGTAAACAATTTAACTGTTTCTTTCATATAATTTGGTTCATAAGGCATCCCTTAGTAACTGGAATTTTCAAATAATTCTGAATTCTTCCAAAGTCCCACTCTACTAAGATGGTCCTACTAAGACCTCTCATAAGAGATTTCTGGCAATTCAACTGTCTGTCTGAAATACTAAATGGCATAAAATAAAAGTGTAGCGCATCACCCCAAATTGTGCACACATCAGCAGGGAGCTAAATCAAGAGATTGAGTTTTGTGTCCTTTCCTACTTGCCCTTCATGTCATCTATGAAGGAACCCCTCATAAGGCAAAATAACACCAGTAATAATGATTTTATGCCTCATCTCTTAAACATTCACAGCTCAGCAAGAAGGCAAATGAAGAGAGTGGCTTTTATGTCCTTGGTCTAGGTGCCCTTCCAGTATCATTTGGGAGAACCTTTCAAAAGACAAATAACATTCACAGTAGTGGGTTTGTTTCAGAAGAGGGGAAGGCACCCGATGAGGAAGGTATCATAGAGCTTTCCATCGATGAGGTTTGAAATTATCCCTTGCGTTGCCACTCCTCTTGGGAAGGACCTCCTCCCCAACCCAATGACATTAGTATAAACTCTTCTGAACAAATATCATTTCATGGCTACTCAGAAAGATCTATTTTCTTTCGATATTTTATGATTGATTGTTCTTCTAGAATTCCACCCTACCACTCCTTCTCCTAGAATGTCGCTTTTGCCTATTCTCATTTCAGTAGCTTCACCAGCTCCCTTTCATGACTGTTCCCTGTTTTCACTGCCATTCTGTTGTGTATTTCGCACATCGAGAACTCAGCAGCTGTCTCCAAACTTTTCAGAGAATGCAAACATGGAAGCAGAGGGTTAGAAATCAGTGCTCAGGAGGTCTTGGCTCTCATCACAGAGGGAATACAGCGTAGGAATGAAGAGGGCTCAGAGAGGTTGACTATCCTGCCCCAACCCCCCCTACAACTTACTAGCTGCGTGAGGATAAGGAGCATATTGAACCTCTTTGGCTTTTCTCCCCAATAAAATGGGGATGAATGCGTACCTCACAGAGTAGTTACCAAGATGAACAAGGCAACACACGAAAAGCAATTAGAATCATGCTCAATATCCAAAGAGTTGAATACATGTTGGGTTTACAGTTGTGAGTACACAAAACACAGAGTTCATTCTCATATTATTATTTATTAATTATTGTATTATGTTCCATACAAACAACCGTAAACCTACTTTTGCCCTAATTGTAAACCTACTTTTGCCCCACACTGTGTATATACATATATATATATATACATTTGTATTCACATTGCACTAATATTTATCGAGCATCTACTATTTGTTGGGCATAAAAATAAGATAGAGAGCCCTGGCTGGTGTGGCTCAGCTGGTTGGAGCGTCGTCCTGAACATTGAAGGGTGGCAGTTTCAATCCCTGATCAGGGCACATGCCCGGGCCGTGGGTTCCACGGGACGCAGCAGATCAGTGTTTCTCACATCAATGTTTCTCTCTCTCTCCCCTTCCTCTCTCTAAAATGAATAAAAGACATATCCTCAGGTGAGGATTAAAAAAATAATAATAATAAATAAATAAATTAGAGAAACCTTTAAGATGAACATTTAGAAGAAGGGGAAAGAGAGATTAAATGAATGGCTTCTACCTCCGGACAGAGGGAACGCTGCGTTGGCCAGACAGCCTGAGAGACCGAGTGGGGCTACTTCAGAGGGAGATGAATCAGTCTGAATTTATGAGGTAAAGAGGCGACCTGGGTATGATTCAAAAATGATCAAGATTTGGTTCCAAAATCAGTATATCATTGATTTTGGGCTAAGTCTAAATAATTACTGTTGTTATCAACATCCTAAACCTCAGAAAAAGCTTAAAGACATCTTGTTCCTTAAATCTACAAATTATCTAATTATCTAATAGCACTTAGGAGAACTTATTAAAAAGCCCTCATAAAGATGAAACAGATATAGGGCAACAAGATTAAGAAAATATGATAGCCCGGCCGGCGTGGCTCAGCTGAGCACTGACTATGTATGGTCCAGGAGATCGCAGTTCAACTCCCAGTCAGGGCACAGGCCCGAGTTACAGGCTCGACCCCCAGTGGGGTGTGAAGGAGGCAGCAGATCAATGACTCTCTCATCAATGATGTTTCTCTCTCTCTCTCCCTCTCCCTTCCTCTCTCTGAAACCAATAAAGACATGTTTTTTAAAAAAAAGAAAATATGATAAGAAACATCTGAATGGAGACATATATAAGTTCCTGAAATCAAAAGTTCTAAATGTTCAGAAGACTAAACTTCCTATCCTTTTTAAAAAGAAAGAAAATTTTAAAAACATTTTATTTAAATACTCTTATTTATAAATTTTTCTTTCAAAAAAAGGATATGTAAATACAAGTTAATTTTGTTATTATAAAAATAATAAATAATAAATAAGAGTATTGGGCTAGATTGTCTCTAAGGAACTTTCTAATTCTAAAATTATATAAATTGCTTTGTCTAGTAATAAAATAGTAATATGAAAATGCTGGCACATTTTCAAGTGTGGTATTGCCTCCACAGAAAGAAACCTTAAAGGCTCTACTCAAGACAGCAAACAAAAAACCTGCTGCTAAGAGAATCTGACTTATCTCTCTGATAGACAAGAAAATGATTTCACACTTTAGTCGTAATAAGTCTTCAAGATAATTTGTACTTGAAAAATGCAGAATAGGACTGTGTGTGTGTGTGTGTGTGTGTAGGAGATGAAATACTAGATATTCAATTTTTGTTTTTTTAATAAACAAAGCTTAATGAGACTAAATTCAATAGAAATAAAGCTTATTTTTATACCTTTCTTATTAATTTGCCAAAAATTCAGAGGAAAAACACACAAATGATTATCTTTGAAGAAGGTAGCTTTTGACTTTAGGTTCAGTCTTTTTGAAAAGCAGAAGCTTTTCAACTGTCAAGTGAAACTGTCATTTTCTGTTCAGAATCCTACTGCTCTTGAGGTTGTACTGCATAGTAACAATATACCTAGGGAGGCCTTAATTACTTGCTTCTTTTATGCTTCTCAAGTATAACATGGAAATGAGATACTGGTTGAATTTAGGCCATGTGGAGGCTTATTTTCTATATGAGCAGATTCAATATACTTTGAGGGAAAAGTGTGCAGTGTCTCAAATACAACAGCAGTAGGATTTTGGAGATTTAGGGTTCGATTCCAGCCCAGATACCAGGATCATTCATTCTATCATCAAATATTTATTAAACACCTACTATGTGCCCCTGTTCTTATGGAGTTTGGAGTTTTCAATCCCTGAGAGGTAGGAATAGGAAAAAGAGAAAAACTAAATAAATCCACAATTATAAATTGCGACTATGAAGTTGAGACAATGTATAATTAGAAGGAATAACAGAAAGAGGAAGTGGTCAGATAATGGCCTTTCAGAAGTGATGATACTTGGTTGAAACCAGCCATGCAAACAGAGCAAGAAAAATAGCTCCAGGCAGAGGAAACCACATGTGCAGTAGCCCTGAAGCAAGATGGAGTTCGGCACTTTCAAAGAATTTGAAAAAGAAAAGTGTGAATGACACATACTGCATTGGAAAAAAAATGCCTATGACTAATGTTATCCAAGGCCTCAAGAAATAATCCACATGAGCTATCTGCAGAGTTGATTCACTTCTATGAGGTTTTGGGGGACCAGGTACTCTATTGATTTTGGGCTAAGTCTAAATAAAAGGAACAAAGTACTAAGCAATGGCTATATGAATTTAGAAAGGACTGTTCAAATAATCTGGATTTTTAAAAAATCACTCTCATCACTCATATTTAACCTTCCAGACACACTCCTATTCAGTCACACAGGAAGGTGTTGGAAGTACTCAGAAATACTTGAACTTTTACCCTTTTCTTTAGGATAAAATTACTTATTTCTCTAAGACAGACTCTGCCGTGTGATAATGAGATGCATTTGACACTTCCCTGCAATTATGACATTACTTTTTAAAAATATCTCTTTATTGATTTCAGAGAGAGGAAGGGAGAGGGAGAGAGAGAGAAACATCAATGATGAGAGAGAGTCACTGATCGGCTGCCTCCTACATGCCCCAGCTGAGGATCGAGCCGGCAACCCGGGGACGCGCCCTGACGGGAAATCGAACTGCAGTCTCCTGGATCCTAGGTCGATGCTCAACCGCTGAGCCACGCTGGAAGGGCTATAGCACTAATTTATATGTTCTGTGGTGAAGCGATCTGATGACATACATAGTACTTGCTAAAAAATGAATTAAATCGAATGTCTAGGATAGCTGACACCAATTCTAAAGCTATGAGAGCTGTTCTCCAATCCAAAATAAAAGTAGCCTTCATTAGTGAAAATAAACCCAGGATTTATCCTATGAAATTATAGAATAGAATAACAATCCATAAAAATGCATGTGTGTGAGGAAGAGATGGGTCAGAGAGCCATAGTGGCCTGAAAATAAAGATTCTCAAAATTTCTGCTCCATGCCCAGATGGGCGTGGCTCAGCGGTTGAGCATCGACCTAGGATCCAGGCGATCGGGGTTCGATTCCCGGTCAGGGCACATGCCTGGGTTGTGGGCTGCAGCCGATCAATGACTCTCTCATCATTGATGTTTCTATCTCTCTCTCCCTCTCCCTTCCTCTCTCTGAAATCAATAAAGATATATTTAAAAAAAAAAAAAAATTTCTGCTCCATAATTCTTGCCTTACTCACTAAAGTGTGTTTACATCAAAACAGTTGGACAAAAAAGAGAAACATCTAGATCTCATTTGTGCATACACCAAGACAATGGGCTATAGAATGCTAGGGCTACAGCTAGGTGGTTCTTTATTTGTTTTTAAGACTGGGTGTTTTTTCAGGCTTAAGCCCCTGAAAAAACAGTAGAATTAAAGAGGGTCATCTTTGTTTTGGCAGGTAGAAACTTCAAGCAGAATGGGCTGTCTGTGTCAACAGTCTTGATCACATCTCCTGTTGTGACAGGGAAGGAAGAGGAAGGGAGGGAGGGGAGGGAGGGAGGGAGGGAGGGAGGGAGGGAGGGAGGGAGGGAGGGAGGGAGGGAGGGAGGGAGGGAGGGAGGGAGGGAGGGAGGGAGGGAGGACATGGGCAAGTCAAGGAAACAAAAGACAACAGAAAAAATTTCCCTCGGAAGCTGACATAAAATAAGTACATTTTTATATTCAAGGAAGGATGTTTAGGAACCAATAACTTAAGTCCCCAACTTTTTAAACAGTAGATTTACTCACTTTTTAATAAACAAAACAGATCATCTATAACTAGTAAAGAAGGAGCGTTAATTCTTTACTCGGCTCATTGTGCACCAACACAGATGAAAAGTTAAAGAAGAAACAAGAGGCCACATAACACACTGTGTGCCCCTAACATATTGGATCTCCAGTAAAAATACTAAAATCCGCACTCATTTGAACCTTAACTCCACATGAAGACATTAAATTGTAAAATGTTTAAAAAAATAAAAGAATAATAAAGAAAGTCAATAAAACATCAGGAAAAATAAACAGTGAGGCAATAATGCCTCTAATATTAATCTATTATCTTAATGAACAATCTGTTCTTCCTATAAATCACTACATTAAAGTTATAATTACTCTGATTTTCTCATAAACAGCAGAAGGAGGAATGAATAATGGATAGGCTAGCTAAGAATATGAGGAATCATTATCAGGTTTAGTAATTACTAGCTTAAGTAACTGAAAGCATTTGGGGGTATCTTTGTGAATTACATGATTCCTTGTGTTTACTTACAAATGGCTTCTTTTTTCTGGGCTTTCCTGAAAACGCATTGGGATAATGGTGTTGTTGTTTTTTTCTTTTTCCCCCCATCAGTAGTCAGACTAGCCTTTCTCCTGAAGTAATGTTTACTATTTATGAAAAGAGCATTTTTCTCCAAACTGTTTCATGTTACATTGTGGGTCAACACCTGAAGGATAATTATTGAAACTAGTTACTCAAATCCTGCTTCATTCCCACTGTCAATAACTAATCTTGCCTCTATGGCTCATTGAACAGATAACAATTTGTAAGAAATGCTTTAAAATATTTTTAGGGTTTCGTTGTCTCCCAAATCTAACCTATGTGTCCCCACATGTCAGAATAAACCTTCCTCCCTCTCAGTTTCCATTTTTCCCTCTCCGCCCTTCTACACTCGACTGTGTCCTCTCCACTCTTCCAGTACATGTTCCCAGCAGACAGAAGGCAGAGGCCAGAGAGACATCAAATATTGAGATCTTAGAGGTATATTTTCAAAACAGGTTGAGAAAGCATTGTTTCTGACACACAAGAGTGTACCTATAAGGAATCATAATGAGATAGTTTTAAACACAGCAGTCTATTTTGGTGAGCCTGTACATGCAGTTTGGCCAACAGAGGTAGAATGAGGTATATAAATAGGGTGTGACATTATGAGTGAACTGCAAATAAGACATTAATAGTAATTTCTTATAAGTTCAAATAACAAACAAAATGCTCATTCAAGTTCATGCTGGGAGCACAGAAAAGAAAATTAATTCTACCTGGGGTGGTCAGGGAGAGACATGTTCTAGGTGAGCCTAGCCAAGACCAGGGGTGATCTGTCTAGTATCCAAGTTCCCTTTCTTCCTTTCTGGACAGCCCTGATTTTATCCAGTGTTGACCTTTCCTTCTTATTCATCAAAAGTAAACCCTTTTCATTTAAGGCGGTCATAGTGACCCCATGCCCTTTCCTGGGAGCGGTTTAGTCAGGGGAACCATGACCTAATCCTGGTAAATGAGCAGTGAGAGGAAGTCTGTTGGGGCGAATGGGAAGATTTCCCCACTCTGAAAAACAGATACATGGGAAAAGATGTATCTTTTTCAGCAGGGCATTGTTATGACTGGTTGTGATGCTATCTTTCAACCACAAAATAAATTAGCTTAAGGTCAAAACTGATATACTGAGGATCAAAGAGTTTTCAAATGGCAAGAACCTGGGTTCCCACTGATGTCAATCAGATTTGAACCAACCAACCCTGGAAACTCTAGGTTCCCTAATACATTTCCTTATGAAGTCATGTGAGTTGGGATTTCTTGTTACTTGCTGATAAGAATGAGCATGAATTTGATATGCAGAAGGGGAGGAGCAAAACAGATATAAGAAAGAAGATGTATAAAGTCCAACAAGTAAGAAAGAACACCTCAATTGGATAAAACTGAATAAGTACATTTTTTACTTTTTAAGGAGTTTCCTGGCTCTATGATGCTCTATTTTCCCCCCAAAAGCATACACAGCTGTCCCTAGAAAATGTGTAGAGTTTAGGGTGTTACAGAGTTTTAAAAACTTATACACACATTCATGCATACACATGTACATGTACACAGTGGTAATCAGGTTTTTGGTAATACCATAGAGTCGGAAGGAAAATATGAGGTTGTAGGGGAATATAAGTTGCTTATTTCTAAAGAAAAGTGATTTCGTCTTAAAAAGGGAAATGGTTACAATATGTTTTTTATTATTATGACATGTGGTAGTCAAAAGGTAGAATATGGGGTTTTTACTTCTTCCAGTTTTCATTCTGCCCTTTGTTTTATTTGTTGGTACCCTGAGAAACACTGGGCTTTATTTTAGTGACTTCACAGAGTTAAAAATGTACCTTCACATAGCCTGTAGCTGGCTGGACACAGTGGGCACGTTACCTGTTCTCACGAAAACAGGGGTGTACCTGGCTCTAAGCTTCACCTCTCGGGGGAGATTTCTGGCCTGCTTCGCTCCTTTGCCTCATCCTTCCAGGATGCCTTGTCAAACACCACAGTGAGGAGGCTGGCGTGCCCAGTCAAATTTTTCCCTTGAAATGCACATCATGTGGAACATTCCAAAGGTCATTCTCTAGACTTTGTGCTTTTAAATGATAACAACTGAAAACAGAAATAAAAGCATCTAGCTTGTCCAAACCTCAGCAAATAACAAAAATATTTTCTGAGGATGTACAGGAAGCTTTATTCAAGAAGGCATTTATTGAGGTCCACTGTTTGCCAAGTGGCTGTCACAGCATCTGGCACAAAGGAGGCACTCAATAAAAATTAGTTGAATAAACAAAGATTATAAAAGTGAAAAGGAAACAGTTTCTTACTACAAAGAGATTACAGTCTAATAAGGTAGACATACACAGATATAACTCTAGGACAAGGTGATAAATTCTATAAAGGAAATAAAAAATGCTAAGAAATAAAGAAGTTATTAAATGCATATAGCTAAGACTAAGGAGGACTTCATCATAAAGGCTATAATAGAGACATATTGCTGGGAACAGGATAGAATTAAGTCCCCAATCTGGCAGAGGAGAAAAAATGGTGTAGTTAACTATTGTTTTTATCTATTCAGCACCTCTTCTTTCTTTAGGTAACGAATCCCACCTCCACCCTCCTGACCAGTGTCCATATATTAAACAGCCTGGGTCAGTAAAAGCCCATCCATGGGGGCCCGGTGGATTGGATGAGGGATGGGCAAATGTCCAAAGCTGGAATCATCAAAGCCCTTCCCTAGGACTTCTCTTCTTGGAACTGGCAAAGGGGTACCCTTTATTATGTGGTTACAAATCTCTCTATAAATAAGCCCTGAAATGCCAAAGACTATGGCCCTATCATCTGAAGAGGAATCTGTGCAGTAGAAGAAAATAAAGACAAAATGTAAAAAAAAAAAAAAAAAGGGGGGGTGTGAAATAGGGGAAGTTATTTAGGCTCCTGATTCCATACACATCCAGCTTCATTCTTGCCCTTCACAATTACTTGAGCTAATGCATTCCTTTTTTGTTTGTTTGTTTAAACTACTTTGCATTAAATTTCCAATTTTTTGAAACTAAAAGAACAATAATAGATAGAATACCAGAGGATTTCAAGCCTTTGTCTGTGTCTTGACAAAATTTCTCCCATAATTAACCCTGGAGTAATTAAATTAATTAATTCATCAAAGCCAACTGTCAGCAAGGACAAAGGAATAATGATATCCCAGTTAGTATCTAGGCACCATCTACATATATGTACCTAGCATACAGCCTCAAAGTACATTACACAACCACTGACAGAACTGTAAGAATACATGGTAAATCAGCAACAGAACATAAAGCTATCAGAAGAAACACAGGTTAACCAGGAGAGTACAGTAGTTAGATTTATAGCATAATGGTCGGCCACAGGAGAGACCAAAAACCAACGAAATAGCCCTTCAAATTCCTGAGGAAAAACAGCTTTTACTACAAAAATTTATACTGAACTAAACTGCCATGTACGAATAAAGATAAAAGGCTGACATCTTCAGATATATAATGACAAACCGAATATAAAGCAAGCCATCCATAAGTAAAATAATTACTTGAGAATATACTTTATCTGGAAGAAAAATAAACCCAAAGGTGTGGTTTACAAGAAACAATGATAACCACATTTTTTTAGTATTGCTATATTTAATTATTAATAACTACCAAAAAAGGAATCTATTTTATTTGTTTAAAAATGAAAAAATAAAATTCTAGACGAGGAAACCAAGAAACATGAGAAAGATGTCAATCAACGGGTATTTGAAGCAGCTAAGGTTCTTGTCGTGTTCTATGGGTTGGATAAGAATACAACCTAACCTTAAAATTGTTGGAAAAAATCATAATTATGTATAAATTAAGATTTCCATTTCTGACAATATGTTGAACTGAATAACCTGAAAATATACAATTCATCCATTCAACAAGTATTACTTAAAACATTGTTTTTGGCCCATGGTTTCCAATGGGTCACATGTAGTGGAACATGTACATTGCACATACTCAGCGTGAATTCTCCCTTCCCCACACCTACAGTCTTAAATAGATCTAAGTCAAGGGACCAACAATACACTTTCATAATAAAACTACTGAGAAAACAGCACCATTTTCCTAGCATTTGATGTTATTTCAGTCAATTTAATCATCACTTCCTCTTTACAAAATTGAGTCTTGTGTTGTATTTTTAAGATCTGCATAGAAAAGTAGAGCATTATTCTATTGTTTTAAACTTCTATTTTCATTAAAATAATAGCAAGTTTCAGGTTTGATGCTAACATTTTCATACTAGTACAGTTATTTTCACTTCAGTCTTCAAAAATACTTTCTACTTTAATAATACAATGAAAGCAATGCAATCATCTATGTTCTTCCATGCAAAGGAATTAAAGTCAGACATGCTCAGTGGGAGAAAGTACATATTATAATCAAAATCACATTCTTTAAATCAGCAGGTATGTAAATTTTTCATGAAATGAATTTAGTTACAAACACGGACTATTTTCAAGAAGAGAGAACTCATTCATAGTTCTACAGGTACACTTCCTCTCTCAAATGACAAAATTATATGCAGCACATGGAAAGTCAATTTTTTACTCTCAGCAAATATAATCAAAATAGATTTGTCTAGTGCTTTGAATATTTGTCAATGTATTTTATACACTCAGATAAGACACAGGAGCTTTCAGATGCAGGTAGGCAGCTTTTTGCTGTTCTACCTCTTTCTGCTTAAACAATGGCAGGAATATTTTAAAAATTTTTCAGTTCAAGTAAATACGCTCAATCTTTTGTCAAATTTATAAATATGGCCAATGTAAATATGCTTTAAAAAAATCATCATCCACTATGGTAGAGAGTATCTAGCTATTCATCAAACCATTGCCCCTTCTTCCTGGGCACACAGCTGTCCTGCACTTTTCAGTCTCCCTTAGGTGTGGCCATATGACTCAGTTTTGGTTTATAGAATGTGAGCAGGCATGATATGGCCTGCCCATGAAACCCTCGCACCCACTCTCTGGCTGTCAGTGCCCAAGTGTTCTTAGAACCTACCCGTTAAAGGTGGCAAAACCCATTTGTGACATGAATGGACCTTGAGAACGTTATGCTAAGCGAAATAAGTCAGACAGAAAAAACTAAGAACCATATGATTTCACTCATATGTGGGATATAGAACTGAAACTCACAGACACAGACAGACAACAGTGTGGTGGTTACGAGAGGGAAGGGGGTGAGGAGGGTAATACTTCTATGGTGTTAAACCATGACAATTCTAAAGTTTATTTGGTATAGCAATTAGCTATACCAAAAAAATCATGCCTTAAAATGGGTTAGTGCTGAAAAAAACTAAAATGTGTCATTGGCTTTGTAGCCAGGCAGTGGATAATAGGTAATTAATGTCAGAGGCTGGAAAGATGGAGGCTCTTGTCATACACTTGACATTTGGTGAAATTATTGCCTGCAACATAAACCAGGTGCCCACTGAATATGCAGCTCTGCCTAGCCAGAGATTATACTTCCCAGCCTCCCTTGCAACTAACTAGGGTCATGTGGCTAAGTCTCACCGAAGTAGTCTTTGCCATCACTTTCTCCCTCTTCATGTCCTTTCTACCAGGACAATCTTGGAAACTATATTGAGGATCCAACAAATGGGAGGCATCTAGGTGCCCGAAAAACTGCGTGGAGGACAGTCGACTCTACCAGTTATAAATACGAGGGTTTTTTTTTTACTTTGTATGAAAAAGAAGCATTGCACATTTTCAGGCTTTTTGTTACAGCAGACACCTTAACTGATAAAAATACTCTGAGCCTCATTTGTAAAAATAAAGTGAATCGCTTCTGCTCATTAACACAATTATTGGTAAAGTTAAAAAAAAGGTGATGAAGAACCTTGAAAACATCAAATCAGTATGCATTTCATTTCAAAGTCAGTACTGAGGGTAACAGATTAAAAGCTCTACCTTTTGCTAGTTGTAGTATTACCTTGAACAAATAGACATATCACCTTGGAGCCTCCTCATTCTCATATGACAATATTATAACATATACGACATGCTTAGGGCAACATTGAGCATTAAAAAAAGTGCCCAGGTGATTCTCTTTCCCATCCCATATTAATTTCACAATATTAAATGAACTCTAGAAAATTAGTAGTATGCATTGGTATATAAGGTAGCTCTTGAGAAAAGTTAATTTGGTAAAAGACTCCAATCACTAACTCCAATGAACATTAATAACACAATACAAATACTAGAGATTAATAGAGTGAAGGGGGACAAAGAGCCAGTCTTTCCCACCACAGCTCAGTGACAGTCTCTGGGGCCATTACTTCCCTCTTATCTTCCCATTTCTCTACCCCAACTCGATCTCAGCTCATCCTCTTTTGCCAAGTACTGAAAGTCTATAGACGGTAACAAAGTAGATCATGGATCAGGTATTTCTCTGCAGGCTGAGATTGTTACTACATTCCCCAACTTGCACAAAACTAAAGATACCAGATCTTGCTCCCTTTTCAAATTAATCTCACATTAGTAGGGTGAGCTTTCTGGCAGGCCTTACTGATCATAATAACAATACTTGAATGTTTGCTAAGCATTCTATAAAGTTCAAAGCACTTTCACAACCATTTTCTGACTGTAATGAAGGAAATACAATCAAAGAATACCTACTAGAAGTAAAACCTTGCAGTCACGGATTTCATGAGCTAAGGAGAGATTATGGTGGTTTTGTTAGTCATCAATAAGCTGCCACATCACCCCAAAGACAGCTGAAATAGTTTACACTCCAGGTTCTTACACAGAGGATTTGTGCTGAATAACTGGGCTCTTCTGATGAATTGTTATCTGAATCAAAAGCCTCAGGCATAGAGAAATGACAAATGCCAATGAATAATGCCAAAGCCAAATGCTTAATAAACAGCATTACAGAGCAAAATAATTAACTTTCGTTGTTCTTTTTAAAAAAACCCCACTTCCTCTCTGGGCACACATATGCTGAAAATGCATATAACAAGCCCAAGTTGCACATACAAAGTTGATCATTTAGATACAAGAAGAATAAAATTACTAAAGTCCTTTGTGATGAAACAATGCATAAGATTGATTCAAGTCTTAAAAGCAAGTGTGAAAATCAGCACATGGTACCCAGTGAAATACCAACAATGCTCTTTATTAGCAAAAGCAACAGAGGAAAGGCAGCAATTTTGATACAGCAAATAAATGGCCAGATTCTGTACTGCCCCCTCGGCCCCCACCCCGCACACATGGAGCTTCTCTGAGTACACAGCTTCTTTCAATATTAGTGGCAGCTCTGCACCTGCTAAGTCTTGCTTGCACACAGAGGGAGGCACAGTTGGCTGAACAACACTAAACAACACTGATCAAAGGACAGAAAATATTTTTGCCTGTATATCTGACAGCATGTTTTCAGCCAGCAGCATTTTACTTGATCACTGCCTCGTGGGAAGTCTGAACTCACATGAAATTAGTCAATTACAGTGCCAACCACCCTGTGGACCCTCAGTTAATATTCATGCATGAAAAAGGAAAAGATAAATTTCAAGATCCCTGCTTTTTAAAATGGAAATTTAATTTTTTGGCCTGCAAACTGACTTGGAAAGAATTACTGTTCTAAAAGCCTGCTCAAACGGGGCTTTAACATATTTTAAAACAAGTCCAAGGGCTATAATGGAACAGGCCTGGCACTGGGAGGTTAGGGGTGGGGCTCTGGTCTGGGCATGGCCATCAGCTTGCTCTGCTGGTCCTCAAATCCCTCAGCCTCTCCCGAGCCCTCATTTCTGTTTCTGGTTCATACTGTTCTCGCCTGTCTCATAAGGTTATTTTGAGAATTAAATGAGATAAAAGTGCTCTGTTAAAGTTAGAAGTGTTGTGTATGGCACCACTATGTTTTATTCAAAGCAACACTCTCAGCCACAGGAACAGTTACAAAAAACATATGGGCTTCTCCGAATTGTTTCACAACATCTCAACTCTTATCTCCTTTCAAATAATGTCAATTAATTCTTTTCCTCAATAATGTTGACACATATCAATAATTTTTATTTGTGGACTCAAATATCAATATTTAAATCACATTTTCTTCAAAAATGCATTTATTCTTATAAACCCCTTAAGTAATATATGTTCTGTTCAAAACTGTCCATTTGCAAAAGCAAGTTCTTTCATAGTGACAGAATCATTAACCTGCCATAATATTTAAGTTACAATGAAAGAGAGAGCGTGTGTCTACATGAATGGCCATAGAACCTGCTCCAACATTCGGCCAGGCTAATTCTCCATGGTCCATGGCACAGCAGTATCCGAGTCACCAAAGCACAGCTAGTTAAGGTCTCTAATGTGTCTATGGGGGTACATGGGCAAAGTGGAGATCTGAAAGATTATACAATATTTTTAAAACAGAGAAAATTTTGTTAAAAACACTACATTTTGTTTCTCATAATGTCATATATTATTTTCTTAAACACTAAGGAGGAAATATTTGCTACAATCTTTATCACTTCCTACCTCTCAATGATTTGTTTTGAATACTTTTATGAGCCAACCAAGCCATGCAGAACATTCTTATGACCCTAAATTGGCAAAGTGACTTGATATATGTTTGTGTGTGTAATGAGGTTCTCAAGATAAATATAATTAATATATTTCCATTTCCCCCAAGGTTTCTCCTATTCTGCAAATGGGTAATTCCCACTTTCATAATTTTAATTTTGGGTTATATAAAAATTAACAAAAGTAATTACTGGTATTAGGAGTTAAAATAATAGCTACATTTTGGGGATGTGGCAGTCATTGGGAGGGGCATTGGAAGAATTTTGCAGGGGCAGAAAATGAGTATTTATTGCTGTTAGGGTGATTACATGAATGTGTTCATTTTGTGATAATTTATCAACCTGCAGTCTTATAACATGTATACTTTTCTATTTTCTATTCTATTCTTGATAAAATATATATTAATAAAATATTATTAAAATAATAGTTCAGAACATAGGAGTACTGAGAATTGGTTTGGCAATCACAATCCTGACTGCATGTCTATGATGTTTCCAAAGTTTTACAGGTAAAATGTAGAAACCATAAAAATCCATGTTTTCTTTTCCTTTTGTTTCAACTAAAAGTCTAAGATTTCTATATGAAGCACAAAGCCAAGTACATCAATACTGAAATCTTATTTGAAACCAATACATGTAAAAGCAATATGGAAACTGTTCGTAAAAGTTCAAAATTAGTACCAAAGCATTATCTCCCTTACTGTGTTCAGTAAAGCATTTTTTTTCCTACAACTAGAGATCTACTTCTATATCCTCCAGTTTGTCAGAGAGAATGATTATGAAATATTCTGAGAATCAATCATTGTTGAGAGGAGTTAATAAAAATAATTAAAAAGTAAAAAGAGGGTAAAAACCACTAATGTATATATTTGAGCTATGTCACACCATAGTATCAACGTCAAAGCTAGGGGCTGGAGAAGGTGGTGGGATACTACTTGGTGTGGTCTATTGACACAGACCTTCAGAGGCTGTTAATCTTTCTGGGACACACCAACAAACCCTGCGCGACTCCTGCTGCTTCACAGTGAGATGAGGAACATCACTAACCATCGGAGAGAGGCAAATCAAAACCACAACGAGATGTCGCCTCACCCTTGTCAGAATGGCCACCCCCAATAAATGAACGAACACCACATGTTGGCAAGGGTGTGGAGAAAAGGGAGCCCTCGTGCACTGTTGGTGGGACATCGGGTTGGTTCAACCACAGTGGAAAACAGCGTGGAGGTTCCTCAAAAAATTAAAAATGGAACAGCTGCCTTATGTCCCCAGGATTCCACTTCTGGGAATATATCTGAAGAAACCTGAAACACTAATTCAAAAGAATGTATGCACCCCTCTGTCACTGCAGCGTTATTTACAGTAGCCAAGATATGGAAGTAACTCAAGTTCCCATGAGTAGATGAGTAAATAAAAAAGCTGAGCTACATTTACACCATGGAACACTACTCAGCCGTAAAAAAGAGGGAAATTTTACCTTTTGTGACAACAATACCCTTTTAGAGGGCATTTGCTAAGTGAAATAAGTTAGACCAAGAAAGACAAATACCATATCATTTCACTTATACATAGAATCTAAAAATAAATGAACAAACAAAATAGAAACAAACGCATAGATACAGAAAACAGTCTGATGGTTGCCAGAGGGAAGGGGGGTTTGAGGGGCTGGTGAAAAAGGTGAAGGGATTAAGCTACAAATTGGTAGTTATAGAAATAGTCACAGAGATGTAGACTACAGTACAGGGAATATAATTAATAATATCATGGTAACTATGAATGGGGCCCCCGGTGGGTACTTGCAGCAGCAGGGGAACCACTCTGTAAAGTACATGATTTTACAACCACAGAATAATACTGAATGTAAACTGTGATTGAAAAATTTAAAAAAAAAAAAAAGTCAAGGGTGGTCTACAAAGTATCTATGCCCACAGAAAATTCAAGACTTTGGGAACCCAGGTTGTATTTTTAATGCAAATTCAGTGTTTGAGTATGGGAAGGAAAAGAGTAAGAGAAATGAATGGTTACGAGATTACAGAAGGTAATTTGGATTTCTGAGATTATTTAAGATATCAAAATGATGAAATCTTGAGTTGGGACAAAATACTCATCTCGGGAGAACTAGAAGATCAACATGTCTGCCCAGGAATTTACAGCTTTGATCAGGAAGGCTTTAAATGGAAAATCGAAGTGGTGAGGTAAAAATGCCCAGCTAAAACTATAAAAGTAGAATGGCCCCTTTGGAGGGCATGAATGATATTGGAACAAGATTTGCAATGGAGGAGATGCTCAATAATTTACATGAGAAACCCATTTGTAAAGGAGAAGCAGGAATAAGAGTTATGATCTGAGATGTCTATACTCCAAAGCACAATGGGTAATAAATTTGAGATACTAACACAAGGAAATAAATACAATTTTATTTGTTGAATCAGTAAATATTTGTTGGATGCTGATTACATGCCAAGCCCAGGGTCACAGAGATTTTAAAAAACACAAAACAACAACAAAACAAACAAACAAAAAGAACAGTGTCTGAGAACTCCAACGGCTGAGACTTATAGTCAGTGGATGAGGTGGATTAGGGAACTAACGTTTACCATATTTTCAATACTGCTAGAGATCCATACGGATTTCTATGAAATAAGGAAAGAGGGACAATTAACTCAAATCTAAGGTCAGGGAAAGGTTACTAGAGTAGGTGGTCCTTGATAGAGTCTGAGAGAGCAGAAAGGGCAAGGGTGTTTTAGGGAAAGGAAATAATGTATTTCCCAAACTTGAAAGGATAAATTTGCAACTAGATTCCAGAGATGAAAATGTGTATCTCCCAGGCTGATGGTTGCCAGACGGGAAGGGTGTCGGGGGACTGGATGGACAAGGTGAAGGGATTGAGACGGACAGATGGGTAGTTCCAAAACAGTCACAGGGATGTAAAGTACAGCATAGGAAATAGTCAATAATACTGCAATAACGATACATGGTGCCAGGTAGGTACTGGAAATATCAGGAGGAGCACTTTTTCAAGTATATGATTGTCTAACCACTATGTTGTATACCTGAAACTAATACAAATAATATTACATGTGAACTATAATTGAGAAGAAAAACAAAAAAAGAACCCTGGCCGGGTAGCTCCGTTGGTTAGAGCATTGTCCTGTTGCACCAAGGTTGCAGGTGGGTTCGATCCCCGGTCAGGCACATACAAGAATCAACCAATGACTCTATCCCCGCCCCCTTCCTCTCTCTCTAAAAATCAATAAAAAACAATTTTTTAAAAAAAAGAAAAGAAAATGCATCTCTCAGTGAAAAGATACCTGGAGTGGAAAAAGAGCAGTGCTGTGGAAGGAAACTTGAAAGAGCATAAAAGGAGAGAGGAGGAGAACTGAGACTATTCAGGGCATGTGCCACAGGCCGCTTGGCCATTTGGACAATGCAAATGTCATGCACCTGGTACAGATGTTTTAAAGGCAAAAAGGGCAAAAGAGGAATAAAAATTTAGATTTACTGACCATCTACTATCTAGCCACTAGATATTGTGCTAACCACATTCACATATACTGTCTTGAGATATGGTAATTACGGGGGATTTCAAATTGCTAGGCATCTCAAAGACACGTGTTTGCTAAAATCAGTGCATCTGATAAATTCTTGGTGTTCCTTGATAAGAGCTCCTGTTTGAGAAGTTAAAAGAATAAAAATACCTGCTCCCTGATCAACAAAGGTCAGAAAATTAGTTAATGAAATGGAAGTGATGGAAACATTGGGAAAAATCCAAAATGTTTTCTTAGGTATTGTTACAGTCAGGGAGAAGAATGCTCAGTGTAGCCAGACTTGTATTCTAAATATAGTCAAACTTGTAATTGGACAGTACTTTTCAAATTTTTCAAGTATGGGGACTTCTTTTTAAACAGAAAGCATATTTTAAGGACCTTTACATGGTAGTTCTATCAGTTAATTTAAAATATATATATATATAAAGACTCCATGTGTGTGTGGGTGTGTGATTAAACAAACATTGCTATGATAAAAGAAAATGTTCTTTTTGCAACTTGCTTGAGCACTTCTCCCCCAAAGAAGCAATAAGGATGCAAAATAACATAAACATCAACCACTATTTTTATAAGGTATTAACAAAGTGATGTGACTAATGTGCCCATTTATGAAACGTAGTCCTGTACCGAGCTATATGAGGTTGAATGCCTGCCTTTGCCAGCAAAAAGTGAACAATTGCTCACTTTTGGGAAGTGCATCACCTCTTTGAGGCTAACCTGGGGTTATTTAGTAAATTAACTTTGCCAAGCACTAAATAGCTCCTAGCTTCAAAGAGTTAATGAACCCTTTAAAAAGCAAGTGATTTACTTCTTTCTTTCCAGTAGGGTCAAGACAGTCTGTTTATTAATCCTCTCACCATTCAAGTGAGGCAGGGAAGAGACACATATTATAATCCCAATTATATGACTGGGACATTAAAGCCCAGAAGTGCTTACTGACTGGCACAGGGCCACAGGGAAGTTATGTGCAGAGCAGTGACATGAACGCTTAAGCCTCTGGGTCCTGTTTTAAGTCCACCGAGCAATCCTGTTGATGTGCTGTGGCTTGGCCTCAATAAATCTGAAAATGTGCTCATGTAAATAAACACAGCTCAAGTGAAAAAACTAAGAGCTTTAAGATATGGATTTCTCTCTGAAAATGTAACTCTCCTCTAAGGAATTACTTTATAAATAAAGAAAGAAAAATTGACTCAAAATTTATTTACAACCAGAAGATTTTCAACATCTCAGATGACTGACTGCAGTTCAATAAATAGTACTAAAACCAGAAATCTTTTTCATGTAATATTAAGAGAATCAAATTTACTTTGAACTTAGGGCCCCAAAGATAGCAATCTGCATGGGGATTTAGAACACATAATTAATCCAAGTTCAAGTAGAATGACTGACTATACTTTCATCTCTGCAGATTATTGTGTTGAGTTTTTTAGCAGGCCTGAACCCAATTCCCCCCCCCCCTTTTTTTTTAAATTTATTTTATTTTATTTTTTAATTTTATTATTGTTTAAAATATTACAGATGTCCCTTTTTCTCCCCAATGACCCATTCCACCCCGTTCCTTCCCCCTCCCCAGGTGCCTGAACCCAATTTTTGATTAGTGATTCAAGATGATTTATATAAACATGTTAACAGTGGAAACTTTTATCCAATAATCACTCAGTGATGATTTATTTGGTGCCACACACTGTGTTGGTGTTCAGGTATGTGAACAAAACAAGTTCCTACCCTCACGAAGCTTATGCCTTAATGGGACAGATGACCAAATATGCGCACATGTGGGCATTACAAAGGATGAGCTGGCTGGGGAGCTCAGTTGGTTAGAGCATAGTCCCAATATGCCAAGGTTGCAGGTTCGATCCCGAGTCAGGGCACATACAAGAATCAACCAATGCATGCATAAATAAGAGGAACAACAGACTGATGCTTCTCCCTTTTTCTCTCTCTAAAGAAAAAAAATCAATGCGTCTATATATACATACATACACACACAAAGGATGTTATGTGCTGTGTGGAGGAATTCTAGTGAGCATTAAGATTATATAATGGGGCAGAGCATCATCATCCATCGTAATGGGGCACAAGTAGGGGAGAAAGCAGATCATTCTCCTGAGAAAGACTGAGGTAGAGTCAACTAGGCAAAGCTGGGTGAGGAAAGTAATGACTATCTATAGGATCATATTCCACAGTTATGTTTCCCACATATATTTTATGCCAATAATTTCACTGTATATGATTAGAAAAATAAGAAAAATTTACCATCAAAAATATTTAGTAACTTTTCCTACCTTATTTTTATTATTAACTTACTCCGGGTGTTTATAGTATTCAGAGTTTTTTAATCCATTCTCTTTATTAATTCTATTTGAGCCTCACAACTCTATCAAGTAGGCAGAATGATACTGTAAGGCTCATCTCACATATGAAAATCCTGAGCCTAAGATGAAACGACTTGCTCAGTGTCACATGGTTTGTAAACAGTGAAGTCAGAATTGAAACCTAGATCTTCTGACCCCAAGTTAAGCACTATTAGAGAGAGACTTAGATCTGAACTACATAGATAATATTAAACAGAAGGGAGAAGTTCTATAGTGACTTGTGTAGGTGGACAGCATTTATCATTTTGGTGCAAACTCATCTTGGAGCCTGAATTAGATAACTGGCATAACACATATCCCAATGTACTTGTCAATATATACTATTTTAATGAAGGAACCATGTTTATCAGAACCCAGCCATTTGGCTTCTCAAATTCATATTATTGTCATAGTCTAAAGATGCTGTAAAGTGCATCTTTGTCCATGACTTTATCCATCTTTGCTAGATAATGGGTAATATAAACCACTCTGTAACATAAAAGCTTAAAATAAAATATGTTGAGTTTATCGAAAAACTGCAACAGAGTGTTAACAGTAAATTTAAAGCCTATCTTAAATGGCAAATATATACAAGCAAAAATATATGTGTTTTCTTTTGTATGTCTAAAACAATTAGGGTTAGATTTAAATTCCTAGTTAAATTGGTTTGCCAACCACTCCCTTGAAAAATGAATGCTATTCAACAACACTGATCAGTACATCATTAGAGGTGCAGGAGATGTTCCAATTCAACAAACAAAAGGGAGCCTTTGAAGGGAAAATTGTACTTTCCTGTGGCCTCTTCTCTTCATGGCATGATTAAGTACATTGAATCTTACTCTAATTTTTAAATCATTGCTATAGAAAGGACGACTAAATTATCCTTTTTTATTTCATTATACCTTGTCACTATTAATATGAAAAAAATCTGTTTATCCTGGTTGGCTCTTGTTTACTGTCTCTTCTGTTGTATTTACTAGAACCAAACATCTCTAGCTAAGATTTGATACCTCTTTACTTTGAGCCTAACTTCTGAGCCCTTCAAACTGATCCACATTCTTCTGTACTTGTCTTTCAGCCAATGTGTGTTTGTCACAGCAAGACACTGAGGGTGACCACAGTGGCTAAAGCGTGTTGCTTTTTCCAGGAGAGTCAATACAGCCGTTATGGGAAGTACTCAGCCACTCTGCAAGGGCTGAAGGAAATGCTAGTGTGGTGTCCAAGTGAAAAACAGGATAGAACAAAACGTATGAGTTTCTTTTCTTTTGGACTCCTTCCCTATAATCTGAAATAATTATTTTAATCTCTCTACTTTACTAACATAAATTTGGTTTGAAACAGAATTATTTTTTGGTACTTAGGTAATTAGTATTTTCAAACACACAGAATCATAAACCATACTGATTGCCTCAACTAGTTTGTTTCAGACTGTGAAAAAGTAATGACAGACTTTTGATTTAAATATACACTTATTAATAAGGGTGAATTATTTAGATACAATTAATCAAGGCCAAAAAAACTACACTGATTTATAAGGACAAACCCAGACCATATGTCCAGTACTATTTGGGGGTACCTGTTATAACTGAAAAGAAAAGATGGTGTTGGGTAGGGAAACTATAATTTTATCTTGTTTGAGTTGTGTAAGTGTCTCTCGGGTATATGACTCATTGATGGAGAGTAATTGATAAGATAAGTATAAATAGAATCAGAAAACAATGCTTTTAATCATTGAAGGAGTTTAGAAATCAACCCAATATTCCAATTCTAATAGGTAGGACCACTATGAAAAGTCCTCAGTTATTTCAAAAATTTTGTACCATTCTGGAATCTTACATACCATGGTATATAATGATTTTTACATACCATTATTTCTATATGTAAAAATGTGAGTTTCCAAGCCCCTTATCTAAAGCAACAGTTGGGTATTAAACTTCTTGAGGTCAAGGACTGAGACTTTGTTCATTCATGTTGCATAAACAAGTGAACAAGCTGATAAAAGAATCCAAATTCTGTGTTAGACTGACCAGAATAGCTACTCTAAGTTCCTGGCATTTGACAAAGTATATGGATGGTGTGCAGTAGCCACACAAGCTTTTGTCAAATTGACTCTCTGACCCTCTCTTCCTGCAAGCCTGGATAAGAGCCCTTGAATAGCCATTTTTGTCATAGGGAATATTGAGGCATATCATGTGTATGAAAATTTTAAAACCATTTCAAAGTGGCTTTAAGCAGCTGCCTTCTAGAATAACTCCCCCATTACAAGTCTCTAAAATAGTTCCATTCATGGGGAAAATTGGGTGTGGCTCCATAAATAATCATACTTGGAGGACCAGCCTAAATTTTGAGGTCTTTCTTTAAAAATGATGACTCTCTGGACTTAAGACGGGGAACTTCTTACGAGGAAGAACACTTTAGGGAAATTTCCTTCTTCACTTGGTCCCTTTTCTAAGTGAATCCACGTTTGAAGCTGCCGTTCCGTCAGTGACGACAACAGCTGTCCTTTCCCTTCCCTTTCAATTTCTCTGCTCTCTGTGAAGCCTACAGAGGATGTGTGAGAAGCTACTGCAGAAATTCAGGAGCATGAATGAGCAGAGCCAAGGTGCAACACACATTAAATACACAAAAGAGGAAAGGGGCAGACGTGCTACAGAATACCAAAGCACAGCAGAATGAAAAGGGGCAGCTATGCACTGAGTAAAAAAGAAAGTCTATGACCCCAGGAAGTCAAGGAAGAGTGCAGATGGAGCAAAGAACCCAAGAAAACAAAGGAGGGAACACAAAAATGTGGAAGAAAATAGCAACACACAAAGGGTAGGAGAAAACCAAGAGACCAAGAGTATTTATGTTTGGATGACTTTGACCACAGTAAGACAGCTGACAATAGGTCTGACCTGCACATGAAAAAAAATGATCTCAGGCAAATAGAGGGCATGTCCTGCAAGACAAGGTGGGAACATACAGAAATAAACTAAAACAGAGAAACAAAAAATTGGAAAAGGAAAATTAAAAGGTAAATAAACTCATAAATAAAAATCAAAAAGCTTCCCAAACATCAATGGTTGTAAAGTCACCATCTCTTTAAAAAGTTGATTTTCAACAATATCTTTTCTTGTGCCTAATTTCCCCCATAGACACCCAAATGCCTATAAGTTCAGAAAGAGCTCTCAATTTGGAGTCAGAGGAGCCCACAAAAGCTCAGCAGTCATTTTTGCCATCCCTTCTATTGGATTTCTCTGAAATGTCCCAAATATCTTAAAGTGAGAGTGGTGATTAAATCAAGGAATACTGTAATCACCTTTTTATCTCCAGGAACCATAAACCCTAAGTCCTAATTCTAGAGGGATCTTAGAGCCAAAGATACAGGGCAGACATATAATAAAAGAAATTAATTGGCAGGCCTTGGTTATAAATTCATACACTTTCACACACAACCTTTTGTCACTTTCCATCTCAGGAGGAATACTACTTATGAGCAATTTAAATTCCAGGAACTGTTCAAATTTCTAACGCATTTGGTATATCCATCCTGTAGAAAATTATGGAGACGTTAAAAATAGCATTCTCAAAGAATATTTAAAGAAATGGGAAAGTATTCACGATACAGGTTTTTCTAAGAATGGTACTAAACTTTGTATGCCATATTATCCCAAATTGTGTAAAATACTTAGACATATATTGCATATACATAGGCATATATTAAATAGCTTCTTTATTTTCATTCTTTGATATGGTTTTTTCAATACATAGAATTCAGGAGAACAAAAGGCAAAAACCAAACTTATTTACTTAGCTGTAGTCAGAGCTTCCAAAATATGCAAAGACCCCTCATCCAGAATCATGTTAAGAAAAGCAGTCAGTCTGTGAAAAATGACAATGACT
Source organism: Miniopterus natalensis (assembly GCF_054644295.1). Lineage (NCBI taxonomy): Eukaryota > Metazoa > Chordata > Mammalia > Chiroptera > Miniopteridae > Miniopterus > Miniopterus natalensis. The sequence continues at coordinate 46,534,465 of NC_142089.1, forward strand.
GTGGTTTCTTTGTCCTATTTCTGACACATCCATGACCGAGCATCTTCATTATTTGAGGGTGTGCTCCAGTGAAGGAAAAAAGAATGAGGGAGACACTGTGTCCAGAAAAACAGGAGTCCATTGTGGGAAAACAGCGAAGAGTCAGGACGGTGGTTGTAGAGCAGGGCTGGAAACTTGTGTCCTCATACCAAGGGGACTTTGTGAAAAATTGGGGATATCACAAGGTCAAGTAGTGGAAAAGGGAAAGGCAACCAGGAATTTTTTAAAGAGTTGTATACAATAAAGGAAATGTAATCTTAGTTTAGTATTTGGCTCTGCAGGGGACAATGTTTGCACCATAGAGGGGAAAGGTCGTTCTGGGTTGTTGGAAAAACTTGTGGTAAAGAGATTCTGTTGAGAAACATCTGGGCACTGACTCTCCTTCCCCTGGCGAGCACCCCCACAGTCACTATTGTCACCTAACTGATTCTGGTTTTATTTCAGGGACAAAAGGGTCCAGAATTTATGAACATTCCTCTACACAGATGTGCATACATTTGTGTGTGTTGTGTAAATTTTTATTAGCTTACTTTGAGTATAAAAGCGCAGCTTACAAAAGATGAGTTTCTCTGATACTGAGGACACTCTAGTATCCTCTGTGGGCAGCAGGAGCCGCAGCTGGCAGGGGCACACTGACACCAAGTGAAGCTCTGCCGAGATACGCCGCATCTGCTCCTGCGGCTCTCTATGGCTGCCCATAAGATTTTGTAAAACTTCACTACTTAAATCCTACCTAACCATATGTAAGCGTTGCATTAAGTTTTCTCAGGGCATTTGTCATTTATAGCAGTGATGATTTTTCATTGTTTGCATTTGTTTCATATTTCTTTTATATTTAATCTTTTTTGCATAACGGTTCAGATAAATGGACATGAAATATATGTATGTTTATAGGGTCTTAGTATGTAACATATTCCTAAGAAAATAATGAATGAAAGAAATGGCCTTGTTGATTTACAATTGTTGTCAAATGTTGAAACAACTGTGTTTATCTCAATGAAAAAAATATATTTGAACCCACAAACTGGTCTTCAGGATTGTAGCTCTGGATATATCCCTAATATCCTTAATTTTTTCCCCTTTTCTCATAACATTTTGATAAAAGGCAATAATAAAACATAGGAAAACCTATTACCTATTGGAAAATATGCAGTATATTCCACAAACAATAAACTTGTGGAACTGAAAGCTATTATTTCTTATTTTCCCTTTAGTTTACATGTCTCTGAGCATCCTCTCTTAAATGGTATATTTCTATCATGTAATAACTCTCCAAGCACTCAGCTCTGAGTTATCTAAATTCTTCATGATGCTTCTTATAAAATAAAATGGGTAGGTAGAGTTTTCTCTTAGAAAGTGAGACATCTCTTTGCATTGTTGAAAGGAAAATCCCTGGCTACCTGCCATTTTCCTTCAGAGACTAGAGCATAAGATAATCTTGAGGCAGTTGGCAAGAATGCCAAAGCCTGAAGGTCAAGATGCTAGCAGGACTGGCTCCATCCTGGGAGGAAAAGACACTGACATGAAACAGCCACTGAAATCATAAAGATCAGTTACTAACACATACCAGGATGGACATAGGAAACCATTTTTATCTATACTCTGCAATCTACTTTGAATTTCAATCTCTTAAGCAAAGATTTCTTGGTTTTTGACACCACATAAAGTTTGATAAATTATGAGCACTTGCTTATATGATTATACTTAAAAGATAGTAATATGATGAAATACTCAAAATTGGAGTGAGCAGATCAATTCCAAACTCATGAACTTGCTCAATTTAAGAATACTGTTAAACTTCAACTTTTGAAATTGTGCTGTTTGGGCTACTACACATGGTAAATATGGATTTCTCTATTACTAAGATACTGAGAGGAGATGATGATGATGGATGGGTGGATGGATGGGTGGATGGATGGATGGATGGATGGATGGATGGATGGATGGATAAAATTAGAAAGAAGAGGTAACAAAAGGAAGGAAGGAGGCACGGAGGGAGAGAGAAAATACTGAGCATTTCAACTTGCAATGATAAGACACATACAAAAAGACTGCTTACAACAGAAGATAATTTGGGCCTAAAAAACTAATAAAAGAAAGTAGTTAAGACATACAACTTAAAATAGCACCATGATAAAGTAGGGAAGGCTGTTTTCTTTATATTAAGCTTTAACAGATTGTGAGCAATTTAAAAGCAACAGAGATGGAGGGGGGTGAGGGGGAGAAAGAGATTTTAAGCACACATTCTTTTTTCAAATATGCATCATTTTCTGAAAAAGAAATCCTAACTTCTCAGTCCTATTTAAGACATCATTGTTATGTGTTCAAGTTTGCTTAATAGGGAGAAGGGCCAAGGGTTTTAAAATTATGACTCAGCAATGTATCCTCAAGCTGAGTTGTCCTGACACAGGGTCACAGGGGTTGAAACACAGTAATATCCAGCCCATTAACAGAAAAGCTGTTATGAACTCAAAATGTGATATATGCCCAGCAATAAGCTCTTCTCAGCCTTACACAAGGACATAAAAGAGAAAAACATATAAGTAGAGAGTAAGGGTAGCACCCAAAGTTCAGACAACACGATCGGCACACTGAAGTGTTGCACTGAACCAGGGGGCAAAGTATCCACATAATCATTCTTTTAAATACGATTCACAGATAAACTAGTTTAAGATGCCAGCAAAATAAGAAAAAGTCTAAGAGGAAAGAAACAGTGTGACCCCTGGCACCACATAAGCACCGGGTGAAGTGGAGACAGCACTGATGGAGGCATCAAGAATCTCCCGCCTTCCCTGATTCTATTAAGCTGGCAAAAATCACAACTCCTCCGAGTTTTATTTCTTCTGAAACATGGATGTCTGCCTGACTTGCCCCTTGAGGTGGCCAGAGAGCTAATATTTGTGAAAATGTTTTAAAAGCCATATAGTACTACAGAACATAAAATATCATGCTTAGAATTTAAGACTAGGTTAAGAACTTCCCGTACGTTAGATCCAGATGTCTTTTTCTCTTTCCTGGTCTAGCATATTTTGGGGGGAAAATGATTCTGTCATAGTTCCTTTCTGCTTTTACTTTCAAGAGTTTCCACAATCAGCAACATCCACCACTTAGAATGAGAAAAACCCAGATAAAACTAGTTGTTGTCCAGCCATGCTTCTTGAGGTCACCATATGTAAGGATCTAAGTTGAGCTTAGCTGCAAAACTTGAGCCAAACATCCTCTCCAGGGCTGGAACAGCCCGCCGCACTCCTCCTCCCACCCCACCACCACTCAGGCACCACTGGCAATAGTGGCACCACTGACTCTAGAGCAAGCGTGTGTGGGAGATACTCTCTCCAGTGTGTGGGAGATACTCTCACTCGTCTTATGTTCATGTCTCAGAACCTGTCCCCAAACAACCTGGAACTAAATTATACATGCAGTGTTCTACCTCCAGAGCTTAAGGATGATTTTCTTATTCTGAATAAATGGCTTTTGAGACAGAAGATAAAAAGAAGAACCAGCATTTCTTTCAGTGATTTAAATTGTACTTTCTTAACCTGTTGAAGCCCTGGAGTCTGTTCATCTATTCCATTCCTCAAAGTGTGAGTCATCCACATAGAAGGGAAATGGGGAGGGCAGCTTTTGAAAGTAGAAAGAGGGAAAGGTAATCAGTCTCTCTTTGTCTGGTTCATCTTTAAGCCCTTCAGACTCATTAGCAGATGATTATGAAAACTCAATGCAAATATAAGTGCAAACTAGCACATATTGAGCACCTACTGTGTGCGAATACCTAAACTATGTGTTTCTATGCATTGACATCACACAGCCAATCCCATTTAGAGATGGTAAAAATAAGGAAGATCTTGGTAACAACCAAACAGATTCTGAACGATTGTCAAAAACTCACTAGAGAGAAAATTCCTCTTTCCCATTGTTTTCTGTCTAGCAACGGCGAGTTATGCCAGTAGTACTCGCATGCGCCCTTCAGGTAGCAGGACACATGGCCAAGACTCGGAAGACAGACAGACCTAGGTTCAGATTCCTGCTTGGTCACTTTTGGTCATGCAATCTCGAATAAGCAACTTTTACCATATCCAGTATGCTAAATAAAGAAGTATTTTTATCAAAAACCCACAGCTTAAGACAAATAAGCTAGAAAAGGTGTTGCTCTTATCGACCCCTATACATTTTTCTAAGCCAGTGGTTCTCAAGTGAGGGGCATTTGGCAATATCTGGAGTCATTGTTGCCATGCCTGGGGTGGGGGTGCTATGGCACCTGGGGGGTAAAGGCCAGGGGTGCTGCTAAATCCTACTACAATGCACAGATAGCCCTTTATAAAAATGATTATTTGAGCCAAAATGTTAATAGTGCCAGTGTTGAGAAACCCTTCTCAAAGGGAATAAAATATTCAAAGTTGAAAGCAGATAAACTTGCTGAGTCCGATTTAACAGTACAGCATTTTAGTTATTTAACAGAAATACAAGCAGGGCAATGTTTAGACAGAACCTTAAAAATGATCATACACTTTGATCCAGTTACTTCACTTTTAGGAATTTACCCTCATGAAATCCTGAGAAATGCACCGAAAGATTTGTGCAAGAGTAAATAGATTAGAAAATTTAAAATAGCGAATAGTCAATTATAGGTAGGGTGATTATACAAAAGGTGACTACAAGTTTGTCTTCCAAACGAGATAACTCTGGGAGTACTTTAATAATTTTTCCAGGATAATAGTTATAAATAAGAACTTCCCTGGACAAACCAGGATATATGGTTCCCAGGTGGCAAAGGAATAGGGAAATAAAGTATGCTACATCCTTATTATGAAACAGTATGCAGCCAGCAAAAAATATTTTTAAGAATATTTAACAGTGTGGTAAGGCACTGATATAATATTAGCTGTAAAATGCTGAATATAAAATTTATGTATCAAATTTTATAATATATATCCTAACAGGCTTTGGGGAGGAAAAAATGGAAAGAAATACATCAAAGTGTTAACATTGGTTCCCTGGTTGTTGGGATTATAGCTGATGTTCACATTTTTCTCTATATTCAAAATTATTATAATAATTTTTAAAAATCATGAATGTGTTCTTCTTTAGGAAGAAATACAACTAAGTCACAGTTGATCAGGAAAAGTCTGTATTTAATTATCCTAGGTGAAGTGATGGCACTGTTGTTGTATAAAATATTCACAGCGAATACTATGATACCTGCAATATCTGCAAGGCATTGAGAAAAAAGCGTCCTTACAAGTAGTTATACAGAGCAAATATGGCAAAATATCAACGATCGCTGAATCAAGGTAATGAGGACAGAAGTCTTCATGTGGTATTATTCTTTCAACTTTTCTATACGTGTGAAAAACATTTATAGTTAAAGAATGTAATTATATTTGAATAGCATAATTACATTGAAAGGAAAACAATTAGTTGTCCCAGAGTTGACCACTGCCTTTCCTAGACCAGATCTATAAGTTGCATGGAACTGGAGAGCCCATAACAGTCCTCTGAGGGTTCAGACCTCCTCTGCCCTGCGTGGCCAGGCCAACCCTCCCGTTCCACTCCCAGCAGTCCCCGCAGCCCTGTGCTACATTTCAGCTGCCCTCCTGCCCCCCTCAGGTGCTACCACCTGCTCCACACTCCATCTGCTTTTCTTCTTGTCTCCCCAAGAAAAATGAGAATAGGGCATAGCTCAATCAGAAACTAGCTTCCTTACTGTGGCAGGAATCAGACGCACTGTTTATCTGTTTCTAGAGCCCCAGATGGTAACAACTTACCTTTGCTGCCTCCCAGGGTTTATTATGCTCTGGAAAAATACAGAGAACTGGGGACCCCATCTGGCCCCTTCAGGCTAAGTCTCGGGACCTTTTTCAGGCTCGCTCTGCCGTTTGTTCCTCGCAGCCGCATCTAGACCCACAGCCAACTGCCTTCTCCTAGTGAGGATTACTATTATGTACACTGTGTCCCCAATGCTCTTTTTATTTTCTGTCCTTGAAAATATGCAAAAGAAATTTCTTTGTTTCCTTTGCTTTAACTGGCTAGTTTCTAATCACAATGGAGAAACAGGCCTGGGGAAACAGGAAAATGGAACAAATGTAGAAAATCATACCAATCTCTCACTATTAGGCTAAACTATATGAAATTGCCATTATTCAGTTTTATGCTATAAAAGCACTTTCATATGAAATTGTTCCCGAATCATTTCTGAGACGGTAACTTAAAATCTCTCTGCTTTTGCATCGGGTATACCCATTTTTTGAATCCTGCCTTTAACATGCAATTAAGAAAGAACAATTGCTGCCTCTTTGGAAAATGTGTTTCTCTAAGGATGTTATGGGATTGTATGCTCGTGTTCCCAAAAATTCACATGTTGAAACCCTAATCCCCAATGTGATGTTATTTGGAGATGGAACCTTTGAGAGGTAACGGGGTCCTGAGAGTGGAGCCCTCGTGATGGGATTAGACTGTCTGTGAGGATGTAGCTAAAAGACAGCTGTCTTACAAGCAGCCAGGAAAGGGGCTGCTGGCAAATCTTGAACTTCCAACCTCCAGAAATGTTAAGAAATACATGTTTGTTCTTTAGGCCCAAACTGATTAAGGTAAGAAATTTCCAGAGTGAGGAAGAGTCATTCTTCCAAAGCTCTACTTCACACAAGTACATTTCCTCAAAAATAAAAAATGTTTACTAGGCTGGGAAGTTTTTTCACTAGGACTTCTACATGTCCTCTTGTATCATACTTTCACACATGGATACAAAGCCAAAATATCATTAAAAATGTCCTACATTCAGAGATTTAGGAACAAAATACAAAAAAACAACTTGATACTTTAAAAAAAAGAGTTTCTAAACCTAAGAATGAATTATTGGCCTTGGACAGCACTAATCCTAGAAGAAAGACTATCTGGTTCTACATGAGAATTCAAATTTCTCCATTTCTTTAGCACCTATTGATTGGCAACATTTCCAAGAACAATTTTACTTCTTTCATTGTAAATTGATTTCTCCTTTCAGCCAGACTGTGCTTTCTGAGAGCACTGAGGCAAAGAATTCATTTACTTTTATTTTTTTTAATCAATGTTTACAAGAACGTCTCAGTCAGTGGAGTACCCTTGTTCTCCTTTAGACACCATCCCAGACTGTTTGCTGACCTTTTGTGTCCATGTAATACTGCAGCATTTTTAGGCTTATATGAAATGTTTTTGTCATTTTCCACCTTTGCTCTTTGTGTCATTTTTAAACGCCAAACATCACTCTGTAATTTCTCGGCGTCTCTTTTGAACTTGACATGCATTATGTGCTTTCTGTGCCCCTAATTACTTTTTGCACTTTGGAGTTGATCCATGTTGGTCTTTTCTAATCCTGCCATATTGATTGCTGTACAGCAATCCTCCTCCCCTCTAAAAACTGTCCTTAAATTATTTTCTTTCTTTCCAATGCTGAAAATCACAAAATTATTTTTTCCTCCAGTCCTTTCCAGGGAATCTCAGGCTACCCATAGTTGTGACAACTAAGATCTACTCAGCAGAATCATAATTACTTCTCTCTCAGCATGAACTCTGTACTCAAGCTTGATAAAGAAACCACAAACATATGTGTCAAGAGCAGAAAAGAAAATTTCAAGAAAATGTTTAGGAAGCAACAAAAACATAATCATTTACATAGACACAAAAAGAGGAAATAAAGGTTTCTTGAGGAATTTTAAAATGGAAAATCCTGCGGTAAAAAACTTATAAAACAATCTTGTAAGATGTAAGAGTAAATAATTGCAGTGCCTAAAAGCACAAGCTTTGAGAATGCCATCACTTGTCAAATACAGGCTACCATCCTGTGTTACGTAAACTTCTGCAAGAGTCTCCCCATTGGTCTCATTTTCTCCAGTATTTTCTCCCTCCAACCCATCCTCCATAATGCTGCCAGAGTCATTAACTTAAAGTGCATACCTAATCATTTCTCGGTGAGAACAACTTTCAATGGCTTTCCGTTTCATCTAAAATAAAGCCCAAATGCTTACACAACCCTACATGTCTGGACTCTGTTTACTTTTCTAGCCTCATTTCCAAGCACTTCTCCTTCTTCCCAAAATTTGTATGCGCCAAACAAAACATTCTTTAAGATCTTTCTGTGGACTTTTGTATATGCTTTTCACCCTGTGCACAATGCACTTTTCTGCCTCATCTCTTCTTGGTCTATCCAATGCTACTCATCCTTCATGTAGATGCCTCTTCTTACCTGACTCTTTAAGTAAAAATTAAGTGGCCCCTTCTGTATACTACCATGACTCACTGTATTTCCATCAGAGCACATGATATACTACGTTATATGATCTTGTTTATATATCTGCATCCCACTCTAGTCAGCAAGCAACATGATGACAACGACAACGTTTATCTTCTCTTGCCCTGGTATTCCAGCTCCCAGCACAGGACTGGCACACGATGATGTTTGATAAATAATTTATTGGATGGATGTTGTACAAATATTTTGGGGATGGGATCATCTAGTAACCCAAGGCTTAATTTGGACCTTTAGATCCAATCCTTGTTGAAAATCTTTCTAGAATAAGTATTGGCAACCCTTAGCATGTATGTTAAATAAAGCTCATTAGCAAATTACTTTTGGCATGTGGGACAATTGCTGCCTCGACTTTCTCTTCCCTACAACCATAAAGGCTAGTAGTTGATACAAGCTACCCATACTGTCCAAAATTGAGCAGCTGGCAGTTCCCACAGCACCCCTCTAGTTCCCTCTGCCCGTTCAGAGGTAGTTTTCAGCTACCACAATCTCCCATGTCCAACTCCATGGAAGAGTCAAGGTTAGCTAGTAAACTGTATCTTCCACCACTGGTAGCCTGAGGGACAGATCAAGCATCTTAACACTCCCAAAGGCTGCCAACCTCTGTGTAGTCTATGATGAATCAATCTATCTTTCTTTCTTCATAAACCTAATAAAATAAAATCAATTAAATTTGAGATGACTTAGCAGCTGATAAAATCTTAAAATCGTTATTTTAGTAATTGTGTCTGGGAACTGTAGATTTTAGAGTTGGAGAAAAGTCAGTTGAAACTATGCTAATCCCCTCTAGAAGCTTCTGAAATCAAAGACTACTCAATTAAATATATTCTGCTTGATTTAAAGTTTTTTTTCCCCTTCTTGTCAAAATTTCTCCTGGAAGTACAGGAAATGCTGTCAACTAAGGGTACAAAAAAGAGAAACTGAAATGAATTGAATCAGATTTGAAAGGTTTACATATCTAAGTTTACCCATTAAAATACTATCAAATTTTTCAAGAGAAAATTTTCTAAGAAAAATTATGCTGATGTCATAAATAGATCTAACAGTACTTTCTTGATATTGCAAGAAATGACATTTTTAAATATCAGTAAAAGGGAATAAAAAAAGATTTTGAGCATTTCGAAAGGACAGCTCCAAATCAAAAATACTTTCCATTTGTTTATTAACAAAAAATTAAAAGTGATGTGGCTTACTGCCCAAAGTAAGGGTATTATGGAGAAAGTATTTTCATTCTTCTTACTACTAAGAATAGCAAGTATCCTGCTACCCACGCCCATGGGGGAAAAAAGTGAAATTAATGGCAAAGATACAGGAGAAAAACTGTATGGTGAATACTAAAAGTGCTATTCAGTACGTTGGTAGTAATTTATTGTTGAGTATAATTTAAAATCAAATGCTTTCTGAGTTATAGAATGTAGAATAATCAACCTGTCAGCATTAAAATGGGCCATGAATTTTCAAAAAGGGTACCAATGGAAATAAACAGTAGGAAAGCCATTTTGGACTGTCCTATATCTAAAGCAACCCTAGGTCCCAATGTATCTGTTCATTTGCTTCTTTTTATTTTTCACTATAAATTTGCTGGCAGATGTTGTGTCACAACTGTCCGTCACATTTCTGTGTTTCTTCTTTGCTCAACTAGTAATTGCTCTCAGCCATATCTCCTGATTTCACTCCTACCACAAACTAAACTTCAGTATGTTACCAGTGACCCTACATTTTCCAGTGTCTCCCACTCATTTCCATCAACTAAGCCTGGAATGTTTGCCCAGACCTATCCTATGACTCTGTCCAAATAGGACTCAGCCAATGAAAGTGAGTTAGAGTGAAGTCACACAGGGGGACCAGTGATGGGAAGGCTGGGCATTTGAACAGATAAGTAATGGGTATTAAATTTAAGGAGCGTAAGATGGTTTCTTATCCAGGAATTAGAATATCTTCTAAGTCTGAACCCTAATAATCACAGAGTTTATTACAGTTTTATCAAGATGCACTCCACAAAATACTAACATGAGAAGATACACCCCAAACAAGCTTCTATGATCAATAAATATAGAAGCAGCTATACAATACAGTTTTTCTCTTGGAGATTCAGCATATTAAAAGATAAAAGAAGTCTGGTTATTTAAAAAAACAAAAACCTGTTAAGCTTTGTTTAAACTGTATCCGTCCAACCTTTTTGACCACTGCATACCTATTAAGTTTCCAGAGAACTGATATCCCAAGGAATAGGCTTAAGGAAAAGCTGATGTGCTCAACCATTCACATTTTCTGCTTTTCCTTGATTCCCTGGGGCTACTATGTAAATCCAGACATTGGTCATATGACGCTCTACAACAGCTTCTTAAACTTCCATATGCATACAACTCACTGGGGATCTTGTAAAAATGAAGATTCTTATTTAGTAGGCCAGAGGTGGGACCTGAGAGTCTGCATTTCTAAAAAGGCTGCAGGTGATGCTGCTGCTGTTCTTTATCACATTTTGAGTAGCAAAGCTCTACCGGACACACTGCAGTAGGAAGGTCATCACATCTCCAGTCTTTATCTTACCCTTCCTAATAATGAATCCTCCTAAATATTACTTTTAACATACAGTATGTCACTTTACTGGTCAAAAACTATTCCCTTTGACATTAGTGACTCAACAATAGATGTTTACTGAACCTTTATTGTGTAGCAAAGAGATTAAGGCGGCCCCTGGCCTTATACCGCCGAGGACCAAGTAGGTGGTAAGGAACAATGAGTTGAACGCTAGGAGCTACAACAAGAAGGGACTAGTTAATCTCTTCATACCTGTTTCCTCATCTGTAAAATAAGGGTTAAATTAGACCACTGGTACTTCACCCTCCATGGGCACTGCAGCCACTAATACTGTGTCTCAGCCCAGACCAATGAAATGCAAGCTCTCAGTCCCCCTGGAGCAGGGCATGGGTCGTTCTGAAAGGCTCCCCAGCTGAGTCTAACATGCAGCCTGGCCTGAGAGCCACTTGACAAACCAATGATTCCCACAGTGTTACCTACACTGTCAACATCAGCACAACCTGGAAACTTGTTGGAATGAGGATTCTCAGGCCTCGCTGCAGACATACTGAATCAAATATTTAGGGGTCAGGGTCCAGAAATCCAGAGAGCTGGCTGGCTTGAAAAACACTGGATTAGAAAATCAGTAAATGTCTCTTCAGCTCTAAAATGTTATCATTTTTTTGACCTCTCATGGCCTTTTAAAGGATTTTTGTTAAGACTTTCAGACTAAAAGTATAAACTCTGGAATTAGACTTCCTGAACTTAAATCACAGCTATTACACCTAATTGCTGTACATTCTTGATGAGTTTAGTTGTCTGTGTTTCAGATCCTCACTTATAAAATGAGGACAAGAACAGTACCCATTCTCATGGAGTTGTTATGAAAATTACATTATTTCATATACATAACTCTCTTAGCAATTCCTTTACCATCCTAGTGGGACCTTCCCTGGCCACTCTCTCCAAATTTGCAACCTACCCCTATCATTCCATTGTTCCTTCCCCGGGTTTATTTTCCTCCTTTGTAGTTTTTACTTTCTAACATATTACACATTTCACTTATTGCTTTATTATCTGTCTCCTTCCACTAAGATGTAAGCTCTATAAAATCAAGAATTTTCTCCATTTTGCTAAACGTTGTATCCTCTGTCGGTATCTAGTACAGGGGCTGACACATTGGAAGTACTCCAAAATTATTGGGATACAGGAGTGAATAAATGCTATTATCAATATTATTATTAGCAATCCAAGTTTTTCCTCATTGAAACCTAACAGCTCATACTTCCTATGAATTGCCCCAGTTATTCATATGCCTTATTCCTTGCTTGTTCAAATTCTGTCCCATACCTAACAATGCCCTTCTAACTTCAGCTTATTCCGGTCATGTTCAAGTTCCGCCTCTTTCTTTAATATTCCCTGATGACTAGTTCTCCAGCTCTCTGTCTACAGTGTTTACTGTCTATACTGTGCAACTTGACACTTACTATCTTAGTCTAATGCCACTGCAATGAATAAATTCTAAGAAATTTACTAAAAAAGGCTACACCATTCATGCAACAACATTTTCATGAAAAATTAGACAAGAAAGGGGCCCCAAGGGAAACAATGGAAAAACTTACTATTAATTAGCCATGTGTTCAACGGAAATACTGCTCTACAACTTACAAGGCACTTTTATACAGATCAGCCTCGTCTTGACTAGGTGATCTCTAAGGCTACATCTCCTCGCTCTCAAATTTTCAAAATATTTTCAAGCAAAGTGTGCAGAGAATATTTCTTGAAATTAAAAATTGAGAATAAGTCATGAAAGTTGTAACAGAAGCATATAATGCCCCAAGAAGCTGTTCAGTTCAGAGATGGCAAAAGAAGTGGCTTTCTTGTCCCCAGACTGTCAACTGGGTCTGGAGGAGGTTCACCATCATCCCCAATGCAGCCCTCTAGGCAGACATCACCAACTGATCAGAGCAGGCAGGCAGAGGGACGCCTGTTTGCCATCCTAACCTAGTCTAACCATCTTGGTTCTAAAAGCAGAGGAAACTGATGCTAAGAAATTTAAAGTGACTTGCCCAGGCACATACATGGTAGCAGACCAAGACCAAAACCAGCTTCCTGAGTCTTTGTCCAGGACTCTCTCCACTGCTCCTGGTAATTCATTTCAGAAATTTGGTATTTAAATTTCCATTCTAAAGCAATCACAGTACAAGGAGCAAACCTTTGACAGAGAGTTTTCATATTAATGCTCATGAATATAATGTTGAAATGAAAAAATGACAGCTTCGAGCTGAGTGATAGAATTAGTTATTCTGTTATTTTTCAGTTGGGTTTATTTACCTAAGCCTGGAATGTGTCATGACTGGAAATAGACAAGACAGATTATTTTAATTCCACTGTCCTAGAAAAAGAAAAGGGAAATAATCTTCATTAATTGGAACTGGGCTCAAATCCAGTCCCAAAATAACTTGAATCAACTTTTTAAAGGTGACCTTTTTCTCATTAATGGCAAAGTGTTATTTTTTAAATAGCTTAATCATTACATTTAAATTATAGGAAAACATTTATTTGAAGAAATATGAAAAAAGAGATAAGGGAGAGAAATAAACATCTATTTTAATATAAATAATGACCATTTTCTCACCATGGAAATTATACACACATTTTATTTTATTATTTCTTTACTTCAAAAAAATTAATTTCATTTCCAATTATAATTGACATATAATATTATATTAGTTTCAGGTGTACAACATAGTGATTAGTCATTTATATACCTTATGAAACGATCATCCCAATAAGTCTAGTACCCATCTGACATAATACATAGTTATTACAATATTATTAACTATATTCCCTGTGCTGTACTCTCCATCCCCATGACTACTTTTACAACTGGCAATTTGTGTTATGCTAAGTGAATTAAGTCAGATAAAGAAAGACAAATATTATACCATATGATTTCACTTATATATGGAATCTAAAAAACAAAATAAATGAACAAACAAAACAGAGACAAACTCAGATACAGAGAACAAACTGGTAGTCTCCAGGTGGGAGGCAGCTTAGAGGAATGGGTGAAAAAGGCAAAAAAGATTAAGAACAACATTTTAGAATTATAATTTTCCAGATCCTCTCTCTACAGCACAGTTTCCAAATATCATAATCACCTTTGTAACTCAGTTGAAATGAAACTGACTTGTCAAATTTTACATAGCCAGTTGATAATTGTCTTAATTAACTCATTTTAGGCAAACTATAATTGAAGCTGCCTTTGGAGGGGAAAAAACACCATCTAACAACTAGAAATTGCCTCTGGCACTGTCTGCATTAAGCAGGGAAACCAGGGTGACAACTAGCAGTTCTGTGACTTCACAGTTAATCCAATTTAGCAACTATGCTACTTAGTCACAAGGAACCAGCAGTTGTTACAGTAGCCTTTCCTTTCACCCTGAGAAGGGGAGCCTGACTCATATTTGAGGGTAAAACGAGGAAAATAGCAAATACACAGAATCCCTTCTCTTTAGTGTGCACCCTGCTCCCATGCAAGGGGAAGGGGTATAGGGGAGAGGAAGTGTGGCCGAAACAGCCAGAGGAATTTCGGGGCGCACTGCCGGGCTCCACAATAAAAAGGCAGACAATTCAGGGGTTCTCCTAGGGTCCGGGTACCCATAGGAACAATCCCAATGAGCCTCAGAAAAATCTCGCCACAAATTGATACTCATTAAGAGATCCCTAGAAGGCTGAAGTGATTCTCACCCCTTTGTCAGTCGAGATCACTGGTGCTCCATGAATTGGGTCAAAACAAGGAAAATATCAAGAACTCTGTTCAGACCCCATCACGCTAGCCCAGGCAGGGATCCTTTAGGCCAGGGGTGGGAAACACCCGGCTGCCAAAGCATTTGGTCTAGCCCTACCAAGGCAACTGCAGGCAGGACTCAAAATTCAGTAGATCTAGGAGTTTTTCTCATAGCTAATTTTTAAGTTGATAATTTTGTATGGCCCGTGAATGATGTTACAGATATCCAATGGCTCTTGGCACAAAAATGGTTCCCCACCCCTGCTTTAGGCAAGCAAGAAGACGGACCTAAAAAATGTTTGTGAAACACTGGAACGCTCTGCTTTCTGGCCTAGTCATTCCAAAAATTCAGAGATCTCCTCTCCTGCATCACATTATTGAACATTTGTTTCAATCAACCCATATACTCCCTTGGAAAAAGGGATAAGTACCCCAACTCACTTAGCAGAAATATTTTTAGAATAACATCTTAGCACCCAAAACACCACTTACAATTATGGAAAATCCTTTAAAACACTACTGTTAGCATAATAAAAACTCAAATTCCTTGAAAGCTGACTATACGCTGGCTAACCCAACACAGTAAAGAGAGAATAAATTTAAGAGTTGGAAAAGATTTTAGAAATGAGTTTTGTCACTTCTTAGCTATGTAACCACGAGGAAAATACTTATTATTTTTGAGCCTAAGTTTTCTTTTTTATAAAATAACCTTAATAAAATTTATTTCACAATGTAGTTCTGAGAATCACATGAAAAACATAGAAAAAGGCATAAAAATGCCTGACTCATGGTAGAAACTAAGTAAATATTAATTTCCTTCCCCCTTTCCTTTTTGCTAGTAAAGAAAATATGTTAAAATGCTTTTGAATGTTGTATATGGTTTAAAAATCAAGTAACATGCCAATGTCTTATCTATGCAGCTGTACTTTATATTGTTAATTTGAAGCAACTACTATTTATGCAATTATATATAAAATATTAATGAATTATAACTGTGCAGTTGATACTATTGTAATTAGCTAGCTATTAATAATAGAAAAGGAGTGAAGGGGGAAGCCACACATTATAGGCATGCCATTTGGGCAGCTTCACCAGGAAGCTGTAACTGCGCTCCCCAGGGAACCATCAGCCTATTCCCTGCAAAATGCTGGGCAAAGGGGACTGGACAAAGGGAAGAGAGACACATGCCCAGTAAAGTTGGGGTGACACAGGGAAGGTACTTGCCTGTCAATCACACCTGGGAGCAGCGATCATCGGTCAGAATGGATGTTGTTACTGCAAGCACCCAAAAATATGGGAGACATAATCCCCTAAACAAAGAGACTCCTGCTCTTGTTCCTCTTGTGCTCTTGGCTTTCTTGCATTCACCTGTGTGTCCTCCATAGCCCTGTGCCCATGCTGACCTCACATGCAATGGACTGATAGGCTGCAGAAGGAAACACAAGCTAAGCTAGCCTGATGCTGGACTGGACACAGCTCCAATGCGGAAAGGGAACTCTGGACACTGGCTTTGATTTTAGCTCTACTGAAGCCCCAGCTACACTTCTTCTAGGACTGGTCTAAGGGAAATGAGAACTTGAAAACCCAGGGGTGAAACTCCATGAAAATAAAATTTTCCACCACATTTCATTCTCCCGAGGGGGCCTCCAGAAATTCTTATTCCAGCGATACCCCAAGATCTCCACTCCCACAAGCAACAAGGGGAGATGAGCCCCTCTTCTGCCCTGTAACACAGTCACCTAGTTGAGTAATTCAAATTGATACCATAATCTGAATCTCTTTTTCCAGAAATATATTGCAACTTTATTTCCCTTAAATGAATCCTACTATGATAGAAGACAAAGAGAAAAGATCTATCTCTCTTCGGTTAAATACAGTGGTACCATGATTTTCTAATGTAATCCGTTCTGGGAGACCGTTCAAGTTCTGAAACATTAAAAAAACCGAGGGATCAACAGCCCACGCCTGGGCCTCAGGATCTCACAGAGCGGAAACCATGTGGCGTGTTCCACTTCCAAGGCGTGTTCGAAAACCCAAAGCATTTCTTCCCGGGTTTACGGCGTTTGTAACCTGAAATGTTCTTCAACGGAGACATTCGAAAACCGAGGTACCACTGTGGTAGCAATATTGAATGGCCTTTTCTCCATGGAGTACTTTTCTTTTGTGTTAGATACCACCCACCTCAAAATATTTCTTCCTATCTGTCTTTCAAAGCCTGCTTATAGCCTTAATATTGCAAATATAGCAAGACATTGGAGCAAATATGCACAATCCTGCAAAAAAAAATGGGGGTAGGGTGCGAAGAAAGGCATGTTTGATGCATCTAAGAGAGCAGGCAGGAACAGTTTATGGCAAAAGAACAACAGCAGGCTTGTCCATCTGTCCATCATCAAACTGAGTTGTGCCCGCTAGTTATCTACAGGAGGTGGCCATGTGTCATCACACTAAAATAGAATTTCTGTCATCAGGAAGACAAAGTGAGGAGGAAAGAAAAAGATTAACTGCTTCTGAACCAGTATCTGGATTAAGATGATGTATACAAAGAATTTCTGTGCCCGGGCTGGTGTGGCTCAGTTGGCTGGAGTGTCATCCTGTGCCTCAAAGTTGGTGAGTTTGATTCCTGGTCAGGGCACATACCTGGGTGTAGGTACAATCCCCAGTTGGGGCACCTGCAGGAGGCAACCATCTCATGTTTCTCTCTCACATTGATGTTTCTCTCTCTCTTCCTCTCTCTAAAATTAAAAAAAGAAAGAATTTCTACATGTTTCTTACTCATAGACTGTAAAGCTTTTATTCATTATTTTATTCATTCATTAAACATTTTCTGGGTGCTTTTTAAAAGCCAGGCACCATGCTAGCCACTAAGGATACACACTCTACTTTCCTTATTTTAGGGATTCTGTTTCATGAGAGGGAAACAGAAATAAATAATTTTAATCAGTAAGATGACAATTAATATATATACGATGTGCCATGGGAATCCAAAGAAAGCAGTAGTTATGCAAAAATATGACCTTACAAATTTGTGTCATTTTTGCACAGGGGTTGTGCTAATCTTCTCTGTAATATTCTATTGTTGTTATATGTGTCACAGGAGTGAGACCAACCACAGAAGTAGAATAGAGCCTGGCCAGGCGTGGTTCAGTAGTTGAGCATTGGCCTAGGATCCAGGAGATCTCGGTTCGAATCCCGGTCAGGGCACATGCCCGGGTTGCGGGCTCGATCTCCAGTCAGGGGCATGCAGGAGGCAGTGAATCAATGACTCTCTCTCATCATTGATGTTTTTATCTCTCTCTCTCCCTGTCCCTTCCTCTCTAAAATCAATAAAAGTATAATTTGGGGGGGGGAAGAAGTAGAACAGAAAATCCAAGAATGAACACATGGGTCTTGATTAACTGTTTGTCTTAGGGTGTAAGAAAAGTATTGTTGCCCGGCCAGGTGTAGCTCAGCGGTTGAGCATTGACCTAGGATCCAGGCGATCGGGGTTCGATTCCCAGTCAGGGCACATGCCCAGGTTGCGGGCTCAATCCCCAGTTGAGGGTGTGCAGGAGGCAGCCGATCAATGACTCTCATCATTGATGTTTCTCTCTCTCTCCCTCTCCTTTCCTCTCTCTGAAATCAATAAAGATATATTTTAAAAAAAGAAAAAGTATTGCCTTTACCTTCATTTATTGCAGTCTTTTTTAAAGTATGTTTGTTAAAGTTAAAGTATGTTTTTAAAGTATGTTTTTTAAAGTTAATTTTATGTGATTTTTAATCTTATTAACTCCATCTAAATATATAAATTTCTATTTTCTCTAATGTCAGTATGTTTTGAGAGTGTGATCATTGGACAATACAGATAGATATGGATACAGATATAGATGTAGAACTAGATACAGATATAGATATAAAATGGGTAGCTTCTTGGCTTGTGGAAATATTAGTTATGATGTATTTCTTAAATTTTATAATGAAACCTTTTCTTTCAGGCAATTTCCTAACAGAAAAGTGAACATAAGGCATAGTGTTTATTGGCATTTAGCAAAACTAAGATGTTAATAGAAATGAATCCTCGGTGCTTTAAGACATATTGTAAAGACTCCCTTTCAATTGCAGAAACGAATGAGTGAACTGAGTACTCCCTTTTAAGCTAAAGTATAAAGTCTGTGTGAACCATCAGCTTGAAAATCCTATTTAAATGTCTCCTGGCTTTGTTGCGAACATGTGCACTTGGAAACATGAAGTTCACCGGGGTTTCAGATGAAATTTATTATTCCTATCTGGGACAACTTTTCATACTAAATCATTTGCCCTAGTCTCATCTTGGTGATCTCTGGCATTGGTGTTCCCCACTGCTGTCCCTGAAGCCATACAGTGCCCTGGAGCCACATGCATAAAAATATTGGGTTCCCTTCCATGACCCCTCCCCACAGTCACAGGAGCCAATGGCACGTTCTGAAGCGTGGCAAGAGACTTCAGCTTGCCTCAGGTGTCTGGGTCAGCACTGAAGAGCCCATCACTAAAGCCTACAGCCTTCACTCTCTTTACCTCTGTCCTAATGTCCCATCCAGGTGGCCACCAAAACTGAAATGCTTCAACTCAAGGGATCACAGTCACACTGTTCCTACTATGCATCATTTTAACTAGACATGAAAGTCCTAAACTTTATCTCTACTTCAGTTATGGAATTAACCTTTTCCACATGACAAAATTTCATTTGTACCTTAGTTATATATCGTAAAGCCACAGTGCCCATACATAGATATTTCCTTAATGTTTTTATTCTGTCCATCTATACAGTATATAAGTAATTCCTGGTCATTGTTCTCGATGTGATTCTCGTTTTATGACCCAAGCACAGTTTCACAGGCAAGTCTACATTTACTGAAATTTCCTGTTGATGATGGTGGCACTGGTGGCTCTGCGGCTTCTCTGTTCTACAAGTGTTGTCCTGTGAATGAACAAGTTTGTCCCAGGAGCTGTACTATTTTCTGTGATTTTTCTTACAGATTTCTAATCATCATAGTTTTTTTATTTATTGCACTTGTAAGAACTTCAATGAAAAATTGATGAAAAAATAAAAATTAAATGTCCTTACAGATTGAGTTGAGTAATGACTCAAGCCCAAAGAGCCTGACTTATAAATGCTATACAGAAAGTCATGTATTAAATTAAGGTCAGAGGTCTGCAAGCTACTTGACATTAAATAGAGGCCAATAGAAGCATCAATTAGTGGAAGTAAAATTTTTAAAAAGTGGGTATTATGGTGAAAGAAATGGTTTCTTTCTGATGGTGAAAGTTGTGATGTCTCTTCTAGGTTATCGAATAGCCAATATTCAGAAAAGAGAGATAAATATTGAATAAACAACATGGAAAATAGCTAGGTAACACTCAGTTTATGAGTGTATCATGGTTCCCAAACTCCAGGAGTATGCAAGCTGTGTAGTTCTGAGCAATGATTTTCCCTTAAGGCATCTGTAGATGTGGCAGCATTGCTCTGCTCTGCTCACATAAACCAACCAAAGCTACGATATAGCTGAAGCACAATACAGACCTCATAACTCTATGTCAAATACATTGAACCACTTGTAACACGCTTCTGAATTTCAATTTCTGAACAAAATAAAAACCATCATTTACTCGGCATATACAAAATACTTGGGTACCGTGTCAATTTAATTCTTACTTCAGTCTGTAAGATAATTACTGTTATTCTATTTTACAGAAAAGCAAACAGGCCTAAAAAACTAATCTGCCCCAGGCGTGAGTATGTTAATAACACTGTTTATTTGCATGAAAGAAGCTGTCCTTTAAGTCAGTCATTCCCCAGTTTTCATACTTCAGAATCAATTGCAATCCACACTCAGAGTGCAGAAGCTCTGGGTGCAGAATTCCCGTAACACATTCATAGGAGCAGGGTGCCTGTCAGGGGCAGCCCACATAGTACAATGTATTTGTACTTTCAGGAGCCTATGCAGGTTGACACTTTCTTCGGCCCTTTTTAGAGAGTTTTGTTAGACGTGTGGATCTTATTTTTAATAACCCTTTTAATCTTTTTAAAATACTCAGCCAAAGATCAAAGCTGCTACTTAGCTTTAAGCTGCACATTCTATATCTTCCATTTTAATTTGTACTTATGCAACCTCTTACCTTTTTTATAGCAAGAAATAGATTTCCCTTCATGAAGGAATATAATTTGCCCTTAAGGAAAATACTATTCATTTTCAATAAACATGTACTAAGTAACTACTATTTGGAAAGGTAAAGACTAAGCCTGAGGAGGATAAAAAAGACGAATAAGACCTGGTCTGTGCCTGCCAGGGGCTTAAAACCTAATTATGGAGACAGAAATAGTAGGAATTGGGGTCAAAATGTAAAGTGGAGCCCGGCCAGGGTGGCTCAGTGGTTGAGCATCTTCCTAGGATCCAAGAGATCGCAGTTCGATTCCCAGTCAGGGCACATGGCGGGGTTGGGGCTCGATCCCCAGCAGGGGCCGTGCAGGGGGCAGCCGACCAATGACTCTCATCACTGATGTTTCTCTCTTTCCCTCTTCCTCTCCCTTCCTCTCTCTGAGATCAATAAAGGCATATTTAAAAAAAAAAAAAAAAGTGAAGTGGAGTCAAGTGGCCCCTCTGCAAGGAACAAATTCTAATACTATGTTGCTTCTCTAGGAGCAGGCTGTGGCTTCCCAATATGAGAGAGGGGGCTGAAAACAGTAACACTCTAGGATAAATGTTAAAGATTCTGTGTGTAGCACTAACTCTCAAGGTGAGGGGTGCGATTTAGGAGAAAGGGGGCAGTTTCAGAATTGACTGAGTACAGTGGGACGTGGGTGGTTTTGCACCCTCCGCACAGCCCCTGCTCACCACACCTGCCCCAGAGTCACGGCTCTAGGGAGCCCCAGGCACCAACGGGAGGAGGCGGTGCATCTGCAGAGACCGCAAGATAGGAAAAGACTGAGGACTGCAACGTCTAGCACGGTGCAGTTTTCAGGTACAGCTCCTAACGAGACCACAGCGAATAGTCGCTTTTCTATTTGTCCTTGTTTAATACTGAACAAATAATATTTCACACTAAAATCCGGTCAAGAGGGACTTAATTTGATAGCTGATTACCTTTGTCAGTCATTAAGATAAAAGGCTGTGTCTTCAGAAAGCCCGAGTCGCCGCAAAGCTGAGTTGCTTAGAAAGCAATCTGTGATAAAAACAAGTATGAAGATGGTTATCTAGAGCAAATGGTTTTAACCTATTAAAAGCAACCTTTTGGGAATACTCCCATCGCCTGCTATGGTTTATGCTCCTTAGATACCCAGAGAAGTAGCCTAATTCTCTTCTAACATAAAATACTGCAGGTATCTGCCCTCTTTTGAGAAGACCGCATTCTCTTTACTACTAACATAAAATCCCCAGCGCCACAGCCTCCTCAGTCCGTCAGCCTTACTTTTATTATCTTCTCTCATGCTTCACACCACCTGTGAAACGCGTCCCTAACCGGCTGATGTGTCTATCTCAGCCTCCACCCAGATGCGCCCTTTTCTCAGCATTCACACTTACGTTTTTATATTTAGCTGCCACTCTGATCAACAAATTGGATTGTGGTAGGTGGCATTTTTCTTTTGTTTAGACTTTTTCCCTAATTATAGGAAAAGGCGTAGGTTGTGTGTTTTTTAAAAAAAAAAGCTTATAGAACTCATAAAAATTTTACAAAATAGCATTTTTTAAATGGAAACTTCCTTATGCCACACAGAAATCAGTACTAAAATTTTGTTATTTTTCCCATCAGTAGTTTGCCTATGTATGCTTTTTAACTTTTTATTTTGAAATAATTTTAGACTTGGAAAAAAGTTGCAAAAGTAGTACAAAGAGTTCCCGTGTGCTCTTCACCCAGCTTCCCCTACTGATAATATCCTTTATTACCACAGTAGAACTATCAAAATCATCTATGTATATTTTGACAAGGCTAAATCATACATTTTGTTCATAGCTTCTTATATTTAATATGATAGCATAAGCATTTTGGTTATTTAAAATTTTCAAAAACATTAATTTATAGCCCAAGTAATGTCATACTACATTGATGAATTTTTAAACTATTTTCACACTGTCAAATAATTAGATTGCTTGCAATTTTTTCTCTGTTATTAAAAATCCTCATCAACACAGGTTACAATGTTTTAAAACACCTACTAATTTATAGGTCAAAAAATGTTCTCTCATTTTCATTTGCTTTTTTAGTTATTTTTGGAGGTGAATATTTTACATTCTTGTTAACCATTTTTATTTCATCTTTTGTAAATTATTTATTTGGGCTCTTTGCCTATGTACTTATGGGTGTCTAAATGTATTACATAACAATTTTGTAAAACTTGTCCATTAAGGAGATTAATCAAAGAACTTATATGCATATAAGCATAACCCATGGACACAGACAATAGTGTAGAGAAGGCCTGGGGCAGATGCCAAGTGGAGGGGATCAATGAGAGGGAAAGTGGGGACATCTGTAACACTTTCAACAACAAAGGTAATTTTTTAAAAAAAAGAATATTAAACTTTGGACTCAAAGGTTGCCAATATTTTTCATTGTTGGATGATTATGTTTTAATTATTTGTTTTGTTTTCATTGTAATCATTCAAAACAATTTTGTCAATTGAAAACATAACATCTCTTTTATAGTCACAATTTGTAATGGAAAGACATTTTCATAAGTTTCATCAACTAACTCAGCATTTCTCAACCTGAGATTCATCGCCACTCAGCATATGTGATGTGACTGTTGAGAAATTAGGAAATTTTTTTCCTTAAAAAGGGTCCATATGTTATTTAAATTTGACAAAAATTATTATAGGTACAAGGTCAAAGGAGGAATCCCAAGTTATAATGAGATGCCACGTCATTTAAAATAAAAAGTTCATCAAAAGACCAATTTGTATTATATGTTCTCTAATGTTAGTTATTTCATACTATTTTAATGTCTTACAAATTTTCATAACTAAACTATATTAAAAAGAATTTATTTTTTATTATTATGAACTGAAAATCAGAAAGATATATTATACTTCAGCAATCCCAAGTTACTTAAGAGACCCCAAACAGCCTAAGCTTTCTTGTAATTACTTAATGCTCTCTTTGCCTGGAACCTGCCCCACTCCATTACTGCATCCCCACCAAGTGGAAAATTCCTGGGCCTCGCTGTCATTCCCCTCCACCATGCCACCTCTTCCTCCCCAATATTGTCTTAATTATTTCATTCTCCACTGACTTTTTCTCTAGGTTTGTATTTACTGTTTCATATTAAATTTGTTTTTATAGCTTTCCCTCTTCCCAACTGTCAGTAACCTGAGACCAAGAGACTCAGTCATCACTGTAGCCCCAGTGCCTAGCAAAGTTCCTGACATATAATAGGAGCCCCATTAAAGTTTATAAAATGAACTGAGTTGCCCTGGCCGGTTTGGCTAAACGGTTAACGCATCAGCCTGTGGACTGAAGGGTCCCAGGTTCAATTCCGGCCAAGGGCACGTACCTCCCTCAGTTGCAGCCTCAATCCCAGTCCTGGTCGGCGAAAGTTCAGGAGGCAAACCAGTCCATGTGTCTCTCTCACATCAATGTTTCTCTCTATCTCGCTCTCCCTTCCACTCTCTTTGAAAAGCAATGGAAAAAATATCCGAGGGTGAGGGTAAATAAATAAATAAAAATAAACAAAATGAACTGAGTTATTCATATAAAATAAAAATCTTCTGGGAGAGTAATAAGAAAGCTGACTTTGTTTTCTGAATTATACTGATAAACAAGACTGCAAGTTCATCTACCAACACTGCCATCAGTTGTCTATGGGGTCTGCAGCTTCACTTCAGCACTATCAAATGCTTTCTATTCAGTGACAGTGACTCAGGAAAAGAACACCTTTCTCAGGAAGGTGACTAATAATCATTCATTTTTTAAATTTAACTTCATAATGTTGAAATAATTTCAAACTTACAGAAGAGGTGAAAGCATAGAACAAAGAACTACTGAATGCTCTGCAAGCAGATTCACCAGTGGTTATGATTTTGCCATATCTTATTTCTGTTTCCAACCACAAATCACAAAATATTTTTCCTGAATCACTTGAGAGTTATTTGCAGAATCATGCCTTTATACCTACACACTTCCATGTTCATTTCCTAAGGACAAAGATATTCTCTTATGTAGCCAGAGTACATTGATCAAATCTAGAAAATATAACATTTATACAACACTTTTACCTAATATACAGTCTATTTTACTTTTCTACAATTGTTTTAATAATGTGCTTTACACATTTTTTTTTTTTCTGATCCAGACACAAAATCACCCATTACATGTAGTTGGTGTATCTTGTTGGTTTTCTTCATTTGGAACAATCTTTCACACTTTGTTTTTCATGACACTGTAATTTTTCAAAAATACCTCTGGGTCTGTCTGATGTTTCCATGTGATTAGAGTCAGGTTATACATTTTTGGCAGGAATACTGTATAACCCATGTTGTGACTTTCTCAGCACATCACATCAGGAATCAAATCTCAGTTTATCCCATCATTGATGATATTAATTTTGATCATTCAATAAGGTGGTGTCCATCAGTTTCTCCACTGTAAAGTTACCATTTCTCACTTTGTAATTCATAAGAAATCTCTGGGGAGATGCTGTGGTAATACATCAATATATTCCATTCCTCTTCAAACTTTTGGCATCCATTGGTTGCAAACTGGCGATTTTCTACCTCCACTATTTCTTCTACAGTTATTAGTTGACATAACCATTCTTTTCTCTGAAGGTTCTTCCCCTCGATTTGTACTTTTATTCCTTATAGGTATGTCCAAATTAAAGACTTTTCAAAGTAATTTTTAAATCTACTTTGAAAAGGTTATCACATTTTTCTTTAATTTTGCATTTTCATTGTTACATGTTGAGCAGCCCAGAGCTGACATTTCATACTGCTCCATATAATCATTTTTCTACTTCATAAAACTTTATTTGAAACTCTTAAGTCTTGCTTCAAACTTCTGATTACAATCCAATACTATACTCCCAGTCTTCTCTGTCTTGCTGCAGCTGAGTCCACAACCGGCCGTGATCTGACACATATTAGCAGAGAAAGACCTGACTGGTTGAAATAATATTCAGCTCCCTTCAGCAGACAGGTAGTCTTACGGTGGAGAAGGCACATCGGGTTCCAGTAACTGAATGACAGTTTCCTAATTAAAAGCATCCAACTCACTTTCTTCTAATTTTATACTTCTTAGGCATCCTTCTGTCCTTAATTTTATTTCCCAAGCTTTTTTTTCCCCCACAGGGAATAAAATGGACTGACAAGCTGACAGAACTATTCTAGTCTACTTGGCAGTTAATTTCCTCATAGAGACTTGTAAATTGATGTTCTGGTTTATAATCAGACTCTTGTAAATTTGGTTAGAAGGAATCAATTTGCCTGGGCCTGTTAACTCCTGAGTGACCACATAATGACCCAGTTTCTGAACCTGAAAGCTTTGTGTCAAGCTCTGGACAAGGATGATCACTAAGGAGTGACATATACACTGGAACACCAGGCTGAAATGGCCATGCAGATATAACAATACAATACTTTACAGAACAGTTGTGAATATTAAATGAGTTCATATATATTAAAGTACCTGGCATATGCTAGACTCTGGATAAACTGCCATTAGTTTATCTTTTTATTTTTTTTAATCATATGCAACTCAATGGGGGGGGGGATCCAAATCTGAAAATTTTCCAGGTGAACTGAAATGATCCTATAATTTTTTCCCCCACTCCATCCCAATTTATCCCTAACTCTCCCCTTTTAAAAGAGTTTCCTTTTTAGTGTTTTCTCATTTGCACAACTGAGTTTTCTGTCTCCATAGTTTATCATTCAGTAATGCTCAGAGAAAGAATTAATGCAAACAAAAATAATATCTAAAAATAAGTATATATTCTGAGGAATAATTTATAAGCTCTGTGATCTTCGACAAGTCACTTAATCTTTCTACATGACTATGTCATTAATTAGTAACTATTCCTCCCTGCCTATCCCATAATGTCCCTTGGTGTCCCTTCCATCTCTAATATCCATAAACTATTTCCCTACTGAATCTTCAGGACTTAGCACATAGTATGTGTTACTGACATTTACATTGAAGGATTGCATAGATGTATTTTAAGACTATATTTTGCTCACAAATATCATAAATAAGCTCAATTTTTACAATAAAGAAAATAGAAATCAGTCACTAACTTGCTATCCATAAAGTTTAAAGTTCTAGTTTAAAGAAACATGATTGACGAAAGTTTATTGACTGATGGTAATGAATAGACACTAATGCACGCTTCCGGTGCTAACCTCAACACTATACGATGGGTGAGTGGGTGGGTGGGGTGGTAGGTCAACTGATAAAGTGCTTTTTTCATACAAAAAATATACCTTGCTAACTTTCCTGGAGCATAAATTCCTGGCCAGGTTTTTCCACTTGGGCTTTATCCCCACCTCTGAATGTTCAGAAAACCTTGCTCACAGTAACTAATTCAACAAACCTATCCCTCTGGAGTTTCTGTCTCTTTTAATAAGTGATGACACCTCTCAGCATCGGTTATAATCACAATACATTAGAGAAGCTTCCATTGCAGCTCTTTGGTTTTATAGTGGCATGTTTACTTTCTAGAAATTATCTTTAGCTTTCTATCTCACCCATTCCACATTTGTGACTATGAAATAATTATAAATGATAACTTTCCCATACCTTTCATCTCTGTTAAACAACTTAACAAATTGTTTGGGGGATTTTAAAAAACTCAACTGCAATCTATTACTACTGGCATATAGCAGAAACCAGGACAACAGTTTGAAAATTACATACCAAGTCAAGAACGGAAAAACTTGAGCTTACAGAAAAGGTTGCATTGTCTTTTCTACTAAACCTCACTTTTCTAGAACTATATTTCTGTTTTGTTCCTTCCTTTATCCACACTGCATCCCAAATGAAATTGTTTATTTTTTCTAGACTTTAGTTTACCTCAGTTCAATTTAATTCAGCTTAACAAACACTACAGACTACCTGCCGCGAACCAGCCACCGTACCAGGCTCTTAGGAGTCAAAGACCAGTGAGACACGTTCTCTGACTCTCATGAAGTTCGTAGCTTAACTAACACGTTGGTTTTGCTTCTCAAAGCCTCTGCCCTCCTTCTCATCTCAGTCAGACTTGCTCTACTTTTATCAGTTTTATACTTGGGGGTTTGATATATTACTGCTCTAAGATGTCTGAAAAATCACTGGTCTGGAAGAAGCAACAGACGTTTGAATAATTACAATACGGCGTTATTGGGGCAATAAATGTACCCCCAGCCCGGGTTCCCCAGAATACAGAGCTTAAGGCAGAGGAGCGCGATTCGGGGAGCAAGAGAGAGGGAGGAGGGAGCAGAGCGGGGGGGGGGGAGCGTCAGGCCACGATTCCCTGTGGAACTGGCACGGATGGCCGGCGGTGGCCCTGCAGAGCCACCCGATGCGCCAGGGAGAGGGCAGGAAGCACTTCTCCGCTCCTGGGCCCTGCCTCGGTCAGGGGGTCCCGGGAACTCACCATCACTCCGGGCGTCACATGCCTGGGTGCCAGCAAAGTCCCAGCGATGCCCCATCAGGCAGGGAATTCAGGGCGGGTGGCGAGGGGCAGTGAGGTAGGGCTGTGCCCGCAGAAAGGCGCGCAGCATCCTCACAGGAGCTGCCGCCCTGGCCGGGCGAGAGGCAAGGCAGGGAACATTGGAAGGGGCGCGCGGGGAGCATCTGATGCAAGGCTCGGGGGAGAGCAGAGCAGGGAATGACGAACGATCAGCTCCTCCTGGAGGAGTCAAGGAAAGCTCTGCAGACGTACAATTCCTCAGAAAAATTCTTAATATGGCAAAAGGAGATGCGCACCCCAGACAGACACGGAGCTTTGAAACACCGAGATGTATCTGAAAGGTTAAAAGAAAATCGGTATTCCTGGGGCTGAAGTGGTAAGAGATGAGGCTGGAGGTGTGGACAAAGCCCAAAGCATTACGGATTTAAAAGGCCATCGTAGGAGTTATTTGGTTTTATTTTAAAAATGGACAGTCATTTGAGTGGTTTTAAATGAAAAAGTGAATTTGAGAGAGGGTGTAATGAAATAATACTGATTAATATGATTATATTTGTTAAATGAAAAGTGGGATATGTGAAAAGAAAGTGGGAAGTACAAAAAGGTAGAATATCGCCTTTAGGTAGATTATGTTAAGTTACGTATTGTAAACCCTAGATCAGCCACCTAAAAAGAAAATAATAAAAGGTATAGCTAAGAAGCCAATAAAGGAAATAAAATAAAACACAAAAAATATTCAATCAACCCAAAAATCAGGAGAAAAGAGCAACACAGCGAAAAACATAAGGAGTGGAATGAAAAAAATAGCCAGATAGTGTACTTAAAGCCAAACATTTCAGTAATTGTAGTAGTGAGAATGGGCTAAACACCCACAACTGAAAGGACAAATCAATGCAACATGGTTAAACGTCATAGAAGTTATGCCAACTGAAACTGGACACAAAAGAGTACATACTGAATAATTTAATTATATGAACATGTAAATCAGACAAACAACTTTATATTGATAGACATCAGATCAATGGTTGTCTGGGCTAAAGGGTTAGAGCCCAAGACCGACAGTCTGAGTCAATCTCAAACAGTCAAAGGTACAAGACGAAAGGGGTTGACAGGGTCAGGACTGGGTCTAGAATATTTCACAAGCCTGTTAACTATGATGCCATATGAATAAAGTTTTCCATAAATCCTTCCAAAGGACATCTTCATATGCCAAGCAAGGGGAAGAAATTTCATCCTCAGCAACATGGACTTGACCTAAGAGGAGCGCCCCAGGAAGCATGCAGGTATTCGTTAAGGGACACATTAGTTTCTATTTGTCCTTAAAGTGGAAGGAGTGAGTGTGGGAAAGGGAGGAGTGGGGAACGGTGACCGATAGCTGAACTTCACATATTTTCTACCCAATAGCTTTGCCTCTGTGTTGCCCTGTGATTTAGTGCCAGTCCCCGAATGTCTTGTATCTAGAAAGTTCTCTAGTGTTCTGTTAAGGATAATTTTCATATTCCTCAAGCATTGTCTGGGTGTGAGGATGAGGCAAGAGAGGCAGAATATCATCTCTAGGAAAACGAATTTCTTAAATGAGGAAAGAAGAACATGGTTCATATTTCGAAGGATAAATGTTTCCACAATGACTAAAATGCAAACCATACCCTATTCATCTCCAGCTACGAGATCAACTCCACACACATTTATTATGTACCTAGTATATGCATAGTGTGTGCCCAGTATTCTGGTCAGTTGGAATGAATGTCATTCACTTGCTAAAAAATTCAGTAGATGTGAAAAACATTTTTTCAAGTATAAAATGTGTCAAGTGTTAATTGTTACTTGTGAATCTATTAATATACACATTTTGGTCAATGAGTCAAGCATTAAGAATTCATTTTCAGTCTAAATATTAGCCCACTTTCAAAAGCAGATGGGCAAATTCAGCAGCCATTTATTGAGCACCTACTATGAGTCATGCATTGCATGTGCCAGGTTCAAAAATAAAATAAAGCCCTCAAAATAAAAATTTACAATCTAAAGATGACAATTTGATAAGTGCTATAGTAGATGTATGTAATTGGCACAGCAAATGTCCTTGTAATTCTCATTTGTTTCCTTCACGTTTTTCATTTTTATTACTCTTAAGAAGTAAACAACAGAGCTGAGCAAGATGTTCAAGTAATAGTAAGTGCACTGTAGAGTTTACACCTCAGAAATTCTAGAAACATACTATCGAAAATTTTTGTCCCTTGATAAAAATGTAACACAAATTTTCAAATTACTTTGCCAAAGATCAAGTGTTTTGGTTATGAAGACACATCAGTTATTTTCTGTTGGAGATTTCAGACTGCTGCCTGTAAACTAGCACAGATATTGCATTCTACTAAAACCAACAGAAGTGAGCATTCAAGACAAGCACAGTTCACTGACCTTTGTCATCTAGGAGCACAGCAGTTGCACACTGTTGATTTGCCATTCCACTCAGAAAAAAAAGAAACACATATATAAATACTGTCTTAATACTGTTGGTTGGTTAGCTGCTTTTAAAAAAAAAAAAAAAAATTAAAGATCATATTTAGAGAATCCCCAAACTTTCAAATAGGACTACAAGACATGAACTATATATAATTTTCTATTATCATCAATTCTTTGATATTTGTTGTAAGTCCTGAGACTTCAATATCCTGTCATTGTCATAAAACCAACACTGTCTGATTTAAGAAAAACACATTTATGTGGAATATCAAACTCATTTAAAGAGAATGAATATGCAGTGATTGCACTCACACATTTCCCCCAAATAAAAAAAATAGTTTGTTATTATTGCTATTATTATTTTTTTTTAATAAAACTCATTTCACTGATAAAGCCCCAAGATTTCCAAAGGAAGTCAGTGTACAAACACAAAGTGCTCATTGATGTGTAACACTGACTTTAATAACCCTGTTATGTACTAAGAAGAAAAGTCTTACAAACACAAAAGAATGGGAAAACATAAGTGTTAAATTGAACTGTACAGAGTATTAGAAACTATAGTAAATAAACAGTTCCTAATAAGTGTTAATTGTCTTGCTCAAACAAGTGCAATAAGAAATAGTGATAAGCAGTCAAAGAAAAGGAAGAAATGAAATCTGGTGTAAAATGATTAACAGAATATGAATAGAAGAAGAGCAGAACAGTTTACACGCTAGGAACCGCACAAGCAAAAGCACAGAGCTGGAAACGCACGCAGGCTGTGGTAGTTGGTTTGGTCACAAAAAGGACAGCTGGTTATCACAGTCAGTTAGCCAAGCACTGGGTATAATAGTGTCGGACAGTTAGACTTGGAGCACTGAGTACTATTTGAGAAGTTTGAATCTGATCCAGTAGACAACACAGAACCGTGGGTTTATACACAGATGAAGACACCTAGAACAGTAAGTCTCAAGTTTGAGGGAAAATCTGTGAGCAAGATGCTAAAGCCTTGATGGGCATGAGAGAGTAACCAAAATGTCAGTAAATCACAGTACGGTACACAGAAAGGAGAGGGGGTGGTTTCCAGAGAGCATACAACCCAAATGAAATTAGAGGGATCTGTGATACACCGAGCATGGAGGAAGGAGAAGCACCAGCTCCAGGCAGCTCCACGGGAAAGTGTCCTGCAGAAAGAACCAGGTTTCTGAAACTGCAGGGAAATAGCGGGAGACAGTTTATGGAGTGAGTTGGTGGAAGAGTTGGATGTAGCATCTTAGGAAAATTAAATGGAGTAATTAATAAAGTACATGACATATAAGTGACAACTTGCACATCCAGGCCCAGGGTTAAACCTCACCACCACACCCTTTTAGGGAAGCACTCATAGAAAAACAAGCCAACAAACAAACCCTTTAAGAATTTAAAAGGTGGTTGGGAGGAAGGGAAAGAAAATCTTCCCAGTCCTAGAAATACCACTACCTCGTTGCATTCCCACCCACACGTCTACTGAGTGGCTTGATCAGGCCACTTCAAATCACAATAGTTTCATGAACATTTAGCCCCTTATCCTTAAATAGCCTCTCAAATATAATAAAAATATGATGATTTAAGATGTAACTTCAGAAAAGTTGCCAATCCCTGTCCTCACTCATACTTAGCACTTGTATAGTGCTTACCACAAAGTGTTTATTGACCACATTACATGACAGCAAAGCGTAAGTGAAAAAGAAAGACTAGGTAAATTGGATTTCATTAACATAAAAAAATGTTTGTGCTGCAAATGATACAATCAAGAAATTGAAACGACAACCCACAGAATGAGAGAAAATATTTGCATATCATACACCTGATAAACGACTTGTATCCAGAACATATAATGAAATTCACAACTATAAATGAAAAGACAAATAGCCCAATTTAAAAATGAATAAAGATTTGAGAGAGATTCCTCTAAAGAA
The DNA here is from genome assembly GCF_054644295.1 of Miniopterus natalensis. NCBI lineage: Eukaryota > Metazoa > Chordata > Mammalia > Chiroptera > Miniopteridae > Miniopterus > Miniopterus natalensis. The sequence goes on from NC_142089.1 coordinate 46,567,101, forward strand.
GATCTTCATATAGCCAATAATCACATGACAAGACACTGAACATCATTAGTCATGAGGGAAATGCAAATCAAAACCAGAATGAGATGCCGTTTCACATCCACTGGGATGGCTATAATAGGAAAAAGACAATAGCAAGTGCTATTGAAGATATGGGGAAACTGAATGGCTGAGAGGAATCAGTGTGCATGCCTGGGTTTCAGGCTTAATCCCCAGTAGGGGTCGTGCAGGAGGCAGCTGATCAATGATTCTCATTACTGGTGTTTCTAATCTTGAAAAAGAAAAGTTATACAAAAATAAACTTCTTGAAATTTTGGCTGGCTTCTGTTGCCCCAACAAAGTTTCGTCTGTGGTGGATTTGGTTCCCTAGCTTCCTGTGGCCCAAGATTCAGTAAATGCTTCTGGAAATGGAAGTAACCCTGGTCACTGGCATGTAAAGTACAGCATAGGGAACATAGTCAGTAATATTCTAATAACTATGTATGATATCAGATGGGTATAAGATTTATCAGGATGATCACTTAATAAGTTATACAATGTCTAATCACTGGGTTGTACACCTGAAACTAATATAATATTGCAGGTCAACAGTAATTGAAAAATAAAAAGTAATTTTTAAAAATGTTTATCACCTACTATGAATCACCTACTATATTGACAAATGGGCCTACACCTTACTCAGATTTCTAATTTAATTACATTTTCAATGTATACTTTCAGTGACCAAAACCAAAGCCAGATTGATAAATTATGTACTCAATCCTATTTAGCTACACCTGATGTAAATTTTTTAATAGGGTTAAAAATCACCTCTGGTTAAAACTACTTTGCTCCAAGACTCCACACATCTGTCAATGGGCTCATTCAACATTCTCCTAGCTATTTAGTTGTGGATTCTGGAAGCAAACAAGATGTCAGTTTTTATTTCCATGGGTTATTTTTATCTGAAATCTTTTCTCTGCATGATCCAAATTTACTAGAATCATAATCTGCTCTTTGTAATTAGGGGGAAAAGTGGAGAAATGGATTATGTGTAATTAGACATGGAGCCTCACAGTATACTATCAGTTTATTATTAGTAAATTTCTTGACAATACAAAAGCCAAGAATAGTGATATTTTATCACAACGAAGCTATTCTAAAGCATTTTGTTCAAATTACTCATACCCTAAAAATATTGCTCTTACTTTGCTTTTTTCCTCAGTTGTATTCAATGTAAACTGGCAAACTTTACATGCATTTGTTTCTTTTTGAAATTTTCTTTCCTCTCCTAGAGGGGAATACTATAAGAACTGCGACTTTGGTATTTTTCACTACCTTATCTCCAGCACCTATAACATTCAAGACTGTAGGGCTCAATATTCCAATATTGTAGGTGATTAAATCACAAAATCTCTCCAGTTTCCTGAAGATCCTCTCTCTACTGTATGCAGAATAAGATTTGGCATTTTCAACAAATGCAATGAACACAAATGTTTGAAGTTATTATTTATTATCATACTATGGTTATTTTAAATTTATTGCTTATTACTGTTGTAATTTACAAGTATCTGAAAATCACACAAACAGCTTATGATTTCCAACTGTTTCAAACCAAATCATAAGAACTTCTTTCAAAAGTTTTATTGAAAAAGATTCAGATTAGTAATAGAGAACATAAGGCAAAAATCTAAATTATACTGACAAAATTTAAAATCTGTACCCTATAGCATATAAAGAAAAGAATGGTTTATTATCCATGTCTGTACATATTTAAATGATGTAAAATTATTTACTAAAAGATTCTTGCCATCAAAGATATCAAAATATATTTTCACCTCATACATCAGAACAGTAACCAAATACACACTGGCTCCTTGCTACAAGTTGTAATATGCTGGTCAACTCCTTTGACTGGGAACAACATGAAAAGTACCATAATCTATTAACACTAAACTCAAAGAAGCAATACTAATGGCCTCTACAGGAAAATTAGAGCTGTTTCTCTTTTTGGGAGAATTAGTTTCAAATTAAGCATTTCTAATTATATGCTGAAGTGATCCACTGGGGTGATTTTCAGGCATCAATAGGCACTACCAAAAGCTTAGGCATTTGGCAAATGGATCACCTTCCTCTCAAACACCCCCAGAAGGAACTTCAATTGTGAGAAAGAGAGAATGAATGATTAATTATTATTTATACAGTGTTGCCCATTACCAATGTTTACCTGAAGTCTCTACCTCTGGTTAAACCTTAATGAGGTTGCCTACCCAGCGCGTTTCCCCAGACCATGACTGGTGAGAGAGCCTTCCCATCTATTTCCATCTGGATAGTCTCTCATTAAATTATGCTGAGGGGAAAAAGCATTCACATTATTGAAAGGATGCAAAACACTGATCAGTTCATCCTCAGAATGTTTAACAAGACCTCAGCAGGAGATTAAAGGAAGTCTAGGGAGAACAATCGACTCTTGCTAAACAGGAAAATTCACCTGACCTCACAAAATTGCCATTAATGGACAAAGTTACAACAGCAATAATTACGGCCAATACTGTACCCTCAGGTATGGAAAGAAAACGAAGAACAAAAACTTATATCACGGTATTCTATAGGAGTGGGATCATCCTATCGAGGGGTTCAACTTTACATTAATGTTTGCCTTAACAAGGGCCAGCATTTTTTATATTAGAACTTGGCAGATGTATCCTTCCAGATGGTCAGAGCCATTTCCATTTTCACTACACACATTTCTTTCTCTTTTGCTGCAGGCAGTAGAGTAGAAAGGTGGATAGTCTTTAGTGTCAGGTCCAGGTTCAAGTCCTAGCTGTACACTTAACAGTTTTGCAAATAATATTACCTCTTCGACTCTAGTGTCCTTCTCTATAAAATGAGTGTAATAATACCTACCTCCAGGAGCTATTATGAGAAATAAATAGTATAATTTATTCAAAATGCTTGGCACTGGAAAGCAACTAAATAAATACCAGATGCTTTCCCTACCTGGTATGGATAGAGGTTTATTAATAGTAAAGGAGCATGAGAGACACAAACTTTTGAAATTTTGTAGAATTCAATTTGGCTTCCAAAACTTAATACTGAAGGTGCTTTTTTTCACACTGATGCATTATTCAAATGTAAAAAAAAAAAAAGGGAAAAAGAAATACATTGCTGTCTTTAAATAGCATATCTTCCACTTCAGGCTATCTGTTCATGACAATGAACCAGGAACATTATGCACTTCTGAAATCGGTGTCTGGGGCCTGTGAGAACTGGGAGGAAAACAGAACGCCATAGCACCAGCAGCTATTAAGATTCAGTGCCTGATGATTAGAGCACCAGCTCATACAAAAATTAGAAGCAGTGGGAGCTATCCCAGTACTAGTTATAATAAAAATACACGTGATAGTCACCTTGAGTCTACTTGTAAGAACTATAATTCTTCTATGAGATTCAGAAACCATTTTGATAGAATCAAAGTTATCAATAAAAATGCATTTATTTTTTAAAGGTCTGAGACTGAGTCTATAGAAAAAAACGTCAATTCCAGCTATAGTTAAAAGAAGAATATGTGTTGTTTTTCTCAAGGTAATTTTAAGCAGTCATGCAACACTGCACTGGCCTGAAGTCCCAATACCAGAGTGAAAATAAATCATGCTGCTAAAAGGTAAATATTTTTATCATTTCTAACAACCTTTTTATTATAGTGTTTGTGAAAATGTAGCTAGATTTTTAAAAATATAATTCAAACATGTATATGCATGTGAATGATGTGTAAATTATGTTACAAAGTTAGTTTGATACAATGCAGAAAACAGCAGGAAAGATTTCATTCAAAAAGCTGGACTGACAATGTATTTCTTTGACTACAGCCAATAAATGATTTTAGCACAAACTTACAGTCCTTCTTGTTCTGAAAGTAACAAATAATAACAGCTTACATTTATTTAATATTTAAGATATTCCAGGCCCCTCACTTAACGTCAACAATTCTATGGTATAGGTTTTAATACCCCTAGTTTACTGCTGAAAAGATTAACACAAAAAGAGGCTAATTGATTTGTTCAAAATCACATAACTGTAAGCAAAAGATCTGGATTTCAGTGTCTGACTCCAGAGCCCACACTTTTAGCTACTATGTTATGTTGCTCCCTCTCTATCTCATATTTTCACTGGTCAAGGACTGGACAGGAATGTTGACTGAATGTAAAGGTGGGTTCTCCATCTACATGGTCTCTTTTGGGCTCCTTTGCCTAATGATTATATGATCCTAGAAGTGGATGAGTTCAGAGTCATACAACTTCTGCAGGTATTAAGGTATCCTTGGTTCCTTCAGGATGTTGCACTTTTTTCCAAAGCTAAATGTGGAACAGAAAAAGCTGCTACCTTCTTATGAACAGCTTCACCCCCTACATGACAATCTCAGAAGTTCTCCAGAAGATGTACCTCCCACTCTGGCATTAGAAACTTTTACATAACTTGCTAAGCAGAAATTGCTAAATATCCAAGCAGCAATATTTTAATTACATTACTGTAGATTAGAAGCAATGATATATTTGTTAAAAGAATTGATGAGATTGGGGGGGGGGAGTGTTCTTTAGAGGACCCGTGGGCTTTTGAGAAACTGTTCATTCCAAAATCCTAAGAAAATAGAATTCCCATAGGGCGGCCTGCTCCCATGTTGTCGGATGATGGAAAAAAAAAAAAAGGAAAGACCCTTCAGAGTAAATTACTAATAGGTAAGAATGTGGAAAACTAGAAGAGCGCTGGACCACATGTACTGGTTGCTAACCGAAAAAACAGTGGGAGGTGACCCTGAAGGGATGTGTGAAATAAAACAAATGCTTAAGATTTATGGTCTGAAAGAGCAACTACTATGCTAGAATAATTCTAAAGGCTGTTTAATAAGGTTATGGAAGGGAAGTAAAGGCCAGTTATGAGATGATTTAAGCTTTCCCACTTCTCTGAGGTGGTTGTTTTCTGAATTAATTTTATTCCATACAGATGTCCAAGGGAGAAGAAAAGAAACACAGGCTACTTATAATTGGTAGAGCAATTTCTCTGAAACAGTAGCTCATAAGTTATTAATGTGTAGCCACAGCTACCCTATAGCTGCAGTAATGAGCAATCTCTTCAGCATGCACTTAAATACATGTAGCTAGACACAGTATTCTTCCACACTAATAACACTAATTTATGAACTGGTGCCTAAAAATCGACATTGTGGGGAAGCAGTGGATTCTGTTTTGTAATTTTTCTCCAGAGAGGAAGCCTTCACATGGAAATTGGCAAAATAACTCTTATGGCTACAGCAGTAAATCAGTTTAAATAGAAATTCTAATGTACAATTTGAAGGCTCTGAGAGTCTTTCACTTAAGCTCAAGCCTTTATTATCAATGAAGAATGTATTACTTTCTATTTTTAAAAAACGTATTCCTATTAACACCACTTTAGGGGGGTGGGGGTGGGGTAGAGGGGGGTCAAAGGAGGGGCAAAGGAGACATCTGTAATACTTCCAACAATAAAGATAAATTTTAAAAAATACTTTAGATTACTGGTACGAAAAAAAAATATTTTTTTTCCAAAATAAACCCAAAATTTAACCTTCAATAGGTTTATACAATTCCTCACCAACTCTTCTGGAAAATACCAATGATCAGAATAGAAGATGAAGCAGAGTTCTTGCCAATAAACTATCCAGTTTACCTTCTCAGTTCTAACTGGTCCAGATACACACCTTTCTCTCTCCTGTTCCTTCTGCTGTCCTCACTTTGAGGGACTCCTAAGAGCTCGAGCTCTCCCTTTGAATTTTTCCTTCCTTTCCCACTCTCCCCACTCCAGCCTTTTCCTCCATCTTTCTCAAATTAGCCCTTAGGTTCCTAATCGCCTCCAACCTTCAGCGGCCTCGTCTTCACCTCCATTCAATCTATTCCTTCCAAGAGTAAAACATCCTAAATAACAACGTTCTCCCTTAAAGAGCTTTTTAATTTCCCTTCACAGAGGACTCTAATGGCTCCCATGTGTTTCCCACATTAAATCCAAACTCCGAATTATATGAATCATTTGTCACCAGTCTCCATCACACCCGCGCCTCCCTGCAATGTTATATAGGTGGTGTTTTTATATGTACGCGTGCTCGCTTTACTGGATTTGGTGCTCTCTCAGGAATGCACGGCTTCTCTGGAGTCAACCACTGCTCTTCACATGCCTTCTCAAAAGGGCCTGTGTTCACTCCGTTTTCTCCCCTAGGAGTGACCAACCCTATCATTCTGTTTGCAAATTGATTTCCCCTTTACCCAACTGAAATCTCAGCATCTCCTCATGAAGTCACCCCTGATCACCTCTCTGCAAAACACTGCTAGACCCCATGACACATACATCCCAACCTCTTAACAGCACTTAAAACATTCTACTGTGTGGATTATCTGCTCCATAGAACACAAGCTCCTTGCAGGTAGAACTCGTGTCTAATTAATTATTGTATCTCCCAGGAGTAATGCCTGGCCCATAGTAAATAATAAAATATTGATTAATCAGATTCGGAATCAATATAATAAAGAAGTACTCAAAGCTATCTGCTCATCTATCTAAGATTTCATTAAAATTATAATAAAGGGAAAAACAAACTAACCCATGATCTCTCCTTCTGGGTTGCTCAGAAGTAGATTCTAGATAAGGATTTATATACAAGCAATTTATACGAGAAGTAATCCCAGGAAACTTTGGTAGGGGAGAGGAAAAGTGAGCCACAGAATAGAGGAGAACCAATAAAGCGTTCATTATTGAACAAGATATTATTAGCACCTGGGCTCAAACCAGCCAGACAACTCTGGAGCCAGTGCAGAGCACCCCAGAGTTATCCCAACAGAGGGGCAAGGGAGCTGGGGGGTTGACTCACCAATTCCCGTGAGCGGTCAGTTGAGGGCTGGTAGGAGAGGACATTCTCTGGCTTCTACACCCGACCCCACGGGCAGCACAGCTCCTACCCTCGGGCTGAGTTGCAGGTGCTGGCAGTTGAAAAGATGGGATAGATACTGGGAAACTGAAAGTGCTGAGGGCGTAGGTACCAACAGCATCTACTACACAGAATAGCAAGGAGAGTGTGGAGGGAGCCATCAGTGGACGTGAATTGTCAACAGATTCTTGGAAGGCAGAAAGCAGATGGAAAGCCAAGACTAAGAAATCAGGAGAAACACAGCCCAGGACACACAGGGAGAAAGGCAAAAGCTCAGGAAGGGTGGCGGGAGGTAGATGCAGGGTGGCTCAAGCTATTTTATGGAATCCCAGTCCCAGAGAGGGCTGAGACTTAGAAATTGAGAGTGAAACGTAGGAGGACACACGGGGATCAACTGCAGGTCTGTTTTGTAAGGGTTGGCAAACTACAGGCTGCCACCTGTTTTGCATAGCGGTGAGCTGAGAATGGTTTTTACGTTTTTAGAGCGTTGTTTAAAAAAAAAAGCACTAAAAAGACCATGCAACAGAAACTGTATGTGGCCTACAAAGCCTAAACATTACTATGGGTCCTTTACAGAAAACATTTACGGACTCGTGGTTTATAGAACAGTCACCGGATATACAAACGCCTCCCTCTCCTGGGAAGAAAGGCTGCCTGAAGCCAGGCATGTAACCCTGAACTAAAGCATCCGAGCTATCTTCTCTGAAAGTACTAGGAAACGTAAGGCAGCAAGTATGGGTGCCAATGTGCTGATTAAAGCATTTCTGGGCCTGGTAGTTGGAGATTCCTGAGATTAATGGCCAGTGCCCCAGCCACAGCCCAGGAAGCAGAGGTCACCACTCAGGAAACTATATTGTGTACCCAGAGCCCCGAGCTTCATTCTCCCACATGAACAGCCCACCAAAATCACAAGACATTTGAGTAAAGCCCGAAATATTACGGAAGATACAGATGAGTTAGCAGGACAAATGAAACCACAAGAAAAAAGTGATAATCCAAGGGATGTGGAGAACTTTTAAAAAACCTCAAAATGGTATTCTCAGAGGGATTCTAGAAAACTTTGAATCTGTAAACAGGAAAGACATTGTGGAGAGAAAAAAACCCAGTAAACAAGAAAGTGCTCGTAGGTGAAAGATATAATTCAAGGGAAGTATTGGAAAATAAAACCAGGGAAATCTCCCAGGACACAGAAGAGTAGAACAAAGAAACAGAATATATGAAATAAAGAAATAAAGAGAATAGATCGAGAATGTTCCATAATCCCTAGTAAATTCTGAAGAAAGGAGAGAATATACAGGAGACTATCAAAGAAATAATATAAGAGAATATCTGAGCACTAAAAGTAAATTCACGCACGGTTCAAACAAAACACAAAGAATAACGGTCCTAAAAGATGCCAGAGACAGAGAAAAACAGGTAATCAACGAGTGGATTAAAATTAGTCTGACATCAGACTTTTTCATCCTCAAAACTAAGTGCTAGACAACAATGAAGCAATGCCTCCAAAGTTCCGAAGCCAAATGACTCTCATCCAAGAATTCTGTTTTCTGTGAAATGATGAGGTCAATAAGGCATGAAAGTAGAATAAAGACATTGCTGATTTACGAGACCTCACTCTTTACCTCCTGTGCACCCTTCCTTAGGAAGTCCGATTGAGGATGTAAGCCAGAAACAAGACGTAAGATGCCAGAAGCAGGGAGTGCTGTTCAGGGGACAGTGAAGGTAAGCCCCTGGATGACAGCTTTGGGGTGAAAGGTCCTAGAGAGGACCCAGGACAGCCAGGGGATACAGTGTCCCAGGAGAAAGGTCCCCAAGGGGGAAAGAGAACTGAAGAGACTGAGATCTCTGAAAAAGGTAGGGCTACGATAAAGTCAGTTGGTAGAATGTTTAAATACAGGATTCATTGAGACTTGAAGCTAAGGACATTCTCCTTTGAGTGGCCAAGAATTTCCTTAGACTATTGATACAATTATATGTAGATAAAGAGGAATGGGGAGGTGAAGGGTAGTATAAATGAATTCAATCCTAATCTAGCTGATCGAGAAGGAAATCGCCCTGGCCAGTGTGGCTCAGCTGGTTGGAGCGTGGTCGGGTACTCTGAAAGGCCACGGGTTCGATTCCCCGTCAGGGCACACACCCCAGGTGCAGGTTTGATCCCTGGGCACGGTGCATGCAGGAAGCAACAAATCAATGTTTCTCTCTCTCTCTTCCTCTCTTTAAAAAACAAAAAACAAAAAAAAAAAAACAAAATCAGGTGAGGACTTTTTAAAAAGGAAGAAAATTAAAGATAATAAATCAAGAAATAGTGGTGTGTGTGTGTGTATATATTTATATAAAAAGCCACAATATCCAGCCCCATGCTTCCCCATTCTCAGAGCTGACCAACTCTTAACGCTTTTTGATTCTTTAGTAGATACTGCTGTATTTCTAAGATATTGTGACTTATTATTATAAAGTCTTTTGTATTGTTGGAATTTTTAACCCCACAAATTTATTATTTTAATAAAATTTAATGTTTGTCAATGTATGGATAAATGAAAATAGTCCTTAGAGTGCCTCCCTCACAAGTAATGTAAAATGAGCAGCTTAAACGTTGCTGAGGGTGATCCTCGCTACCAAACGTGACAGTGACATAAGAGTGACCCCACCCCAAATAAGCCCTACTGCCACAAAATGATGTCGGTTTATTTTATGAAACAAATATGAACCTACTCCAATAAATATCAGGTAAATTAGCACAAAAATAAAATGAAATTGAGTTTAATTCAAGTAATGAAGCCAGAAAAAAGATCTCTTTCCTCTTCTTAAGAAAGTGTTTGCTGCTTTGAGAAATACGTGCAATGTTTTCACCATATTGAGGTGCAGATATAGTGCTTGCACCTTCTACCTGGGTATAATATTGATGGTAAAGATAAGTATGCACCCCCTGGGCTGATACGCCCACTGCATCAGTGCTTACGGCAAATCTAGAGACTGTCCGCAAAAGTCTCAGCTCATTTGAGTCTCAGATGAGTAAGCTTCATGAGGTGCCAACTGGAAAAAGAGATCGAGCAAAGAGAGCAGAATACATCAGAGCCAACATCTTGAGTTACACCTGGGAGTAAACTGTGGAACGGAAACAATATTCTCCCTGTAGCTTCTCCCATTAAGAAATCAGGCTCTCTCGTTTTCTGACTTCCATTTTCAAAAGTTGTTCCAGGTAGACTGCATTGCAGCAATCTAATATCAAGGAAGCCTGGACAAAAAATATACATTAATATTGTTTAGTAAATGATCTAAATAATGCCTCTTGGCTTTGGTCTACCTGACTTAAGAATATCCTAATAGCAACTCAGTATCTGTCACTAAACTTGAGATCTTTTGTTCTTCTGTGTCACCTAAACTTTATGCAGTTTTAAATAACAGATAAATCTTGATGAAATATTGAAAACAACAAATATCACGGATACTAAACTACAACCCAACATTGCTGATAAAGCAAGCAGCTTAATAATATAAGGGTAGAAGCAGATCTGGCTCTTAGGCAGAACTGTGGAGTAAGTAACCTTCAGTGGCCCACCTCTATTGGAGCTTCACTGCTGCAAGCACCCCATACTCTAACACCTGCACCCTTCAAGATCAGCCCAATGCTATTTCTACCTTGCAAAACACATCTGTCCTAGATGTGGCCCTGTCCTGTCCTAGGTCCAGTCATTAGCAGAAGCATTAAGCCCATATTGTGGGCATTTACTAAGTAATGTAAGCAAATTATTTAAACAATGAAAGATACAAAAGAAGAAAGACTGATTGTGCATTTATGAATATTTCCCTGCAGCATGATTGAGAACTAATGGGGATTAAACACAAAAGAGCGTGCAGAGTGTGTAGGTGAACGGCGGTACCACACGTTCCTTTCATTAAAAAGGACAGTGAAGGATGAGGGAAGTCTTAGGGAGGGAGACTGAAAAGCACAGTCCGGGGAAAGGGTGCTATCACTCTTACTTTTGAAAGAAAACTTATAACACATTAAAATGTTCATTAAAGTTTACACAAGTAGACAATCCAGAAGTCATTTTCTCCAAAACTACTGAAGTTCTATATGCTTCACATTTTTAATAGTTAATCAAGCTTCTTAACTCCAAGTCATACATTGTTTCAATGCAGCATAAGATTAAATTGCCTCAACAAATTATATTGTTTCACTAAATGCTTCCAGCCATATGTATTGTTATTTGTAAGGATGAAATATAATAAGCTCAGACTTTAACTCTTTGGTTTAATGATGCAAAAATACAGCACGCAATGTAGGAAAGAAAAATTTAGCTTTTTATAATATTGTACTTATTTCAATGGGGACAGCCATTAAGTGACAAATAAATTATATTATTGGCCATACACTACATCTGTATTGATTTGGTGAATGTATTGCTGAATAGTTAATTGTACGTTAGCCATTCATTTACAAATATGTATTTCCAGGGATGACATGCCAAGATATAAAACATTTCCTATGAGCTAGCAGGGCACTTAGCCCAGATCGTAAGTAATTTTTTAAAAAGTAAATTTTTGAATTCCACAGTTGTTTGGACAGATTATAGACTAGTCCACATGGATATTATCCTACTTAGTACAGAGGGTGTATGTTTAAATTGTAATAATTTGCTTTGCTGAGTTGTATAGTGCAACACAAATTACCTGGGCTGAGCTTGTATGGTAAGATTAACTGACAAAAAGATACCTAAACAGCTGCCATGTGCTAAATTAAATGATTGTAAGTACATTGGGCCACATGGAACTGTAAGGATATACTAACCCTGAACCATGCGATCAACAACGGACTCCTAGGAAACCAGAATATTGGGTCAACCAACATTCAGGATGTAATCAAAAAGATGCAAGAGCTTCTTTGAAGCTAAGATAGTAGAGAGCTTGAGACTAAAAGGCATAAGTACAAATGAAGCCAGAAATGTTGTAGTAATCAAAATAGGAGCTGAAGCCACAACTGTTTAGAGCAATGTAGAACAGAAAACTCCAGCTACCCAGGTATGGAGTAGCAGCTCTCTAGGATAAAGGTAAAGAAAAATAAACATAGACATAGATATAGTGCAGACCACTTACGTTTTTATAAATGGTCCTTTAAAAAGAGCCATTTTAATGTAAACCTGCCAGATGCCCTAGAGCTGATGGGTTGTGAAGTTTTCCCATGTTATAATTCTATATAACTCAACATGACCAGAGTCATTTCTAAATTCCTTAGTTAGACCCCTTGGTGTTTAAAATCAGAAGCTGTGGTGTAAGACTACCTGGGTTTGAATCCTGCCTCTGCCATTTCCTGAGTGAGTAAAGAGAAAGTAATCTTTCTGTCCTGACCCTTTGCAAGAGAGAGATGCTAATAGTAACTACCTTTTGAGTTGAATTGAGGATTCATCTCAACTTGGATGTCAAAACAGGCATTTCAAATTCAAAAGGTCCAAAACTGAATGCCTACCTTCCCCTTCGAAGCCCTCTCTTCCCATAGTCTTTGCATCTCCATAGTAATTTCCTCTTTCCCTTGTTCAGGGAAAGAAAAGCCTTGAGTCATAATTGATTCTTCTCTTCCTCTCAGGCACTGCATCCTATTCCCTCGACCTTTAAGTTTCCAAGGAAAAAAAAATCTATGCTGCCAAATTTCAGCATTTAAAGTATAAAAATATTAACATGCAAAATCTACCATGTGAGCAAAAATGGTATTATTATAGCCCTGATTTAAAATTATATATTCTGGCCAAATTATAAATAGTTTAATCAATGATAGTAATATTGATTACAAACTGGGCTCTTTAGGCCTTAAATGGTCATTATCAATGAAAGAATTAAAATCTACAGTCTTAATTCCTGAAGGTTGGGGTTTCAGTCAGAAAATAAAATGGACTCTGAATTATGATCATTAATTTATCAGGAAAAAAAGAGTTGGTTGTAATCAGTAAAGTGTTACATTTGGATGACTACTGAAAGCAAATAAGAATGAAGGGAAATGCCTTAACTAATCAGTTGAATTTGACCAGAATATATAATTTTAAATCAGGGCTATAAACTAAAAATTAATTTCAGGCATCTAAGCATAATCTTTTAAAAGGATCTTTCCTTCACTTACTTCCTTAAGCCACTATATTTCTCTTCATCATGAATTCTAAATGGATACCCATTTTTCATGGAACCAATGCATTTAAAAGATGTATTTCCTACTAATTACACCTCTTGTCAAGAGTCACATATAGTGGGTTAAGATTTAGGAATGATTTTGAAAAAGTTTTCTCAATGGATAGGGCTTGAAGAAGACAAAATATACTAGAACAAATCTGAAATGACTCTATAAACTTTTTAACAAAGAAAGAAAATTTTGAGAAGCCGAAATTCAATTATCTACACTAAAAAAAAATAGCTAACTTATCTCAATCTGTCAACAAGAAGAAGAAAAAAGAGGAATTCAGGGAGGTAACACAAAAGACTAGCTTTTTAAGATCTTTCAAACTATCATATTTTTTAATACTTCCACTTTAAGGAGTGAATGCAGCATTTTGCATGTGTATTTTCACTGGCTGAAAACTGAAAACAATCTAGCGAGCATTTCTCTGTGGTTGTATTCACATTACATAAGCACCTATCGATAAAACGTTAAAAGCACAGAGCCTCTAGTTCAGACCATTCTCAAAACAAAAACAAAAAAACAACTACCTACATAATAGAGTAAAAAGATTATACTTTTAGGGTCAAAAGATGCAAATATAGGTCCCAGTTAAAATGCTAGTATTATAGCCCTGGCCGGTTTGGCTCAGTGGTTAGAGCGTAGGCGGTGGACTGAAGGGTCCCCAGTTCGATTCCGGCCAAGGGTACGTTTCTCGGTTGCAGGCTCCATGCCCGGCCCCAGTCACAGTGTGTGAGGGAGACAACCAATCGGTGAGTCTCTCTCACATCGATGTTTCTCTCTCTCTCTCTCTCTCTTTCTCTCTCTCTCTCTCTCTCTCTCTCATTCTTCCACTATCTTTGAAAAGCAATGGAAAAAATATCCTCAGGTGAGAATTATAAAAACAAACACACTAGTATTACAAGAAAGAAAAGATAAAATAAAAAGGCAAAATCCTACATTAAGCTTTAAAGAATATTTATGGACAGTTGTAGAATCTATGAGCTTAACCAACAAGAAGTAAAACTTGTAGCACCCTGAACGTGAATGGCCACCTTCTAGGACACAGGTGGTAAGCTTCTCATACCACTGGCTCTAAAACTTGTGATTTGAGAGTCATAGGTAAACATTTGTATTCTTATGTTGTTTCAACCACACAGCCTGTAGTTCCTTGTTCATGGAAAGGAAACAGACTAACTACTTGAATAACCAGGCTTATGAGCTAAAAAGGCCTAGACACCCTAAAGTTAGTTCTGCTAAAAAATCTGTATGGCTGAAAGAGAACAATGCCTTAGGACTGCACAGAGATTTTTTTTTTACTCAAAGCCTACAAGATAGGATTAGTGCCTGAGGGGAAAATAGAATCTTTCTCAGACACCCACTGTCCCTGATGCTTAGCTATAAGTACATGTCGAAAAGGTAGAAATATCCTAAAGCAATGAAAGTTTTAAAAACAAATGGTATTATTCAATTTTGCCCACTTAAACTCAGACCAGACCCTGAGGGCTGATGAAAACTGCCAAATTCAAAATATAGTGACTCCAAATGATTTAATTCTTTCATTACCTAAAGAGAGTCAAGGACCATTAGCATTAGTAGGGAGAGGCTTAAAAGAGAAACTAGAGGGGGAACTAGCACTTGTATTACAATATTTGATCAAGCTTTTTCAAACACCGAAGCTCATTGTCTAAAAGTAGAGTTTATCTGTTAAAATTGTTTCATGTTGTATCTTGGCTTTAAGAAAATGATAGTGCTAGTGAAGTGAACTGGCTTATATTCAAAATATTTGAGTCCACTGGCATAAAATAATAAAAGCACCAACTACTTAATATCACTATTAAGACCAACAATATAAAAGCTGAGTTGTCAGCAACAAAGAATGTAATTTCAGAATTATAATGAAAACTATTCTATAATAGCTCATAAAAATGATGCATTTGAGATATGATAAAGTGGGAAGGTGGAGAGTTTTCCAAAAATAATATTTGAGCCCCAGTTATGTACAAAAGCGTAGTGAGAGCTGACATTATTTTTGGCCACAACCTATTAAAAGTCACACACCCCCCAAAAAAGGTATAGATTTTTGAAGTTTGAAGGTATCATGAAAATGATCTCATTTAGCCTCTCATTGAAATGAAGCATTCCTATAATCTAGTTTCCTAAATTGTTCATGACTCAAAAAGTAGGCTACTCTTCCATCTTTTTCTTTTGCTTACAATTTGTCTGTTAAAGAAACTGAGGCCTTCATTACTCATTAGTGCATGAACTGGACTCAGCAGCAATCAGGAAAGAGCTTAATTTTTCTCTGATGACCGCATCCAATTCTCTGCCAGGTCTCCCTTCCTCTACCCTTGACAACATCTCTTTCAGATTTCTTTTCATAACAATTTAGCCATCAGGTATTAAAAAGTTCAGCCTTGCCTAAATCAAAGCGTTTAATCTCATGTTCCATTTGGAGCCTCTGCCCTCCCAGCAGCTTGGGAATGCTCCGGGTGGGGGAAGAGGGACATCAGTAGGAAGCTGTGGAGGAAGGCTCTGTTCTGTTCTCTGTATGCTCTTTCTCCTCTCCCTACACCATCCCACCCCCTCTTTCATGCCCTTTACATTTCTGGATCCTGGAAGATGGCAGGGATCAAAATGTAAAACCCCTGTCTTGTTTATAATTCTCATTTGACTATTAAACGTGCTCTGTCATGGCAGGCATCCACAAATTGAATCTCACAAGACACATCTGTGGATTTTGGGGAGTCCCTCAGCCAGCTCCTACAGCCCACATATTTCCTGCAATGGACAAGAAACTCTCCAAATGCCCTGTTGTGACCAGCACCGCCCCCTCAGCTCTGCCGCAGTAGGCCCCCACTTAAAGAGGGTCCCCTCCACTTGGCTCACAGAATCACAATGGAAGCGCGACTTGACCAACGGCTGACCCCTTCTCCTTTCCCTGCTGTCAAGGGCAGCTCTTAGCTTCCGATCTTTCATCTTCCCCAGAGGAGAAGCGAAGACCGTTATTATCACACTTTGCTCCAAATTATGTGAGGCCACAAGTCAAGTTCTCTCTAGAAAATGCTCATGCTCTGCCCTGGTAAAGGCATGGGAAAAATCTGTTGGTGTCTGCAATTTTGCAAGTAACGGGCCAGGGACTGAATGTCAATCCATTTCCACCCTTTCGTAGATGACTCTCTTATAAGCAGTTCTCTTGGGCTCCCCAACACTTGGGGTCTTGGGGATAGTAGAAGCATCTGGCTACCCTCCCTGTAAAAGAGGAAAAAGATACACCCCATTGCTTTCTACCCCTATGAATTCCCTTCAAAGAACCTTAAATAAATATCTCTTCTCCTAAACACGCCAGAAGCAGCTAACAGTAACTCCTGTGAGGCTGTGTCTAGCACCTTTCTTTGAAGCGTGAAGGTACTTGTCACCCAATGTCCTAAGCTTTGAGGTCTCAAATTTTAAGACAGGACAACTCCCATTCCATGTGTTGTTATCGATGTAAAGTGATTCTTGAATAAAGCTCCTTTAATGAGAATGTGTCTTTCTGAATTGCAACCCAAGTACCCCAAAAGGAGAAATCCAAAATAAAGAACCGCAGGCTCTCACCCTAAATGGCTGTGTCCCTTTGGGATGAAACTGTCCTTTATTGAACTTCCCCTGTCATCCAGCCCAAGTGGAAAGGACAAAAGGCAAAGGTAATTAAAAGGGTCGTGACAGCAAGAGCAGCACAGCATTATCCTAACTGCATTCTTCCTGGTGCAAATAAATCCATCTGCTTGTGTTGCCACACTAGCCAACCCATCCAGGTACCGTATCACACTAGAATATAAAACCCATGTCATAGTAAAATCAGTGAGTGCATTCTGACTTCACAGTAAATCGGGGCACTGTCAGTATGTCTATTAGCTATTTACAAAAGCTACAGTCCTCCTATTTGGAATAATTTAGGAAAATAAAATCCAACCATAGATACTATGCTAGTTTGTTGGGGGGGGGGGGGGGTTGTTGTTTTTTTACAATTCCAAGTAAATTTAATGATCTGGAAGTTAATTAACCCTGCAAATGTCACACAACTAGCTTCCTTATTCTAATTTTATTCATAAATATGCAGTTAAGTAGAAGTGGGGAGAAGCTGAAATCCAGAGTCAGAAAACCTGACAGATTCACTCTGTTGACCCCAGGACTTGCTGGTTGTGTGATTTCAGGCAAATCACTCAATCTCACTCAGCCTTGGTTTCCTAATCTATAAAATAGCAATGATAATAACATTACAAGGTTATGATGCTTTGTAAAGGAACTATAACTATAAATCACTTTGCAGATACTAGCTTCCTCTCTCTTGAAAAAAGCATTTTTTCTGAGTCACATAAATAAGATTTACCTAAATGATTAAGGACATTGTCCTTAAATTCAGACCATCTCAGTAATCATTCAATGTCAATAACTATTTGCTGGACAAATCATGAAATACTTGATAAGTCTTATCCTTTGTCAGAATCCCAAGTCAAATTATGTATCCTCTCGAAACCTCAATTTTCATATATGTAAAATATACAAATAAGAATACCTACTTCAGTGATTCTCAGTCACAGTACACATTAGAAACCCTGTAGTGTCTGATTCAGTGCATCTAAGGCAAGGCCTGAACAAATGCATCTAAGCTTCACAGATATTTGGAAGCTAACCCAAGACTGAAAACCACTAAGCCTCCTCTTAGGGTCATTGTGGGGGTTAAATAAATTAATGTTTGATTAACGCTTAATTCATATAGTATATAGACTATAAACTTTTTTTTTAAATGTCATTAAACATTTATTTATAAAAATTATTTTATATAGCACATTTAAGAGAAATCAGTGACTTATTAAAGCAGTGGTTCTCAGACTTGAGCATGATCTAATTAGGATAGGGAAGTTTGTAAAAACACAAATTGCTGGGCCCTACCCCCAGAGTTTCTAAGTCAGTTGGTCTGAGTTGGAAGCCAAGAATTTGTATTTCTAACAAGTTCCCAAATAATGCTGATGCTGCTGGTCTAAGGATGACACTTTGAGAATCACTGCACTAGAGAAACAGTCATATCTGAAAAAGCATGTACATATAAAATAAAAACAAATGATAGGCAAAACTACAATACCTGTATTAGTTTAAATGTAAGCAAGGTTGATTTTGTTTGATGACTTGAAATATAGTCTCATATTGTTCCTATTTTCTCAGTGAAGCTTTAACTGTCACCTTTCCCTAAGGTGAATGGGAAGGCCACACTTTTGCAGTCCCATTGCACCTTATATATAATTTTTAAAAATTTTACTTTTCAATTACAGTTCACATTCAATATTATTTTGTATTAGTCTTGTATCTTCTATTGGACTTGCAATGTGTCACTGCATTTAACAGCTTTGTAGGGAATGAACTGGTAAAACATTACTTCCTCCCTTTAGTACAAAGCAAGCTCCTTTCAGGTAGAGATCAGGTCATACTTATCTACGTGCCCCCAAAACCCAGCACAGCACCTGCAGATATTCAACAAAATGCATAATGGATGTAAATGTTTAATGAAACTCAATCATGAATACAGTTAACTTCGTGATTTTTTAAAAATTTAACTCCATGGGAAAATCTCTCTTTCATTAGAGCAATGGTTGGCAAAAAGGGGGAGGGTGTACCCCTAGAAGACAAAGTCCTACTAGCATCTGGTGGGTAGAGTTCAGGGATACTGCTAAACATCCTGCAACACCCAGAACAGCCTCCATCCGCAACAAAGACTTATCCAGCCCAAAATGTCAAAAGTGCCAAGATTGAGAAACTCAGCATTAGGAGAATTCCGACTGATCTGATTAAACTCTCCCAGCACCCTACTAAAAAGGTTTGTCCTTAAACCAAAGAAAGAGTATCAATAGCAATAATTTACCCGTATAAAAGTTTGTTTTATAGATAGCATTTTGCAACCTGAGGGCTCAAGGTCACACAGCTAGTAAGTGGTAGATTAGAAATAAACTACAGTCTTACTCAGAGCCAAACACTCTTGAAAACTTTCTTCTTAACCCTTGGCCAGCAGATAGATCCATGATCTATTCCAAACCTCAACAGTAGCTGCTCCACCACTGATTGCTCATAATATCTCTTTCTAAGCTTAGAAAAGATTGCCTATGTCAAGAAAGTCCTTTCAGATGTTGTTTTTATAATTTAACTTTTTTAAATGATTTTTCTTTCATTCAGTTATGTGGCTCAGGTCTTTTTTAGACCAGGCTTGTTTTAACTACTAAGTCTAATCTTGGTTAGAAACATTTTGCAACCTAGCCTGATTGAAAAATAATAAATCAGCATTCTTAACAGTCAAGAGCAAAAAAAAAAAAAAAAAATAGCAGTGACCTTTCCCTTTTCTTTTTCAGATGAGCCCTTGAATGTCATTCCAAAGACTCAACTTCTGGAAGAAATTTCCTCAATCAACACACCCTCTTGGAGTTTTCACTGCCTCTGGCGCTCCTAGGTTCCCAGTTCTCACTCGCTCCCTTTTCTGCTACCTTGCTACAGAAAACATGTTGACCATCAGGTCTATGTCAGAGTAACTGGATTCCATGTAAGCCAAGGTTGGAAACAGAAGGTAAACCTCACATACAAATAGGGCAGAGAAAAAATAAGTGTGAAAAACAGGGGCTGACCTGGAGGCTAGCTGGGGCTGAAGGTAATTTACTAGGTAGAACACCTTGGCTGTAAGAAAAAGCTAGCTTTGACTATGCTTCTAGGCTTTCTATAGTTGTCTCATTACCAGAAATGGAGAAGTTGGAGAAGGGAGGGAGGGAGGAGGGAGGGAGGGAGGGAGGGGGAGGAGGGAGGGAGGGGGAGGGGGGAGGGAGGGAGGCGGGGGAAAGAGAGAGGAGGAAAGTGGAATGAAATGAGCATTTATTGAATACCTATTACACACAACATGATGCTATATAATTTGCCATTTGTTATGTGATTTAATCCTCACAATAGTTCTGTAAGGTAGGTATTATCATCTCTGTTTTTCTGGTAAGGAAAGTGCAGTTCCAAGAGGTTAAGTAACTTGCCAAAGATCACATGGCTGGGATTTAAACACAAAGTCCAGGAAAAAAAAAAAAGAGGGTGTAGGCTCTGGGAAGATGTTGTTAAAAATGTTTAAAAAAATCATTTTGGCAATGTGTGACCAGGCCTGATAAGAAACTGAATTGAGATATAGGTTTGTTATCCCTAAAATAGAGTATCTGATCCCTATAACTGCTTCACAATGTTTTCCTCTTTTTAAAAAAGATATTTATTCACTTATTTCTTCAACAAGTAATTGTGGAGCACTAAGTGTGAGTAAGGCACTGTGCTAGTAGCCATCAAAGCTACACCTGTGGACAAGGCCTAGTAAGGAAGAAAGAAGAGTACACATGCAATTAAAATACAGTTTCATAAATGCTATAACAAGTGAAACTTCAAGGAGGTATGGTAACACGCAAGTACTGGCAAGGAAGGCGGTCAGAACTTCAATACCTGAGTAAGTGAAGTGAAAGCACCTTTCTTCTACTACTAACCCTGAGGTTGGAGAAACTGCACATATATGTGAGCACACATACCACACACACACACAAATGCTCATTAGATTATTATATTTCCAGAAGGAAAAAAAACCACTAGAAAATCCAGTAAATTGTGCTAGATATGTTAAAGCAATGCAATTGAATATTATCAAACCATTAATATTATGAAGAATATTTTAAAACATAGAGAAAGATACATGCTTGATTCATTCAATAATATATTCATTTAGTATTTGATATGCCCAGAAATACACTAGACATTTTGGATTAAAGGATAAATAAAACACAATCAGGACACGTAAGGAGCTCATAGCCTAGAAATGGGCACCTATGGAGGGGTCTGTAGAAGTGGGTAGGAAATAGGCACAGGGAAAAACCCAAGCACTGTGAGGTAGCAAGCAGCCCCTTGCTCCAGTCCCATAAAACTCAGATCCAATTCCAGGCACATGACAACCTATGCAGAGCCAGGTTTGATCCAGGAAAACTAATCCAAGATGCAGAAAGATTGGAAGCAGCCCTAGAAAAGAGTGGAAATTTTCTAGCTGGTGAACAGGGCACTGTTCTCATGCGCCAAGCAGACTGGCAGGCTGATTCTAAGAAAAAGTTTTAGCATAAATAAAGAAATAAAAAGACTACATGTGTATTCAGGAGTTTCCTTCAAAAAGAGCCCTCCCAGAAAGTTCCTCCAGAACACCATCTAACCACCTTCCCACCCCAGTCTTGATGATGACGGAGCCAGTTGTCTGACAACGGCAGTTCTCAAGATTCTTCAGCTTTGATACATATCAAAACCTAGGTTTCGGAAAATATGATGCAGCATAAAACCTCACTCAGTAGGGCCAACTGAAGGAAAGGAAGTCTAGACTCATGAAAATTCTAAATATTCAAAAGATATTCCAGTCCTTAAATATAAGCAATTGGCTAAAAGATTGCCCATTAGAATTCCTCAAAGAATTGCCTTGCAGTGTATTTCTAAGTAATATACTTTTCTCCCATTTAATGCTGTCCAAAACTTGAAAATGGTTTGTTTTCAAAATAGGATAAATAGGTTAAATGCCTCTCTTGACCCACATAAACTCACGTATAATCTGTTAATTTTCTTCCTCATACCTAAGGCATTAATTCAGAATTAGGTAGTGAGAATTCACAGCCTGCTAAAACATAAGGCCTCTTGGTCTTAGAATTTGGCATATGAAGCATATGTCCTTCATTTGTCTTTGTTTTCTTTCCATAAAGTGTACTGTGTGGGAAGTGCAGTAATTATTCGATACACGGTTTCCCTAACGTTTTACAAAGCGTACACTTTAAACGAGATGGGACGCGTTCAGGGGGGTATGGCCGTAGACTCAAAGCACACATTTTAATGTAAGACTTTCTTAGTGTTTGAGAAGGATGAGGGGAGGAATGGATTGCAAAGCTATTCCTTATAACTTCAAGTCTATCCCTACCTCATACAGCTAAGATATTCCTGAACACATTTATTTATGACTAAAGACTTTTTAAAATACCATAATGGTCCTTCTTTGGTCACAGGCACTCTTTCAGTGCAGTAAAGGTGTTAAATCTGCAGGATGAATGTCATCACCATGGGAAAAGAATGTGGTGACATTCTTTGCAGCCAAACAAAAGGATGAGTGAGTAAGAAGGTGAGATGAGTGAACACCAAAAAAAAAGAGAGCTTAATTCAAAATGGAAAATACTGTTGATACTGGAATTTGTGAAGTATGAATGTCCATTAGTAGATTTTTGCATTTTATGACTTTTGATGTTCTTAAACTAATACTTGTAAAATGTATATAATCATAGGCTAACTGTAAAATGACTTGAATTGTTTTTTGTAAGGCAAGCCTGAAGTGGTAATAAGCTTTGAATAAAATATTAATGTCCATTTCAAAATCTTACTTTTGTCTCTGACTTTGAACACTGAAATACAATCCAATGAATCATAAAATTTACATAAAGAACCTGTTCGAGGGCTTCAAAATGCATAAATTTTAAGCAGCTTCTTACAAAAATGATTTTACATTTTTGATCCTACAGGAAACTTTTCACTCAAAAAGTGCTTTGAAGTCCTAATGGCCCAAAGAAGCCACAGAAAAGATGGCTGAAAGACCACACACAGCTCCTTTCTTATTAAAGAGCTATAGAGCCAGAGCTTAACACATCACCTTGTCCTTGATTCTTTCTTTCACAAAATTGTCAGGCAGATGCAGAACAGAAATCAACAATGTGAAATCTTGGCTCCTCGGTTGAGCTACATTTTTTTTTAACCTTGACTTTAATGTTCCTCTAAATAACATAATGGTCTTTCTTTAGGAAATCCTTCAAAAAGAGCCCTCCCATGAAGTTACTCCAGACACCATCTAACTACCTTCCCACCCCAGTGGTGGTCTTGCTGATGACCAAGCTAGTGGTCTGACAACGGCGGTTCGCAAGATATTGCAGCCTCAACACTTACCCAAACCTAGTTTTCAGAAAATATGATAGCATAAAACCTCACTAAGTAGGGCCAACTGAAGGAAAAGAAATCTAGACTCATGAAAATTCTAAATATTCAAAAAATATTCCGGTCCTTAAATATAAACTATGGGCCAAACATGTTGCCCATGAGAATTCCTCAAAGCATTGCCCAATGGGAAACTGCCCAGTCTTCGTATGGGTTTCCTCCTCTTTTCTCCTTCCTCTTAATAATGCAGTGACCCTGGCTCAGGTCATTTATCTCAGACTGCACTCACTTCCCAGTGAGTCATCCAGTCTATGGTCTTAAATACCAACTATGTGCCAATGATGCCCAGATTCACATCAGCCCAGGCCTCTCTCCCAGGCTCCAGATTCATGTATTCAACTTCCTACTGTCATCTCCACTTGAATATCAAATAAATATTTCAAATGTGTCCAAAACTGAAGTCCCTCTTCCCCCTAAACTTGCCCCATCCACAATTTTTCAGAAGCAGTTGATGGCAACTCCATCTTATTAGTTGCTCAGGCCAAAAACTGGAATCATCCATGACTCTTATCTTTCTCTCACCCTCTGCACCCTGTTCAAGAAACCATATTAGCTCCACCTTTAAAATATCTTCAGTATTATTCTTCCATTTCTCATGTCCTCCACTGCTACCACCCCAACAGATGCGACCACCATCTCTCAACTGAATATTGCAGGAGACTCCTTTATTGGTCTTCCAGCTCTCTGCTTGCCCCTAAGGATATTCTCAACACAGTAGCCAGAGCAGTCCTTTTTTGTTTTTAATGTGTTTTTTATTGATTTTTAGAGCGAGAGAAAGGGAAAGGCATAGAAAGATAGAAACACAGATGAGAGGGACCATCAATCGGCTGCCTCCTGCACACCCCCTTCTAGGGATCGAGCCTGAAACCTGGACATGTGCCCCAACTGGGAATCGAACCGTGAACTCTTGGTTCCGGGGTCAACTCTCAACCACTGAGCAACACTGGCCAGGCCCAAAGCAGTTCTTTTAAAATGTAAGTCAGATTACATTACTCTGTTCAAAACCTGCAGTGCTGCCTATTTCACTCAGGATTAAAACCAAAGTCCTTAAAATTATCTAAAGGTTCCAACCTGATCTGCTCTGCCCTCATCTTTCATAGGGAAGGGCAGATAATATAGCACAAGAGGTTTTTACTGGAAGATTTTAGGTGTTAAGGAACTTTTTGCCTTCAGTTGGGGGCTGTGAAGTTTTGGGCTATTGGGGGAGTTTAGGACTTTAGAGTTCTCTTTATCACTCTGATTTTTATTTTGGTGGGGCTTCTAGTTGGAAGGTACCTTCTAAACTAAGTGTACCAAAGGGGCTAGGAATGAAAACCCAAAAAAGCAGAGGAGGAAACAAGCTGCTAGAATGAACTCAAGGAAACAGGAAAAGAGGGCTTCAGATTGTCAGCCCAACTCACTAAAGTAGGAAATAGGATTAGGATCCAAGGCCAAGGCTGAGATGAGCAATGAAGATCAGCATTAATTCATGAATTACAATGTTCTTATTACTCTTGGGAGTTGATAGGATACGGAGTAAACGTATAAATATATTAGTCCCTATAGTGAAAAGTGTGTTTTTTTTAATACATATTTTTGCACATATACATCATCTTCCCGAATATTTACTCAGAGTGAGAGGGTCCTTACCTCCCAGGACAGAGGTGCAAAAATAATGAATCACAGATGTATTATCTAACGCTTGCAACAAATTACCCCAAAATTTAGCGGCTTAAGACAATAGTAGGCCTTTAGTATCCCTTGCAGTTTCTGCGATACAGAGAGCCAGGTGCAGCTTGACTGGGCAGTTCGGGGTCAGGATTTCTGGTGAGGTGCGGTCAGCTGTTAGCTGAGGCGACAGACATCTGAAGGCTTAACTGGGCTGGAGGGTCTGTTTCCAAGGTAGGTCACTCACACGGCCAGCAAGCTGATGCTGGCTCCTAGAAGATGACTTTGGTTGCTTCCCACGGGAGTCTCTCCACAAGAACGCTTGAGCGTTTTCACAGCATGGCAGCTGGTTTTCCCCACATTAAGCCATATGAGAGCGCCAAAGGACACACAATGGCAAAGCGGGAGCCACTGTGCCCTGAGGTACAATGCAGCCTTCTGCCCTGCTCTGCTGGCCACACAGGTCAGTCCAGATCCAGTGTGGGAAGGGTGCGAATCCCTGTATGTAAGGGGGTGACCACCAGCAGATGAAGAACACTGAGGTCATGGTGAAGGCCGGCTGCCACAGCAGTCAAATGGCTTACCACATGCATAGCTAAATAATCTCAATCCACCTCAGCGTTGACCTAGATGTATCTTTTCCTGCTTACACCACTTCAAAAAGTGAGAACATTTGTTCACCTTGCCTTGCCTTCCCATCTCTAGAGAGCCCTAAACCTCTATACAATATCACCTTAGCATCTGTGAGCAGTTAGCCTACTTTTTGTTAGCAATGTATTTCTAATTTTAAAAGTGGATCACAAACAATAAAGTTGTGACACTCTGAGGAAAGTATAAGAAGATACATCATCCTCTTGATTCAGCAGGAGAAAAAAAGTCTAACCTTTCAGTGTAGACTTGATACACCTGGAGGAAAGTGAATAAATATTGAAAGTCTGGATGTAGACAAAGGTGAAAAGGTGACAGGGCCTTGGTTATGCCTCTACCTGCAGTACATAATTTATTCTTAGACCTCAAGAAAGCACCTTATGTCTTCATATCTCAATTTCCTCACATGTAAAATGCAGATATTACCACGGTCACATGTATAAACAGTGAAGTTTGAATATAAATTGGGAACTAAGCTCTGTTTTATATATGTCAAGATATATATATATACATATAAAATATCCTGACTTAAATATAAACAAAATCAAGATATATATCTTGACTGTTAGATATACCTTGACTTAATTACATACATAAATAATCAAGATATATATATATCCTAATTTATATAAACTATGTATCTACCAATAATAAACTTAACCAAATTCCTTAGAGACATATACTATTCATATTTAGCAGCACCACTCACCTCTTACTGTATCAGTCTCCCAATAACTCTAGAAACATTGAGCTTTCCTTCCAATTCTCACATACTGTGATTCTCAATACTATGAAAAAAAAAGCTGATGTCATAAACACATTGTGTTACAGTATCACTAAGGGTCAGATCCATTCTTAGTTACATAATTCCTGAGGTACCACCAGCTTTGCTAGCCTCAAGAAAGAGACTTGAAGTACAAAGAAAGGGGAGAGGGGAACTGAGCAAAGCTCTCCCTGAAGCCACAAAAGTTTTTCATACATTTTTTACTGTTAATCCTTGGCAAAGAAGCAGTTTGGAAGTGGGAGAAGGCAGTGGAGAACTTTAAAATAATTATTATTTGTATCTTCCCTAAATATCATGGCACCTTCTAGTCACAAATGTTTGGAGGGCAGAAAATCATCCAAATGACCCCACCCCACCACCACCACTGACATTTCCACAATAAGATCAGACATCCAAAAGCATATTTTCTCTGCTAACTAGCAGTCAAGCAACCACCTCCAACAAATGGCAGTTTTCATCATTAAATTTTTTCATGCAATTTTCATCTGTGAGGTTTGTAATCCATAAGAGCAACCTAATAACGGTTAAGTAAAATCAAAGACATCTTTTAAAAGGCTGTATGTTTTTATTGTGTGCTTCACAAGTAAAAGATCAGTCAAAAGCATAAAGGTACCCTGATTTGAACTCCCTTTGTGCTTGGATTAGAGTGTTTCTCTTGGAACACTCTCACATCAGGCTTCTGCTTTTCTTGGCAAAATCATGATCTGGATGATATTGTCTTAGAGGCTTTCCCAAGTCCCCTTTCCCTACATCACTCTTTTCCATGGCCCCCTTTTCATTACCTAGGAACCCCCCATGCTGCCTTCTGCATTTCGCCTACTGCTCAGTGCTGTTTCAGACTCTTTATTACCCTCCCTTCTAACATTACAAATGTTTTTCCTAAGACTTGCTTACTAGGTGGGTGACTAACCTGATAATATTTACTAAAATGTTGAATTAGTCTTCACTTTCTTTAAGATTGTTTTTTTAAAAAAACAGATTCCTAGAGAAGCTATCACAAATTATTGTGTGTATTTTGATAAATATAACAGGTGGTTCTTGAGTATAACTGAACCTTTTAGAAAAGTGAAGTCCATTGGGTAGCTCTGCTTGGCCTAGGGAGTTGATATAGAAAAGCTGCTCCCCCTGAAATTACCCTCAAAGATAAGAATGTAACCCCAAACATCTAATGAGTATCCAATCGACTTCCCACTGCACTTAAAATAAAATCTACACTCTTGTTTAGGGTCAAAAAGATCGGGCCTCTCCCAACCTGTTTCTACCTCACACATTACAATTCAGCCAAACAGGCCTTCCTTCTGTACTTGAACAGGCCAAGCTGCAACCTCATTCTTACCTTAAGGCCAATAGTGCTATGTTCTAGTTTTGGGCATGCAAATTACTCTTCATCATTTGGTTCCCAGTTCCAATGTCACCTCTTCAGACAACCTAAGGTGACCTCACAGTCACTTTCTAGCACAATATTTTATTTTATTCATGGTATTAATTGCTGTGAAATTTTCTTATTCATGTATTTCTTTACCTGCTCTTCCCAGGCCCCCTCCTAATATACTCTTCATTGTCTATTATGTTCGTCACTGCATTCTGTGTTTTGCACAGAACTTGGTACATATTCAGTGCTCAATAATTAAGTGCTAAGTGAATGCATAAATAGATAACCCAGGAATATGTTAACTTTTAAACTTAAGTAATTGAGTAAAAAAAGCCTTGTTGTAGTAATATTGGAAGTGTATATATATTGCGGGGGATGTTAATATCATTATAACTAATGTAACTAACATGTTTATAAGACTTTTATTGATCGTGGACTACAGCATTTTTTCATGAAAACATTATAAATACTGGATTGATAAACATTCCAGCTTTTTGAAAAGCTGTCCTTTGAAGAGGTTACCACAAATAAATGCTAGTATCCTTTGAGAAATAGTGTCAACTCTTTTTGTTCTTCTATTGATGGTAAGAAACTGCATTTCCCTTTTGCCAATTTCTAGCTGTTCTATATGTGAAGTCTCTATCGCTAGGACTTCAGAAGCCAAAGAACAACTTGCCTGTCACATGATCCAACAAATGATCTCTCTCCACATGCTGTGTAGCTAAACAGAGATGCAGATCTCAAAAAATGATAACACAGCATGACCTGTAGTTTATTATCCAGCAAAGTTCACCCTAGCATCCTGCTAAAATAAACAAACAAATAAATAAATAAAGCCTAGTAATTTAGCATGTGGGTTTCTACCAGGCAGTCCCAGTTTAGTTGGTTGTAGCCTGGAAGCAGATGTCTGAGAACAGTTCAGCAAGCCTTCGGGCAGATGCTTTTATACAGCTCGCCTCTTAAAAGGCAAAATTGAGGCAAGTCAATGGATGACAGTTTCCTGGGATTGCTTTTGTTATCTATAAAATATCACAGTTAACCTTGCTTTGCTAAAGTGAAACTCCACAGATTTAAAAAAAAAAAAAAGTATCATTCCTCCTAAGCAAGATTAAATAAACTGGTAACACAAAGAAGAAACTTAACATTAGTAAAGAGATAAACATAAGTCAATAAGAGCTAAGAGCTAAATGACTTTCTCTTTAAGAAAAACATGTAGCATAAGAAAACATTATGTTTAAAGAACTGAATTTCTTGAGACTACATATCCTAGGAAAGCTTGATCATTGCTTCTTCATGAGGAAAAATTGACATTTAAATAACAAACCTCTACTAACTGCTGTTCTTCAATTATTTCATTATCAAATTTAAGAAAATACACACAATCTTATCTTGGCATACGAAACACAAAAACTTCTTGGTGTTTTGGGGGGCGAGTAAAGAAAGGTGTCTTTTGGTCAAACCTCATACTGGAGAGAGTTCACGTCTCATTAATTTGGTCTCATTCATACCTTATTGTGCTTCTGCCAAGATTAATTTCAAGGGTAAGATTGTCACTAGCTAGCATGTACTGTAAAACTCTAACATTTTTTCCACTTTTCATGGACCATTTACAACCTGCAAGGTTCGGGGCGGGTATGAAATGCCTGCCTGCCAATGGACGGCCACATCAGCAGTGCTGAAAACCAATCCTTCTGTTTTCTTCATCGCGCCATATGGTTCCATAAAAAACCAAAAGTGCAGCTAATGCACCTTGTCACTCTGGGTTCAGATGAGTTCTTTGGTATTACGGTAAGGAAACTGCTTATAGACGAATATATTCTCATTCTTCAGTCATCTACCGCTATAAACATGTACTAATTCATTAGGAGGAAAAAAATCAGGGTTTTAAGGTCTCTTCTATTTTGCAGGAGCTGTCATGTTTTTAAGGAAATACATTCATATCACCGTTTCATGCAGAAGATCCCCGGTGTTTTGCAGTAACGGCGTCCAAAAGATTAAGGATCCTAAGGATGGTGGTTTTAAACCCTCTCCAGTAAGTGACTGGAGTGCGCCGGGGAAATTACAAAGCAAGCTGAAGCACCGAGATAAACTTGTGTCCCCCGGGTGACCTCTGGAGCGGAGCTAAGCTCCCACAAGCAAGACGGGGGGAGAACAGCGCGCAGCACGCCCAAGCCCCGCGCGGCCAGCCCCGCGCCCCGGCGTCCGAGCCCCGCTCCTGCTCCCCGGGCCCGCCCCCCCCCCCCCCCCAGGCGCCACGTCCCCGCCTCCGGGGCCACGAGGCCCATCGGGTCCCAGCCCAACTCCAAGGGCTGCGGCTTCCCGCTCCCCGCAGGGCTCGGGCACAGGCTCCCTGCGGGGCAGGGCGCGGAGGTGCCTCCCTCTCCGCAGCGATGCGGTCACCTGGTGGCCACCGCTGGCGCCCCAGCCAGAGCGCGGGAGCGCGACGGCGCCGCGACCTCCGCCAGCCGGCGCCGCGGGCGCGCGGACAGTGCACTTGCTCCCCGCACGCGCGGCGCTCCGCGAGGCCCGGGGGTGCGCCCCGCCCCGACGCCACCCGGGAGGCTCCCTCCCAAGTTCAGCCTGGATCGCGCCAAGATGCCTCAAGTCGCCCCAGCAGCAAGCTCTTTCTGGTTCTCCCTGCCACCCCTTCTACCCCTGAACTTTCCAACTTTGGAAGCCCCGGCTCCAGAGGAGCAACAGGGGGACTGCTCGGCCGCAGGCGCCGCCTGGGCAGCCGGATAAGCCGCAGGGGCCGGCCAGCGCCCCGCGGGCGGCGAGTCCCCTTGACCTGGGGGTAAAGGAGAGCCAGGCAGCTCCGGTCTCCTCCCGGGAGCGGGGGCTGGGGACACGGGTGCAAACTAGTTGCTCCAGGGATGAAGAGGAGGAGAGGTTGGCAGAGGGAATAAGAGACCCTCCCTCTCACACACACACACACACACACACACACACACACACACACGCGGCCTCATTCCCTTTTCTGGATGGGACTCTGGGAGCCGAGAGCCGCTTCCCTTCCCACTACCTGGACTCCCCTGAGGGAGGAAGGTGCAACAGATCCCCAAGCTCACGGAGTAGAAGAGGGGTGGGGTGCGCGAAAGAGTCTCTAGGCTTTCTCAGGCCACCAAAAAAAGGGGACAAACTCCTGTCTGAGTCCCCCCGGAGGCGAAGGGGGTGCAGCCGTGCTGGGCCCCCCATCTCCCAGGGAAGGCAAACTCTTCCCGGGCAGGCAGCCGTCCACTGGGTCGGGTCCGGACGCCCACAGGCCGGCCCGGGGGAGGCCCGGCTGGGGGTGGGAGGGGACCGGTGGGGATGAGCGGGACTCACCCTTGGTGCCGCGGGGCTTTCTCTTCCTGGCCATCGTCTGCCCGCTCTCCTCCCGCAGGCCCCCCCGCGCTGCCGGCCGCGGCCGCCGGGTCCTGCGCGCCGCGCCGCCTCCCCGCCGAGCCCGCGCCGGGCGCCCCGCTCAGCCGGCTCTTTGTTGCGGTGACGGCATCCGCGAGGCGGCGGCCGGCGGCGCGCTCGGCTCGGCTGGCTCGGCTGGCTCGCTGCGGGGCGCCGCCGCCCCCCCGCTCCCGGCCGCGCCGCTCCCAGCCCCGCGCTCGCGCCGCCGTGGCCACTGTGGCTGCGGCGGTGCACGCGGCTGTGCTGCTCCTCCCGCCGGAGGGGGCAGCGCCGGGCCCCGAGCGCCCGCCCAGAGCCGACCGCCCCCTCCCCGCGCCGTCCCTCCCCCACTCCTCCGCCCGCGGGGTCCCGTCCGGGCCGCCCGCTCCCACCTAACCGGTGACAGCGCCGTCACCCGGCAGCTGCTGCTGGGGGAGGCGACGGCGACGGCGGCGGCGGCGGCGGCAGAGGAGGGGGGCTGCTCGGGGAAGCGGGGAGCCCGCGGCCATCTGTGGCCAGGGAAGAGAAAGCGGAGCCGTCCGACTTCGGGGGAGCCGCCTTCAGCCTGCCTGCCGCCCGGCCTCCGAGGCCCTTCCCGCAGCAGGCGCGAGGTGCGACGAGGGGGGGCCTGGACGGGCCCCCGTCTCCATCACCGGCGAGGGCCCCCGCCACTTGCAAGAGCGCCAGCCGTCCGCTCGCCACCCAGCCCCCCAGCCGCCCTCCCCAAAGAGGCCCCCCTGGGGCACGGACCCCGCATTGCAAGCAGGCGACGAGCCCGGGCACGGTGCCTCTGTCACTCTGCAACCCAGAAGGGAGGAGGCGCGGGGGCACGGAGGCTGGTGGACAGGACAGAAATTAAGTTCCAGAGGCGGCCCAGCCCAGGCGCCGGGAAGGATGACCTGGTTCGGGCCCTAAACTTCTTCGCAGCCAGCACTCGGGACGGTTCCCTCGAGGCTGCGGGAAGAGAGGACAGAAAGCTGGTGCTCACGCACGGCGGGGGGCTGGGAGGCACAGGAGCGGCTTCTTGGCCTCGAGGAGAAGCTATTCCAGGGGCTGCCTGCTTTCTCGCTCTGACTGGGGGTTTGGAAAGTTTTCATTTTCCGGGAGGAGCTGTCCTCCCCTGGTGTGCTGATCAGAGATCTCACCAGTGCCCGGGAACTGCAAGAGCGTGCAAAAGTGTAAGACAGGCCTGAGAACATGAGGGTGGGTCGCTAAGAGAATGCAGAAGAGGCAAGGTGGGAAGGGGGTTGCTAGTGTGGGTGGATGCAACACCTGTTGTTTTTTTCTTTACAGGAGCTGAGGTTTCCCCAAAACTCACTTCCTAATCGGCAGCCATCTTATTAACACTTCTCCTTTCCGCCTCTGTGTTCCCAGCCCAATCTGATTATCGAAGTAACCAGCGATTCCATTCCGCAGCATCACCCAGGAGTTGCCCCAGCGTCACTGTGGTGCAGCAGACAATACACGGGAGTCCATACCCCTGGCGTTGACTCTTGGCCCCGCAACTTCACAGCTCTGAAAATTTGCACAAGGCATTTAAGTCTTCTGTTCTTCTGTTTTCGGGCTTGTAAAATAATCATCTCGAAGAGTCCTTCCAGCTCTAATAAATGTCCGAAGCATTTTTAGTCACAAAATGATCACAAGTTATTTTTTTCATTCTTTCTAAATTTAATTTTATATGTGTATTAGACTGAAGTAAGTAATCTGAAGAACATGTGAAATCCTCAGTGCCTGTCACAACAAAGGTGTACAACAAAGGTATAAAACACAAATTAAAAAGCTTATTTTAATTAGCAAAATAGGCCCATTCTGAGACTTATAGCCACAAATGAGACTCAGTAAAAATTTTCTCTTCCCAAAAGCTCTCTCTGATTTAATTCAAAACTACTGTGTCATCTCCTCAGACTCTCAAGGTGTGTAAATATTAGTCACGTAACTATACTTAGTCTAGGTGTTCATAGTTTATCACTAATACAAATTATTGCCTATATTAGAATAATGTCTTACAGTTTATTCATTACTTTCATGTACTTTATTTTATTTAATCCTGCCCTCAAAGCTGTGAATTTAGAGAGCAGGTCCTGTTTTCCACATTTTATAGATGAAGAAATGGGGCTCATGGAGTGCAATGCCTTGTGCACAGCTTCAGGACTTCTTCTGTGCTGCTCTTCTAACTCAGTATCAGGCTCTTCCTATGATACCAGCTGCCTATGAAATAGAATATTTCTGCTTCAGACCAGGGACAGTTTCTTTTTTTCTATTTCTTCCACAGTTGCCAATACTATTCTCAGTAGAGGAAACTCAAAATTTTAGTTCACAAAGTATATCTAATTTTTGTACTTGGATATGATTAGCATGTTTTTAAACTTGTAGCTCTTCAAAGTGTTTTTACATGCATTCTCTCTACTGAAGGTCACAACTATCCCGGGAGATCATCAAAAGAGGTTAATTCAGCCCAACTGGACAGGTGAGGAAACAGACCCAGAGACATTATGGTCACAAGTACCCAGGCTGTGGGTTTCCAGGCCAAGCGTTTTCTGAGTTGCCCATAGTGCCTGCTTTTGTTTAAGGGCTGCAAACAGAGCACCTGTAGGGATCAGTATGAAAATGTAGGCTGTACTTGAATGAAGAGTAGGGACTACAAATTGCTGAGAGCACATGCACTACTACACAGACACGTTGCCTTGTAGGAAAGGAATCCTTGTGACGTAAGGATTCTGACATTTTCAAAAGGAGTCAGGAACCCACACTTCCAGGTAAAATATCCTTTTTGATGTTGGTTAACACAAAAAACAAAGCAAATCAAGGCAGGCCTAATACAACACAGTAATGTGGGGAAGGGCAGGATAGTTTTACAATTGTGAGTATGTGAAACAGAGTTTATTCTTGTATTATTATTTATTAATTATTGTATTATTTTCCATATGAAGAACCATAAACCTACTTTTGCCCCACCCTATATGTATATGGCCCACAGGCTATGTCTGTGTGTCTGTTTTTACATCTCAGCAATTGAGAGCAGGGAATGAACCAAATCCTTGGGTGTAGTTCTGATTCTGATGGCGTCTACATGCTCTTAGAACCAGTGATGACGAAGTTTTCGGGCCCATTTAATCATGATTTCTAAAGATAGATTGCAGAGATTGGTGTTTCTAAATCTGTGGCCACTCTTAGAGCCATCAATAAAAACAAACACAGTAAATCAAATAATGTTTAAGGCACATGTGATTCTGCTGAGCACAAGGAAACTTACACATTTGATGATGATGATGGTGATAAAGGACAAAACTGGCCCGATCTATTTTCCTTATAGGAAGGTTCTGAATGAATCCATTCAAAAGAATAGCCACAGTGCTAAAAAGGTAACTTTAGTCATATGTAGTGTCATCACTCTTTCTAGATTATTCTAGCCCTGTCAAGACTACCTACAGAGTAAAAAAGATAAGCAGAATGGAGAAAAGGGATACATGTTCCTCATGTGGAAGCATCAAGTGAGCTCAACAGGGAAAATGAATTTGTGATACAAATTACACTGAAGACCGAAAGGAAAATATAATTTATGATACACAGAGCATGACTGTCATTAACTGTAGCTATTGTACTTGCAGTAACAAGGTTGAAAAATATAACCTTCAGAAGAGTACTTTTGGCTCAAATATTTAATATTGAATGCCTACCCATAAATGAACTACTATAGTTTCAGGAAAAGGAAAGGAAAAACAAAAGCCCCACAGCTTTTAATCATGTTAATACCAAAGGATGTCAAAAGAATCCAAACTTGCACCACTATTGAAAAAGGACTTAGCGTTTTTAAATTTTACGTACAAAATAAAATCATAACACTCACCTCAGCTCAGTTGCTTGTGTGTTTTAATGTTCTTATTGATTTTAGAGAGAGAGGAGGGGAGAGGGATAGAGAGAGATAGAAACATGGGCTGCCTCCTGCACACCCCGCACCAGGGATCAAACCCGATCAAGCCTGCAACCACAACTAAGCCTTACCCGGACATGTGCCCTGACTGGGAATCGAACCGGGAACATCTTGGGTCACGGGCTAATGCTCAACCACTGAGCCACACTGGAAGGGCTCAGCTGAGGTTTGTAGGGAACCTAAACTTATGTGACTAGAGCTAAAGAAAGGTAAAAAGAGAAAGGATGGTGGGAAGAGAGTGGTATAGTCTAACTAGTGCATTAAAAAAAAAAATTCCTATAGCACTTATATATTCAAAATCAACATGTGAAGGGGTGGAGAAATTAAAGCTGCCTTCCTACCCCAGCCCACACACTAGAACAGATGCACGAGGCCTTAAACAACACTTCTTCCCTTTCTCTATGATCACCAGGCTGACACAGGTATTCATTACAAAAAAAAATTTCACCTGACTTTAAATGGAGGGTCCTGGAGTGAGAGCTTATAGAATCTTTTCCTCTTTACCCCATTTTAATTCTCCTAGTGATGACCCTGACCTCAAGAAACGTAATTTCACTTATGCATATTTGAATTGCACAGGAAGACATAAAATTCAGGGATACCATTTAGGGGTTTAAGTTTAAATTCTAGGTTTCTTAGATAAAACCTTCACAAAAAGATCTCTTAACATTTACTACTTTCAGAGCAAATATCTCTTAGCTGCCTTACCCATGACATCACTACTAGCACTACTAGCAATTGAAAATATCATGCAGAGTCTGCACAGAAGAAAATTGTATTTAATTTGTTAAATTCAATTTGCCAACTGTCACCTAACCTCTAGAACTATGCCCCTCTAAAAAAGAGCTAATTAACCCGGAGCTATTTTGCACCCCAATGAAGTATATGCTTATTACAGTTCAACCCCACAGAAACCCAAGAGAAACAAAAAAGGCGTTTGGGAGGGACAAGAAACCCTAACGCGAGTCTCTACTCAAATTACCCAGAAATTCCCTTGAGGGAGGCGGTACAGACCTAGCCTGAGTAAGACAGACTATGGATGGAAGGATAGTCAGGCAGTACACAGTTTGCTATGTATAATCCACAGCTAACTCTCAAGATTTTTCTGGAATGTATATGTTATTTTCTTTGATACTCCAGTTGGCCTTCTCGAGGACAGAATTTTCAGTCTGACCTCTGCTAGCTTCCAATTAATCAGTCTAGTTCAAAAATGTTCTCAAGCTCTCTGCAGTAACCCTCTCCATTATAATTCTTGTTTTCTAGTTTTGTTCCTTTACCCAGTCTACCACTCTACCAACCAATTCCTTCATATATGAGAAATTTGCAAATTAATGGCACACAAACTAATTAAATGTTTGTGAGATATTTTTTTACAATGGACCACATTGTAGTTTCCATTCTTTAATCTTTTCTATTTCTGTTTATTATATACAACACTTATTCAACAAATATATATTAAGTAATACTATGGGCCAGCCACTGTTCTAGGTCAGTGATTTTTAACCTTTTACACCTCATGGCACACATAAACTAATTACTAAAATTCTATGGTGCACCAAAAAATATGTTATATTTTTTGCTGTCCTGACAAAAAAGTGGGTATAATTTTGACTCATTCACACTGGACAGCTATTGTTTTGTTGGCCATTGTCATTTCTTTTATTTGAAAATCTAAAAGAAAAGAGGTCAGTGCTCCTGATTAAATAGTCAGGTATTGCATGTTTTAAAAATTCTTGTGGTAGTCCAGTTAAAAATTGCTGTTCCAGGTGATTACACAATGGAGGAATAAGACAAAATGGTCTATGCATTCATGGTATTTACAGTTTTACAGGAGACACTGAATTAATCAAATAAACAGATAATTATAAATTGTTACAAGTTTTATGGGAAGATAAGAAACATAATGCTGTGGGAGAGAGTAACATAGGGCATAATTTAGACTGATAATGTCAAGGAAGGCTCCTTTGAGGAAGTCATATTTAAACAAACAAATAAAAGATAAGTAGAAATGATCCTGGCAAAGGAAACAGCATGATCAAAGGCCCCCGGTAAGAAATTCAGGATTAGAGGAGTGGTTTGCACATTAATCAGGCATCTCATCAATTAAAAAAATTTCTTTTGCCAAACAACTCCAATTATATTTATTTAGTTTTTGTTTGTTTTTAATCCTCACCTGAGGATATTTTTTCCATCACTCAGAGAGAGTGGAAGGGAGGAAAAGGAGAGAGAGAGAAACATCGATGTGAGAGACACACTAAGTGGTTGCCTCCTGCACACGCCCCCAACTGGGACCAGGGATTGACCTGCAACAGAGGTATGTGTCCAGAATTGAACCAAGACCCTTCAGTTCTCAGGCCCAGGCTCTAACCACAGAGCCAAGTCAGTTAGGGCTCTTTAGTTGTTTTTATACTGTGTATGCTATTGAACTGATATATTGATACAGAGCTTGCCTCTCCTGGGCTTTGGGCATTGGTCTATATGCTTTTTGTGACCACTGCTAAAACTGGTGTCACTGAGTCTAAACTCTTCACATAGGCAATGCCTGGTGACTGCTCTCAAGAAGCTCAGCCATCACCTCCTGCTGACCAGGCTGTCTACATTGATTTTCACTGATGTTGCTGATCTTCTGAGACTTAGCAATATTCTCCACCTGGGCCTTAACAGTTACCACTATGATGTTCCTTTGAACAGAGACCTCTACTGAGATCTCCTCTGCTATGACTTTCTGGAAAGTATATTAATGCCTATTTCTAAATTATCCTTTATATCTCAGAGTCACTCAGGAATCTCTAGATATCTTCTGCAATATGCACCAGCCATGAGAAACCAGTTGTTGTACTGCCTAAAACACCATACCACCATTTTTATGCTACTGTGGCCAACTCATGCCAGCTTCCAACCTCTCAGCCAATGATATTCCCAGATTTCCTCTAAACTATCAATCCACTGAGTTGCACTGTGAGTAAAGGACGCTGTCTTATCTCTTGTTCATTTGTCTCTCACATACACCTCTTGACTGTTTCCCTAGCACTTTCTACTTGTCATATGGGACTTCTCTTGGGTCATATCATCTTCATTCTTCCTCCATTATGGCTTATTATAAAACTTTATTTTCAAGTAACTAAACTTTCTTCTTGGCTTGAAAAAGGATGATTTTGAAATTTAGATGTCTCTTTTCCCTTTTAAAATGCCTGGATTTCAAGACAACTCTCTCATGACAGGCTCAAAACCAAGCAATGATCCTTTTCTCTAGGTGGATTAAGCCTTCCAGAAACAATAAATGCCACTGATTCAATGTGCAAGGAGCCACAGGGCAAATAGCTTATGAGGAATTAAATATTCATTGGTTTCCTAAGCCAAAAGAATTATCCTCATTAGAGTTACCTAAGTATATTGAATCAGGAATCTAAGTTCTAGTTAGTTTTGAAACAAAATTGGCCAGGGTCCCTGTAAAGGGTAGGGTGAGGGAGGTTTCAAAGTATTTAGATAACTGGTATCCTATTTTTCAGAGGTTTTTGGTTATAGCAAAGGCCCAAACAGCCTGCAGACAGTTCTAGTGGGAACAGTCTGATCCTGTGTCAGGCCAAAGGCTGAACAGCACAGTTCCAAAGCAACCTGGTCCCGAAGTAGGTTCTCCCAGTGCCTAATGGGTGGGCTTCCTGCTGGAGTCCTAAGAGCAGTCCTCAGAAACAACATCCCTTTCATGCCCCTTGATATTCTTATCTGACTCTTTCCTGATTTCCTCCCCCATCCCCCTAGTCTTGGAGCATCCGCCACAATACTCTGGGTGCTGCAGGAAAGAAATGTGCTAGCTGGGGTAGCTGGTCACTCGTTCACTGTATTCCCTTTCCCCTCATGGGGTAGGTCACCAATAGCTAGTTCAGCCCCATGCTGTGCTGCCTTGGGGGAGAGGCGGCACTGGCAAAGCTCCTCTTATTGCTTTCATAGTTCCCACCCTACAAGTTCATCTCATATATCTCTAGTGGATCCCATGCCAGCTCCCAAACCTGAAATGAATGGTTCATTTCATAGGTAACCTATGTAGAAATCTGGACTACTCTCCACTAGTTACAGAGAAGAATATTGATTACAGGATGGAAGACAGATGTAGATTCAAATCATAGCTCTTCCCTGCCACTTTTTTCAATACGCTGGGTCTCAAGCAAATCACTTAACCACGATGACCTTCGATTTCTACAACTGACAAATGGGAATAAGAGAGCTCAAGGTTTAGACACTAGAGTTCAGCCAAATCTAAAAATCTATACTCCACATAACTTAATAATATAAATAGCAAATGGGGAAAAAATTTTAAAGCAGCAGAAATATATCAAAAGCAAACAAAGAAGGAGAAGGGTAAAGACATAGCCTTAAAAATTTTATGGCTATCAAAGAAAGACAGACGTTTCCAAGAATTTATAAAACAAAGCTCAGAGCAGTAAGGGAAGCCTCTTAACATCGGCCCCCACAAATGCACTCTGCAGGGGAGATGCATGAACAAAATCCTGAAGCATCTTAACCACTCCCCAAACCTGCCGTGGAACCTGACAAAGACAGATTCCGAGAGAGATGGGTAGCCCTTGGAGGAGACAATGTCCCAAGGGAGAGAAAGTCCCATCACAACCACTTCACGACCTACCGGAAAAGGGAACTATTGGGACTCTCTATTTTGGTATCTTCCAGCTGAGAGAAAGATGAAGAGGACAGCAGAACCATCATTGACACCCAGCATTAATTATCTCCAACAATACAGGGTGATTTAGCAAAAAGGGAGAAAAGAGAGAAAATAATTAGGACAAGAGTCTCTGAGGGAGGGAAAGTGAAAAAGAGGCATGCTTAATGCCTGAAGGGAGGTAACCCATGCACGAATTATGGATACAGGAGCAAACCTCTCCATTTATTATTTATCTTTTCCCCAGGGGAGGAAAAAGTAGGGGTTGGAAGGAAAAGAACTTGCTGTTGGGAAGAAGTGGGTGAATGTGGAAAGGGAAAATTGGTGAACTGAAGTAGACGACCAAATAAACAAAACAAAACTAAATTTCAGATTACTTTCTATAAAGGAAACAGGACTCAGAACTCCAGGACAATTAGCAGGAATAATCCAAAGTGCAGTGGTATTATTAATGTGATGGAGATAAATTCCAATATATGGAGTTTAGCAGAGGAAAAATTTAATAAAATTCCAGGAGAGCCAAGCAAGGTCCTCCAACCAAGGCTGTTACACAGCACCAGATGGGCTCTTCCCCTGTCCTTGAACCCAAGGTAATAGAAGAGCCAGGGGCATTCACCCACACTACAGCAGAGCAAATAGAAGGCCTAGACAAAGCTGCTCAAATGCAATGTAAGAAACATAAAAAGAAAGGGCATAAACAACTTTGCAAACACATATCAGCAAAAATAAATAAATATGAGAGAGGGGAACACAGATGAAGAAACCATTCTGAAAGTTAGCAGAGCCCCACAAAGAAAATGTCCTTTAAGTACCTCATGATACAGACATTAATGAGAACACAAAAGCAATTTTTAAAATAAGGTGTAAAGTAATATTAAAAATAAAAATGAAGAATGCAAAGCTAAGAAAACAAAGTGAGAACCATACAGCACTATTATAGAACTAAAAAATTAGAAAGCACAGAAGCAGCTCTTACCTAATACAATTTCAAACTCCAAACTCAGTCAAATTTAAATTCCTTCTCTTCTCTAACCTATGTAGGGTAAGGGGTCAAAATTAGGTTATTTTCTCTTCCTAGCGCCACCTCCCCAATTTGTTAGTAGTCACTGTTTCTGATACCTGTGACCCCACAGGTGTGCGGGGGGGAGGGGGGAGTGAGGTAGGAGGGTACATGCTGGGGAAGCGGGGCACAGCTTTCGTGGCATGTACAGCTCTATCCCACCTGCAGGGCCCTCTAGATGGCAATGATAGTTGCTGACTCTGTGGGTACCTTTGTGGGCTCCTCATGAATCCCTGTGGTTGCCTGGTCTGTCTTTTTCTGTCTGGCTACTGGATTTGTAGGATCCATATTCTGTTCATGTCCCTCAGGCAGCAGGCTTGGGTAGGATCATTTTCCCCCAGAGTCCTTATCAAGTCCAAAAACATGCACCTTTACTCTGCATGGCGGGAGAGAACAGCCCAGTCCCAAAGCTGCCACCTGTATGTTCTGCCACCAGCCACGGCATCTCACCTTTAAAACATTCATTGGTAAGACCCTCAAGTTCCTAGAGGTGCATAAAGCTCTTTAAGTGCCCCTTAGGAAAGCTTCTCCTTGACTTGAGAAGGAGTATCTACCATGTTCCATATTATTATTATTATTATTATTATTATTATTATTATTATTACTACCACCACCACCACTACTGGGCTGTTTGTCTGGTCCAAGTTCAAGAACAGATGAAAAGACAGGTTGGCCTCTATATGAGGTTTTTTTTACTTATATTTATGCCTGACGCAGTAAATAAACTGCTGTACATTCCGTAAAAACCCATCTGAAGTTCAGTGGAATTGGCAGCTTGCCGATATCCTGAGTCAGAGGAGGAAATGGACTCAGTGCTTCTCATGCTCCCCTGTGTCAACACCCAGAACCAGTTTAGAAAGCCAACAAGCAGCAGCGTCCTCCAGGCTCTGAAGTTCTTGCTGCACCTGCACTGGGGCAATCTCCCTTCCTCTGAGCAAGCTCTGCAGCCCCCTACGCGTTTCCATTTGCGTCTCTTGAGGGCATTTCTACCATAGAGGAACACACTCCTCTCCTTCCCCATCGGAGAGGTGTAGTAAGGTGGCTGACATGCAAGGTACTCTGTCACTTCCTCTCCAAAGGAATTTCTCTGCAACCTCAGCTTTGCATGTAGGCTGGGGAGAGGTAAACAGCTAACGCCGGCAGAAGTAGTCTAGGACCATGAAGTTACAAAGTTTTACATAAATGATCTGGCACCGTTTGTTAGAATGAGAGGCACATATCATTTTGTTGTGTGCTTTTGTGGCTTCCAATAGAGCTTTTTCTACCATATCCTGTTCTTCAACTACCCTATCCCGACTTACATTTACTGCTGGGGTGTGTGTGACTCCAGGCAGAGACTGTATGGCCCATCCTTTACTTTCTCCGCAGTGCCTGGGATGGCTCCTTGCTCACTGAAGACAGCTCACAAATGCTTCGTAAATTGAATTCAATTTTAAAGAGAGACAAACTTTCTCCTTCCTTTCTACTGACGCACATGCCACCCACTCCTCAGTACTGGAACAAGGCTACTTTTCCATGAAGTCGCCCTGTTCCATTTCAGCCCTATTAATTATTCCCTGTCTCCAAACGCCTCCAAGACCTTGTTAATATGATGTTTCATATCACCATTTTACATTTTTATTTATCCTACAACTTTGGCAAGACCCTGAACTCTTTAATGATGTGGATCACCTTACATTCATTTCTTTAGAGAAGTTCTTAAAAAACATTTAAAAACATTGACATAAATACTATGTTAAATCAGATAAAAATCATATATATATATATATGAGAGAAGGAAGCACTCCTTTATGTT
Source organism: Miniopterus natalensis (assembly GCF_054644295.1). Taxonomy (NCBI): domain Eukaryota; kingdom Metazoa; phylum Chordata; class Mammalia; order Chiroptera; family Miniopteridae; genus Miniopterus; species Miniopterus natalensis. Next base: position 46,609,502 of record NC_142089.1, read on the forward strand.
GCACTGAATCAATGAAATTCAGACAAGGATAATCATAGAAAGTTAGAGCAAGAGGGGACTTCAGATCTGATCAGTTCCAGTTTTCCCCACTTTAAAAAGCAGTGCCTTGCAAATGCTGCCTCCCTTCACCCTCTACTGACCATTCTAGTAACTGCACCTTCTTGAATCTCATTTTGGAATTTACTTTTATTTCTTCAAGTTCCAAAATATGGTTAAAGTCAGGTGTTTTTTAAAAATATTCTATTGATACTACTTGTGCACACTCTAGAAAATTTGAAATTGTTACCTACAGGTAATATTTACTTAGGCGCTTGGGTGCTGGAGCCACACTGTCTGTATTCATTAGCTGGTTCTTCCACCTCAGAGCTCAGACACCATCTTTGTCACCCAAATTCCCTATCTGAAAATTGAAATAAGAATAATGACCTTGCAAGGTTTTTGTGAAGGTAAATGAATTAATGCCTGCAAAACACTTAGGACTATCTGGCAGACAGCAAGTCCTCATTGTTTGGTGGTGGTAGTTGTGTTTAATAACTTTAGTACTGATATAAAAGTTTCTTACTTGTTTGTTCTAGCACACTAAGCTCCTAGAAAAGACACACACACTCTGTTCTATTTATCTTTAAATCTCTAGCACTGTGCACAGTGCCTGGACACATAGTAATCACTCAGCTAATGTTTGTTAAATGTAGTTTATAAGTAATGTGATTAAGAATGTAGGTTCTGGACTCAGACTACTTGAGCTCAAATACTGATTCTGCCACTTACTAGCTATGAGTCTTAACTTTTCTGTACCATTTTCACATACATTATTAAATGATGTGATTACAGCTCCTACTTCATAAGATTGTTGTAAGAATTAAAGTGTTGTATTCATGGAAAAATAAAGATCTGGCACACAGTAAACAATCAATAAATGTGATATATTATTTGTAAAGTTTTCCCAAAGTAATGCTTATAAAGTAATGTAAGTAGACATGTAAGAGCTTCTGGCAGACCTGAGTTTGAATCATGATGCTACCATTCATTAGAAATATGGTTTTAAGCACGTTACTTAGCCTCTAGAAATCAGATAATACTACCTCCTTTCCTAGGTCTGTTGTAAGTATTAAATGGAATAGGAGTGTGTAAAATGATTAAGACTGTGCTTGAGGCACTGTGCTCATTTAATAAGTGGTTAGCTTTGTTTTGCTGATGTAGTTCTTGTTTTTATTGTTAATATCTTTACAACTAAAAAGTTTAAAATCTAGATTAGAAATTGTGTTCCTTAGTTGCACTAACCATATTTCAAGAACTCAATAGCCACATTTAGCTAATAACTACACTATTGGACGGTGCAGGTCCAATAGTAGAGTAGAATATTATACTCAAAAATTTGATAAATGACTTAATAAATCTACCAACTGTGCCCCTCTTTCTCTACTGCTCAAATAAGTGTTGTGCTTCCTGTTTTTGTGCTTTTGTTCAGCTTTCCTTGTGCCATTTTTTTTTTTTTTTTTGCCTGGGATATCCACCCAATTCCTATTTTCTCTTAAGGAAATTTTACCTCTTTCAGGAAATATTATCACTGCAGTCAGCATCGATCTCTTCTACTCATAAATTATCAAAGTATTTAACTCTAAATTTCTAGGACATATACTTTGCATTATAGTTATTTATATATATTTCTTCTATATTCATAGAATGTATGCCTGTATCCTTATTTACCTGATTACTTGCTCACACAATACAGGCCTCACTATAAAAGCCATCTACATCACCATGTCCGGAAAATAAGGCTCAACAGCCTGGACTTATGATTGAACCAATGAAACATGAATGATCTACCTATTAGTTTCGCTTGAAACTGCCTTCCCTTTTCTGCTCAAACAGTTCAGACAGAAATGGTCCACAATTGCTCATGGAGGAAATCTTAGAATATTTCCTTTAACTTTATTTAAGTATGATAAACAAAAGGGCTGCCTCCAGGAAAGCCACTCCTCCAACCTAATCAGGCACACCATGTTAATCTTTCCCTTTACCACATGGATTTTTACCTCTCACTAGACCTTTAGTTAGTTAAGTCTGCTCACTTTTAAATTGTGCCTTTTAACCTTCTTGTCAAGTTTGTCATTTCTAAAATACAACAAGAATGCCAACATGTCCAACATGCCATCCTCCTGGACATCACCTGTGTCACCTCCTAAGAACACCAGATTGACCTGGATTTTGCAGAATCTCTTTCCTATGTGAACACTACCTTCCCTTTGCTCCCTCCTTCTTCTGTCAGACAGGGAGAACCTTTGAGCTTTGGAATAGATGGGACTATGCCTCTTGACAACAGAAAGCAGTTACAAGAAGCTGAAGACCTTTGTCCATTTCGCCTTTGTAAGAACACAAGGTTCCTTTTCTCTGAGGGGGGGAATAATACCGTTGTAATTAAAGTAGTTATTAATAACAGGAAAGGAGTAAAGGGGGAAGCCAGATATTACAGGCATGTCATTTAGACAGCTTCACCTGGAAGCAACAACTTTGCACTCCCAAGGGGTCCAACAAAGGAAAGATAGACGCATGCCCAGTAAAGTTGGAGGGACTAGTGAAGGTGCTTGCTGTCAATCACACCTGGGGACAGAGATGGCTAACCAGAATGGGCGTAGGCACTGCAAGGGCACAAAGGTTTGGGATACTTAATTCCCTGAACAAAGAAGTTTTGTCTCTTGGTTCTTCTTGGCATGCTTGCCCATGACTCACACTTAGCTTCCTGGCATTCTCCCAGATGGCCCACAGCCATGCATACCTCCACAGACAATGTAGTAGTGGGCTTCTACCTGCCTAATGCTGTGCTGGGACTGTCTCCAACATGAAAAGGAAAGTTTTAGCTTTGCTTCTAGCTCTACTGAAACCCCAGCTATGCTTTTTCTATGACTGGACTAAGGGGAATGTGACTTTGGGAACCCAGGGATATAATTCTATGCAAATAAAAATCACTCATTCTCCTGTGTCTCAGAAAATTCTTTTCTCAAGATATTATAAGAGTTCTACCCTCAGCACCTAGTGGGGAAAAGGACCCCTCACTTTGTTAGGGGCAGAGGTATTGATCATGCTCTGTTGACAGTGATTGCTAGCTATAGTTATAAGAAATATTAATCATATTCTGTTAGATGTGATTGTTCTGTTCGAATTAGAAAAAGCACTTTCTAACCTGGCTGGGAGTTGTATGCCCCAGGACATGGGAAATACCCTTGGAATGCGGTCTGTTCTCCTTTCCCAAAAACTGCCTATCATCATGGAAGTATTAACAACCTTGTTCCTGAAACAATGGAATCTTGGAGGCACCTGCCCTTTGCAAGCCCTAGCCCACATTGCCTGTAAACTGGTCCCAGAGGCGCCCACCTGGAGTCCCGGAGGCGCCCACCTTTTTGCAACCCCCCAGCCCACGTTGCTGGTAACCTGTTAGCATTATACCTTGCTTACTTCCCCATGCCTGTAATTCCTACTTTCCCATGTAATCTTTGTCCGTCTACCCAATATAAGCAGCTGGCTTATGGCAGGGTTGCAAAGTGGATTTTTGTGGATGACCATTACTGCTCTCCCAATTTGCTGGCAATATTGAAATAAATGCTCATATACGATTCAACCCTGCCTCTGCTTAATTGGCTCAAGTGGTGACAGGCAATCTGGAGCCATTGTTGTCCAGTTTCAACTTCATCTGATAACAATGAGATCCCCTTGATGGCATTAGTGTCCTTGTAAGAAAGATCTCTCTCTTTTTCATTCTCCCTCTCCTTCCTCCTCCCCACCTCTATCTCCACACATTGAGAAGAGGTCATTTGAGGACATAACAAGAGGGTGGTCTGCAAGCTTGAAAGTCTCACTAGAATCCAACCATACTGGCACTCTGATTTCAGACTTCCTAGCCTGTGAGAAAATAAGTGTCTGTTGTTTTAGCCACTCAGTCTGTGGATTTTGTTATAGCAGCGCTGGCTAAAACAGTAGGGGGTTCATAGCTCACAGTCATCTAGTTGGGGATTACGGCTGGTCTCTAGTCTTGTCAGAGAAAACACTAAGGGGAGGGTCAAACACTAGGGATCCAAGCAAAATTGAAAAATTTAGCTCTAGGGACAGAAGAAGACATGTTATATGTGAATTCTATCCATACACAATGAAAGCAATTAGAAGGCTACACTTCAATGCTAACCTCTAGACACTCAGAAACAAAATGCAGGGCAGCAGATTATTTCTATACTCCACTGCGAGGACAGATAACTCCAAATGTATATCTACCCTTTGTTCTCATTAATTCAAGGCCCTCCAGGCATGATTGAATCTGATACAATGTATCTTAAGGGTAACTGGGGCAGAGGTCAAGCAAGCAGGGGATGATAAAGAGCCTTCAGAAAACAAAACACCCCAGAATGGTATAAAAAATATAAATCATCTATCCAGCCATGCAACCCATATATCCAACATGAAGACAGAATAAAGTATCTGGATATGCACTCCTCAGAGAGGTCTGAAGGCATACAGTACCTCGGATGTCTCTGGAGGTCGTTTTTACCATGATAAAAACTCTTAGCAAACTAGGAAAACAAGCAAATTTGCTTGGCATTTGGTTTTCTTAACAAGCAAATTCGCAATTATGTCAACATGCAAAAGTTTCAAAAAAAAAAAAAATGGGCAAAGGACCTGAATAGACACTTCTCCAAAGAGGACATACAGATGGCTAATAGACATATAATTATTTCTTATTTTCTTCTTTATACTTATCTTTATTTGTGGTATCTAAAAATAATTAGCAGGTACTTATAATCAAATAAATCAACCTTATTTTGAAAATAAGTCAGTTTAAACCCTTTCAAAACAATTTGCCCTGTTCTGGGACACTTTGCCTATGCTAAACTTGCCTTTGTTAAACCTAGATCTTGACGAGGTTTTGCTACACAATGATTTTGACAGCCCAGTAATTCAACCATTTAAAAACCTTAATCTCAGAGTTTTAAGACCAGTGAATTTCATGAGACTCTTCTGGTTTCAGTCTGACTCTTCACCCCTATAACCAAATATACACAGCCCCTGGTAAATACAAACTGGTTCTGTCAGTTGACGTTTCAGTTCACTCCCTGATAAGGAATCCTCTTGACTGACATGTGTCAACATTCTGTAACAACCCAACTCAGCTGTGAGCTCTATTGACCCCATAAAACAAACTAAAGGCAATATTACACTTGCAACCAGCTGGCCATGACCTTGTTCCTAGTAAGCTGCAGGCATCACTTTGGATCCTAGGTCCTCAGAGTGGATATAGTATCAGATAAGCAGTAAATGCTAAGATGTCTAATACCTAGAAATCTATTTTAGTAATGTTTGAAAAATATAAATACATTTAGAAAAACAATTAACTAGACCTATGGAAGCCATACATTGAAATCATATTACTAATCGATCCTGCTTCAAAATATTCACAAAGCAAAGAATTATGTATACAAACCACCTTGAGTTAGAATAGTTGGGCGAGAGGTTAATGCTTTATTCCAGTTTCTCTTTTTTATATATACATATATAATTTTGATAATTTCTTCATAGTCTGGAGATGTCTGTTTTGTCTGTTTCTAAATTTGTTGGTATAAAACTTTTCATAGCATTTTCTTGTGATATATTTAAATCTACACTTAATCTGTAGTTTTCTGTCTTACAATTTCTAAAAACTCTAAACATTCTCTTATCTTCTCTTTATCAGTCTTGCTAAAGGGATGTCTATTTTACTAGTTTTTTCAAAAATCTGCTTTTGATTTTGTTGATTTAATTGCTTATTTTTCTACTGCATTAATGTATGTTCTTCAACACAAATATTTATAACATCTTTATTTGTAATAATCCCAAATTAAAAACAACATCAGGCTTGATCAATGACTCCCTCATCATTGATGTTTCTATCTATCTCTCTCTCTTGTCCTCTCTCTGAAGCCAATAAAGATATATTTTTTAAAAAACACAAAAAACAACATGAATGTCCATCAATGAATTGTGGTATATTCAATGGAATACTACTCAGCAAAAAATGTACAAAATTGTGACACTCTAAATATGAATGAATCTCAAATTGTGGTAAAAGAAAGAAGCCAGCCAAGAAAGACTATATACTGTGTGAGTCCATTTATATAAAATTCTACAAAAATACAAATGGATCTACAGTAACAGAAAAAAGATCAGTGGTTGCCTGGGAACAGGAATGGAAGGATGAACTACAAAGGGGCATGAGGACACTTTGGAGTGAGGGAAATGTTTGTTCTCTTGATTGTGGTGACAGTTTCCTAGGTGTATACATATGTCAAAACTTATCAAATTGTAAAATTTAAATATGTAAAGTTAATTGTACGTCAATTATATCTTAATAAAGCTATTAAATAAGAGCCAAAAGCATAAAAACAGATGAGTTTATAGAGCAAGAACATAACTCGGCACAATTCTGCTTGATTAGCATAGCTCCTTGGTAAAAGAGAAATGCTTTCTGGTTTTTCTGGCTGCAGGGAACAAAGATCTGCTCAACCTATTTCAAGGAGTTTTCCTATAAATACACACCTCCAAGGACAAGGCACCTAAGTACAACAGGGCCTAATGACAACTGAAACTGGAAGGCAAGTCTTAGAAACAACTAATCTAATCATCTCTATTTGAAGATGTAAGATTTTTATTTTCCTAATTTTCCTGGTTATTCTGTTTTCCTCTACTCACTTTCTCTGTTCTCTCTCTTACCGATTGGCTTCCAATGCTCAGAGTTTTTATTCCTCTGTAACTTTTAACTTGCACATGATCATCAGGAACTCTCTAATTGCTGGGCTATCCGGTGCCTACCACCAACAAATACTTCTTTTCTTTGTTTCTTTGATTCAGTTTTCCAAGACAGGCCCCCTGATTGCCTAAATTTATCTTTTTATGCCATGCCATTGGTTAAAAGTGTTGACCAGCTCATGAACTGACTTCCCTTAGGCCAGACAGCCCATCCCTGGGTCCAAACAGCTGTGAGCAAGAGGCAGAAGGTTCACACATAGTTCAGAATACAACTGCTTTGGTAGCACAAACTCTAAGCAGGGCAGATTCCCCCAGAAGCAGCTATGAGGAGTGCAGCCAGTGCTTGACATCTCTAGTAAACTAATTTCATGCTGAAATTAAGTCATGAACTAGGTCCCTACAGGAAACTTGTGGGCCTCTTGTTGGTTATCACCTTATATGACCATGCTATGCAGGTTTCTGGCCAAAATAAGAATTTTGTTACTATTGCTGCTTGGGTTGAGATATTCTCAATTTTTTTAAGAATCTTCCCAGAATAGTCCTTTCCCTCTAGCTCTGGATTGTGCTCTACTCCTTGGTTGCTAAAGGACCTTTCCCTATAAAGGTAACATTTACTAAGTGCTATGCATCTGATCTGATCTTACAAGCATTCTCTTCATCCTTCCATTGGTTTCCAGGACCCAAGAAGTCCTACCCTTGTCCCTAACTTGTTTCCCTCTGTTTTCTGGCTTGAGGAATGTACACTAGACAGTAAAGGTTGGTTTGGCCCTTTGGTGAATCTTAGCTCCTTTACCTATTGTGGTCCAAACTAGAGTCTGATTTTATACTCTTATTTGGGAAAAACTGACCATTTGAAATTTCTGATTCTGCAATTAAAAAGAAAAAACAATTCACGGTTCCAATGTGACTACATGTCATGAGGCTCACCTAAAAATGAATATACAAATTAATCCTTCATGCATAAAAGGAAAGTCTTTAAGAGAGAAAACATCACCGTAAGGATTAGGTCCTGGGACCTAAGCTAAGTAGCTATATCTAGTACTTAATGTGGGATCAGTAATATTTAAGTATGACCTTTACTCTAAAAACAGAGGAGTCAGTGAAAGAGAGACTGCTTTTTCATTGCCAAGGTTGACAAAGTCTTAAGCAATTCTGGGAAGCTTTGCAGAGCTATAATCATAAATTCCTTTCCTATGAAATCATTGTTTATAATAACAATATAGTATATCTGGCTCTGTTACTATTGCTAAAGAAAACAAAACAAGAGTACTATTTGAAAATGAAAGAGAAAAAAAAAATCAGGTACCAAAAAGGTTAATGCTGTTTTGCACCAAACATATCAGCTTATAACTATAATTCTATCATCATTTTTATTTAACTGAGAGAAAAATATGGATGCTACCAAGAGTTTTGTACTTGGCTCAAAGTCACTTTATCTCAAACAAGTTATAATTCTTAATAATTTCAATTATCCACAGAGATAATTCTTCTATTAAGCTGGCCTCTCAGTTCTTAGACTCCCTTTCCTACAATAACCTTGCTCTCTGCGCTGCTTCAACTTGTTACTGCCATGGTACCCTAGACCTTGTCTTTAGTCTTTACTATAACTACACTCCTCCACCTGATTACTACCCTCTATCTTTTCAGATCATTCTCTCCAATATTCCAGTTCCATTAATTTTTCAAGCTCACCAGGCATGTGGATGCATTGAACCTAGTACCTCTGCACTATCGCTCATCCCCTCACATCTTCAGTCCCAGGAAATTTGAGGAAATAGTCCATACTTAAACAATTTTTCACTCTTTCCTCAAATTTCCAACATTTCCTTACTCTCTGCTAATAGCCTTACTTCTTATTCCCTCCATCACATCCTCCAAGCTATTGGCATCTGAACTCATAAACATTTACTTTCCCACCATCTAGGATCTTCTCCTCAGGAATGTATGCAATGTATAAATTCCTTTCTTTTAACTCCAAAGGATTCTCAGATCTACCTTAAGTTTATTCAAGAGCCCCTAATTAAAAGAGTGGTCTGTTTTTATATCACATTCCCATGAGTTAAAGGAAGGTGGTAAGACACAAAGGAACATTGGAGGGATATTTAATCTATTTCACCTAAAAAACTGAGTAAGTTTTGTGGAACAGTGTCCAATTAAAAAGGTATATATCGAGAGCTGATTCCAGGTCTACCTCTGGGCAAATTTAGGAGAAATGTTGTTTGGTCTGATGTCAAATATAACCCTATAAGTTATGTCTTAATTACAAAGGCAAAAATATACCCTTTAACCGTAGAAAAAACTGCCTGTCAGCACTTTCATCAAATGATTGAATTTATCATCACTAGTAATGGGACCCACCTGACATTAAACACCTCCTGATGTGAGATAACATAAATTGCACACTATGACCTAAGAAATACCCTTGCCAAATATGTTTAATCTCAACTACTCAAGTATCTAGTAACTTGCAGTTTATAGGAAACACAAGGTCTAGGAGCAGAAATAAATACAATTTAATAACTCAGAATTAGGGCATTCTTCAGGACAACTGGCTTGGTTTCTTTTAAAAAAACAATCAAAATTATCCAGGGTGGACAGTAAAAATTAAAAGTTTTAGGTTAAAAGATACCAAAGGTAGTTAAAAGCCAACTGCAATAGGCATCATTGATAGGTTCGTGGTTCAAAAACAAACTACTGTAAATCAAATCTTTACTTAAAGTCATCGATAGATTCTGCAACTTTATTGAAGTATAACAAAACTAATTTTACCATAGGCTAATTGTTACAAACAAGAGTTAAATTCCTACGACATCTCTTCATCATCAACATTATACAAAAAGCAGTGGTGCCTGGCTGGCATAGCTCAGTGGTTGAGCATCGACCTATGAAACTGGAGGTCATGGTTTAATTCCTGGTCAGGGCACATGCCCCGGTTGCAGGCTCAATCCCCAGCACGCAGGAGGCGGCTGATCAATGACTCCCACCATTGATGTTTCTATCTCTCTCTCCCTCCCCCTTCCTCTCTCTGAAATCAATAAAAACGTATTTAAAAAAAAAAAAGCTGTGGTACATTTGTTCTGGCCACCATGGCCAGAAGAACACCTAAGGAACTAACAGTAAAGGTAGAAAAGGATCCTATTGTACAGGACAAGGCCTGACAAGCTAGCCCAAGAATTACAGCTCCCCCTGAAGTCCTGTAGAAAAACAAAGCAAACCAGTCACACTCCGGTCAAGCATAACCCCATTACTCATTGTAAGACATTGTGTTTAAATCATCCCTTTTATGTTACTAAGGGTCCCCCCCCTTGTTTCATGTTACAAAAGTTGACAACCTAACAAATTATCAAATTATTAGAAGCCCCCTTTACCATACTTGCCTTTGTAGTTACTGAGTATAAAATGTGGGAAGAACTGAGGGTCAGGGCTGCAGTTCGGCTCTTACATGGGTGAGATGCTGCAACTGTAGCCTCTGGCCAGCTAATAAAGGCTCCAAAATTCAAACACAAACTCTGGTGGTCGTCTGTCGCAGGTCACACCAGAACACATTTACACAGTGGAATACTACGCAGATGTAAAAAAGAAGGAACTCTTACCCCTTTGTGACAGCATGGGTGGACCTGGAGATTATTATGCTACTCGAAATAAGCCAGTCAGAGAAAGACAAATACCATATGATCTCACTAATATGTGGAATCTAATGAACAAAATAAACTGATGAACAAGATAAGAATCAGAGGCATGGATACATGGAACAGACAGGCAAATGTCAGATGGGAAGGGGCTGGGGGAACTAGATAAAAGGTGAAGAGATTAGCCAAAGAATATATATGCATAGCCCATGGACACAGACAACAGTGTGGTGAAGGCCAGGGGAGGGGGTTGCTGGGTGGAGGTGGGTAAGGGCAGGGAAAACGGGGGACATCTGTAATCGCGTAAACAATAAAAAGAAACAGCAGTACTTAAGGGGAAAAAAAATTTAAAAGGACAACTCATTTTGGCTAAAGTTCAATTAAATTACATTAAATACATTTAATACAATTCAATTAAGCATAGTTTATCTCAGAAAAAGAACATTATAACAAAACAATATTATTCAAGGACCCCGCTATAGATACAAAAGGGCACCTTGGGGACAACTGGGGAAATATATTGACTTTATATTAAGTGATATTAGAAAATAATTTTCTTAGGTGTGATAAAGGTTTTCCGGTTATGTAGAACAATATGTTCACAGGAGATGTATAGTCAAAGTATTTAGAGGTAAAGTGTCTTCATGTCTACAACATATGGTTCTGACAAAAACAAAACAAACAAAAACCAAACAGACACATATATGTGTATGTACACAACAAACATATAAATAAAATATGACAGATAATTTTTAAATCTAGGTGATGGGCATATGGTGTGATTCTGTACTCTTTTTTTTGGTTAATCTTTTCTGTTTAGAATGTTCAGAATAAGAAACTAGTAGGGGGCCCGGCCGGGGGTGGCTCAGAGATCGAGCCTTGACCCTGGGATTCCAGGCAATCTGGGTTCGATTCCCAGTCAGGGCACATGCCCCAGTTGCGGGCTCGATCAATGACTCTCTCATCATTGATGTTTTCTATCTCTCTCTTTCCCTCCCCTTTCCTCTCTCTGAAATAAATAAAGATATATTAAAAAAAAAAGGAAAGAAAGAAAGAAAGGAAGGAAGGGAGGGAGGGAGGGAGGGAGGGAGGGAGGGAGAGAGAGAGAGAGAGAGAGAGGAAGAGAGGAAGAGAGGAAGAGAGGAAGAGAGGAAGAGAGAAGAGAGGAAGAGAGGAAGAGAGGAAGAGAGGAAGAGAGGAAGAGAGGAAGAGAGGAAGAGAGGAAGAGAGGAAGAGAGGAAGAGAGGAAGAGAGGAAGAGAGGAAGAAAGAAAGAAAGAAAGAAAGAAAGAAAGAAAGAAAGAAAGAAAGAAGAAGAAAGAAAGAAAGAAAGAAAGAAAGAAAGAAGAAAAGAAAGAAAGAAGAAAGAAAGAAAGAAAGAAAGAAGGAAGAAAGAAAGAAAGAAAGGAAAGAAGGAAGGAAGGAAGGAAGGAAGGAAAGGAAGAAAGGAAGGAAGGAAAGGAAGGAAAGGAAAGGAAAGAGAAAGAAAGAAAGAAAGAAAGAAAGAAAAAAGAAAGAAAGAAAGAAAAAGAAAGAAAGAAGAAAGAAAGAAAGGAAAGAAAGAAAGAAAGAAAGAAAGAAAGAAAGAAAGAAAGAAAGAAAGAAAGAAAGAAAGAAAGAAGAAAGAAGAAAGAAAAAGAAAGAAAGGAAGGAAGGAAGGAAGGAAGGAAAGGAAGGAAGGAAGGAAGGAAGGAGGAAGGAAGGAAGGAAGGAAGGAAGGGAAGGAAGGAAGGAAGAAAGAAAGGGAAGAAGGAGGAGAAGGAAGGAAGGAGAAACTAGTAGGGGGCAGGTAGACATGTGTAGCCAAACCCTACACATCTGTAACAGTCCATTTTGTGTTTTACCTTCCTCTTGAAGGCTTTCTTGCTGATTACAGGACAAACTGAGTTCTCTTTCCGAATTTCCCTGGTACTTTTACTATGCATTTAGCACTTAATTAACATTCTACATTGTACCTAGTCTGAATAAATACATTATGAATTCCCAGAGGACAACGTGTAAGGTTCCTGTAGGGGAGTACAATAACAGGATACAGAGATATAGAAATTAAACGGCTGAATTATGAGATTATGGCCCGCCTTTAGTAGGCAGAAAATATTGTTAAATTGATAACAAGATACAACTGTGAGTGATGAGGGCCTACACTAGAATGGTAGCAAGAAAAATGGCACGTCCTGGGGACTATGGGAAGCGTTTACACGCCTGGCTTTCACAAAGAGCCGTCCAAGCCCGCACAGCTTTGCACATCGCCGAGCTTTGCAACAGCACAGCTCTCCCCTCGGAGCTGGGGCGAACTTAGGAGCGACGGTGACTCGAAGTAGAATCGTGCCTGGCAGACGCTCACTTTCAACCTTCACTCGCTGAGCCAACTGTATTTAGACAGGCTCATGTTGCAACCCGATTTCCAAGGACATTCTCCACATCCGTACCCGCGGGCAGAAATAAATAGCCTCGGTGATATTCGGAAAGGTCGAATTTACCTACGCGATTCCATCCCCCCGCTCGTTTACTTGGCTGAAGCACAGACATCCTTTCGCTTTAGGTCCAGCGTTTGACAGTAAACTGTACGTTGAACCCTTACAGCACGAAACTACTTATTTGGGTTTGACAGGTTTTCCCGGAGACATCAAGGTTGAAATCCAGGCTGACTTTTCGCCCTAACCCGGGGCCGTGCCCTCTCACCCAGATTCCCGGCCTGCCGCGCGCCCGCTCCCCCGCCCCACCCCCGACTCCTCTTGCCTCACCCCCACCCCCACCCCCAGGCCCCTCCCTTCCCTCCCACGGCGCGGGCGCGCCCTCCCAGCCCCCGCGTCCCGCTGCCAAGCAGCCTCCCGGGCCCCCTCTCCACGCCGCCGTCAGCCCGCCGGGAGGGCACGTGGTCTGATCTCAGAGGATCAGATGGAAGCGAAGCGTTTTCAGGGACCACCCTTCGGAACTGTCAGGCCCCAGAGGCGCATTACAGCCCGTCCCAAGGTCGCCGGGTCAGCGCAGGCCAGGTCCCGGAGCGAGAGGCTGCGGGCCAAGCGGCGCACGCGTCCCCTCCGGGCCTTTTCCCTCCAGCTACTTTCTTTGGGTGCTCCGCCCCCTCCCTGGTTCCGCCTCGGATTATCTCGGAGGGCGGGGCCATCCGGGTTCCGCGAGCCCGACGCCCGCAGAGCCTAATATAGTCTCGCTCTGCGCGCTGGGAGGAGGACCGAGTCGTCGGGCTGCGGATGAACATGGCAGCTGCGTTGTTGAGGCGGAGCCGCGGGGTGAGAGGGAGAGCAGGGCTGGGGAGGAGGGGTGTTTGGGGTGCGGGCATGCGCCGGAGATAGGCGTTGAGAGGGGGCCTGGGGGGCAGGAAGCGGTGGGGAGGCAGGAGCCCGCCTCGGGACGCCTTCGGCCTGGCACCCCTGCTGTGACTGCGGGCGGGGATCCGGACCCTGGCCTTGCTTTCAGGCTCCACCCCTCCTCCCACGGTGGGTTTTGACTTCCCGTGTCCTCTCGGCAACTGCCCCTCTACAGTGGCGTCCACTTTTTAGAATATCCTTTTTATTTCTTTGGCCTGGGACTCTGCACGTATTTCCCCAGGAACCCCACCCTTTCCCAAAACGAACCTGTCTGGATTGGGCGCGCCTGTTTTTGCGGAACTGGCATAACAACTCCTCGAGCAGCTCTCTGTCCCCAGCCCAAAAAGGAAATCTTAAAGTAAACGTCATACTGCAATTGATGTATACTAGAAAATGCACAGTTCAGATAGTGTGATCTTGGGGGCCTGCGAAGTCACGGGGAAAAGGAAAGTGGATGCTTAATACGTTTAATAAGCTTTGGGTTTTGCGATATAGAGGAAGATGTTTCCATGTTACGTACCTTTAAAAAAAAAAAAAAGGAAAAGGAAAAACCTACTGCAGAATTCTCCTTGAAGTTTGTCTATATATTCTAGTGTTGTGTTGCACAGATTCTAAATTGTCTCAGTCACTAGATGCATTTTGCTATCTTAAATATTATTGGTATATTCACACAACTCAGTTATAAAATGTCATTTATAATTGAGTTAAGAAAGTTATGTTCTTGACCAAAAAAGTAGCAGTGTTAGAACTTAGAATAATTCTAATGGATTGTTGCCCCATATTTGTCATTGCTGTATAAATTAATCGGCTCTGAAGGCAGAAATTGGGGGATTTTAAAAATGACTTTTAACTGTGACACCAGAAAAAAAAGATTTCTCAATCTCTCCAAAGAAGGATATAGAAGAACCCAATCCAGAAAACTTCTGCCCTGTATCTTTTCATTGACATTCCCGTAAAGCTAAGACTCATATTCCTAAGAAATATGCAGAAGTGTTTGATTATAGTTGTGCTGTTATTGCAAAGTTGATGCTTGATTAAAGTTGCTCTCTTTGGAGATTTGCAATTCTATTGCTCTGGGCAGAGAACCCAATGTATGCTCCCAAGACATCATCCGATTTTAATCATCTCAACAAATTATAATTCCTTTTCAAACCCCATTTTCTAGGTTTGAAAAGAAATTACAAGAAGTTTGGAACCAATCCAAGGTCTCAAAAATATTGTGGAATGTCAACTCAAACTCAACTTGAGTTAGCAATTCTAAGTCCAAATAACATAATATTTCTGTATCTAATGTCTACTAAGCCACCTCTAAATGATGAACATTATTATATAATTAACAGGTAGATGGGCATTGTTCCCTGGCTGCATCTACCTTTGTACTTTGTTTTATATAAAATGTTTTTCAAAAAAATCACATTAACTTTTTGTAAGTTATTTAAAATCTAATATACCCTATTTAAAGTCTCTCAGAAGGTCCTAGCTGGTTTGGCTCAGTGCTTAGAGCATCAGTCCTTGGACTGAAGGGTCCTGGGTTTAATTCTAGCTTACCTTGGTTGCAGGCGGGAGGCAACCAATTGATGTCTTTCTCTCACAGTGATGTTTCTCTCTCTCTCCTTTCCACTCTCTGAAAAGTAATGGAAAAAATATCGTTGAGTTCGGATTAAATCAAGTCTCTCAGAAGACCACTTTACATTTTTTTGTGAGGTCTAGTTTTTGTATAGTGGTGTCTGGACACACGTTTAGAAAAGTTTTTTGGTCTGATTTTTGTGGGATGTTTTTCTTTATAGGACCTAATAACCAGTTAAGAGACTTGAAACTGAAAGAGTGGTATAATGAGGTGGTTGATGGCATAAGCTTTTAGTTTGGTTGATAGTAAATGTTAGAGTTAGAATCTTGCTTCCACCAACTAATAGCAAGCGTGACTTTGGCCAATTTTACTTGACCTTTCTGAGCCTCAGTTTCTTCATGTGCAAAATAGGAGTAAATATAGTGCCTTAATCCTAGGTTTGACCTAGAGAATCAGAATTAATATGTGGAATGTGATTGTAAACAAGAATAGGTTTGGTCTGTGACATCTGGATAATGAGGATCAGAGAAACCATGTTTTACTTCCAAAATAAAATGAATGAAAATTGCAAGGAAATGTGAATTTTCATATTCTGTAATTACTTTTTCAAAATTGTAGTATAAAGTATATTGTTTTTTAAAAGGGCTGTTTAAATTAAGATATTTTACAATCTGTATTGTCACTTTAAATGTGGGTGATTCTCTTCATAAGTTAAAATTGTCATCTACAAAGTGGTCAGGTTCTTTTTTAAGTTCAGTTCTTGATCTTTTAGTATATTTTTCAGTTTCTCTTTTCTTCATTGTCTAACTAACTGAAATTACCTAGGAATTTCAGAATTCCATCAGAATTCTTTGAAATATAGATTGTGTAATTTTGGCCATCTGCAAACATTTACTCAGGTGTTATGGGGTTTTCAATTTGCTAACTTTTAACAAATACAAGTGATTACTTTTGTGTACAAACTGTCATGAGTATTAAAATGGAACAATAAGTATATATGTGATTATATTTTTAATATATCCCTTTGAAAAAATAAGCGTATACATATTTCAGATATTAAGACAAGTAGTATATTAATAGTTTAGAACAGAACTGGCAAGCTTAAAGTAAAGGGACAGATAGTACATATTGGCTCTGTGGACCATATATGGTCCCTGTGGCAACTGTACGACTTTGGTGTGGAAGCAGCAATTGAAAATATGGTGTAGCTATATTCCAATAAAATGTAATTTACAAAATTGGTGGCTACCATAGTGTACTGACCTCTGGCTTAGAACATTCTAAGAATGCTTATAGACAACAGCAGAAAATAAAGAACATGGTTTTACGCTATTTTGGTTAGTGAAATTGAGTAAGGTATCTTAGATCTTACAAGTGGAGGATTCCCAGAGGCAAACCTGGGAGGCTCACAGGGACAGGGGATCAAAGTTGATGGACAGGGCAACTCTTGCACACAGCACAATACTATCCTATTGTTGCCATTGCCTCTACTTGATCACAAGTGTTCTAGAGCTTGTAGGTGAGATTTCCAGAATAGTAGTTCTAAGTCAGCTACTACTCCTGACCGTTATTTGCCTTGTAAACACTCCACTTTAGTAATGTAAATACTACTGATTAGTTTTATTTTCATTGTTTAAAACAATTTCCTTTTTGATAGGTGTTCAAATATCTGGTAATTGGCTTATTTAATATAGAAATTCAATTATAGTTGAAGGTATTTAAGTAATGACTTAAAAAACTCTGCTCTTCAAGAGGAAGACAAACAACCCAATTAAGAAATGGGCAAAGGACTTGAATAGACACTTCTCCAAAGAGGACATACAGATGGCCAAGAGACACTTGAGAAAATGCTCAACGTTGATAATCATCAGAGAGATGCAAATTAAAACCACAATGAGGTATCACTTTACACCTGTCAGAATGCCTGCCATCAACAAACGACAAGTGCTGGCGAGGGTGTGGAGAAAGGGGAACCCTGGTAAACTGCTGGTGGGAATGCAGACTGGTGCAACCACTATGGAAAACAGTATGGAGTTTCCTCAAAAAATTAGAAGTGGAGCTGCCTTTTGACCCAGTGATTCCACTCCTGGGAATGTATCCTAAGAATCCTGAAACACTAATCAGAAAGAATATATGTACCCCAATGCTCATAGCACCACAGTTTACAATAGCTAAGATCTGGAAACAGCCCAAGTGCCCATCAGTAGATGAGTGGATAAAAAAGCTGTGGGACATTTACACCATGGAATACTACGCAGCTGTAAAGAAGAAGTATCTCATACCATTTGGGATAGTATGGATGGACCTGGAGAAAATTATGCTAAGTGAAATAAGCCAGGCAGAGAAAGATAAACATCACATGATCTCGCTTATATGTGGAATCTAAAGAACTTAATAAACTGATGAACGGGATAGATTCAATGACATGGAGGCATAGATGAGACTGACGAATGTCAGAGGGATGGAGGAGGGCGGGTGGGTGGAGGAGGAGAGAGTACTCAAGAATTTATATGCATATATGCACAACCCAAGGACACGGACAATGGTGGGGAGAGGGACTGGGGTGGGGGATGGGACGGGGTGGAATGGGTCATTGGGGAGAAAAAGAGACATCTGTAATATTTTAAACAAAAATAAAATTAAACTCTTAGTTAAACAAGTTGCTGTACTCATTTGTAATTGTCAGTGTTGTCTTATTTGATTGTTTAAATTATCAAATTTTAATAAAAATCTTCTCCACAGGTCCTGAGAAGTCTTTCTCACTTTGACTGGAGATCACAACATACAAAAGCTGCCCTGCAACATAAACAAGGATTGGGATTTAGCTTTGGTATATATTTTGTTCTGTCTTTTGACTTTAAGCTTAAATTATTATGTATATGCAGCTCTCTCTATATATTTGTCTGGAATATGTTTATTAAAAAATCTTAGTAATGTCTGTCAATGAATAGAATCAATCACCATCCACAGATTGTCCAGTTAGTCACACTCATTTTTCCTGATCTCATCTTTTTCTTTAGCATAATTGCCGTACCCATAGATCTGTGGTAGCAGCATACATATATTCCTGCTTTTCTTTCTAAGTATGTAGCACAAAATAAATAATTTTTTTATGTATATCAGAGTTACTGATACATAAGAGCAGACTTCAAATTAGGAATCTGAATGCAATAAATACTTCTTAAACATTTATTAGACAAACAATGCTAAGTGCCTGCTAATAAGTCAAAGTCTGTTTTAGCCTTAATATATCTGGATTGTAGTCTTGGTGTTAGTAGATGTGGTTCTCAGTTCTGGGATCAGGGATCCGTGTGGTGTTGGAGCAAAAAGGAATATGATTTACCCTCCCTTCTGCTCTCTAAAATGAAGATCCTGGGCCCTGACCGGTATGACTCAGTTGGAGTGTCTTCCCAAACACTGAAAGGTGGTGGTTCAATTCCCAATCAAGGCACATACCCAGGTTGTGAGTTTAATACCCCGGTCTTGGCATGTGTGAGAGACAGCTGATCGATATTTCTCTCTCTCCCTTCCTCTCTCTAAAATCCATTTTTAAAAAGTAATTAGAAATATTATATTTTTTAAAAGGCAGCTAAGATAATTAACTCACACCCAGGTACAAATAACAAACTCAGAGCTCTTTAGGGTTATTTTATTTTTGTTATTTTTTAAGATTGTTAGCTTCTTTAGGAAGTTCTTAAAAATAGAATTAAATGAAAAATTTCCAGTGATGTGAGGATAGCAGTTTGGAGTACTGGATCTTCTTAATTCCTTGTTCAGATGTTAGCATAGATTTGGTATGATTGCTATCTAGTTTGTCACAGATTGTTAAGAGTCTAGCAGGAGAAATCTGTAGTGGTTTGCTGAGTGACAGAGGATGAGATAGATACAAATATTTAGGAAGGAGAGTGTGAAGCTCAAGAAAAGGAGTAGGGATAACACCTATGACCAGTTGCATTTGGTTCTTGATGTATAAAAGGGGGATAATATCTACAATGCGGTGTTTATTTGAAGATTAAATTTTATATGTAAAGTTCCTAGCACTTAGTGGCTGGATCAGTGTAGGTTCTCAATAATAGATCCCTGCCTTCTCTACCCTTTACCCACCCATAACCTTGATATGAACTGTTATAAGGTAGAGAACACTGAGCTGAAACTCTTAAGTCTATTTTTACTGCTAATTTGTTGTAAGTCTACGGGGCTATTATTTCCCCAATTTGGGCTTTTGTTTCCTTGTCTTTAAAATGAAATTTGAACTTAGGCTATTTGATTTAGCACCAGAATTCTAGTGTCTTGTTACATTTTACATTTCATATCCCTATAAAAATGATTATTATAATCTTAAACATTCTGTTTATTCCTACCTCTGTGCTTTTGCTTTCATTCTCTTGCCCCAAATACCCTATATCTCTTTTAAATTTTACCTATCCTTTGAGGTTGGATGCAATCACATTAAAAACCCTGTGATAGTGTGGATTTGAAAAAATGCAATAGTGAGTGGCTTCTGTCCTCAGTCCAGCCACCATATTCATTTCATTAATTTTATAATAACAACCCCATATTTATGTAATTGCATTGTTTGGAAACTACTTATAGCATTACAGCTGTTTTATGTTACTACTTTTTAAGACACCTTCCCACCACTTCTATCACTTGCTTTTTGCTGATTTATGAACTTAAAATTCTGAGTTTAAAGGAGGAGAAAAATTGAGGTTAAGGTATTGATATTCCTATGTATATTTTGGAACAAATTTTACTGGTTTGTGGTCACTGAGCACATCCCATCTCCCTAGGGCATGTTTCATTTCTGTGGTACTAAACATTTGATAAATCTGCTTAGAAAGTAGTTAAAAGTTAAAAATTTTTAGACCAAGTAGATAAAAGCCCAAGTTTATATCTATTATTTGTAAAAGCTAGAAATCTTACCTACTTTCATTGGCATATATTTCTTTATAATATACAATGAAATCTTGATTAGTTAGAAAGTTCATTTTTAGCCTTTGACTGTCGGGTTAATCAGGGGTTAAAAATCTTCATTATAAGCATAAATTTCCACATACTGATTCCATAGGGCTTTTTCCCTCAAGTCATTGTCCTATTTTAATGTTTTCTAAATAACTTTCCCTTTAGAGTTCACTGAACAGCAGAAAGAATTTCAAGCTACTGCTCGTAAATTTGCTAGGGAGGAAATAATCCCGGTTGCTGCAGAATATGATAAAACTGGCGAGGTAGGTATCTCTGTGTTTGTTCCTATGTAGAGCTTCTGCGTCTCCTGAGCTTGGTAGAGTGGCCTAACATAGTAGGTGTCCTGTAGGGTCCAGTGTCATAGTTCCCCTGTTCACCTGAGCTGGGCACTCCAAGTGATCCCCCAACCCCCATGTGGGCTGTGTACACCTCCTGTTGTAGGTGAGCCTTGATTGCGGTTGGCATGTTAGTGGGAGGGATTTACCCCCAGGTCAATTGGCTGCAAGGACTGGCTACTACTATCATGGAGGATCAGCTGTGTAGGGATCCACCCCAAAGAGCAGGACTGACTTCAGCAGGGCACTGGTGCTCATGAGTCCACCGCTTGAGTGTGTCACTTATGGAAGTGGTTGGTTGGTGCTTTGGTGTGGTCTGAAGGTGTCCACCAGGTGTGCTAGCTCTGGGGCCTTGCTGGAGGTACAGACCATGGCTAGCTGCCCCCTGTGTTCTGCCCAGGGCTACCCAGCATGAGCTGCAGAGTGATTTGCAGATGGCTGCTACTTGTGCTGGGCTTAGAGGTGCCCAGGTTAGGCCAGCTATGAACCAAGTCTGAACCAAGGCCAGCTGCCACTAGTGCCAGTCCTTGGACCACTTAGAGAGAGGGTACAGGGCTCACTGAGGCCAGATGCAGTTTGTTGGAGAGATTTTTAAGGAAGTTTGAAGCATGAGCTGAGACAGGCCATTCATATGGAAAAGCCACTGGAAACACCTTGGGTGGGCCAGAAAGTTGGGTGCAGTGGGGTCTCAGAGTATCACTAGGGTGGGGCAAACAGTGATAGCCAGGTTAGTGAATACTCCTATATGTCACCCACCTGCCAGCTCTGTGCGGGGAGGGCTCATAAAAGGAACGATGGCCTCTGCCAGCACTTCTGTCTGTTAGAAGGCTACCTGTCCAGCTCTTGCACTGATGCCAGGCACTTCAGTTCTTCCCCATGTGTCCTTGGTGCCTTTTGAGCTACTGCCCCAGTGCTGCAGCTCAGAGCAAGTAAGTCCATGTGTAGGCCCTTTCAGAAGTACTGCCTGGGACTCCAATAGCCCTCTGTGTCTCTCAGCCTCAATCTCCACTGGTTTTTAAGGCCAGAAGTTATGGGGACTTTTCTTCCTGGCGCTGGAACTGTGGGCTGGGGCTGGGACCCCCTCACTCCTCATGGAGCACTTCCGTGGCCAAGATATCCCTTCTAGATTTTATCTGCCATACATAGGTGTGGGACCAACCCATTCTGGGTCTCGGCCTCTCCTACCAGTTTTGATGTGGCTTCATCTTTAAATCCCTAGTTATAGGACTTCCGTTCTGCTGAATTGCAGGTGATTGTGAATTATGGTTGCTCTGTAGTTTAGTTGTAATTTTGATGTGGTTGTGGGAGGATGCGAGTACCACATTTACCTACTCTGCCATCTTGACCAGAAGCCTCTATACACTTTAAGGAGAGAAAAATCTTTTATATTTTTTACAAGACTACATAACCAAATTAACTAGATTTTTAAATGTAAATAACTGGCTTTTTTTCATCTTTTTTTCTTTTTCTTTTAGTATCCTGTCCCCATAATTAAAAGAGCCTGGGAACTTGGTTTAATGAATACACACATTCCAGAAAGTTGTGGTAAGCTTTCTTCACATCTTTAATCCTAGAATGCATATGAACAAGAAAAATTGTGAAACTCGACTCAGCCATTCTTTCAAATATTTATTACCATTAAATATTGGCTTTCTACCCTTGTCTCCCTGTTCAGACTTCAGTATTTGCCTGCTTCTAGAAGCCATGTATTCAACACCTAGAGGCATTTTTCCTTCTTTACAACAGGTTCCAAACTTAACTTGATCCTAAACCTTGGTAACTTCTCTCTCTAAAGTTCAGTTTTTTGCATTTTAATTCTACCTTTGAGTTTACGTTTTTTTAAGACGTTTCTCGTTTTTCCTGTGAGGTTTTCATTCCTCAGGTTAAAGGGGCAAAGTTTTAGCAGAGTGGAATAAAGTTTTTACAAAAGTTGAAGCAGGAAGATAGGTCCATATTACAAATAGCAAGATAATTTTTTTTTAATTTTAAAACTTTAGAGAAGTATAATTTCTTGGGTTACAGATATTGTATTTGCAAATTTGCTTTTAAAACTATTAGATGAACTATTTTAATTATTTCTGATTAGGTCATATTTGAAGTAATTAAAATAACTCACCTTTATTTCAACTGAGTTGTACTACATATTATAATGGACTTTTAAAATATTTTGATACCGTAGGAGGCCTTGGACTTGGAACTTTTGATGCCTGTTTAATTACTGAAGAATTGGCTTATGGGTGTACAGGAATTCAGACTGCTATTGAAGCAAATTCTTTGGGGGTAAGTTACTTAGAAAATTGTGTAACTCAGCTATTGTTAATGAGAAAGTGCTACTAGGTTAGGTTAGTTGGTAGAACACTATTTTCTTTTATATGGAACACAAAATTCTGCAGTGAAGCCTATATTTTTTATTCCAAAAGCTTATTATTCTGACCTTGTCTCCAGTGCTTGGAGTCCTAGCTATCCCTGTGGGGAAACTGTACACTTTGGCTGCTGCTTCAGTCACAATTCTTAGGTAAGAGCAAGGCTAAAATCCAGCGTTCAGGAGAAGGATCTTGATGGCTTGCTGCCACTGCTGGCAATGCTAAAATTTAGTGAACAATTCCTAGGAGGCCTGATCATATATACCACATTATTTATCCTAAATTTAATTCTTTACATATTATATACCAAGTCCTATATAATTTAATTTTGTGAAAATACTTGGATTAACAGATTTATTTTCTTACTTTAGCTTTCCAATTTAGGGGCAGAATAAAGGCCAGTTCTTTAGACTTACCCATTCAGGGAAAATAGTTCTCTATTTTTAAACTGTAGTATGTTTGTTTTTACATATCTAATAAAAATATCTTGCTATTTTTTAATGTCACTTTTTTTGATAGCAAATGCCTGTTATTATTGCTGGAAATGATCAACAAAAAAAGAAATATTTGGGGAGGATGACTGAAGAGCCATTGATGTGTGTGAGTATGTGCAGCTGCTGCTTTATTTCACATTTAAAGAAGCGAACAGGGTGCTATTTCTCCTTTTCAAGCTATATGTATACATTGGGCTATAGTGCATTAAGACAGAAGTTACCAACATATTTAGGTACAGTTATATTTCTGGTATGCCAAGAAAGTGTCATAATACTTACTCTTGGTTATTTCCAGGTGAAAGATATCTACTTACGATGTATCTTGGGTGCCAGAATAGTGCATAATAACCCCCTAGCTTATTTCCAGATGAGAAATATCTACTTAATGGAGCACTCTGCAGTTCCAGAAACTGAGTGGCTGTGCCAGAAATTCAGATTGAATGTATCGTAGTAGGTGTTTGAACTAGTAGCCTTTTGAACTAGTAGCCTTTTGAACTAGTAAGAAATTAATGTGTATGAAACAATATCAGTTTAGCCCAGCCGGCGTGGCTCGGTGGTTGAGCATTGACCTATGATCCAAGGGATCGTGATTCAATTCCTGATCAGGGCACATTCCCAGGTTGCGGGCTTGATCCCCAATGGGGGGCGTGCAGGAGGCAACCGATCAATGACTCTCATCATTGATGTTTCTAGCTCTCTCTCCCCCATCCCTTCCTCTCTGAAATCAATAAAGATATATTTTTTTTAAAAAAAGGTATCAATTTATTTGTTGAATGAATAACTTGGGAAGAGTTTATAGATTAATTCCCTGAGAGCTACTCAACAGATGTTTAAATTGGGTATTTTTTTTTTAAACTATTTTTATACATATATACACTTACATACCAAGGTTTTATTCGGAAAGTGTTTTTACTTAAGAATTTTTACTTTTTTTTTAATTCAAATTTTAATCTAGGTTGTGATTGTGATACTGAAATACAGTAAATTATTACTAGAATTGAGCTAATTTGGGGAAATGGTCTGAAAGAGTAGAAAGTAATATTTGAAAACTAATGTTTTTTATTTATTTAGGTACCTAAATTTGGGCAAACTGCTTAATAAAGACATTTATGCATGTTTCTTTAATGGTAATTTTTTTTCAATAAGTAAGGGTTTACTAAAAGGCTAATTCTCAGTATTATCTGTTTTGTGAAGTATCTAGAACCTTATACTGTAACATATGTAATATTAGAAATTTGCAATAAGTTATAGAATATAGATGCTTAGGAAAACCTATCTTATTGCACTGATAAGAATATTTGTAATTATCTTATTAGATATATATAGGTATTTCTAGAATATTAGAGTATTTAAAAGCATTTCAACTACTTTAAACATTTTTGGTAGTTTTATTAGATATTAATACCTTCAATATATGTAGAAATACTTTTACTATAGTCCCTAAGCTTTTATTACTTCTGAATTAATAAAGGTTTAATGCACATTTTCTGCCTTCTAGTGTGTACTAGCAATAGATCTACTCAAAATATGAAGCCAAGGGTAAAAATGAAAATAGTAATTTATAATTATATCAATATATGTTACTATTTTATTTTATTAATTTTAAGTTTTGTTAACTTACAGAGTCAGTTAATTGTTTAACTCCCAGTAAATATTTATAAAATTGTACTATATATAATACTGTATTTTATTCAAACTTTAAAAAAAATATTTTTTAACTTTTCTGATTGTAAAAATAGTATAGAAGATTTAGAAAGGTATGAAGAACAAAAACATCTATAGTCCCTCAGATATAAAGTTAACTGGTATTACTGTCTTACTATATTCTCTCAGATTTTTAATACATATAAATGTGTTTTTAACAATTAGGATAACATTATATGTGCAGTTATATTCTTTATAACACCATGAATATTTTCTTATATTTCTTTTTAAATATTGTGATATTTATTACTATATAATATGCCTATTGATGTATTATAAATTATTTCACTATCCCCTATTGTTGAATATTTAAATTCTTTAGAGTTTTGCTTTTAAAAGTAATGTCATTTTAAAAATTGATACAGAAAAAGTTGATATGTTTTTGGATTTAACTTTACAGTACAGATATATTGTTATTGTATATTCATAAGACTTAATGTCTTACCTGATCACATGTCAGGTATACTCTTTCTGACAAGTGAGTGCGGAGATAAATAAGGGCAACACCATAATTATTTTTAATACCATGTCATGCAAAAATTTTTCCAAAAATTGAAACTAATTATATTATTGTATATATATTATATATCAAATATTAAAATAATTAATGAGTTTGGGTTAGCTCTTTTAAACAGTATATACCTAAAATATATGCAGTATTAAGCGATTGGAAACAAGTATTAGACTATTAGAACAAGCTTTTATGGGTAAGATATTCAGTAAACCCATTTGTCCAAACATGGTCTTAGAACCTAGACGACTTCTAGGTAAAAAGCCTAATAATGGCAAAGAAAACTCTTGTCATAAATTCACACATTTCTAATGAAGCTAGGAAGTAGCTGGCATGTAACTGAAACAGCACTGAACTTGGGGTCCCAAGATCTGGCTTCAGGTCTTGGCTCAGCCGTATAACAGTAATGGAATCTTACACAGTCTCTTCAGCTTAAAGTCTGTTCTGAAAATAGGGAGTATAATATCTAAAAGGAATAGTAAGGATAAAACCAAATGCTTATGTTTTTATAAGAATATCTTCATAGAGTGTCCCTTTCACAAAAATATATTAGAGAAATTTCTTTCATGCCTAACGACCAGGGAAAGCTTAGTTCCTCTTCAGCTGCTACCCATTCATTCATTAATTTATTCAATATCCGAGTTGCCTGCTATATGCCAGACTTGAGCTTATGGGAATTTCACAGTTCGAATTTGTAAGTTATACTTATAACCAGTATTTTTGTTTTGTTTTGGTCAGTGAGAAATCTAGGACCAATTTAAAGCCCACTATTAGTAATTATCAGAACCTCAAAGCAAGTGTTGTAGTGTATTATTTTTCTTTCTGGTTTCATCTTTCACTTCAAATTTTTTAAAAAATCATGTATTATATGAACTACCTCCAGTCCCATTAGAGTATAAGGCAAAAAGAATTTTTTTAATAGAGAATAAATGCAAAATTGCTTTGTAAACTATGGAAATGTAAGGTAGAAGTATTATCATTAGTAATGAAAGTTATAATGCTATACTCATTCATACAAATATTTGAATACTATATACCAGCTAGACTGGAAATAAAATAATGAATAAAACTGGACTCCTACTTACAAGAAGTTAACAGTCTGGTAGACCCTTAGATCCTTACCCAGAAAGTGTTAACTTATGGATAGAATTATGCGAGATAGTAAATAAATTAATAAATAATTATTCTTAAAAGAATGTTACTAATTTGCTTCATTTTCTAGTTTGCATGGCAACATTTAGGGTTGTAAGTCAAAGTAGTCAGAATAGTGAGGATGACAAATGCTAGGGACATTTATTACTTTATTAAACACTTACTAATAAGCACTATGGATACCAAGTGGAGTAAGTCCCATTCCTACCCTCAAGAAGCTCTGATACGGCTAAGGAAGAAACACATGAATAACTATAATACTCTACATAATACCATATAGTGTGATAAAGAGGAGAACAAGCTGCAGTGGAAACAAGAAAGAAGGCTTCTGCTGAAAGTGCATTATAAATTAATTTTAATTACTAGGAATGAATCAAATAAGGACATCTCTGAAGAAACAGCCATGACAAGCCATTTCATAAGGAGACATGCAGACCCATACACTTTATTTTATTTTATTTTTTAAATATATCTTTATTGATTTCAGAGAGAGGAAAGGAGAGGGAGAGAGAGAGATAGAAACATCAATGATGAGAGAATCATTGATAAGCTGCAGCCCGCAACCCGGGCATGTGCCCTGACCGGAACTCGAACCCGGATCGCCTGGATCCTAGGTCGACGCTTAACCACTGAGCCACGCCCGGCCGGGCAGACCCATACACTTTATAAGCTCTAAAAGCTTTGCCTTATAAAGCAGAGAAACATCTAATACCATATTTCAGGAAAACAAAATTCCCAAAGGTGGTTAAAATAAAATTGTGGCACTTTGAAGCATTAACTTTTTTGGACAGTTCATTTGTGTAATACATTTTTGTTGTTGTTATGATGCTAAAAACATCTTTGAATCCCTGGGTAGGAGAGTAATTTACTGAACTCATGTGACGCCTGAATCCCTTCTATAGCACCCTCTCAGAAGGCCATCTAGCTTATGTTTTCATGCCTGGGAATCACAACCTCCTGAACTCCATTTGGGAGCCTATCTCATCATTAGAAAGCTCTTTTAGAGTCCAGTGCTCCTGAAGGAAAGAACTGTGCCATTTCTATTTATAATCTTACCACCTTGAGGGAGACAAGATGTCTGTAGAGTAGCTGGAGGACATCTGCAATAATGTCAACATTAAAAATTTTTAATAAAAAAATAATCTCACCACCTCACACCATAATAGGTATTAAGTAAAAGTTTGTATGATTTCACTGTCATTTTCTCCTATCAATTCAAATTCTCTCCCTTTGCTATATAGCATTTTGGATATTTGAATAAAGCCATCATATGGGTCTTATCTTTTCTAAGCTATTTTTATCAAAATTTTTTCATCTTCATACAACACAGTAGAGTCCCATCACCTACTTACTAATCTCTGACTCTAAAATATTCTGGAGATAAATACAGTACTCCAGCATGGCGTGATGAGTGCAGCGTGGAATGGCTCCATCACTCTTACTTTAGATATTATTATAAATATAGCTTATAGCATTAGCACTGTTGATTTATTTAAAGCTTTCTCTTCACTTAAATTACCAAATCAGTTTCCCCATCTGTTGTTAACTTTTTGTATATTCATAAAGTAGCCTCTTAACTCTAGTTTCAGCACTGACTTCTCCCCTCAGCTTTACCTTCCTATGTGCACTTGTTTATTAGACATTTCTTCTTGGCTAGACTTAAATACCTTAAACTACATGTGTCCCAAACCAAATTATCTTGTTTGTACTCTTTAGAACTGCTTTTCTTCTAGATTATCTCTAATTTGAAGTTACCTAAACTAGAAAATTGAGAGTCACCATAACATCTTTAGCTCCCCACCATCCTGTTCAGTCATCGTGTCCATGAATTTCACACCACAGTTCTCAACTCCATCTTCTCTTCCCTGTCTTGCTTCTTTCTTACCTGTACAATTGCAAGGCCTCCTAATCTGTGTCCCTAAGTCCAGTCTTGTGTAAGTACTTCTGCCACTCACTACTTCTGTGAATGTGGGCAAATCATTTAACCTCACTGTGCCTCAGTTTCCTTATCTGTAAATGCACATACCTAGTACCTATGCCATAGGGATTATTGTGAAGTTTAAATGAGTCAAGTACTTAGAACAGCCCCTGAGAGACAGTGAGAAGTTGTCATTATACCACCTTAAATCTGTCCTTCATACTTTTGTAATGATAAACTATCTAAAAATAAATAAATAAAATGTAAGTCTATCACTCTCCTGCATTTACAAAAACACTCTCTGGTTCCATTTCATCAGTGGCAGTTGTACCTTTTTCAGTTTGTGAACCCATTTTAGAAGCTGACATTTTCAGAAAAGTGCATATACTCCTCAATTTTCCACAGTAGATCATTCGTGATTCCCCTGAAACCCATGTACTTGATTCCTCAAGGCTCCACGGCATAATAACAGGTGTTCAATAAACTTTTGTTGAATGTGGAAAACTGCTCTCCTTAGTATGACATGCACCTCAGCCTCCATGAGCAGATCTCTTTCTGCCTTTTCAGCCTCTTTTCACGGCTTTCAGTTTCATACTTTATTTTCCAATACTGAACTATGAGTCGTTTCCCCTGTGCCTTCAATATTCTTGCCTTCCTTATTACTCTTCTTTTCACCCTCCTTACCCATTACCTCCTATCCTCCATGTTTAAAGAATCATTTCTTATGTCCCTGTTACTTCTGAATTAAAATTAACTGCTAAGATTTCTCTCTGCTTTGGATTGTAAGTGTCTTAAGGGCAAGGGACTTGTGTCTTTGGGCCTTGTATCCACCGTACCTGTCGCTCAGTAAACTTGAATGATCTTCAGCTACCCAGTGCTTGCCTTCCTTTACCCCCTTTATCCATTATTGCTTACACCTTGTCACTCCTCTGCTTAAGAGCCTTAAGAGGCTCCCTTCTTTCTACCAGATAAAATGTTAACTTCTTTGTGTGATATAAAGGGTTCTTTGTCATCTGTTTCCCTCCTTTCTTTCCAGACTCACTTCCTACCATTCCCTGGCACTTTGGTATTCCAAACACTGGGTATCCCTGCTATTTATCTCAGTATCATTGCATATGTTACTACTTCTGCTGGGAATATACATTTCTCCTTTTCCCTACCTGGAAATAATTCCTTTTTCTTCATGAGACTTAATTTAAGCATCACCTCTGGGAAGCTTTTCCTGACACGCTAAAGCTAAGCTAGTTTCTCAAGCCTGCTGTGTATGACTTTAATAGATATATAATTAAATACAGCATTCATCCCCACTCTTACATTGTGACAATCTTGAAGACAGGATGTCTTTCATCTCTGGTTTTTCCATCTAGTTTGTAACCTGGTTTACATAGTAGTTACTACTCATTAAATGCTTGAATAAGCAAGTACATGTGAAATTGAATTTAACTTGGTTGAAGATATCTAACGTTTTAATTTTTGGTATGGTTTACTGGTATCCTACATTAAGTTCAAATCATATATTAAATACTTTTACGTTTGAGCAGTTTATTTGATTCTACAAGAACATTTTCTTTTAGGTATTTTAAAATATTTAAAATACTGGCTTAAAAAATAAAATACACTCCTGATTCTATGTTCATAACTTTATTAATAATTAGCATTTAGTTTTTCTCTTGTTTGCATATATTCCAGGCCTACTGTGTAACAGAACCTGGAGCAGGCTCTGATGTAGCCGGTATAAAGACCAAAGCAGAAAAGAAAGGAGATGAATATATTATTAACGGTCAGAAGATGTGGATAACCAATGGAGGAAAAGCTAATTGGTATGTTGTTTAAAGCATCTCTGTATATTGCTTCTTAATTACTGTAGATTAAGAATCTCCTTTCTCCTTTCCTCATCTGGAAAAGGGGGATAATAAAAGTGGAATTGTTGGGAGGTTTAACTGAGATAGCAGTCACCATGGATTACCTGCTAATATCATCTTTATTCTCATGTATGTATATATCAGGTACTTTTTATTGGCTCGTTCTAATCCGGATCCTAAGGTTCCTGCTAGTAAAGGCTTTACTGGATTTATTGTGGAAGCAGATACCCCAGGGATACAGATTGGAAGAAAGGTAAAGTGTATATCCGTGGTTAAGGCCTCAAATATCATTTTAACCATAAATTTCAAAATTACCATTTTAGTTTTGTTAATGAAAACATTATATTTTTATTAAGTTGGTATAAAAATAAAGCTGTGTTTTGATGTTATCAGGTGAAGCAATCTATAAATTGCTGGAGATTTTAAGGTGAAAATAATCATTTCAAGTCATTATTTGGAGGAGTGGCCATTCATGGTGCCAGTCTGTGGAGAATACTAACAGTTGTGAGGGATAATGAAGCAGAAATCAAGCTATTATTTATAGGTCCTACCCAATAATGGAATTTTAGATATCTCAAAACACTTTCCCACTCTTTTTCCTTCCTTACAGCAACCTTTCTCATAGGATAGTGATATTATGCCCATTTTATGGATTAAAACAATGTGACATAAGTTGATTACTCAAGGCCATACAACACTAAGATAAAAATCTGTGCCTGAGAAAAGTGTGGAAATAGCAAAGAGCCTTGAATGTGGGAAGGCAAGAAAATTTTTATTTAAATAAGGTAGTTGAACATATTTGAAAAGTGTTGTAATCTGAATGTGCAGATAATTTAGCAGTAACATTTTAAGTGGCCTAAAAAGAAGAGTTTGAATTTAACAAATCAAAGAAGGAAAGGAAGTCATTCAAGTAGTCCTAGTGAGAGCTAAGGAAGCACAATTTGAGGTTATAACTCTGAGATCAGGAAGAGGAGACAACTTTACAACTGTAAAAAACTTTTTGCAAAGTGAATTTGTAAAAAAGAAAACTATTAATGACCAAATTACATCTCTATCCAAGGTAAAGGAGGAATTATGGAATTTAATTAAGAGTTACTAAAGCTACACAAATATATTTTCTTCCTCCCAAGTGGGGAAAGGCACAGATTATCTGGTCAGATACTAGACTAAGAGTGGTATTACCTGAACTGGAAAGGTTAATTTGAACTGACTGAGCTACACAAACTTCTAAACCAGTAATATACTGTTTAATTGTATAATCCTGTTTTAAAAGCCATCAGAAGAATCTCTGTTGTACCCAAGCTCTTTAAGATGGAACCATGTTGCTAGATTTTTTGAGAGGGAAAACTTCTCTTATAGGTCATAGAATATTAAAGGTGGAAGTTAATCTGTACATTTTTTATTTCAGTCTGTTTACTGAATATTGAAACTGAGATTCAAGTGAAGTGACTTACTGAGGGTTACATACTTAAAGGCAGAGTTGAGATCAGTACTAAGGTATCCTAGGAACTTGTCCAATGTAGTTTCTGACACTGTATTCTGTATGTTCTCCTAAGAGTAGATATTAAAGATAGACAGCACTTTACATATAAAGGTATAATGAGATTGTTGTATATTACAAAATATAAGTACTAAGAATGACTGTGCTTCTTCCAAGCAATTGGTTTGTTTTTATTTAGGTTTTATCCACATGTCCTTTTTAGGGATGGTTGCTAGAGAATTCAGGGCCATCTCTAGAAAGTGTAAAGGACCAAACAGCTTATATTTTTTTAAATAGTAAACCCACGTCTAATTTTATGTTGCTATAGTCTAGTCTCATTTTCTTTTTTTTTTTAAATATCTAATTTAATAAATATTTATTATTGAGTTGATACTATTTGCTAGGCCCTATTATTCTAGGTACAGGGGAGACTACATGGATCAAAACAGACATAAATCCCTGGACTTGGGGAGCTTCTTTTCTAGTGAGAAAGACGTAGTTTTATTATATGTAATTAAACTTCCTTTAAATCTTTTTTTGAAATATTGGGCATTTGCAAATTTGGGAAAATTGATGATTTTCAAAATGTTTTGTGTTTTAGAAATTATATGGCTTGAGAGTCTAGAAAGCTTTTTGGTTTTAAATATTCTGGTGTTTGGGGTGATTCTGGGAAACAGGATAGAGTAAACAGTGTTTTCATAAACGGTTTTCTCATTATACCTGGGTGAAGGTCTAAGGTACTAGAGTTTATCAATAAAGAGATATTGTTTTATTTTTCTGTCAAACTATATATTGTCACCATTTCTTCAAGCCTGGAAGCAGACTATTAATATTAAAGCAAGCAAATTAAAGAATTTATTTACAGCTGTATGTTCCCATGGCCCATACTTCTCATGCTGCTTATTAAAAACAAGATTATTATTTTTTCCTTAAGGAGAAGGGTCATGATATCTGCAACTTTTAAAATAATTCAAAGACTGCTAATAATTATACACACACACTCAGTACAAATGTACACACACTCAGTACAAATAAAGCAAATGTGGCAAAATGTTAACAATTGGTGAATCTAGGTAAAGGGTATATAGGTATTCATTATACTAGTACAACTTTTCTGTTGGTTTGGATATTTTCAAGACAAAAAGTTGAGGGAATGTAGCTACTTTGGCGTTTATAAATGTAAATGTGCACTTACCACATGCCCAGCATTCCCTAGGTATTTATCCAGGAGAAATGAAAACAAAGACCTATACATGAATGCTTAGAGCAGCTTAATTTATAATTGATAAAAACTAGGGGGAGGGGTTGTCCATCAGCTAGTGAATGGGTGATGGATATCTGATACATCCAAATAGTGGAATATTACTCAGCAGTCAAAGAAATGAATTACTGACCAGCAGCAACATGAGTGAATCTCAAAAGCACTATGAAAAGTGGAAAGTCTGACACAGAAGGCTGACCTTGTTATTCCACTTACATGACATCCTGGAAGAGGAAAACTATATAGACAGAACTCAGATCAGTGGCTGCCTCGAGCAGGGAATAGAGTAAGGTAATTGATTAAAAAGGCGTACAAGAGAATTTTTGGGGGTGCTGCAATATTCTGTATTTTGATAGTGGTGGTGGTTACACATAAACATTTGTCAGAACTATTAGAAATGTATATGCAAATAGGGTGAATTTTTCTATATGTAAATTCTACCCCAATTAACCAAATTTTAAGAAACAGTTGACAGAAAACGGAAATTCAACTTTTACCCAGTATATTACTTTGCTAGCTGTATTAGCTAAGCTAAAATTGCCCAAATCAGTTTGCTAAATGCTTTATAGTTATTATATACACGTAGTCCTTTAGACTTGTGTTGGTTTCAAAGTTTGTGAAACATTGTTTTAAACTAGGAGTTGACACTTTTTTTTTGTAATGGTCCCTATTGTAAATAATTTAGATTTTGAAGGCTCTGTGTTCTCTGTCACAACTACTCAATTCTGCCATTGTAGCAAGAAAGTAGCCATATATAATATGTAAAGGAATAGTTGTGATTATATTCCAATAAAGCTTTCTTTACAAAATAGGCATTGCAAGCCATAGGTCGTTAACTGTTGTTTTAGACAATTGCAGAAAGTCATAAAAAGGTGGTTAAAGCAAAATTCATGCTAGCTTGAAAAATTTTCCTTTATATATATTGTTTTCCCTGCTAGGAATTAAATATGGGTCAGCGGTGTTCAGATACAAGAGGAATTGTCTTTGAAGATGTGAAAGTGCCTAAAGAAAATGTTTTAATTGGTGAGGGAGCTGGTTTCAAAATTGCAATGGGAGCTTTTGATAAAACCAGACCTCCAGTAAGTAATATGACTTGATCATCTTCATAGGACCTTTTATTTATTACATTGAATAGTTTTATTTTAACATTGTATGCTTGGCTTGTATTTCTTTTCCTTTTTTTAAAAAAAAAAAAAGTCTATTGATTTCAGAGAGAGGAAGGGAGAGGGAGAGAGAGAGATAGAAGCATCAATGATGAGAGAGAGTCATTGATCAGCTGCTTCCTGCACGTCCCCTCCTGGGGATCGAGCCCAAAACCCTGGGCATGTGCCCTGACCGGGAATCAAACCATGACCTCCTGGTTCATGGGTTCACGCTCAACCACTGAGCCACGCCAGCTGGGCTATTTCGTTTTTAATATCTGCTTCTTTTATTAAGGATGGAGATATATTTTTCTTTATTATTTAGAATTCTTCAACTCTCTTCCTGCCTTTTACAGAAATTATTTTAGTAAATACAAAATTACTATAGTTGCTGCTAGATTTACAGAGACATTTCTCAGTTTAATCATTCCTGCTAATATGTGCTCATTTCATCTTGCTTTACTCATTAGGAATATTTTCCCTAAGAAGCTTTCGTTTGTTAAACTGAAGGAATTAATTTTCTCTTTCTATGATCCTGTGCCTTCCATTAAGCTTAAATTCACAAATAATTTAAATTTAAATCCTGGTATCCACCCCTCTCCCCCCAGTCCCTTGTTGCCTTAAACTGTAGTTTATCTCTCTGTATAATCCTTAATTTAGGATCTTAGGCAAATAGCTATTATACCATGTGTTTTAAAGACAGCATGAACTTTTGCTTTGTAAACTATTACACTAGGTAGCCGCTGGTGCTGTGGGACTAGCACAAAGGGCTTTGGATGAAGCTACCAAGTATGCCCTGGAGAGGAAAACTTTTGGAAAGCTGCTCGTAGAGGTAATTTTAATATTGTATTTGCTTTGTTCAAATGTAAATACATTCATTTTCATTTAAATATTTGAAAATTGTCTTTTAAGTACAAACTATTTCTGCTTTGGTAGCAAGAAGATAATGCGACCTATCAGGATGAGTTTCAAGAATAGATTTTCTGTAGACTCTCCCACTAACTATTGTCCACTCAGGGAATTGTGTTAATTAAGAAGAGGGGGGAAAAACAAGCCAGTATTTAATGAGTGCCTGTTGTATATCTGACACTGTGCTACACATTTTAAGTATATTTCCTAATTCTCCCGCTACTACCCTTGTTTTGGTAGTACTATAATCTCCATTTAAGATTTGGAATCTGAGACTGAGACAGATTAAATAATTTGTCCAAGGTCACACAATTTATGCATCACAGATCCAGTACTCCATTTCATGCTCTTAATCCATGTTACTTTCCATGTATTTTTGAGTATCAAATAATTTTAGTACTAAAGAGTCATGTCTTCCATGAACTTACAGGGAAATTTTT
The DNA here is from genome assembly GCF_054644295.1 of Miniopterus natalensis. Lineage (NCBI taxonomy): Eukaryota > Metazoa > Chordata > Mammalia > Chiroptera > Miniopteridae > Miniopterus > Miniopterus natalensis. The sequence goes on from NC_142089.1 coordinate 46,645,327, forward strand.
AACTCTTACCTCTTCAAGTACTATTTCTGTCCTCATGTGTCAGTGGTTCTCAAACCATCTGTGGTGAAAGATCAGTTTGTTTTTAACTTCAAAGAAATTATGGACCATTATTATTGTATATATAAGAATGTCACAACACCATCATATTGTTATGAAACTTTCTAAATGTTTACTCTCACTTTCTATGTCACGAACCAGTAACAGTTTTCCTTGCGTCCTGTGCCTAATCTGCTACTTAATCCTGCTGAATTTTTTTATTCCTTTTTTTAATTTATAGAATGTATATTCAGTTCTTTTTCTGTTCCACCTCTTCTTCTTTTATGGTGTTCTGGTTTTTCAACATAGCTTCTGTTTCTCTTTCTTTCTCCTTAATTAAATAAAAATACTTCCTTTATAGTCACTTTCAGACTTTTTTCTGTTAAGTTCTTAGGGTGTTAATCGTTTGGTCTATGGCATCTCCTATCTCTGTTATGGCCAGTTATTTTTCTCTCTTAATGTTTGCTATTAAGTTTGTCTGCTGTAGGTATTATTTTTCTTCAGTGCACTGTGGTAGCACCCTAAAGACTGACTTTTATACTTTGTGCTTTTATCAGGTACCCCAGAGATTTCACCATTTCAAGAACTGTTTTTTTGCGTTAATTTCTCCACTTAGGGAATCCTGTACACATTGATTCCACACTTGAAGAGATTCATTCCTGGTTCTGATCCTTCCAGACAGAGTCCTGGACAAGAGCTAAGCTTCCTGCCCTCTTGAGCAGAGACTTTTAGTTCCCCCTGTAGAAAGAAGCTGTTTTCCCAAGTGCTTTTCCTTTGTATGTAGGGAATCTCAATTTTAGCCCCTCATCTTTTTATTTTTGGTTAATCCTCACTTGAGGGTATTTTTTCCAGAGATTGGAAGGGAGGGAGGGAGAGAGAGGGAGAGGGAGAGCTCAATAAATGTAAGAGAGATACATTGACTTGTTGCCTCCCCCACACGCCCTGAGGATTGAACCTGCAACCCAGGTATGTGCCTTGACTAGGGATTGAACCCACAACCTGGACATGTGTCCCCACTGGGAATCAAACCTACCACCTTTTGACCACCCCATATTTTTAAATCAATCTCTCAAGAGAGCATGGGCATCTTATACCAGGTTGTCAAGGCTGTGGTGAAATAAGCTCTAATATATCTTGCCAATGGGAATATAAATTGGTGTAACTTTTATGAACCACATTTTGGTAATATATATCCAAAGTACCTTCCTTTGGGCCCATAGTGCAGTGGTTATTCTACAACTACATTTCATACGGTACTTCCTTTCAGATATACTCCCATATGTGCAACACAACATACGCATAGGTTATTCATTTCAGCATTGTGTATTTAAGATATACACCAAATATAGAAACAACCAACCCATGCAGTGGAAAACTTTGCAGCTATAAAAAAAGTGAAATAAGTATTTTATTTATTGATGTAGAAAACACTCAGGTTTATTGATAAGAAAAGCAAAATGAAGAACCACCAACATGGTAGACTAGCATATGTGTAAAAAGCAGAGACTACAGATGTATTTGCTTATAAGTATGTATATAATATCTCAGCTGGACAGAAAACAAATTTCTACCTGGTTACCTCAGGAAGGGGAATTAAATGGGAAGGGGGAGGGGGCAGATGATAGAGAGAAGTGAGAGGAAAACTTGGAGTTTGGTCTGGTTGATGTCTGACCTATTCAACAGACAGTCTGAAAACCGCTGCTCTGTCTGTGAAGTAGCCCATTCTGTCTCACTGCTTCACTAATAAACTCTCTTTCACTATTAAAAAACAAACAAACAGTGAAAACTAAAACAAACAAAACTTTAAAAAATCACTGGCTTAGAAGTATGGGCAAAATTCAGGCAGGTAGAAAAAAGGGAGGATATTACTTCTCCACACAGGATTTACTCACATTGGCTAATAATGCCTCCTCTAAGATTTAATTACCATGCCAGTACAGAGCAGCTTGTCACATTCTCAAGTAATGTGACGGTTTATGCTCTAAATATAGTAAATATATTGAAATTAAACAGCTCAGTGTTTTATTTTTTTGTGATGTTTGGTTTATATTAGTCCATACACAGTCATAGATTGTGTGGTTTTTATAACCTTTTGGTCTTCAAAACCCACTTTGACGTTGCCTACTACATGAAGCACCTTTCTAACCATCTTAGTATCTTGTTCTGAATGCCTATAGAATTACTTTTAATGTATATTATTTTAAAGCATGTGTCCCATTCCATGTTTATTAAAGAATAATTTATATGATACAATATAAAATTAAGTAATAAAACTCATCTATAATCCCATTGTCCAGAGATGATTACAGTGGAAATTTTGCTCTATATTCTCTTTTTCACAAATATATTTTTCCAAATCTGTAACTATACTGTATATTTGAATTTTTCCCTTATCAATATATGGTGACGTGTTTCTGTCTTATAACATATCTTGGCCATACAACTCATGGAACACTTACTATCTCTTATTCAAAGTACCCATCTTATGTCTCTTTTTTGATTATGGAACTCTAGAAAAACAAAAGACATCTTTTATTTGTCCTTGTCATGACACTCACTTTCCCCTGTCAGTGTCTGCTGTGCATTGTTATTCACTGTATGTAGCAACTTTCTTTAAAATTCCCAGCTGACACTCAGAAGGATACATACCATTTTTGTGGTATTTTTGCCAAAAATCCATAACTTCTCTCCAGTGCTAAGAAAATGTCAGGCAAACCCAAATTAAGGAATGTTCTACAAAAAATAACCAATCAGTATCCTTCAAAAGTGTCAAGTTCATGAAAGACAAGGGAAAACTAAGGAATTGTAACAAAGTGGGAAAGACTAAGACGACTAAATTCAATTGGAATTATATTTGGGATCCTTGAAAAGAAAAAGGACAAATTTGAACAAAATTTATAGTTAAGTTGATAATATTGTCCCAATGTTAATGTCCTATTCTTGATAAGTATACTGTGGTTTTGTAATATGTTAACACTGAAGGAAGCAGGGTGTAACTTTTTAAGCCTAAGATTAGTTTTAAAAGTTTTTAAAAATTATAGGAGAAAAACTTTTGGTGAACAGATATTCTTAAACATTTTCTTTTTAATTCTAGCACCAAGGAGTATCATTTTTGCTGGCCGAAATGGCAATGAAAGTTGAACTAGCTAGATTAGCTTACCAGCGAGCCGCTTGGGAGGTTGATGCTGGTCGTCGAAATACCTTTTATGCATCTGTTGCAAAGGCATTTGCTGGAGATATTGCAAATCAGTTAGCTTCTGATGCTGTGCAGATTTTTGGAGGCAATGGATTTAATACAGAATATCCTGTAGAAAAACTAATGAGGGATGCCAAGATCTATCAGGTAAGATTAAAAATAATTTTTGTTGTTTCTTAGGAAACAGAGTGTTTGTAGATGACAGTAGATTTTGACCATTTAGGGATTTTATGCCACTAGTAATAGTAAATGACATTGTAGATGGTTGTAAGCTGAAGTTTTTAGAACTAACTAACACAAATAAGAGTGTTACCTTTAAGTATATGCCTTAAGAGAGAATAGGTTAAAAAAGTAAATGGTATATACATGTATGTGGATCTAGATCAGCCTTCTTTGAGTCTTGACATCCTAACTAATCATAACTCACCCTTTAATCTCCTAAAACTTTGCACATCACTTAAAATTAATTATTTTATTTTGAATCTTGCCTGACAACTATTGACTTTTTTGAAACGATAATTAGGAGCAAAAAGCAAACATGAAGAGACAGATATAGATGATTCTGTTTTCTAAATTAAAGGAATAATTTAGTAAATTAGATATAAATGTACATGTTCTCCACATGTACCTTAAGTAATTATAGCCCATGCTCCTCGGTATCTCCTCTCTTGCTTCCCTCCACCCCAGGAAATTATTTGAGAAATCTAGTCATCTGAAATCTAGAGATAGAATCTTAGATGAGTGAGAAGAAAATTTAGACACAGAACAGCCTCTCAATTTAGACTTGAAAAAACTGAGGACCAGAATGTGTACCTTATCCAAAGTTATAGGTTTATCTGGTGATACTCTTCCTCTCCTGTAGCCTATAATTATTATGATTATTACTATTATCAACCATTTAACTTTTCTCTGCCATCTGAGAAGGTAAAATAACAAGTTACCAGGATTAAATGTTCAAACTGGAAGTGAGGGTTGGCTACTAGGAAGTGAACAAAACCAAATCCTTCCAGCATATTTTCTTTAGCAACTCTGTTCCTTAGGCCGCAAGAGAAAATGTCAGATTTAACAGTAGAAATAGAAAATGACTCAAGGTGACAACTAGCTAAAAACAGTTCAGAAAAGTTGGAGAAATATTTTAGCAACATCAAACTTTAGATTTCCCAAACTTTTTGAAATGTTAATATTTGATTTTTTAAGACAGTTCCAAAGTTTTGGTAAATCACTTTCTATAATAATTTTAACTAATCTTTACAGAATTATACATTTTCATGGGTTTCACAAAATCAGGTTTTGGAATCACTATAGACCCTGTATGTGGTTTGACTCAGTTGGGTATTGAAATAGAGCTTACACTACTTTCCAAATTATTGAGTAAATTGAAGTTATTTGTGTACTGAAGATATTTAACCTATATTTTTTTTCTTGCAGATTTATGAAGGTACAGCACAAATTCAAAGGCTTATTATAGCTCGTGAACACATTGGCAAGTTTAAAAATTAACAAGATTGCTGTAGAAACGTGATTAATTGTTGAGCAAATAGAACATAATCCAGTATTTAAGCTACAAAAAAGAGAAAGGGCTTTACGACTTTTCCCAGTGAAAATCTTAAAATAAGTACTGTTAACTAAACATATGCAACTGATTCTAATAGTAGTTTTACGTTTGTTTGATTTTATGACTTGCCTTTCCTCAAATAGATTTGGTTCCATTAAAATTATGTGTTGTCCTCAGTACCACTGTACTTGAACTATATTAACCTTGAAAAATACATTTGTTTTGTTATTTTGACTTCTTAAAGTAACAAATTCCTTGGAATTTTAATGTTTTTCCAGTGACAGAAAAGTGGGTTTATAAAAGTATTTAGGATGTTCTAAAATTTACATTGAGGAAATTTTGTCAGATTTGGATGCCATCAAATAACTTGCCAGTGATTTTGTAGACTTAATGATGCTGTGCTAGAGGAGTTCATTTTGTTGTAATTTGGAAAGCATTTGTTTTCAATTTTGTACAGTAATTGTAAAAAAATTGATGTTCATATTCTCCCATTATACAACAACCAGAAGTTAATTCTGAGCCCACATTTCACTTGCCTTATTTAAAATAAATCTATAAAATTTGCCTTAAATTATTTTTATATGACTCCATTGATCTCTGGGTAGCTTTTGGTTTATTGTACACAATCTCATTTCATGTGCATACTTTCTGAAAAGAAACGTAAATAAAATTATTCAATACTTATTAGCATATATATATATATATATTTTATTATTTTTTTTTTTAAGCCTCACGTGAGGACATGTTTTTCATTGGGGAGGAGAGAGAGAGAGAAACATCAGTTGGTTGCCTTCCATACATGTCCTGACCAGAGACTGAACCCACAACCTGGGTATGTGCCCTGACTGGGAATTGAACCCACCACCTTTCAGTGTACAGAACAATGTACCAACCAACTGAGCCACACCAGCCAGGGCAGTGTATCTGTATTCCTTCCAGGAAGTTTTATTACTTCATGTAATAGTGATACCTACTTTATATACTGTGATGGAAAGAAAAAGCCATGTTTTGATTTTCAATTGCATAGTTACCTGCCTATTTTTCATGAGATTATATTATGAGATACCTCAGGAAATACAAATATAAAATAATAAACATATAAAAGAAACAACATTTGTGAATTTCTTTGTAATTCTAAACATCAAATACTGCTAAAATATGTTATACTAAATGGTGTCTCTGACATTACTTCTGATTTTGTAATTCTGACACCAACTCTACAGTTCAATCCTATTCTGACACTAATTCAAAATAGCATCAGACTCCACAGGTTTAAGGGCTCAGTCGCACAAGACTACCCTCATTTCAGACATTAGTTCCAAGTCCTGGTTCCCCAGGCTACACACACTTCTGTCCAGTTTTGCTGCAAATTCGGGTATTCCCCAAACCCTGCCCTCAGATTTGATGATTTGTTTGAATGGCTCACAGAACTCAGGAAAACACCTCACTCACATATACTGATTTATTACAAAGGATATAACTGAGGAAGAGCCAAGTGGGAGAGATGCATAGGGCAAGGTGTGGGAGGACACAGAGACCTCTCATACCTTCTCCCAGTGTACCACCCTCCCAGCCTTCAATGTGTTCACCAACCCGGAAGCCCCTGAAGCATAAGTAACACAAATGAACTTAAGCTACTTTAAGTTAAAAAGGGAACAAATGTATTTAAAGTCAGTTGACCCTTGAACAACTCGTGAGTTAGGGGCAGTGAAACTCCAGCAATCTCCACCCCTGTGCAGTTGAAAATCACTAATAACTTTCGACTCCTCCAAAACTTAATTACTAATAGCCTACTGTTGACTAGATGCCTTACTAAGAACATAAACAGCCCATTAACACATATTTTGTATATTACATAAATTATATGCTGTCTTCTTACAATAGAGTATGCTAGAGAAAAGAAACTTATTAAGAAAATCATAAAGAAGATACATGTGTAGTACTATATGTATTTATTGAAAACAATTCACATATAAGGCGACCAGTGCTGTTTAAACCCAGGTTGTTCAAGGGTGAACTGTGTATTGAAGTGTCTCACGGATCTGAAGGGCAGGGGTGGAGTCAGTTTTAGTAAGGGATTAGAACCTAAATAGGGTTTCACAATCCGTGAAATACTCTTTTTCTACCTCGATACTCTACTTCTCACTGTCATGTTTCTTTTTCTCTTGTTCTGTAGCCTAGCTTTCTCTGCTTCTTTGATCCCATGATAGACTAAGATCTAATATTTACATATGAGATTTGCCACCACTTATCAACTGACTTTCAAGGGCTATTAAAGCCAGAAGGGTAGGTAGAGTCATAAATTATAAACATGATTGTTAGTTGCATTTATCTTTGAATTGGTGGTTCCTGGAACAGGTATCATTTTATAAGATTTGGTAAGTTTATGACAAGTTAATGAATGTTTAAGGAATCTACCAGAATAGATTTGCATAAAGGGAGAGGAGATTATTCCAAGACTCCTCTGAATTAAAAAAGAAATGGCTGTTTATATGGCTCTCAGATTCGAATCCATTATCCATTAACAAATAGTACAAAAGGCCTTTGGAGATTAACAGTTAAATTCTACAGGCAACAGTGTTTTTGTTGTTGTTTAAACACATGTTAAACATTTAATTGAACTCAATGAATGAGGAAATAAGATGCTAGAACTGCTAAAAGGGAGAATTTGAAAGCCAGACATATAAGCAGTTAGAAATGCTTAAAATAACTTGCTAATAGATATGACTGGCTCATAACCTATAGGGCAATAAAATCTAAAGGAGTCATCTTTTCTACAGAGCAAAAATCAGTTCTAGTTCATGGTTTATTTGCATTACTCTCCATTTTCTACAGTTTAACTTCTAACTTTACAGAGTTGTATAACAGCCTAGCCAGTAAGAAGACAATCACAGGTACATACCCTTCAGAAAATATCCAGAGGATCCACAAGACAACACCTAGCACTTCACTGAAAGGATACTCAGTCATTTCTTTTATCCATTTCCAAGTCTTTGACAATGTTTCTTGACCGTTTCTGCCTTGTGATTATAAGTATTCTGCCAAGATTACTCCTGATTACACAAAGATAGGTTTGGCCCAACTATTGACCTAGACACAGCAAAGTGTCTAGGCCTTGCATTAACTCTGCAAATCCAGCAACAGGATTAACCTGTCTGAAAGTTTTCATAAAGATACTCAAATTGGACTTTTAAAGCCTTCATAATTTGCTATCTAAAGGCTAGAGAACCAAGTGCAAGAAACTCTCCACCAGATTTCTCCAGTAGTTCCTACGAATATGGGTGAATTTCCCTCCTCAGCTTCTCCAAAGTTTACTAAGGTTCTTGGTTTGCTAAGAAGGGCCCTGTAAAACTGGAACCCTGTAAGCCAGGTACCATTTCAGTTTTATTGGGATAGCTTTCTAGGCATTGACTCCACATGTAAAGTCAGTTTGTTTATTAATAGTGGGCTAGTCATAGCTGATTAAATGAGAATTATTTTCAAATAATTGAAAATTACACAATTTCTTGGTTACACAAATTCTTCAATTATATCCTGGTAAACAGGAGTAGAGATTCCTTTTGAATATTGCCATGAAATGTAAAGAGATCCAGTAACTGTTTCTGAATTCTGAAGACTCAGTGAGAATCAGATACCATTTTAAAACTCCAGTTTCCAAAAGCAGAGTCCACCAAATGGAAGGCTAGAGATAGCCTAAGAATTAAAAAGGGCTTCCTCACATATCCATAAAAATAGAACATTACAACTGCAAAACAATATTCCAGACAAGTAACCATGATTACATTTCACTCATCAGTTCTTTCAGTTCTCTATAATTGTTTTCCTGGATAGTGGGTCAGTGAACTGCTCTCAAGAAGCCATCTGCTTGCCCAGCCAGCGTGGCTCAGCGGTTGAGCATTGACCTAGGATCCAGGAGATCGAGGTTCGATTCCTAGTCAGGGCACATGCCTGGGTTGTGGGTTCGATCCCCAGGTGGGGGTGTGCAGGAGGCAGCCGATCACTGACGACTCTCTCATCATTGATGTTTCTATCTCTCTCTCTTGTGCTCGCGGGACAGGAAGAAACTTGAGACACCGAGAATGTAGAATTTAGGTGGCGAGGCAGAGGGTTGAGGCTCTGCAGGAGCTGCAACCACCCTCCTCACCATCCAGCGATTTTTACTGTGAGCTACAGAAAAGCAGGTGTGAGAGACAGTGATCAGTAGAAACCACAAAATGCGCAAGAACAAGTGGCTTTGTTCTGAGCTATATGCTTAGCATTTTCCTTAAGGCCATAACCCTCCTGGGGGCAAGCTTCCAAGAATCATAAGGATCTGTTTTCAGTTCCTGGCAGAAATGTCTCCCTCGTTTTCAAGAGGACATCTGCAACTCTGGGAGGCTTGCTAACCAACTCCTTCAGAGTTCGTTTGTTGTTTGCTGGCCTTTTCCTACATTTCCCCCTTTTTGTTTTTGCTGAATTTGATGAACCAGGATAGAGAAGGCAGCTGCCTTCTGCTGTCCTTTGGTGATTAAGTTTTGTGATCAGCGAGCTCCAATCCAGACCATGTGTAGGAGACAAAAAGCAACACAACAGCGAATGGAAATTCCAGCCACACCTCCTCCCACTGCTTTAAGACTATTAAGAGGATTTAATTTTTGTAAACCTTCCTGCATCCATTGTATTAAATCAGTCCCAGAAACTAGTTGTAGTTGATTTTGAAAAGTAGTAGAAATATGTTTTTGTAATTCCCCAATTTCTTCAGTCATGTTATGTGAGTGGTATAACAAATGCTTTCATACTACAGACCAAGGAAAGTGTGTTTGATTCCAAGGAATAGGAGTGACACAAAAGGTAGATGTGTTCCAATCACATTTAAGATGTATCTGACGTTGTAAGCTATTTGATATCCTAACATAACTACAGCTTGTTCTAAATCTCCTGGTCTGGCATTAATTTCTGAGTCAATCCACCTCTGAGACGTCCATAACTGCTCAGAGTTAGTATGCCACTGTTGTATACAATGTACAGTTTGCACACTTTGGTGCAAGGCTACTCCAGCTGTTGCCACCGTGGCAGTGACAGCTACAAGCCCCATGATAAGGGCAATAATCATGCCAATCATTCTTTTGCCTCTTTTCAGATATTCTACCAACTGATGAAACAACATCACAGTTGGAGAATCTTGCCAAGGACGGGACAGTTGGACTGGTATCCATATCCCAGAACGCGCTTTCAGCAGATAAATGTCCTGTAAAGAACTATTAAAGGGGGTGGAGAAATTCACACAAGTATAAAAAGAACAATTATGACAAGTCAGAGTATAGTTAATAGAATTCCATAATACCTGCCCAATCATTATAAGATATGGCAATCGGACACAAGCTGTGTCCAACACGTCAAGTTTCTTGTAAATTGTGACTGAGTTTGATTAGTCGTAATGTTTTGCCATATATGCCCATTCCAAGCATACATAGGGTTTAATACATTCATCAATTTCCATAGGTGGGGCTGAAAGTGCCCACCGATTAGATGAGGAGCACTTGCAGACATGCCTCCCCCATGCCATTGGATGGTGCCATTAGCATGTGTAGATATATTACCATGACCATCAGAACATCACTGTAAGTCTGAACCTTGACCCTTTGCTCAGGCAGAACCATGAGGGGTCCAATCAATGACACTCCCATAGGAAGTGTTAATAAGAACCCGAGCTACTTCACCTCTACATTGTTCCCAATGTACCCAATCACTCAAAGATGCTGCCGTAGTAGTAACATGCATGGTGGCCATTCAGGAGAGGGCAGCTGCTGCTGCTGGTGTTGCCACTAAAAGTTTTTCCCTGGAGTAAGAGTAATTTCCTCGATTTTTCATTTTTCCAAGTAGAATTTCGGACTATAGACACCCAGGCAGCAGTCTGTAGTTTTAAGCAATGCTCAGAAACTCCTATGCATGTGGGTAGACCCTCTACTCCTACTTCATAAAAGGGAACAATCATCCCCTCTTCATGAGGAGCTATTGGGCCTCGAGTATCAGAAGGTCCTGGCACCCACGATGTTTCATTAGTATAAATAGGAATAGTAGAATCCCACCACCTACTCCCCTGTTTAGGGGTGGATTAGGGACGTGTGCCCAATAAGTGTGGTTTTCTGCTTGGATAGGCGTTACCTGTGTGGAAATAACAGCAAGCACGGCAAGGAAAAGGGTAGTTGCTTTTACTGGCTGTCCAGCCTCTTGCAACACTTGTTGAGCTTTCTGATTCATCTTCTTTAGTTGGCCTCAAGTAGGAACCGTAGCCCTTTGTGTTTGAGGCAAAGGGACAGTGATGGTTTGTGCATGAAGATCTAACTTCTACATGCTTCGAGTTAAGTTGTTAAATTCACTCCTCCTTCGCTTGCTCATGTCTAATCTTGATTTCCCTTACGGGCGTCCAATACTTCTGTTGACCCGTGGAAACAGCATAAGCACAGCTCCACCGCAAAACTTTGGCAGGGATCCGGGTATTCATAAGGACATCTCTTACATACACAGGTTGATGTACCTCTGAAGAACTCTCACGAGTCCGGTGTTTCTCAGATGCAGTAGCACCCTGAGTGTCTTTATTCAAAATATTGATAGTAAAAAGAGCTCTTGTAATTCTCTGTCTAGGTGACTGAGTCCCTATTCCCCCTTTTTGTTTTTGCAGCATCTCCTTGAGGGTACTATTAGCTCGTTCAATAATTGCTTGCCCCTGTGGATTATAAGGAATGCCTATGATATGCTGTATATGATATTTAGAAAAGAAGTGTTACGTTTTGCCCGCCAGGTATGCAGGTCCATTGTCTGTCTTAATGACTTTAGGAAGACCCATCACTGCAAAAGCCTCAAGAAGATGTGTTATAATAGCATCAGCTCTTTCATTAGGTAAGGGGGTCACCCAAGTTAATCCAGAATAAGTATCTATAGTATGATGTATATATTGTAACTTTCCAAACTCAGACAAACATGTTACCTCCATTTGCCACAAATCATTACTAGCAATGCCTGGAGGGTTTACCCCTTCTGGCATTCACGGCCCTTGGATTTGTGGACAGATAGGGCAATGATGCAGAATATGACGAACCTGCCTCCAGGAAATATGATAATCATCTTTTAAGGCCCTTGCATTGTGGTGATGCAAGGCATGAGCCTTTATGGCTTTTAAAACTGATCCAATCAATTTCTGATCTTTTTCATGATTACCTGCTGCTGTGGGTCCAGGAAGTTGGGTGTGTGCCCTTATATGGGTGATATAGAGTGGGCATTTACATGCACGAATTAACTGCTGTAGTTGCAAAAATAACAAATTAATTGGTGAGGAATCCTCAATAATAGTGACTGTTTCTATATGTTTAACTGAGTTCAGTATACTGAGAGTCAGTAACTATATTAAGCATTTGTTCTTGCTCTTGCAGTAATAGGATAATGGCTGATATCTCCACCTGCTGGACAGAGGTTAGAGAGGTTTTTACTACTAGGGAAATATTTTCCCCAGAATACCCAATCATTCCAGCTTTATTAGCATCTGTATAAAATGTAGGTCCCTTAAAGGGTTCCTTTTGAACTATAGTAGATAATATCCATTGTGTTTTCTTTAGAAATTGAAATAATTTATCTTTGGGATAGTGATTAGAAATTTTTCCAAGAAAATCAGACAAGGCAATTTGCCAATCTTCATTTAATTGCCACAATGCAATTATTGTGCATTATTGAATGGCACAATAATTACATCAGGGCCCCTCCCAGTTAAATTTCTTAAACAATTGCAACCTCGGATAATTATATAACATATTTTTGAAATATATTCTTCCATTTTCTTCTGACTACGATGTGGCAGAAATACCCATTCAATAATATTTACAGCTTGTACTAGCAATCCTGTAGGAGAATATGGAGTGTGAAATATTAGCAACTGGAAATTTTTCATTGACTCTATATGATGTATCTGAGCCCTTTGAACATGCTCTTCGATCCAGTTTAATTCTGTTTCTGCTTTATGGGTCAATTCCCATGGACTATCTAGTTCTGGCGGGCCTTCTAAAGTTTGAAAGAGATAAGTCAATGCATATGTAGGGATCCCTAAAGATGGTCATAGCCAATTGATATCTCCTAATAATTTTTGGTAATCATTGAGCATTTTTAGACTATCTCTTCTAATGGTCACCTTTTGAGCTGTGATAGACTCAATTAACTGACCCAAATATTTAAAGGGTGTTATAGTTTGAATTTTTTGAGAAGCTATAATTAACCTGTATTCTGTCAATTCCTGCTGAGCCAAGTTAAATATCTGTTGTAAAACAGGTATTTCTGGATGAGCAAACAAAATATCATTCATTTGATGATAGATTAAACTATCAGGATAAGCTTTTCCGATTTTTTGTTGGGGCAGGTGCACAAATTGTTGACACATAGTAGGGCTATTTAACATGCCTTGTGGCAAAACCCTCCACTGATATCTCTCAGTAGGCATCTCGTTATTGAGTATAGGGACTGTAAAGGCAAATTTTTCTCTATCTTTGGGATGCAAGGGAATCGTAAAGAAACAATCTTTTAGATCTACAATAATGATACTTCATTTTTGTGGAATTAAAGCTGATGAAGGATTTCCTGGCTGTAAAGGGCCCACGGGCTGAATACACTCAACTTAGCTTTTCTAAGATGAGTCAACATTCTCCATTTTCCAGATTTCTTTTTTTTTTTTTTTTTCCACAAACACAGGGGAATTCCAAGGACTAGAGGAAGGCTCAATATGTTCAGCTTGTAATTGTTCCCGTACTAAGTCATGCAGCGCTTCTAATTTCTCTTGACAAAGGGGCCACTGTTCACCCAGACGGGTTGTTCCGTTTTCCAGGTGAGTTGTAAAGCGAAGCGCTGTATAAGGGCCCCTACTCTAAATTTGGAAATGCTATTCTGGCTGCAGAACTATGACAATTAAGCATGAACTCTCTTTCAGGTTTAGATAAAGTAGGAATCTCTAAAGTGGCTCCCTATTGAGTCAACAAATCTCTTCCCCACAAATTTAAAGGAATTTCAGCCACATAAAATTGACAATGTCCTATCTATCCCTCTGGCCCGACACACTGTAATTCTTTAGTACTTGGATATACATTGGTTAGTATGCCGATTCCAGTAAATTGAGCCCTAACCGTTTGCAAAGGCCATTCTTTTGGCCAATTCTGATAAGCTATAATAGACACATTTGCTCCTGTGTCCAACAATCCTTCAAATTCCCTATTATTTACTCTCAATTTCATTTTGGGCACTATATCATTAATGACAGTATGCCAGAAAATCTGTTTGCCTGTGCTTCCAAACCCTCCTTGTCTTTGGAGTGGTGCAGCTTTCCCTTTAATATATGGTAATATAAGCAATTTTGCAATTCTTTGCCCTGCACCTATATTAGTAGTTTTGGATACACTGATCATGACCAAGATTTCACCTAAACAGTCTGAATCAATAATTCCAGTGTGCACTAAAACTCCCTGTGTTGTCAAACTACTTCTACCTGACAATAGTCCTATAGTATTTTTAGGAATAGGCTCAAACACATTAGTATGCAACTTCTGAACTCCTGCACCGGGGACTAGTGTAACATTGTGCGCACTGGGAAGGTCCAGTGCAGTGCTCCCCTGGGTAGCAGGCATTAGTTCTGAAACATTGGTGCGGGCATGGAGGAGTAATTGATTTCCCCCTGAGACTGGCACTGTTGAAAGCCCATATTATTCCTCCCCCCCCCCCCCCCCCCGGGCCCCGGGTCTTGGGGCCCAATCTGTAGTTTCCCGACAGGACATTCCCTTGTTTATCTCTTTTAGATCGGCATTCATTTGTCCTAGCTAATGTCTCCCAATCCATTGAAATAAGCTTATGTTCTGTAGCAAAATTATTAAGCAAGCCAGTAACATAGCTGGAATGCATTCCATAACTAGAGATGGCCTTTTTAAAGGCTTTCAAAACCTTATATTCAACAGGCATAAAATTAACATTTGTTCCTCCTTGAGGAAAGCTGGGCTGGGGACCGAACCCTTGTCTGGTAACCGGAAAGCCCATGAACTGTAAAAAGTCATCACTATCCCCAGCAGCATGAGCTCCTTCTTGATCATTTAACAACTTTTGAACCATCAGATTATTCGGTTCCACTGGAAAGGTGAATTGTACCCGCCCCACAGGCATTTGAGAGAATGGGAGTGGAGGGGCACTTGGCTTCAGAAGAGAACGGGTAGGAACTTGGGCTTTGGTTCCTAGCTCAGGAGGACTATAATTTCTGCTCTGATCAGGTTGCTTTTTCCCCGTGGGAATGTGCAGTGCATCAACCTGTTCAGCAAGTGGCTGGATCTGAGCGATAAGGACACGGTAGATATCTCGATCATGATCAATTCCTCATCCCAAGCATCAGACTCTGAGTCAGATGTGAACTTTTCCCCAGAGATTTCAGCGCCCTCCCCCTGTTTTGTCTCATCTTTTATCGGTAGGGGAGGAAGCAGCTGATCTCGTGTCTCCCGCTGACTCATGGTCCCTGTGTTCCCCATCAAAAATCAAAAACAGGCCTCTCATAGTCTGTACTGTGTTCAGAGTCCGACTGAAACGGGGGAATTGCCGTGGAGATTAAATTGCATAATGACCATACCCCCATAGGAACAGGGTCCCCTAACTGCTTTGCTCTTCTAAGAGCCTGCATAACTTGTCTCCATACTTTCAGATTTAATCGTGCTTTACCTGTCAGTTGAAACCAATAACAGTGTCTTTTTACCTCCGTGAATAACTTTTTAAACTGTTTCTCTTTCACTTTTACCCCAGAGCTCGCCAGCAGGCTGGATGGGGAGTTCCCCATGACTCTGCCTCCTCTTGCCCAGGAGTGTCACTTTCCTTCTAGCACATATATCCCTCTCCGGTTCCCCGTGACTTACAAGACTGTCACTATGGACCCTGCTCACTGCACCAATTGTTGTGTTCTCCGGATGCGAAGAAACTCGAGACACCGAGAATGTAGAATTTAGGTGGAGATGCAGAGGGTTGAGGCTCTGCAGGAGCTGCAACCACCCTCCTCACCATCCAGCCATTTTTATTGTGAGCTACAGAAAAGCAGGTGTGAGAGATAGTGATCAGTAGAAACCACAAAATGCACAAGAGCAAGTAGCTTTGTTCTGAGCTAATGCTTAGCATTTTCCTTAAGGCCTTAACTCTCCTGGGGGCAAGCTTCCCTGAACTATGAGGATCTGTTTTCAGTTTCCCTGGTTTTCAAGGAGACATCTGCGATTCTGGGCAGCTTGCTAACCAACTCCTTCAGAGTTCGTTTGTTGTTTGCTGGCCTTTTCCTACACTCTCTGAAATCAATAAAGACATATTTAAAATAAAATAAAAAAAGAAGCCATATGCTTTCAGACTAAAGAATCCAAAAAATACTTTCTCGGTCCACTGGTATGGTGTGAAATTTGTCTAAGCTATGTCAGCTTGGAAGTCTATACCCAAGAGGCTTCATTAAAGTAACTCAATAGTTCAAAACACTTGATCCTTTCTCTGAGACTGTCCCTGAATGCACAAACATAGCATATAAAAATAAGAAGCAAATGTATATAAACTTAAAATTTTGCTCCAGTAATCAATGATTCAATAGTATATCAATGAAGCAAACTTGTCATGCAATAATTATTAATTCACTCAAGATCAGTCCAAGATTTGAAATTTCTTTTTTTTTCATTTATCTTTATTGTTGAAAGTATTACAGATATCCCCCCTTATTTCCCCATTGATCCTCTCCACCCTGCATTCGCCCCTCCCCCCCCCAGACCTTCACCACACTATTGTCTGTGTCCATGGGTTATGCATATATGCATATAAGTTCTTTGATTAATCTCTCCCCAACCACTCCCCCAAACCCGCCTTCTCACTGAGATTCATCTGTCTGTTCCATGTTTCTATGTCTCTGGATCTATTTTGTTCCTCACTCTACTTTGTTTACTAGGTTCCACATATGAGTGAGGTCATGTAAAGCTGAATCAGGAAGAATCAGGAAACCTGAATAGGCCAATAACAACTGATGAAATCAAAGCAGTAATAAAAAAAAAACTCCCAGCAAACAAAAGCCCTGGTCTGGAAGGCTTCACAGGGGAGCTTTCTAATTCTTTTAAGTTGTAAGGTTAGATAGTTTACTAAAATTTTTTCTTGCTTTTTGAGGTAGGTCTGTACTGCTATGAACTTTCCTCTTAGGACTGCTTTCACTGTGTCCCATAGATCTGGGGTTGTTGTGTGTTCATTTTCATTTGTTTCCAGGAAGTTTTTGATTTCTTTCTTGATCTTATGGGTAACCCATTAATTGTTTAATAACATGCTATTTAGCCTCCTTGTGTTTGAATGTTTTTGAGTGTTTTTTACTGTAGTTGATTTCTCATTTCATGCCATTGTGATCTGAGATGCTTGATATGATTTCGATCTTCTTGAACTTGTAGAGACTTGTTTTACATTTAAGGTTATTATTGATAGATACTTATCTATTGCCATTTTAATTGTTTATGCCTATGTTTCTCTCTCTAATTACAATTCTTTAACATTTCTTATAATGCTGGTTTGGTGGTGATAAACTCCTTTAGCCTTTGTTTGTCTGGGAAGCTCTTTATTTCACCATTTATCTTGAATGTTAGTCTTGCTGGATAGAGCAGTCTTGGTTTCAGTTCCTTGTTTTGCATTATCTTGAATACTTCTTGCCATTCCCTTCTGGCCTGTAGAGTTTCTGATGAGAAGTCAGCTGACAGCCTTATGGGAGCTCCTTTGTAGATACATTGCTTTTCTCTTCCTCCCTTTAATAGTCTCTTTTGTCTTGAATTCTTGTGTCTGGGAGTGGGCCCCTTTGGATTCTTCTTGCTTGGGACTCTCTGTGTCTCTTGAACTTGTATCACTTTTTCCTTCACCAGGTAAGGGAAGTTTTCTGCCATTATTTCTTCAAACAGATTCTCTAACCCTTGCTTACTTTCAGCCTCCTCTGGCACTCCTATGATGCGAATATTGTTATGTCTTATGCTGTCCCATAGCTCCCTTAGGCTGTCCTTCTGTTTTTTAATTGTTTTTCTTTTTGGATCTCTGATTGCGTGATTTTTTTTCTACCCTGTCTTCTAATTCACTGATCTGATCCTCAGCTTCCTCTAATCTGCTGTTTATTCCTTCCAATATATTCTTTATTTCTGCTGTCATTCTTAATTTCCTTCATAGTTTCCATATCTTTTTTCATGCTGTTGAGCATCCTTACAATCAGTATTCTGAACTCTGTATTTGATAGATTGCTTATCTCCATTTCACTTAGCTCTTTTTCTGGAGACTTCTCTTGTTCTTTCCTTTGGGGCTTGTTTTTTGTCTCCCCATTTTGGCTGCCTATTTGGGTTTGTTTCTATGTATTAGTTAGATCTGCTAGGACTCTTAGTCTTTTTGGAAGGTCTCTGGTGCAAGCTGATGTCAGATGCAGTTTGTGACTGGCCCTGAGTAACCTGTTTGGACCTATCAACAGCCCTCTGCTTGAGGTCTCCTCTGCTGGGGCTGGGTGCAGTTGGACAGGACCAAGATGCACACCAAAATCTGCTTTTACAAGGCCTGGGTCCAGAAGCAGATCAGACAAAGACTCAAAGCTTTCTGAGTTCTGCCTCTGCCTATAGGCTGATGAATCTGATTCTCTTAATGAGACTCAGGCTGTAGAAACTCCACTGGGGAGGGCGAGGTTTTCCAGCAGGGTGAGGCAATTGCTTTGCTCTCAGGCAAAAGCTGCTTAGAAGGTAAATGTCTGCCTATGAAAGATGTCCTGTTGGGGGAGGGAGGCTGCAAGGGGTGTTTCAGAGACAAGATCCCCAGTGTAAAGAAGGCGGGTGGAGCTGACATCAGGAGAAACAGTACCTTCCTTTATTGTGTACAGTGCTGGTTATATAGACCATGGCAAGCAGTGTGCTGTCACACGTGCAATTGTACTATGCTGAATCATTATTACATAAGACTAAGCCACATGTGCAGTTGCATTATGCTGGATCATCCTTGTATAGGATTACCATCGGGCACATGGGCAAGATGGTCAGGGTCATGGAAAGAACACCAAGGCCTACAGACCCCTCCCTGACACACACCTGACATGTTCTCTGTAGTATGGGGAATGACTCAGTACAGGAATACAGAGGGGTGCCCTCTGAATTCTATCTCCAGACCCCACAACCCCAGATTCTCCTCACACAGCTCAGGTCCACTCTGCCCTGAGTGGCTGCACACAAAACTTTGTGTTGGCTCTTTAAGAAGGTGCCTGCATTTTTAGCAGTCTCTCCCTGGCAGACAGAAATGTGGCTGCTTTTCACAAACATGTTATGTGGGCACCTTTCTCAGTTCTGGCACTCTTGGGAAGCCCAGCCTGGGGTTTAGGCCCCAGAGTCCTTAGTGGGAACCCCCCACAGTTGAGCTATCCCTCCGGTCCTTCAGCTGCTGCCTGGGGGAGCCCAGCCAGCCCTCTTGTGTCTCTGCACTTCCTACCGGTCTCTATGCAGTCTTCACTTTTCGTCCTTGGTGCTCTCCAGCTCATCTTCAGTTGCAGTTGATTATTTAGGATGGGTTTTCTATATTTTAGTTGCAATTCCAGTTTGGTCCGAGGAGAGTATCAGTGTAGCTACCACTCAGTCCGCTGCCATCTTTTCTTAAATTTCTTAAAGATCTTAAAAATTATCTTCAATCTGACATAATTCAAAACATAATTACTGTTGGAATAAAATAGAGTTTGTTAGAATAATGATTCAGTTTAGTGGGACCCAAATTTACATTTTTAAAAATCAAACTTTATGTAGGATTTAGGTTAGCTAATTCCACCAATATAACCAATATAAAAAGTTTAGGAAATTTAGACTAATTAGTCTCTTCACTAAAAAATAAACTGTACTTACACATATTGTACTATACTTGTATTATACTTAAGGATATTCAGAGAAAAAGACACATAGCTGTTTTTTCTTTAACCCCAATTACTAAAACTTTCTGATCTGTCCAAAGATTCATCTTAATTACATGAACCTGAAAAATGTTTCTGAGCTAGCGATTTCTGTAAGAATTCTTTTTTTTTCTTTAAAGTCTAGCTCATTCAAAGTATAGAGGTTAGTTTTTAAAATTTTCTGTTAATTTGAGGACTATTTATTTATAAGTACTTATTTATCTCTAGAAACCAATCAGAACAGAGTTCCTTAATATGAGGTATAATCTAATTTATTAATTTATGCTGTTCAGAAGTAGGAAAGTATTTTATAGATATGTAATTATAGACATATTATAGACATACAGACACATTGAGGACAACATTTCTACAACTTCATCCACTGCCAAAAGTAAAATTATGGGCCCAGATCTCAAAGAGTTGTTCTCCTTCTCAGTGGTCATTAAAATCTTAACTGATTAGGGCTCTCTCACATACAAACAAATTAAAAAAGTAAATAGCAATAGGTGAAGTTAATTTGAAGAATATATTTTATGAAACCCAATATATCCAAATATCATTTAAATAATTAATACTTTTAAATTGTTAATAAGATATTTTGCTTTATTTTTATTACTAAGTTTTTGAAATAGAGTGTGCATTTTATACTTAAAACACATTTCAGTTCAGATTGGCCACATTTCAAGTGCCCCAAATGGCTATATTGGTCAGCACAGGTCTAGAGGTGGAGATGAATTTGTTTTTTAATCACTATTGGTTTTTTGTAGCTATTTTTCTTTGGAAGGGAGATGTTTTTATTTTTTGAAGGGACAAAAACATACCAGATTTCAAAAGTACCAGAATAGTCAGTGAAAAGTAATCCTTCTCTAAATCCTGTCCCCAGCCAGCCATTTCTCCTTCTGTAGGCAACTGCTTTTAGCAATTCTGTGCATGTGCAAATATATCTATATATATTTTTTCCTTTGTTTCCCACACAAATAGTAGCATACTATACATAGTTTGGCATTTTCTGGTTTTGTTTTCACTTAATATATTTTGGAGATCTTCCCAAAGCAATGTATGCAGAGCTTCCTTGTTCTTTTTAATGGCTGCATAATGAATATACTGTAGTTTATTTAACCCTCGATGGTTAATTAAAATATCTGTAACCTTTTGCTATTGCAAAGACTGCAGCTATGAATATTCTTGCACATAAGTTGACAGCCCCCTAAGTTGGAGAGGGAGGGCTGTCCCCTCCTCGGTTCTTGTCAGTTTCATAAGAAAGTTTTCAGACCAGTGACAGCAGTGTTGAAGCAGAGCAAGCAAATTTATTAAGAAAGCAAGGCATGTAAATTTATTAAAAATACACTTGGCATATAGCACAAGTGGGCCACCCAGCTAATCTGAGTATGTGCCTGGTGGGGGTTCAAGGGGTTTACTATCCTTCTCCCTATAGGTTTCAAGGTTCCTCTGCCAGCTGTCTTGCATAGCAGTCTAGGTTTCAAAGTCCTCGGCTACGTTGTTGTGGCTTACCTTAGGATGTCTGTTCATACATCTGGTCATCCTGTTTGGCAAGTCCTAAGGTGGCTGGCTTCTTCATTTAGTTGGTAACTCCCCATTTTTCCTTCCCTCTTCTCCCTTCCTGCTTTAGCAGTTCCAGGGTGATTTAAGCTATGCATTTTTTGGTTAGGGAGGAGAGATATTAACCATTTGCTCTCAAGTGTCCTTGGTTGGGGACGATAAGGTCTTTCTATTCACAAGCTGGCTGCAAGTTGCCCAAACTGTTTGGCCTTGTTTAATTTTCTTGCCTCAGTTTCTCTATTCCACTTGCCCAGGAATTTTCTTAGCTTCTTACTATCCTGTCACAACTTTATACCCAAGGTTGTATATTTGCAGGAGAAATACTTAGAAATAGAATTGTTGAATTTATTATTGTACAAGAATTGCTAGAACTTATGTTCCCTGTGTAATCACACACAGGGACATTATTTTCTTTAATCTGCCCTTTGATTTTGATTTTTTTCCTTTGACTCAAACTGGCCTCAGCATCCTAACTCCTCCACCTCCCTCTCCCTTGCTTAATCATTAAGCCAGTGAGGTTCTGGTCAGCATCCAGGAGTCTTAGAAACAAAGCCTCAGGTTTGTCGACCACAGAGAAAGAGTTTTGGTCAAACTGGAGGTAACATCTAGGCCTCATTTGTGTTTTAGCTCCAGAAGGACGCCACCCACTGACAGGATACTTGTGAAACCAGACTATGTGATGGCATGGCTGACATCAGGACCAGATGCAATGATCAATTATCCCCTTCCCCCTCTAGCACTGACCAGTACAGACCATGACCCTAACTCCCTTAGTCACCATAATTAATGATTTTTCCTCTATGTAACCCATGCCCTAGAAGCCATCAGGGAGCCAGGTATTTGAGCATGAGCTACCTGTGACTCCAGGCATGGCATTATCTCCTTAATAAGTCCTTACAAGCTCCTGTTCATGCCTTATTGGGCTTTGATGAATGCAGGGAAACGGACCCCTTCAGTCCAGTAACACCTATACATATTTCCATTTTGCTCACCATTGTTTCCCAGAACCTAGATTAATATTTGGCATACAATTCTTATTTGTTGAATAAATGTATAAAGAAGGAAGTGAGGTTTATTTTTTATTCCTTCAGCAAGTGTTGACTCAATCTTAATCTTAATTTTTGGATCTGATTCTTGTATTATTCTTATTTTGAACATTGCTTTTCCCAGGAGATCTGACTAGGCCACCCTGCCTTGGTTTCTCTCACGCCTCCACACCCCTCCCCTATCTGATTTATTGATAGGAAGCTCAGCAGAAATAGATAATTCAAAACGTACATGCATTTCGTAAAGGAGCCTCAAGCTATAAATGCAAATAAAAGATAACAGGGAGAAACAATGAAATCTATCGTCGTAGATTCAACACTCTCAATTATTGATAGCTCACATATGTCACAGTCAGAAACCCTTCTCCAAATAGTAAATGAATGCAATTCATTTTAAGGGGATGGAGTGCCAAGTTTCTCTAATGGGTGCTCAAAAATGTTTAAATATGTAAGACCTAAGAAATCACAAACGAAAATAGCTGTAATAATACACCTAATAAATCTGAGCTCCGTGGAGAGCTCTTAAAAGGCACAGAGATGTTTCCTTTCTCTAAATTCCCAAATACTTCAGCTACTAGCACTTCCTCAGGAAAAGTGGGGGGAGCGGGAACAGGTGAGGGAGCCAAACCCAGAATGGACGAGGCAAACTGGAGGGGAACGTGAACATTTCAACAACAGTCACTCAAAAGACATTTATTAAACACTACCTGCAAGATCTCTACTAATTACCAGCCATTTCAGATCTTCAGAGTTCAAAGAGTCTTAAGAACAAATGATTAAAAGTAAATGAGATATTTAAATTTTACTTAGAACTGTCTTGGACCAGCCGCTGCGATTATGAGAGGAGGAAACGGGGAGGGGGTGGACAGAGACTTTGGGCACAGGCAGCGAGGACAGCTATAAGCAGTCGGTGGGGTCCTCGGGCAGCCATGAAACAGGCTGGCGTTTGGTCAACTAAGTCGGGCGCGTAGGGGACCTGGGAGGTGCTTCTGCGCAGGCGCGTGCCTCCTAAATACGCCCGAGAACTTGCCCAGTTCTCTTTTCGTTCTCAGACATGGTGAGTGTGGCAGAGGTTTGCGCTGCAGGCCAGGCGGGTCGGGGAGTAGGCCGGATAGGGTAGTATTCAGCAGCGTGGTTTAGGAAGTCGTGGAGAATGGTTGGGTTAAGGCACGGGCCCTGGAAGGTTTCCTGGGGGCTCAGAGAGGCTGAAGTATTGCTCAGCGTTTTCTGCGGACCTCCCGGGCGCGGTTGCCGCCTTTAATTTTATCCAGGCTTCCTCCTGTCGGCCGGCCTCAGAATTCAAAGGCCCGATTTCTTAATCCGTCAAAACCAGGCCAGTGGGCTGTACTTTTTCCCTTCGATATACATACACATACGTATTTTTTTTATGGCTCAATCTTTGGTAGTAAATTTTAAATGAAATGTAAAGGGAATTTACTACTTTTTGGTAATTGTCATGACCTACTTGTATGAATACAGTTCGGTCTCAGTCACGAAGCTGTAAATAATTGTGGAGAGTTAGAATAGCAACCTCATCCCCTGGGGGTTATTGCAAATGCAGAAACTCACTAAAGCTGGAGAGGGTGAGGCCCAAGGGACTGCTTGCTTGAGCAATGGGATAACTTTTTGGGTGCGTAGAAAGTGCTTTGAAACCTGAGTTCCTAAGGATTAATAAAATTTCATTAAATAGCTTAATTGCAAATTATTGTCTAGCTAGATTTTTGTTTTAATGCTGCAGCTTGCTTTCTGCCACGTGTAAGCCATAAGTTGTCCTGAATTGGGAAGCTTTGATATTCTCTGGTGTTTGTTTTACTCTTTAAGGAAAAGGTAACAGATAAAGGTAATTTTTTGGGTCTGTGATGAGCTGGCATGTATTCTGAATCGAAAGTTGATTACGACTACTTTAGCTCTAGAATTACTCTGAGACCTGAAAAATACCTGAGTCGTTCCAAGAGCTTTAAGTTCAGATGTATATTGACTGTGCTCTGGGGTCAGACATTAAAAGGTAAAAATTTATGAAATCACTACTTTTATTTTGAAAGGGCACACCACAGAAGGATGTTGTTATCAAGTCAGACGCACCTGACACTCTATTATTGGAGAAGCATGCAGATTATATTGCATCCTATGGCTCAAAGAAAGATGATTATGTATGTATGATTTTACGTTAAAAATTTATTTCAAAGAAGTCAAGATTATCCTACATAAGCAGTAGGTTAGTATTTATGGCCCATGTTTCTTAAATAGAGTATCCAACTCCTGCATAGCCAAGGACTGAAGATATGTCCATGAAGTGCAGTGAGGAATACCTTTGGATATCTGAGGTTGAGTGTATATCTGAATTTATCAATAATTATTTAGAGACCTTGGCAGACAAAGTATTTCCCCTCCCAATCAGATTTATAAGAGGTTTGAGGTACAGAATAGATTTCAACTTTTGTACTTGAGGTAATACTTTCAAGGTCAGTGATGTGTTGGCATGTATTACCTGAGTTTACTGCTGATGTGTAATAAACACTAGCTCTAGAATTACGCTGAGACCTTGAAAAACTCTTACCTTGAGTTTTAAACAATGTAGGATAGTTTTCCTCTGGGAAAATCTTAGAAAAAAGTAGTGAACAACTCCCCTGAAAGGAAATATTTTTCCCTGTAGTATACAAACATCTGGATTATTTATCATCTTGGAAAACGCCTAGTATTGATAAATTCTTAAATGATAGGTTCCCATAGCCTTGTAATTATGGAGTCACTAAATACAATGTTCTCCCCAAACTTGAAAAAGGTAACATCTTTTTCTTGATACTAGTCCATCACAGTTGTTTATCATATGCTTCTCAGGTAGTGGGACCCCTATCCCGAAATTTGAGAGCCACAAATTTAAACTCATCATTGATGGGCTAAATGTTTATGTATTCAGTTTCTAACCCAGCATCAATTTAAACTGACACATTAAAGTAATTGTGTATTTTAGGAATACTGTATGTCTGAGTATTTGAGAATGAGTGGCATCTATTGGGGTCTCACTGTAATGGATCTCATGGGACAACTACATCGAATGAATAGAGAAGAAATTCTGACATTTATTAAGTCCTGTCAACACGAGTGTGGTGGAATAAGTGCTAGTATCGGACATGATCCTCATCTTTTGTATACACTGAGTGCTGTCCAGGTAAATACTGATTAAAATTTGGCAATCTTGGTAGTGTATACTCTTATCTGATAGTGGGAAAATTGAAATGAAGGTGACAAAATGAGTATGTCAAAAAGTTACCCTCAGTTTTGCAAATGAAATCTCTTCTACAAGGTCAATGATGTGATGGCATGTATTAGCTGAATTCAAAGTTGATGTAAATTATGAAATGACACTGAGACCTTGGATGGTAAAATGTTTAGTGTATGTAAATATTTGAAAATCACTATTCGGAGTTAAATGTTTTAATTTTGAAGATCCACAAATAAGAGTTTAAGTAAGTTTAGGCTATTTAAGAGTCTTAATTTGAAGTTACAATATTTGTAGAAAAGTGCTTTTAGATGTTTGGGTTTGTTGAAAATGCTATAATTTTATTGCATAAAAGATAGTTTGCATGTTTGAGAAAAGTTCACAATATGCATAGACAAGGATATGCTTGCTTGACTTAAAAGGTAGTTGAGGAAGAACATTAGAAGCAGCTTACCAAGGTTGAAGATGTATTTATTTAACATGATTTTTTTGGTTACAGATTCTCACTCTGTATGATAGTATTAATGTTATTGACGTAAATAAAGTTGTGGAATATGTTCAGAGTCTGCAGAAAGAAGATGGTTCTTTTGCTGGAGATATTTGGGGTAATGTCAGTTTAATCTATGCTACCCAAAATACCAGTAATACAATGTTTTGGTGTTTATTGTAGTAATAAGCTTTGTGGCATATTTTTTTATTTTTAAGTACAATTAATTGGAGGTTTGCTAATTTATAAAAGATTTTTTATTTTTTTTTAAGTTTTTCATCTTTTCAGGTCCCACTAAGCAGCTGGTCTATCTGGAGTTAATAGTCTGCTGGAAGTTCCAGCATGCTCTGTGCTAGTTATGTCAGCATACAGGAGCATTGGAACAGAGGGGGCCAGTCTAAAAGATAAGGTAGGTGGAAATTTTTTCCCTAATATTTGGTGAGTTTGTAAAGTTTAGAAAACTGCTTACTGGCAAGGGGAAAATATTCAAAAACTTTACAAACTTACTGAATATTTGAGTGGAGGGAGGGAATAGTATTTTACTTGATAAATGTAGATAATCTCTACTTTAGGGCTGAATACAGTGCAGGCCGGAGAGACCAGCTGCTTCATGGGATGTGAAAATCTACTTTTATATAATAGGGTAAGTTTATTATTAGGAATGGACTAGTCCTTTTGACTATTTACCTTCCCTTTATGGGCACTGTAGAAGCAACCTAAGATAATTTTCTGTATTTTTGACAAAGCATTTTTATAGTTCTTAGTTTTCTTAGAAGTAAGGTGATTTCACTTCAGATTTAGCTTTGCTTCTGGCAACCTAAAAGTAAATCTTAAGTTTTAACCATGGTAGTTGTACAAAGTAACTTGTGTATATTATGATCAGAAGCCTCTAATAACACTTAAGTTTTGATTTGATTCCTTTTATTTTTAGGAGAAATCGATACAAGATTCTCTTTTTGTGCGGTGGCAACTTTGGCTCTATTGGTAAGTTAAGACTGTTGTATTGGGATTAATTAGTGTCCATGGTTACTTGAATTTAATGAGCATATTTTTTTGTTTGTTTATAGGGGAAGCTGGATGCTATTAATGTGGAAAAGGCAATTGAATTTGTTTTATCATGTATGAACTTTGATGGTGGATTTGGTTGTAGGCCAGGTTCTGAGTCCCATGCTGGGCAGGTAATTCACTAATGCAGATTATAATACATTAATGGCAATTTTAGTGTCTGTTAAATATTAACAAAGTTAATCTGACCAAATGTAGTATAATGTGTGATGTTACATAATAGTTGCTTAATTGCTGGTTAAGGAAGACAATTTTTTTACAATAATTTGCTTTGTATACATTCCCCTGTTGGTGAAACTCAGACCCAGTCAAGCAGAAGTAGATTTGTAATTACCAAAAATACATTCTGATTTCTCCATTAGTGTTTTTCATTTTAATTATTATTTTTTTTAACTTGTTGATCTTTTTTTTTTTTTTTTTTTAAGAGCGAGAAACATCAATTTGTATTCATTGGTTGATTTTTGTATGTGCCCTCACCAGGGATTGAACCTGAGACCTTGGCGTTTCTGGATGACAGCCTGGCCAGGGCTCCATTAGATTTTAACTAAGCAGTGGAAAGCATTTCGTTTCTATCTGTCCTGAACACAACTATTTGCTTGTACCAGAGAACATTGTACATATGTAAATAGTTGTGAAATAAAATATGATTTTAGTCATGGAGAAGTTTTGACAGTAGTATTTCATTGCAAAATTGGATTCTAATAATAGTATGCTTAGGTTTTTTTCAAATAATTATGTGATATTTGCATGTTTACAGTTCTAACTGTTCAATTATCAGTAAGTTTTTAGACATAAAAAGGAGTTTTAATTGAGTAGTTTTTATCACTTATTGAAAACTATTATACACATGTACTTTATGTCTGTAATTTTAGATCTATTGTTGCACAGGATTTCTGGCTATTACTAATCAGTTGCATCAAGTAAATTCTGATTTACTCGGTTGGTGGCTTTGTGAACGACAGTTACCTTCAGGCGGACTGAATGGAAGGCCAGAGAAGGTATTGTTTTAAAGACAAACTGTTCTAAGAGCTTTATAATCTTCAGTGAGTACTACTACGTCTTAACTTTTTCAATATTACATCTCAGAAATGTACACTTGAAACCTATATAATCTTACCAATGTCATCCCAATAAACTAAAAAAAAAAAACAGTAATAGAGGTGGAGAGATAAACCTTGAAAAAATAAGATACTTTTTAATTAATAGATTTTATTTTTTTAGAAGTTTTAAATTTGCATAAAAATTGAGCAGGTAGTATGGAGCATCTCAACTCCGCCACATACAGTTTCCCCTATTTTAACACCTTACCTTATTTTAGAGTGGTACATTCTTAAAATTAATGAACCATTATTGATACATTATTATTTGCTAAAGTCTATAGTTGGCATACAGGTTCACTCTATACTGTACAGTTCTGTAGGTTTTGAAAAATACATAATATCCTGTATCCGCCTTTGTAGCATCATCCAGAATAGTTCACCACCCTAAAATCCCCTGTGCTTCACCTATCCACCCTTCTGTCCTCCCGCAAATGCCTGGAAACCGCTGATCTCTACTATCCTCTATAGTTTTGCCTTTTCCAGAATGTTATGTAGCTGATATTATGTAGATGTAGACTTTTCATAATGGCTTCTTCCACTTAGTAATACGCATTTAAAGTTTCTCTGTCTAAAAGATACTTTTGAAGAAAAGATGTGCATGGATCTTCTGCTGCTTGTTTTACAAATCTGTCTTTTGGTCTTTCCTGTCCTGAAGTAGAGTCTTGAGTTATATAAAGGAGAATACAAAAATGGTATATATTCTTAGCTTTAAACTATATTTATATTTTATATTCACACAATCTGAATTTTTTATATGTTCTGATTGACTTCTTTTTTTTTTTAGAGGAAGGGAGAGGGAGAGAGAGGTATGGATATGTTGCCTCCCACACGTACCCCATCCATGGTCCAAACCAGCAACTCGGGCATGTGCCCTGACCAGGAATCAAACCAATGACCTTTCAGTTTACGGGATGATGCTCACCAACTGAGCCACACTGGCCAGGGCATGAATTCTTAAAGGGTCTTTCCCCCCCATCCTTCGGAAGGCTTTGCATTTTTTAGGCATTGAAGTGAACTAATTTTTCAAACCTTTTATGTCTGGATCTATACGAGGGAATAAGTCATGCATTAAAAGGCTTATGTGAACACATTTATCTAGTATAGAAGATCTCCATGTTGATTTATGGGTGTGAAGGGTCAGTGGGTTTGCCAAATCAAAGAGGTGTTTTAAAAATTGTTAAAACTTTTCACTATCTTTTTCCCCCCAAAGAAAACCTCTAATTTTTGACACTTGGATTTGGAAGGAGGGAATTAATTTTCCTTCATAAGTCAAGTTTTGTTTAGCTCACATATTCTCCAAATTGGGTCTGTAAAGGCCAGATAGTAACTATTTTTAGCTTTGTAGAACCATGTGGTATGTTGCAGCTAAACTACCCTGAAAAGCAAATACTTCCATAGACAGTAAGAAATATATTGGTATGGCTGTGTTGCAGTAAAATTATGGACACATTTGTACTTCATATGATTATCCTGTCCAAAAATCCTTTTGAAAAACTGTTTTTGCCCTGCTGGTGTGGCTCAGTGATTGAGCCTATACCCATGAACTTGGAGATCACAGTTTGATCCCTGGTCAGGGCACATGCTTGGGCTTTGGGCTCAATCCCCATTAGGGGTTGTGCATGAGGCAGCCGATGGATGATTCTCTCTCATTGATGTTTCTATTTTCTATATCTTCCTCTCTCTGAAATCAATTTTTAAAAAAAAACGGCAACTATTCTTTGGTTGTAGTCTAGATTTGACTCAAGCTGTATCTTGCTGGGCCATGACCTAAAAGTATATGATAGGGTGTGGTGGTTCTTTGATAATTTTTGTTTAATTCTGCTTGCTTGGTATTTTTAAGTAAGTTGGGGGTGGGGTGGTAGGAAAATAACCTCAGGTGGTTTCTAGTTAAGGTCCTATGGAAAACCTAGGCAACTTTAACAATCAGAAAATGGGTGGGGGTGGCAATTGACAGGAACCAGCATTTTATAATGTAGGACATTTGTTTTCCTGTATTTACTATTACAGATGTCCCTATTTTCCCCCCTTCTATCCTGCTGGCCATGATGTGCCTATGAATCACCCAAGGATCTTGATGAAGATTCTTTATCAGTTTCAGGCAGGATCCCCTGCATTTCTTAAAACTCTATTTTGAGGGGCCAGGTTTTAGATGATTTTTAAGCAGGTCTGATAGCTACCTGGACAGCACTTGCTGAAAATACTCTATCTGGGGAAATGCAGCATACATCACCATAGATTTCAGGAGCCTTAACCACAAGCTTCTTGGGTAAGGGACATTCATTGCAGAAGAAATATAAGTAGATGGATGTTTGTCAGGAAGTAGTGAAATACATAGCATGGCATTCTGTGGGTTGGAGTGTTTTTTCAGTGATTATCTGATTCTAAGCAATTCTGTGTATGAATTTCAGCGTTTCAAACACTGCATGTCAGTATATCCCTTGACTCCTCCCCGCCCCAACCCACGTGTGGACTAGAGAATGAAATTGTAGCAACTTGGTGGCTTTTTCTTCTTCCTAGTTACCAGATGTGTGCTATTCATGGTGGGTGTTGGCTTCCCTAAAGATAATTGGAAGGCTTCATTGGATTGATCGAGAGAAACTCCGAAGTTTCATCTTGGCATGTCAAGATGAAGAAACTGGAGGATTTGCAGACAGGCCAGGAGATATGGCAAGTATATTTCTGACATGTTCATGTAACAGTTACATTTCAATGTTTTGCATTACTTTATGGTTCAAAGCTATTCTAAACTTAGAAATGTATAGTATTTCCAAATGTTGCTTTAAGAGCAGGGTGCTTTTTTCCCGTAATTTTTGAGACTATACGAAGGATATAAAACATGTTTATAGAAATTTCTCATCACATTTCCAAAATAGGTTAACAACACAATTTAAAGCCATTTTTATTAAGAAAACTTGAAGCGTACATTTAAGTAAAGGAAATACAGTGGGCTCCAGTATCCTGTTGTTCAGAAACAGGGTTTTTAGAAGTTTTGATTTTGTAATACTCTATGAATTCTCATTTTTTTATATAGGTAGATCCTTTTCATACTTTATTTGGAATTGCCGGATTGTCACTTTTGGGAGAAGAACAGATTAAACCTGTTAGTCCTGTTTTTTGCATGCCTGAAGAAGTACTCCGGAGAGTGAATGTTCAGCCTGAACTAGTGAGCTAGATTCATTGATGCAAAAGTTGCTGAGTATAATTTTGTCATCCTAACATTTCTGTATTTGAAATGCTTATAAAACTTATGACTTTGTTAATATTTTGTATATGAATTAATTTTAATAAATTATATAATTATACATATTGTAAAATAAAGACCTATCTTCAGCTTTTGATTTTCTTTTAGAATGCTGATACTCTGAGTACAATATTTTGTTTATGCTTCAAAGTATTTAAATTTCCCTAACAATAGTCTGTAAGAACTCTGGTTAAAGAAGTCTTATATTCTACTTGATTTTTCTCACGTGCTCCCTTCATATGTTATGTAATGATAGTTCATGTAAATTGGTTTGTGTCGATGAGATTGTTAACTGTAAAAATTGATAAGCCCCACATATGAATTAAAAGATGCACAAAAAAGTAAATAGTTGTTGAATTTGGTAGTTATTTCATACACTTACAGTACTCTGACTTGGTCACAGAGTAATTTAGGTAAAGGACAGTTCACCATCTTAGGATAGGATTGCAATCTGGACTACACTTTATTCTAATTTTTAATATTTTATGTCAAAGCCAGCTACTGACTACCAACGAATTGTTGGCTTTTTCCTCCCTCCCAATAAGGAAATAGAAGACAATAGTTACCATAGTATTTTCTGTATACTTTTTTTTTCTCCAGAAATACTAAAATAAGCACAACTATTCTCTTAGTTTTGCATTCTTGGTGAAAAAGTTTCTGTGAACATTTTTCTTGAGGTGGAAGTTGAAATTTCTCAAAAACATTACACAAGGTTGTGTAATAGTCATTTGTCAACAATAAAAAGTTTTACAAATGCATAGGGATGGTTCACTTATATTGATCAATGTCAATTTTAACATCTTGCATATAGGTACTTGAATTAGATTCTTGGAGTATACAGTAGCACTTTGACAATTCACTAGTCTTTCTGGAAGCTTGGAGGTCATTGGATGGAACAGTTATTTAAATAGTATCATAGGAAGTGTTTGGAGAAGATTCGAAGTCTACAGTCATTGCATTTTAGTGAACTATGCTGTGAATATCTGATTTATTAGGATACTAAATTGCATGAATTCAATGTTTTAAATGATTGCCTAATGGTATCCAGAGTATTTCACTCTTTTTCAATCCTATTATCTCTGATTTCCATATTCATGAAAACCGAACAGATAGAGAACTTAATTTCCCAAAGGTTGTTTGTTGAGAAGCTTGAGTTAGAAATTGTGTAGTCTCCTAACTAAATTACCTGTGTGAAACCACAGTAGTAGAAATTGAGATTGGGAGCAGTTCCTAAAACTGTCCCAAAAGATCCATTGTTTAACTGCTGCTTACTCTACTGTGCATACAACTGTGCTTACTCTACTGTGCATACAACCATGTGCTTACTGTACTGTGCATACAACCATGTGCTTACTCTACTGTGCATACAACCATGTGCTTACTGTACTGTGCATACAACCATGTGCTTACTCTACTGTGCATACAACCATGTGCTTACTCTACTGTGCATACAACCATCTGCTTACTCTACTGTGCATACAACCATGTGCTTACTGGTTGAAGGGCAATCTTGCTCTGATTACAGCCGTGTGGATGCTTCACTGATAATATAGGAGGTTATGGCTCCTGTATTTAGCCACAAGACCAATGTTAGGTGGGTTGTACTACAAAGTGTGAGCATTAAAAAGAAGCTAGTGTATTTGGGAGTATGTGGGGAATGTTAAATGAAGCCTTGGTGTAAGAAATCGGGTGCTGCGTGAATCCTGCGGCTACCGCGGTCATCGGTGGGCCA
This sequence comes from Miniopterus natalensis, assembly GCF_054644295.1. Classification (NCBI taxonomy): domain Eukaryota; kingdom Metazoa; phylum Chordata; class Mammalia; order Chiroptera; family Miniopteridae; genus Miniopterus; species Miniopterus natalensis. Next base: position 46,678,497 of record NC_142089.1, read on the forward strand.
TGAGGAACTCCATTCAGGTGGTAACCTGCAGGATGAGGAGGGCTGTGCCTCAGATTCAGCTCGTAACCAAACCCCGTGGGAGGCGGCGGCGTTGCGAACCGCCGGGAGTTCATTGTCGGTGGGGACCGCCGTGCGCTGGTGGAAAGCTGGAGGCCTGTGCGCCTGCGCGCCTGCGCGCTGCCGCTCGGCGCCTGCGCCCTGCGACTCGGTGCGTCCGCGCGCCGTCCTCCCGCCCTTTCCCGCGTGGCGTCTGTCAGAGGGCGGAGGGGCCGGTCGGAAACCTCACGGGCGCCTAAGGATCGTGAGGATGCTGAGGCCGGAGATGTCATCAACCTCACCTTCGGTCCCTGCGGCTTCCCAGTCACCCACAGGGTCTCTGTCACAAGGGCCCCGCTACGATTTCGGACTCCAGGAGACACCTCGGAGCCTCCCTTCAGCCACGGCCTCTGCCTCCACCCCGCCCGGCACGTCTGGGGCCGCGGGCGACCGGAGCAGCAGCAGCAGCCTCGCTGGTCACCTGCCCAGCGCTCTGCGGGCTCAAGGCAAGGAGTGGTTGGTGAATTCCCCATGGGGTAGAGGCTTGCAGCTCCCGGAGGTTCAGGGAGCGGTGGTTGGTGGTTAGCAGAGAAATGGCAGTTGTGGTGCTTGGAGGATGAGAACGGGGGTGCGCTGAGTGACTAAAAGGCTGACTATGCAAATTGGTTTTATTACAAGGCTGTGATGACGGGTGGGTAAGTTCCGAGGAAGGCTGAACTATCTGATATAATGCCCTTTCTTCCCCCTAACCATGCCCCCCCCCCCGCCAAAATACAGTTGATCCATGAACAGTGTGTGTGGGGGGGGAGGTGTTGTGTTAGGGCCACCAACCCCACCCAATCGAAAATCCCTGTGTAACTTTTGGCTCCCCCAAAACTTACACTACTAGCCTTCTGTTGACTAGAAGCCTCTCCACCAGTAATACAGTCAATTAACATGTATTTTGTATGTTTATATGTATTATATACTGTATTCTTACAATAAAGTAAGCTAGAGAAAAGAAAATGTTACTAAGAAAATCATAAGGAGGAGAAAATACATTGGTAGTATTTATTGAAAAAAAAAACAAACAAAAACCACATAAGGACCTGCATAGTTCAAACCCCTGTTCAACAGTCAACTGTATGTGACAAAACGACAGAATTTGTGTAAGAGTTTAGTGATAGGAGTGGTGAACCTCTTGGCTCCTGAACTTAAGGCTCCAAGCCTTCTAGGATGTAATGAAAATAGATTAAACTTAACATTTATTGAATTCAGGTTAATGGTATGTTTACTATTACAAAATGCATCTCCTTCAAGGTGGGTTCAACTCATTTATTTTATATTTAGTTACTCCATAGCAAAACCATGCCTGTCTTTTCACATACCATTGCAACCCCATGGTATGGTAACAAATGTCAAATCCAACGGTCACTTTTCAGTTCACCCCATGTGAACTTTCCACTGTGTTTAATATTCTTCATGGGTCTTCTCATGAATTCTCTTAATTTGGTTTCCTTGACTCTACTCCCAATTTTCTCCCAAGTGTTCCAGAGAACTGCACTCACCTTTGTTAGTTTCCTAATTATTGGTTTGTCCTTAGTTTTCATTTTCTTTTCTAGGCCATTTCATCCTGGATGTGATTATCACCACAGCTCTGATTTCATCTCTATTCCAAATTTGTGTTTCAAACGGTCTTCTGGAGTTTCTAGTGAGGGACCAATGGACACTTCAGACTCACAATACGATCCTTATCTCAATCATTGGGTTGCCTAAATCTTAAACTAAGAAGACTCCAACAATTCAATTATTCCCTCACTCACAGCATCCAAATATAGTCCTGTCTGTATCTTTCAAATAATTCTGTTCCTTTCTATCTTAGTGCCATTACAGGCCCTCATTATTTTATGTCTGAATTATTGCATCAAACTCCTAAGTATTCCTTTTTCCAAGTTTAGTGTCACTAGACTCATACGGAAAATGAAAATCTAATATCCCTTGCCACTTAAAGAATCAGTGACTCTGTATTTGCAGATACAAGATCAAACTCTAACAGGATAACCAAGGCTATTTGGGGTCTGTTTTGTCTTTACAGCCTTATATTCCATCATGTCTTAATTTACCTTATTTTCTAACTGAACTGGGCTTCTTGGAGATTTACCAAGGCAGCATGCATGTTCATTGTCATTATAATCCCCCTCTTCATGAAATGGTTTTTCACACATATTTTCAACAGTAATCACACCCACTAATTAATGAGTACCCACTCTGTTCCATCTCCTTACTAGGCATTTGATATTTTTGATCCTCACAATAATTCTGCGAAGTCTTTTATTTTAAACTTTTAAAATCTCTGTTTACAGAGGGATCCAAGACCCTGACAAGTGAAATAGTTATGTTAGGAGACAAGGATAATAATATTCTGTCCTACCTAGGATCTTATAGTTCAGTAGGGAAGACAGACTTAAACATCAATCAATAAACTTATAAGAGAACTATATTTGAGGTATTTAGAGATTTTTGAGGTTTATAAGAAAGGGGAACAAAAAATTTTTATAGAGGAAGTGCAACTTGAGTTGGTATTGAAACATAACTAGGACAAAGAATATCAGCTAAGGAGAGAAAAGAAACTGAATATTCTTAAGAAAGAAAACCCTGTGCAAAGACTCAGAAGTGTGATATAGAATGTCATGTTTGTAGGACTGCAAATAATTTTGTTTGGCTAGAGCAGGAGGGTGATCTGACATAAACTTGGAGTACTTGTAGAAATTTGGTCCGGGAAGCAAATAGGTTTTGTCTGCTATGCCAACAACAGGTTTCTGGCTTTGGTGACTGGATAAATGGTAGTACTGTTTCCTGGGGGGGTGGGGGGGAGGAATTTTGTTGGAGAACCAACTTTTAGAAGGAAAATGATAAATCTGTATGGACATATTGAGTGTGAAGAACCTCTGGGATATATCTGTATATTCATATTAAGGCAATTGAATATATGGATTTAGGGCTAAAAAGAGAAACTTGGGATAGATACAGATTTGTAAATTACCACCGTATTTGAGTTCAGAGGGGAGAACATAAAGAAGGTACAGCAAAATAGAGGTCAAAGAAATTAGAGGAATGAGCTTAAAGTCTGAAAGTAACCTGAGAACAAGACGCAGCCCACTCTGTCTCCAGATTCTGGTAACCACTCCCTTCCTTAGCTCCTTTAAGCCTAGAGATGGTAATGGAGCAAACTTTGTTCTAGTTCTACACACTTCTTTATGATGATATCCTTCCACCCTCTCCATTACCTTTTTAAATAATTCCCTTTACCAAACTCTCCTAAAATAATTCTAGTTTGAGTGTGTCATATGATTCTTGCTGGGAATCATACAAAGGAGTCAGATTTTATCATATGGTGAGTAATGGGGAAATACTGACGAATTGTAAGATAGGGAGACATGGTGAAATTTCTTTTTCAGAATGAGATATGAAGACTATTAGAGAGGCATAAAACTGGAGGCAAGGAGACATAGGAGACTTTAGCAAAAGTCCTGAAGAAGACATGGGCCTAAAATGGGCTAATAGGAGTGGAGGTAGAGAGAAATTTTAGTGATATTTAAAAGAAAAAACAATAATACTTGGTCATGGATTAGTTGTTAGGATTGATGCAAAAGGAATTAAGAATGACTCCTAAGTTTATGACTTGGGTGACAGGCTACAGGATAGTACAGTTGACCACAACTAGTAATAAATAATAAATTTTGAAGGGAAAATACTGATTGAATTTTAAATTTTATTTATTTCTGATTTAATGTAAATAGCCACATGTGGTAAGTAGCTACTACATTGAATAATGCAGGTATTGACTTAAGAATGGTTTTTACATTTTAAAGGGCTAAAAAAGTAAAATAATATTTTGTGACATGTGAAAAATACATGAAATTCAGATTTCAGTACCCAGAAATATAATTTTATTGAAATGCAGCCATGCTCATTCAGTGACATATTTTCTATGGCTGCTTTCCTGCTATAGTGTCAAGAGTTTAGTGATTGTGAAAGATCCTATGGCCCACAAAGCCTGTACTATCTGGTCCTTTATTAAAAAGTTTGACAGCCTGTGGTTTACAGTGTAAGAAAGGAGTTAGGGGTGTATATGAAGACTTGAGAGTTGTCAGGAAATAGACATTAATAGAAACCAAGATAATAGATGAGATGCCCAAAGAAAATGTATAATGTTGATGTGTGAGAGGTGGTAAAAAATATGGAACCTTGGGAAGCCGTCAGTTAAGAGACAGGAAAAAGGAACTGGGAAAGGAAACTAAAAGCAAGTGTTTTGTTTTGTTTTGTAAATCCTCACCCAAGGACATTTTTTCCATTGATTTTTAGAGAAAGTGGAAGGAAGGGAGGGAGGGAGAGAGAGAAACATCGCTGTGAGAGAGACTATTGATTGGTTGCCTTCTGTACGTGCCCTAAACGGGGATAGAACCCACAGCCTAGATATGTGCCCTGACTGGGAATTGAACCCCGTGCTCCAACCAACTGTACCACACCAGGCAGGGCTGAGCCTCATTATTTTTAAAAAGACAATATGCTAGGCCGTTTTTGTATATTATTTTGAGTTTTATCACAATCCTGTGAAGTAGGTAATATACTAACAGGTTAAGTACTTACATAAGGAAATGAATTCAAGTGAATCTAAAATTTTATACATTTACGTGGGAAAAGAACTTCAATGAAGTCAACAGAGAAAAATGGTCCATAAAGCAAACACATATGGTATATTTGAAGATTAGAAGGTCATGAACTTGTAGAAGCAAAAGCCATATTCGCAAGCAATTTTCCTTATGTTTTAGTACAAGATTAATTGATCACTAATGTCATTTGTTATAATTTGTTGTATTTTAAAAATTTGTATTTTAAAATGTATTTTAAAAATTTGTTAACATATTTTATAGACTTGAACATAGTACAATTGTAGGGATTAATTGTTGCATAATTCTGAATCTTTAAGAACTGACATTTAATTTTTCGAATTAGGGTCATTCTTTGGAAACAGAAGATCTTATGCAGAAAACATATTTGCATCAAATTTTAATTTTGGTACAAACTCATCTTCTGCACGAGACAATAATTATCCTCAAACACTAAAAACTCCCTTGTCTGCTGGAAATCCCCAGAGATCAGGTTATAAAAGTTGGACACCGCAAATGGGATATTCAGGTAAAATGAGTGGAATATTGATCTAGATAACTTTTTGAAACTTTAAAAGTTTTTTAAATTATAAAATAGGGTGGTTAAATTCATTTGAAGTGTTTTGTACCTGATATGAATGATAAATACATCAATTTATCCATATCCATAATTTGAGACGAGGTTAATAAGGCTACATAGTTTCCAATAGTTTGTTAATAAATGCAGTTCTACATTATTTTAACCATTCTGCCAAAACACAAGAAGAAGATGTCCCTTTTATATATGATGTTTCAGTCTAGAAGCTGATTCTGATAATACTATGGAGTGGTTTCAAAAAAATACTTAAGTTTTAGCTTTTATCTAAATTTACTAGATTTTCTTGAGGGGAAAATGAGTGAAATAGGTCTTAATGTGTAAGCATTTTCTAAGGGAAAGTAGAATTTCTTGATTATTGGGCATGTGAATGTATATACATTTACAAGATGATGACAAATTGTTTTTCTGAGTGGTTCTACCAGCTACATTCTTACTAGCAATGTATGAGAGTTTTTGTTATTTTACATCCGTTTCAACACTTGGTATTGTCAGATTTTTTAACATTTACCAGTCAAGCAGTTGTAAAATACTACCTATAGCCTGAATTTGCATTTTCCTGGTTATAAATGAGGTTGATTATTTTTTTGTGTACTTTCGGTCATATAGCCTTCATTTTTTGTGAAATGACTATGTCCTTTGCCCATTTTTCTTTAGGTTTATTTTTCTGGAGTTGTAGAAATTATTTATACATTCTGAATACTAAATCTTTTGCTAATAACATGTTTTGTATATAGCTTCTGTAGGTTTGTAGCTTGTCTTCCTCCTTTCTTTTTGATGCCCTTTGAAGAATAGAAATTCTTAATTTTACACATTTTTGAGTAAATGTTCTGATCTGCTTGAAAGTAATGGTTTTTTATTTTTAAAATTATGTTATATATATGTCTACTAGGTAATTTTTAAAATTATGTTGTTTAAGTCTATGTCGCTATTGACTTTTTTGTGGAGATATGTTAAAATCTCCCATTATGATTGTGGACTTGTCTGTTTCTCTTGTAGTTCTTATAATTTTTTGTTTGCATATTTTGAGGCTATTTTATTAGAAATATAAATATTTAGCATTGTTATATCTTGTTATAAAATGACTTCATCTCTAGATATGCTTTTTGCTTTAAAGTTTATAGCAACTCCTTTCTGTTTATTAGTGCTTATATAGTATATCTATTTTTCTATTTTTTTTGCTTTCACACTTATATATAGGCAAGTGGCCTCAAAGAAAATTGTCCACTTTTGCTGGACTTACCTCTCTGGATTCTTGTATTTTTTTTTTTATATAGGCCCAGAAATTCCTCAATATCTTTCTGCTCTTTAATACTTTGTTGTTTGTTTGTTTGTTTGTTAATCCCCACCAGAGCATATTTCCTCCATTGCTTTTCAGAGAGAGTGGAAGGGAGGGACAGAGGAAGAAAGAACGGGGGCAAGGGGAGAGAAACATTGCTGTGAGAGAGACACATTGCTGGTTGCCTCCTACATTCCTCCCAGCTGGGTGCAGGGAGCGAACCCACAACCCAGGTACAGGCCCTTGACTGGGAATTGAACCTTTGACCCTTTGGTGCTTGGGCAGTGCTCTAACCACTGCACCGCACCAGCCAGGGCTAATACTTTTTTTTAAAGCTAAATTGAAAGTATCAGTATGACTTCATGGCATATATGTCCTGACACACAAACACAAGTATTCCTGAAACTCTTTAATGCTTTTAAGAAGTTTTTTTGTATGTTTGTATTTTTGTTGTTTATATTTTGTATGCATTTTGCATGTGTGTTTGTATATTTATATTTTACCTAGGAGTTGTTTTCATCAAGAGAATTTATTTAAATAACTTTGTCTACCATTACCAGAAGCAGAAATCAGAATTCTTCCCTTTAATATCAAATTTATCAATATTTTCTTTCATGATTATTGCTTTGTGTGTATTGATTAGGAACTTTATTCCTGTCCCAGGTCAGAAAAATATTCTATATTTTCCTCCAAGAGTTTTGCAGTTTTGCATACTTCATTTAAGTTTTTAATATATCTCAAATTGATTTTTGTTTATGAGGTAAGAGGTCAATTTCATGTTTTCCATAAAGATAATTTCTATTTCTTGAATATCCTTCCTCCACTGACTTGGAATGCCACCTTTTTCATATATCATAGACCCATATATGTATGGTTCTGTTTCTACCTCTCTTTTAACTTCCATGAGTCATTGTATGTCTTTGCCAGTATCACACTGTCTTTAGCTTTGTATTACATCTTGATGTCTATAAGGACAGCCCTCCCAGCCTATCCTCCACTAAAGAGTCTTGACTCTTCTTGTCCTTTTGCTATTCCATATAAATTTTAGACCAGTTTATCAAGTGTCACAGGCAACACACTGAAATAGTAATTGAAATTGCATTTGTACTGAATCAATAGATCCTTTAAGGGGAGAATTGAAATATCGAGTATTTTATCCATAAGTGTGGGATATCTTTTCACTTTCTTAGGCCTTATTTTAACATTTCTCCATAAAGTTTTATGATTTTCTACATGTAGATTTTATATGTGTTTGTTAGATTTATTTCTATGTATCTTATAATTTTTGTGGTGATTATAGTTTCTTTTAAAAATTACACTTTCTAAATTTTTATGGCTGATCTATAGACATACAATTGATTTTAATTGATTTTTTATGGTCAGCCACTATATTAGTTTGCTAGGGTTGCCATAACAAAATGATTTGGTGGCTTTAAATAACAGAAATTTACTTTTTATTTGACCCTAGAAGTTCAAGATATCAGCAGATTGCTTTCATTCTGAGGCCTTTCTCCTTGCCTTGACAATGACCATCTTCTTCTGGTCTCTTCACATGGCACCTCTGTTCTTTTTTGTGTGTTCTAATCCTTTCTTATAAGGACACCAGTCATAGTGGGTTAAGGCTCACCCTAATAACCTCATTTAACCTTATTTACCTTTTTGAAGGCCCTATCTCCAAATACAGAGTAGGGGAAAAGTAGGTTTATAATTGTTCATATGGAAAATAATACAATAATTAATAACTAATACTACAAGAATAAACTCCCTTTTCCCCATAGTCACATCTGTAAACCTACTGTTGCCCCACCCTGTATAGTCACATTCTGAATTCATTGTGCCACTGAACATGAAGTTTAGGACTTCAACATATGAATTTGGCGGGGGAGGGGCGCACAATTTAGCCTACAATAGCCACCTTGCTATTGTATTCTTATGGTTTCTAATAATTTTTGGCTCCCCATTGCTAATAAGATCAAGTTTAAATATCTTGACATACTTTATGAAGGACTGCATGAGAAAGCTCTAGTCAGTCTTTCCAGCATCACCTCATACTATTTTTTCACTTATGATAATTAAATGAGTTAATCCAAGTAAAGAATTTAGAACATTCTTGGCATATTAAGAAATAAAATATCCACCATTACACAGATATCTTGTAATTGGAATTTATAGTTGTATAATATATATAATCCTATTATTATTATTATTATTTTTAAATATATCTTTATTGATTTCAGAGAGAGGAAAGGAGAGGGAGAGAGAGAGAGACAGAAACATTAATGATAAGAGACAGAAACATCAATGATGTGCCCTGACCGGGAATCGAACCCGGATCGCCTGGATCCTAGGTCGACACTCAACCCCTGAGCCACACACGGCCGGGCTATACTCCTATTTGATTGTTTCAGTCAGCTCTTGAGTTAGGCCAGGGCAGTTATTCCATTATATTTTGTGATTGATGATTATTTATTATGAAATAATTTGCTCAAATTTATGTAGCTTTTAAGTGACAGAGTAAAATAAATAATCTAGAGGTTTGTTTTTATTCCAAATTCAGTGTTTCTTTTATGACTGTATTTCAATAAAATGCAAAATGAAACAGTGTATAAATTATTTCTAAATGTGAATGAAGTTAAGTTTTGGTGAAATACTTTGAGAATTAACATTTTTATTTTGTCTGAATGTGAAAAGTTATTTTTTGATGAGTAAAAAAAGATTATTTCCTTGAATATTAATAGCCATGTCCTAGACTTGATGCCTTGAGGTCTTATGAGAAAAACCTAGAAATTACTTTTATTAATGTTTATACATTAAAAAAATTTCTTTTTAGCAGCTACATCCTCATCTGCAGTTTCTGCACACTCCCCATCAGTTATTGTAGCTGTTGTAGAAGGGAGAGGACTTGCCAGAGGTGAAATAGGAATGGCAAGTATTGATTTAAAGAGCCCACAAATTATATTATCTCAGTTTGCAGACAACACAACATATGCAAAGGTAAATATTTATAATCCTAGAAAATGATTGACCTATTGGGCACTAGGTAGATTTTCAAGTCAGTACCTTCCTAATTAGTTTACTTTTTGGTAGAATATAGGTTATTCATTATTGTACTAATATTAGTCTGAATTAAAATAAAATTGTTTTACATTTGATATATTTTTAGTATATTTACTCCTAAAAATAATGCTTTGCTATTACTTAAACATTCCAAATTGTTGTTAATACTAGTTTCTAAAATTATTATCTTTAATAATTCCTGGGTTTGTTCCAAAGATGATATATGTAACAGTGCTGTCTCGAAAGTGTTATTTCCACTGAACTGTATTTGAATTTTGTTTTTGAGAGTTAAGGGAAGCTGGTCTCTTAGGTCAGTCATAATTTAATCTCTTTTTGCCTTTTCTTCCTATTACTCATTAATTTGGGCTACTGGTCTATTATCATGGGAATTTGTGTGACTTAACAGGCAGAGGTAGTCTATTCCAACTCTTTGTATTCTAAAAAGTTATTTGACCCAATTACTATTATTAAAAAAGATGATATACTATTTTATTTTTAGTGGGATTTTTTTTTATTCCTTTCTCTAATTCTCCTTTATGGTTCCCCAGTATATATATAGGCTTCCTTTTCCTACTTAATACATTTTTTAATATACCTAACAACCTAACTGATATTAGTACTGCCTACTACCTTCACCTCTGGTTATTTCACATTTTCATGCAATTTCAAAAGAATAGGAAACAAGTTTTTATAAAACAAGAATGTTAGTCAAACTGATTAAGTATTGTTGTGTCTAGAATAGTTCAAAAAGCATAAGTCATAAAGCAGAAGTTTCTCATCTTTGATTTTTTACTTTTCAACTTCTAAGCTGTGTTGGTGAGGTCATATTGATTGTCGCCATAGTTAAACTATTGAATGTTAGAACAATTTATTTTTTAAAATCTTATTTTAGGAATATGTATTTGATAAATTCAAATTAATTTTGGGGCTTAGAGCTGTTACAAACTATTGTGAGTGAAATATAGCCTATGCTTATGATAATATTTTATATTTGTAATTGTATAGGATATATGTTTAATATACAATAATTAGAAATACACTTTAATTGAAGTATATAATTAGGACAGTTGTACCTTTATATTTCTATGAAGTAATTTTAAGTACTTCTCTCTCAAAAAATTATGAAACATTTTTGCTTTAGGGAATCCTAAGCTTACTTTTAAGAAATTGATTATCCAAATGATTTTAGGTGATCACTAAACTCAAAATTTTATCACCTTTGGAAATAATAATGTCAAATACTGCTTGTGTTGTGGGGAATTCAACTAAGTTGTTTACTCTGATCACAGAAAATTTCAAGGTAAGTGATTTTATTCTTAATAGTAACATTAGAGATCTTTATTTAAAATCCATTTTGTAATATTATTCTAAGGAACAATACTTTCAGTAACTTTATGTGGCAAGAGTAGGTTTACAGTTGTGAGTACACAAAACAGTTTATTTTTGTATTAGTATTTATTAATTATTGTGTTATTTTCCATACAAACAACTGTAAACCTACTTTTGCCCCATCCTGTATTTAGTACCCTGAAGTATGCACGAAACACGAGTTCTAATCTAATGAACTATTAATACATATAGTAAAAATGACCCTTGACCTATTTTATTTTTTTAATATGTCTATTGATTTCAGAGAGAGGAAGGGAGAGGGAGAGAGAAACATCAATGATGAGAGTCATTGATCGGCTGCTTCCTGCACGCCCCCTGCTGGGGATTGAGCCTGCAACTTGGGCATGTGCTGTGACCAGGAATGGAACCATGATTTCCTGGATCATAGGTTGATGCTCAACCACTGCGCCGTGTCAGCTGGGCTGTAAATCTCCCTTTTTTGTGGAAGGGGTCTGTTGCTCCAAACCAAATAGGCAGCATTGCAGTTGGATTAATTCCTGATGAGTGCAAATTATTTTCACAATATACTGTATTTTGTTATGTTCATAGACTTATCTTTAACACTTTTGGCAACAAGCTGAGACTTAGGGTTCAATGAGTTCTTTATTGTTTTTAATATACGGGATCTACAGTCACGTAAGATTTTTTTCTGGTGCTCTTAGAGATCCTATGGTAGCTCAGCTGTCTTTGATTCATTGTTAGAAATGGTCCCTCTTGTAAATCTATTGTCTCTATTAGACAAGTCTCTTTATCTGTTGTTTCTTTCATTCATTTTTTCTGACTTCTTTCCATCACCCTTATTAATGTAAATCTCTCCAACTTCCATTATTTTGTTTTGATTAAGCATGCTAAGTTATTGGTTATAAATAACAGATTTTTTTTTCCAGTCTTACATAGCTTTTTAACAATCCAGTGTTAAATTACTATTCTTACCTATTTTTGTTCAAAGTAGTATATACCTTTTGCTCTCCAGCAGGATGGGGAACCTTTATTCTGCCAAGGGCCATTTGGATATTTATAACATCATTTGAGGGCCATACAAAATTATCAATTTAAAAATTAGGTATGACAAAAGCTCCTAGATTTATTGAATTTCAAGTCCCGCCTACAGTTGCCTTGTCAGGGCCAGACCAAATGATTTCTCAGGCAGGACGTTCCCCACCCCTGCTCTACAACTTCACGCTCGCTGTTTTTTCTCTTTTAAAAAAATTCTATTATTGACTTTTCTTTATTTTAAATAAATGAAATTCACCTCATGTAGATATCACTGCATAGATTTGATAGGTGGAATTGATGTTTTCATCTTCCTCAACTAGCACATTATAAGGATCTACTCTACTCAATTATGATGGAGTACATCAGGCTGATTGTAAACCTGTGTGATGATGCTGCTATAGAATAAAATTACTGAAAGGAACTCTTATGTTTATTTTTTATTATGGTTCCTGACATATTCAGTTAAATTTCATGTGAGTATGCTCTAATAAGAGCTACAGGCTGTACTATAATTCACTTAACAATACAGATGATCATTCTTTTTTTTGTAAATAAGAAAACTTAATTTAATTCTGGAAAACATTAAAAATAAACTTTATATAGTATTTAAGCTGTGTACAGACATGTGTTTAAGAAGCCAGTTTTTTGGGGAAAAAAGAAACTAGTTTTGGGTAGGTGCATGAAACTTAAAATTTATTTTGAAATTAAAATTTTTTTTCAGAATGTAAATTTCACTACTGTCCAAAGGAAATACTTCAATGAGACAAAAGGATTAGAGTACATCGAACAGTTATGCATAGCAGAATTCAGCACTGTCCTGATGGAGGTTCAGTCCAAGTAAGCCATGACTTAAGGAAAATCATAAGTTTTAGTGTGAGTTCCACAAGGGCAAGGTCTTTTGTCTGTTTTGTCCTCTGCTGTATTCTCTACCTAGAAAAGTGCCTGGCTTATAATACAACCAAGTAATTATTGAAATAGTAGAATATTTAACTAAAATTTACACACAAGGCATATCTTTCTAACTTAATTTATATAGAATTTCTCCAAATTAGTCATAATCTATTGCCCTAATGGTTGCTGCTCACTTTACTTTGGAGTGAAAAGCTTAAGTAGCTATAGTAAGCTAGAAATTGGAGGGCACAGATGTGAAACACAATTAAAGTTGTGTTTCTGTTACTTCATATCTTTACTCCCAAAAGATTCAGCATGACACAGGGAATGATATTTTTGGAAAGGATATTTCTTAGAACATGCTAAACAGATACTTTCTTTGACCACTTGCATACTCAGTTAATCACAGTGACTATCTTCACTGAGATCATAACGTACTTTCCTATACATTGGACCCTCCTGACTTTACCTTTAAAGCTCAGACTCTTTCAACACTATTTGAATACTTAGAATGGTACATCAAAAATTGGCATGAATTACCATTAAATGCTAACTCCTAACGTGATTTATTGGCATCTAATATCCCTTAAGTATCAGACTTCAGAAAATTGTCCATTTTTATCAACTTCTATGTTTTAGAGGTAATATATATAGTTTTAAAAAAATCAGGAATACTTAATGTCCTTTTTTTCTTTGAATTTGAGCAGTGCTATGCAAATAATTTTTCAAATATTAAGGTAAAATAGATATTTCATTTTATAGCAATATATATATTTAATTATAAAGATTTATAGTGATGTATTATTGGTCATCTTACAGGTATTACTGCCTTGCAGCTGTTGCAGCTTTATTAAAATATGTTGAATTTATTCAAAATTCAGTTTATGCACCAAAATCACTGAAGATTTGTTTCCAAGGTAGTGAACAGACAGCCATGATAGATTCATCATCAGCCCAAAACCTTGAATTACTAGTAAATAATCAAGACTGTAGGTAAGATCACCCATTTTTTCTTATAAAATGTATCAGTATATTTTATTAGGCCATATTTTTATGAATAGTTACTTTACATTTAAAAAAATTGATTGATGGAGAATGATTGTCATTGTTGCTGAACTGTTCAGATGTTTCACCAAAATCAGGTTTTAAAAGATACTTGTGGAAATGGCACAGGCATCATGGCAGAGTGAGAGGACTCCATTGTTTCCCCCCTTAAACTTAAAACAAATCAGACAACTATAATTTAACAAATGATTCCCTGCTCAACACACAAACATGCTTGAAAGACCCATGCATTGGGACATCTGAAGTTGGGCATTTTGGTGAAGCAGGTCGGAGGAAGGACAAGGGTGGTGGCTGCTGATGCAGTTCTGAGCTTACTACAACTCCAGCAAGAGCAATAGCATAGGAGAAGTCAGGCTTCACTAAGAGGGGCAGAAACCTTTTCTCTTTGAGAAAAGACATCTCCGTTCTCTATCCCTATTGAGGTAGAGCCAGGTACAGGTGGCTGGGAAGCTTAAAACAACACAGCAGTGCTGACAATCATTACTGGTATGGGGGTGGAGCTATAAGATTGCAGCCTTGCTCCTTGCCTCCAACTCCCTGGCAGAGCCTGGTAAAGAAAGCTGGGAGGCTTTAAACAATGCAACAGGGTAACAGCCATTACTGGAAATGGGCAGAGCCACAGGATGGCAAGATTACACCCCCAGCCACGCACCCCACCCCCCAGCAGAGCCTGGTAAAGAATTCTGAAACTCCCCAAGCAGCATAGCAGAAAAGAAAGTACCCTACCTATCAGCCTGCTAAACTGTTGAGAGAAAAATAGATTCTAAATAAGAAAAGAGTTTACTACCTTAAATACCATGAACCAACCAAGGTAACTTGGTAACATAGAAAATGGTCTCTATAAACCAAACTCAGTCCTGGAATACAGTGATTTAAATGACAGAAAATTCAACATTGCAGTTATGAAACAAAACGATGAAAGTACATTGAACAGTTACACATAGCAGAATTGAGCACTGTCCTAATGGACAATATCCAAGAGAACACAGAAAGGCAGTTCAATGAGCTCAGGAATAAAAATCAATGAGCAGAAGAAATACTTAACCAAAGAGATTGAAACTATTAGAAAGAACCAACCAGAAATTCTGGAGCTGAAGAACTCAATAAAGGAGATGAGGAATGCAATAGAAAGCACTGAAAGTAGAGCAGACCAGATGGAAGAGAGAGAGAAGCTTAGAAATGACCCAGGAGGAAGAAGAGTGAAAACTAAGAGTAAAAAAATTAAAGAACTGTGTGAGAGCTATCTGACTCCATTAGAAAGAGCAACATAAGGATAATAGGTGTACCTGAATGAGAAGAGAGGCAGAAGGGAACAGAGAGCCTACCCAAAGAAATGCTCATTTTGTTAATGTAAAAGTTTTTCCCCCACTTAAGGATAAATTATTACTATTATTATTATTATTATTTGCTTTTCATCACAGGAAAAATTATATCCTTATTATATCAATTAATGTTGATATCTTCCTATCATTAATGAAATGTCATGGGTTAGGACATTTTATATTAGTCTGAATATGGTAAATGAACTATGAAAAAATTGTTAAGTGTAAGAAGGTACTGTAGATTCTTATTAATCAAAGTATGGTTCATTTACTGACAGCATACTTGGGAGCTTATTCGAAATGTAGATTCTCAGGTCTCATCCCAGATCTATTGAATTAGAATACACATGTGATTTGTATGCATGTTAAAGTTTGAGAATCACTACTGTAGATTATAGGAGTATTTAATTATGAAGTTAAATCGACATTTTCTAGAATTTTTCTTCTGTATACTTAATGAAAATTTTCAAACTTGTGTTTTCAAAGGAATAATCACACTCTCTTTGGTGTTCTAAATTACACTAAGACTCCTGGAGGGGGTAGAAGACTTCGTTCTAACATATTAGAACCTTTAGTTGATATTGAAACCATTAACATGAGATTAGATTGTGTTCAAGAACTACTTCAAGATGAGGAACTCTTCTTTGGACTTCAGTCAGGTAAATGAATATCCTCTAATTATATAAATACAAATTATTAGAAAAATACATTGTCTTCTTATAAGGACACCAGTCAGATTAAGGCCCATCCTAATGACTTTATCGTAACTTGATTACATCTGCCAAGATCCAATTTCCAAATAAGGCAACATTCACAGGTACCGGGATTTAGGACTTCAAAATACCTTATTGGGGGGATGCAATCCAATCCATAACATGAGGTAAGAGAATTGTCCTTAGTACCTGACTGTTTGTTCACTGGCATGGCAATGTTCTTCCTAAACCTCTAGGTGGCAAGACAATTTATGTGCATTGTTCCTAGTCTAGTTTCTGGTTTTTAGGAGCATGGTCTGTCTTTTATGCCCCCATTTTCCAGCCATCCTTCCTGGTGTTCTGGTAGTATGAACTGAAGTGGCACATGAAAATCTGGAAGGCATTTATATCCTGAACAATTTTTCCTCCGTCCAATTCCAAATATACTTTAATTTGTATAGTTCCTTCAAAATTCTGGCATTATTTTGACTGTGACCATACATTTCCAATGTTGTTGAATATATTCACTTTTTCTATATATTCTAACGTATTTAGTGAAACTTTGGGAAAGGTACAAGAAAGCCATTTTTAACTGGTAACCCTTTTCTTTTTCACAGCAACATCTTGTTGGCCTACCTATACCTGGCATTCTGTATAATACATAAGTGCCAGGAATATTCAGTCATTTAATCATGTAATATTAGTCAAGCTTCAGTCATTTCTATGTTTTTTATATCTTGACAGTTTATAATTTATCGTAACATGTAAAAAGTAGGGGAGCATGAACATAGAGCAGGGTGGGAGAGTAATTTTTACAGTTTATTAAAATATGAGAATGTGAACCTCATTAAAAAAAACCCAGTACCTATTTTATTGTAGGTATTTTATAGGTATTAGGGATAAAAAGATAAGGAAGATTAAGTTACAAGTTTCTGTTCTCAAGGATCTTATATTCATGTTAGGGAAACAGACCTCCAAATATATGATGCAGTGTGGTAAATGAAATAATAATTGAGTATTTTATGGGAACACAGAAGAAGGAACTGGAATAAAGATAGAATCCAGGTGGGATTCAGAGACAATATTTCAGCTTTGTCTTAAGGGAATGAGTAGGACTCTGATGACAGGAGGATCCTAGAACTGATACTCAAGACAAAGGAAACATGCCTGTATAAGGTTTGTTGATGCGCATAGGGGTAACAAAAATATTTTCTAGGTGTGGTAGCTGAGATAAAGATCTGGTATAAGTCCTAGTGGCTGTGACCTGGAACAGTCATTAATTTCTAGGGTGCACTTGTTTTTCTGGGAAGTTGGGAAAGGTAGAGTTAACATTAGCTTCTGCAGTTATGCTTACATGGATATAAAAGAGCTTGCTGTATTTAAGGTATGGCCAATATTTGTTTGTGACTTGAAGCAGTGGGAATTGCAGGAAATGAGCTCTGGGCCTAGCTTATGAAGGGCCTTTATATAATGCTAAGAAATTGGGATTTTATCATGCAGGACATAGGGAGCTGACAGTTCTAAACTGAAAGAATAATATGATCAAATATTTATTTTAGAAACATTATTCTGGTTGTTATGATAGATTTGGGGAAAGCAAGAAGGAAGAGACTGAAAAAGAGAAAGGCCAGTCTAAGTGAGGGCATTAAGAGTCTAGTGGAATCACATGTAAAATGTCATAATAGTATTATGTCAGATTGAACAGTATAAAAGTAGTATAAGTATACTGAGCCCATTTACTCTAATTTTTAAAAACAGTTTCAACATCATTAATTTAACATCAAAGTGGTAAATTAGAAAAGGGCACAGTGTTAGAAGTAGGAAAACTGAAAATTATCAGAAGACTTGACAGTTAGAACAGGAAGCAAGTCACATAAAATTTTTTTTAAAGGATAACAGGTTGAGACCACTTTGTAAAGTATCAATAAGTCTACACAAAAGCTTTGAGGTCATATATTACAATGATGATGGTAACCACGAGTCATTAAGAAATAGTTACTGTAGTTTACTGTATTTTAAGTATGAAGAGGTGAGTGCATTCTTAAAAGAACTGTATGTTAAACAGTTAAGGGAAAAACAACAATGTGGGGATATTTAAAAGGAATAGATTATAATTATCTATAAACTTTTATAGAATACTTTAAGCTGGAAAATTAGTTGAGGAGAACAAAATAACAGTTTTGAGCTCTGGTATGTGCGGGGTATTTACACATATTACCTCACTTAATCCTCACAGCAACCCTAGGAGGTAGATGTCATTATTCACATTTAAAAGATGAGAAGTTAGGTTACATAGTCTGGGAGGTTACATAGTTAGTGGTTTAACTATGCTTTTAAACTAATATTTTTAAGTATCAGGAAGAAAAGTTAGAGATCAAAAAAGTTGGAAGGAAATTATGATAAGCATCATCTAAAAGCCAGAGAAGTAGAGTTTCAAGAAGGAAGGGGTGATCAGTCTCAAATTTGGGAGACAGATTGTGAGTAATCACAATTAAGAAATGACCATTAGAATTTATTGTTTTATTCCTGGCACATATAAGATAAATAAAGACAAAGCAAGTACTATTTGCAGGTAAAACTATTTTATTATTTTAGGATATTTTACAGTCTATATTTTAAGCTGTAACAAAGTTCAAATGCTCATATTTTTTTGTTTCAGTTATATCAAGATTTCTTGATACAGAACAGCTTCTTTCTGTTTTAGTCCAAATTCCAAAACAAGACACGGTATGTTTATATATACATTATATGTTATATTACTATACATTGTGATATAACTTGTCTTAATGTAGTGTAACAATTGGAAAATATTGAAATGTTTTGGAAAAATGCTTCATTATTAATATTTAGATTTTTTTTATGCCTTTTAACGCAAAAACTTCTGAATAAACCAAGTGTTCTCTGAAAATCTCCATTATGGAATTGCTTGCCTAAGATGAGTTATTTTATTTCCCCTTAAGAATATTGACTTTAGAAAATGCAATTTCCTGATCATAAATATTTACTGAGAATAATGCTTAAAAGTTTTTATTTGAATTAACACAAACGTCTTTTCTTTCTATACAGTATTTATGACCATACTATTTAATGTATTGTATTAAGAAAGTTTGTGTTTTTCATTACAAATATCCAAATTCTTTCTTTAATATTTGAAAATGTCAATATTAAACAAATTTTTTCAAGTTTTATCCAAGTTTTTTTGCTTCATTTTGAATATCTTTAATTTTTCTCAGTTGGTTTCAGACCGCCATATAACAATATCTATAGTACATGGCTCCTTTTTTTATTTATTCAACAAGTGGTTTTTGTGCAAGAGGACTATAAGAAATAAGTCACTAAGCCAAAGTAATTAATGATCCAGCATGAGATTTAGGTTAAAAAAAAAAGCAGTTACAGCATATATTATCAAAAACTAGAAGAAGTGATCTGATATTCACACTACTTGCAAACTACCAAGTTAGCCTAACACAGTCAAATACTCATGTATTATTGGATCTATTTCTAGAGTCTATTCTGTTTCATTGGTATCTGTCTGTTCTTGTGCTGATACCACAGTTTCTTAGTTACACTAACTATTATAAATTGATATTTGTTAAATTTAGTTCTTTTACCTTGTTCTTATATAAGGGTATTTTGCCTATTTTTGGAAGATATTCTCCTTTGGTAATAGTGATGATAGTTGTCTTCTGTTTGGTGAATTTTATTTATTTTTAATCTTCTAGTTAGTTTCAGAGATCCATTATAAGAGAGCATGAGATAACTTGTTTTAGGGCTACAAGCCTACATTTTGGTATTTCTTCTAAATTGACCCACATGGTCACAGAATAGTTCAGATACAGTGTGTGCAATAGGGATAAAGGTCAGAAGGTTTCAAAAAGAAACAGTGCCATATCAATTACTATTATACCTTAATAGTAATATTCTAAAAGTTTTTGTAAGTACTGATAAATTAGTCCATCCACAAGAACATTCTCATTTCCCCAGGTTTAATACCACTGCTCGACTTTAAAGATAGTACTATAAGTTAATTTATAAAAAGTTTATTTATAAAACTTAGAATGCTTATGTTGCTTTATTCTGAAAAACTGTAATTAATTTGGACCACTGGAATTGTAAAAATTGTTTTATTTAAACAAACAGTAACCAGTGGGGGAAATTAGTGTTCTGTAATTATCCGGGATGTTTGGATTCAGCTTTTCAGATATCATCTATCCACACATACTCTTTGTACCTTTTTCATTTAATCCTAGCCTCTTACTGCTGCTCAGAATTGAACTGTGTCTCCTATCACTATTATGGGTTGTAGTGGACCAAGGAGCTTAAATAGAAATGAAAATTGGATTTAATGAGATGAACTCTTTTCTTTTTTCTTTTCTTTTTATCCTCACCTGAGGATATTTTTTTCCATTGCTTTTCAGAATTGCTTTTCAGAGAGTGGAAGGGAGAGAGAAAGAGAAAGAGAGAGAGGGAGAGGGAAACAGAGAGAGAGACACATGAACTGGCTGCCTCCCTCACATACCCTGAGCGGGGCTGGGGATCGAGCCTGCCAACAAGGTACGTGACTGGAATCGAACCTGTGACCCTTCAGTCCAAGGGCTGATCTGTAACCACTGAGCCATACTGGTTAGGGTGTGGAGGTGAACTCTTTTCATTGTCAGACTTTTGGAGACTAGTGCACTAGTCTTAGTATGATGGGTCAGTAATTTCTAAACATTGTTTAGGCTGGCAGGCATCCTGGCTAAGCTGATATATAAAAGGTGAATGAAATGCGAAAAGTGTAGAATGTTTTAGAGGAAAACCCATTTTTGTATTAAATATTTATGGTATCTACATTTGGATTTTTATGTTAATAGGTTAATGCAGCTGAATCAAAGATAACAAATTTAATATACCTAAAACATACCTTGGAACTTGTGGATCCTTTAAAGGTAATTTATATGTGTCTATATTGTACAAAACATGTTTAGACATCAGTATTTTTAAACGTTTTGTTTTGAAAAATTTCAAACTTAGTGAAAGTTGTAATAATAGTATAATTAATTCCCATATTCTTTCTCTTTGCA
This sequence comes from Miniopterus natalensis, assembly GCF_054644295.1. NCBI lineage: Eukaryota > Metazoa > Chordata > Mammalia > Chiroptera > Miniopteridae > Miniopterus > Miniopterus natalensis. Next base: position 46,699,531 of record NC_142089.1, read on the forward strand.
TGCACAACACACACACACACACATATTATGCTTACTATTATTGTTCTTACTGAACTATCTGAGAATAAGATGTAATACATAAATACTAAAGTGTCTGTCTCCTAAGAACAAAGATACTCTTTTACATAAACACATATGATTATAAAATTCAGGATATGCAGCATTAATAGACTACTGTTATATAATGTATAGCCCATATTCAAAATTTCCAATTTTCCTAATAATGTTCTTTATGGATTCCCCCCTGCCCCCTGCTATAGGGTTTAGTCCAGGATCATGCATTGTATTTAATATCATATTTTTTTGTACTCGTTTAAACTAAAAATTTTCTCCACATTTCTTTGTCGGTTATGATACTGATATTTTGAAGGGAAAGGGTCAGTTGTTTTATAGGATATTCTTCAATTTGTGTATTTATTCATGGTTAAATTCAGCTTATGCATTTTTGGCAGTAATACTCTGTAAAAATGTTGTATCTTTTTTAATCCTCACCTGAGGATATTTTTTCCATTGCTTTTCACAGAGAGTAGAGGGGGGAGGGGAGGGAGAGAGAGGGACAGGGAAAGGGAGAGGGAGAGAGAGAGAAAGAGAGAGAGAGGGAGAGAGAGAGAGAGAAACAAACATTAATGTGAGAAAGACACATCTGTTGGTTGCCTCTGGCAGGCACCCCAGCTGGGGCCGGGGATTCGAGCCTGTAATCGAGGTACATGCCCTTGGCTGGGGTCAAACCCGGGATCCTTCAGTCAGTGGGCCAACACTCTAACCACTGAGCCAAACTGACTAGGGTAAAAAAATAGTATCTTTCTCATGATGTCATTTCCCTATGCTTGGTGACATTAACTTTGATCAGTTTTTTCTTTTCAGAGTTATAAGTAATGTATGGAGAGATACTTTGGGACTGTGTAAAAAATATTCTGTTTCTCATCAGATTTTCACTCATTGATTTTAGTATTTATTGCAACTCTTACCTGAAGTAATTGTTACTTTTATGGTCACAAAATGGCAATGTTCTCATCAATTTTAAAATACTATCCTGTGCAAAAGATTTTTAAAATTAAAATGACAAAAGAACTGCTTTTTTTTAAAAGAAAAAATAATGATAAATGTGGAAGTATTTTTATAGAGTTCATTCAGATAAATATATATAATAAAAGCATTTTGGTAAAAGATATCAAAAGTATTGTCATCTTTCTTAGAATGAAAGAGGTATAATAATAAGACTTCTCCCAAAATTGATGGAGTTAGTGAAACAAATTTCAAATTTTGATATGTCAAAGGCAAAGTAAAAGCCAAAGAAATATAGGAAAAATTTATAGCAAATAGACAAAATACTAATTTCTGCATCATAAAACTTGTGTAATTTTTAAAGAAAATACTAGAATAACAGTAGAAATAAGGAAAATGACCCCCAAATGGAAATCAAAGTACAACTTAATGCTAATGAGAGAACAGTGAGAACAGTGAGACATAGCTGGTAGGAATACAAGTTGTACATATTGTAGAGGAAAATTTTGAAACATGTGACTTTTGATCCTATAATACTACTTCTAGAAATCTGTCCAAAAGAACTCTTAAGAAATGTTGACCAAGATTTATACCCAGTGATGGTGATTGCAGCATTGTTTATATTATAAATTATAATTAACATAGAACTCCAATAACAAGGGGAAGAGACTCTTTGCTTCCCACAGGGTAGAATACATATTAGGAATTATTTCAAATTTTTCTATAATTTTTTTTTAATGCTTATGATATAATATTAAGTGGGGGAGAAAAGGAACATGCAATGATAATTTATTTTTTATTTAAAGAAGTGACAGGAAATGTACCATAATATTTAGATTATTTGTCTTTGGAAGGGTGGTAGAAGTATGAGTGATTAAAGTGTTTTTCCTTATGCTTTCCTGAAATGTTTAGTTTTTATCAGTGTATAAATATTATTTTGTATTCATAAGCAAAAAATATTATTGCTATTGCCTCATAGTAAACTAAAATATCAGTTTATGTTCTCTCCTCCTGTTTTCTGTTTATTCAAATAATGACCACTTATAGTTTCCATTAGGCAAAATAAAATCCCTACTTTTACTATATAAAATGGAGAAATTGCTCTATTTTTGAATATAAGAGCACTTTTTTAGTTTAATGGAAATTTAGCACAAAATTTGGAAATATATGTAAAGTACTCCAGATGTACAATGATAGCTGTTTAAGTACCTACTTCTAATAAGTAGTTGGATGTTAACAACTAGTTGGGAGACCAGAAAAATAAAAGCCATAATAATGAATCAGTGGAGGCCACTTATTGGCCTTGTGCTCTTTATATGGAAAGATACCATCTGTTCTCACCTGCATACCTAAAATGTATTTTATGAGTATATATATGAGAAGATGAAGCAAGAAAGCACTTGGTAAGCTTTAAAGTACTGAACAAATGTAAAATGCTATGTGTGAATAATGACATAGTTTATTATCCTTAACTATTTTTATTTTATTCTTTAATAGATTGCTCTGAAGAACTGTAACACACCTTTATTAAGAGCTTACTATGGTTCCTTGGAAGATAAGAGGTCTTTGTCACTCATCTGTTAATAAAATATCAGGATTCTCCCTTTCTTCCTGATTGTAACTGATTTTAAGGACTCCAGTTATATTCTGCAAAACAATTACTTGAGCTTTGGTTAAGAGAACCTTTAAACTATTCATCAAACTATTCATCAAAATTCTAACTATACATTTTATCTTGTAAATACCAATAAATAGAGTAACAGCATATATATATGTGTGTGTGTATATATGTGTGTATATACATATATACATACACACACACACACATATGATCCTCACCTAAGGATATTTTTTCCATTGATTTTCAGATAGAATGGAAGGGAGAGAGAGAGACACACACACACACACACACACACACACACACACACACATTAATGTGAGAGAGACACATTGATTGGTTGCCTGGTTGCCTCCAGTTCCTGCCCTGATAGGCCAGGGATTGAGCCTGTAACTGAGGTACATTCCGTTGTCCGAAATCGAATCTGAGACCCTTCAGTCTGAGGGCCGATGCTCTAACCACTGAGCAAAACTGGCTAGAGCAGCGTAACAGCATATTGAGTATTTGTGTTAATAGACAATTAGAATAGCATTAAAAAATCATATGCAGCCTGGCCGGGTGTGGCTCAGCAGTTGAGCATCAACCTAGAATCCAGGAGATCGGGGTTCGATTCCCAGTCAGGGCATATGCCCAGGTTGCGGGCTGCAGCCGATCAATGGTGCTCTCATCATTGATGTTTCTATCTCTCTCTCCCTCTCCCTCTCTCTGAAATCAGTAAAGATATATTTTTTTAAAAAATCATACGAAATATCTTTTTTTATCCATTCTCTCTGGAAAGACTTGCAAATATGAAAATATTTTTTCTATCTTGTTGAAGCATGAAGGGCCTAATATAACCAAAAAATAGTAGACATCAATACTGAATAAGATCTAAATACAGTTAATATTACTTGTAGCAGTAGCACCTTGGTTCTTGACCAAAAAGACTTGTGATACTTAAGAACTCCTATTCCATTGATTTAAGGTTCAGATCTTATGTAAGGCTACCAATTGAGGTTTATAATAAAACTGAATTAATTACAAATAAAATATAGAACAGAATAAAACAAAAGGTTAGAGAAATAGGTGTTACCAGACTTCTGGTTTACATGAGCACTGTACTTAATCACTTTTATGTTGTCTTGTAGTACTACGTTTAGTCTCCCTTGCCCCGTATGCAAGGACCATATGTTAATCCTCCTTTGAATCTTTGCACCTAACACAGTGGTTAATACATGGTATAAGTAAATGTTTATTGAGTCAATGAGCATGAAGCCAGCATTTTTATAATAGTTGTTCTGGGATATATTTTATATTCATGGGCACAGTCAGTATGTATTATTTGGGAGATCTGTTTACTAGCAGTTGTAGAATTGTTCTTGGTGGCCTCATATTGTTTTAAGAGTCTAGTCCAACAAAGTAATTTAAAATTGACATAGTCGCAGTTCTAACTCATGTAAATTTAAATATATATATATATTGCTTAATTATTTATTTTCAACATAATTTTCAACAGTGATTTAAGAAACTATGTTATTTGCTATTATTAACTGTTACTCAAATTATAAATTATAAGTATTTGGCTTATTAACCATAATGTTCTTTTTTAGGTTTGGAATCATACTTGAAAAGATTAAAACAGTAATTAATGATGATGTAAGATACATGAAAGGATGCCTGAACATGAGGACTCAGAAGTGCTATGCAGTGAGGTCTAACATAAATGAATTTCTCGACATAGCTAGAAGAACATATACAGAGATTGTAGATGACATAGCAGGTAATTTAATAACTTGAGCATATTTTTTTGTTTTCTATAAATAAAACAAACTTCTTAGATATGCTATGCTTTTTTGCTTGTGATAACCTGCCATGCATATTTTAAATTTATTTTTTGTTATTAAAACAGGTAAAGTTAACAAATATTATCATTTAAGGAACATTTTTTTATATAAAATAAAGATTACAAAGTGTTATGTCTATTTTTTCTCCAAAGTTAAATATAGAAGTACCTGTATACAACATTATGTAGAAACTACATAAAAAATGCAGGCTATCAGTACTAAAGGGTTTCAGTGGAGGAAGAGATCCCATTTTTGTCTAGAAGAGGGGGCATTTGAGCCAGTACAATAATTTAACAAATACAGGGGTGGGTAAAAGTCTGTTTACAGTTGTGAGTACACAAAACACAGAGTTTATTCTTGTATTATTTATTAATTATTGCATTATTTCCTATATGAACAACTGTAAACCTACTTTCGCCCACCTCTGTATTTACTGAGCTAGTAAATGTAGACACTGTTCTGGGGACTGGGAATACATAGTGAACAAGACAAAGTCCGTCTTCATGGAGCTTATATTGTAGTAGAGGAGACAGACAAAAAAAATTAAAAAATATACACACACATACACATGGGTGTATGTGTGTGTATATATAATTATATATATCAATATTGATATTTATCAATGACATATATCTGATTATATCTTAAAATCTTACATCAATATAAGATACAAAGAAAAATATAGCAGGTTAGAGCGGCCAGAGAGTAACTGGTTGTGGAAGCATAGAGGATGGGACTGTTTTTAGTAGACAGAATAGCCAGAAGGAATTCCACCCACTAGCACTGTACAAACTGAAGCACAAAGCATGAGTAAACCTCAAGGGTTCGTGAGGAAATTTGTTAAAATTGAACAGGGCATTCTCTTACAGAACTAGTAAGAGATACGGTCAGCAATGTAGACTGGAGACCAGAATTTAGTCTTTAAAGGCCAGGAGTTTGGATTTTTCCCCAAGGAGAATGAAGAGACACTCAGATGCTCTGTGGAGCAAAATTGATCAAGAAGATTCTGTATATTGAATGAATTTGAGTGGAGCAGTGGAGACAAGGAGACCATTTTAAACTATTACAAGTTAAAGCATTATTTAGGTTGAGAGCTATGTGTATGGGGAGGAGAAAAATGCAAAGATTGAAGAAAGAATTGATGAGAGTTAATGAGTAGATGTGGGCATGGCAAAGGGAAATGTAGCCATTGGTGCTGAGATTTCTTGCCTGAGAATGATGGTACCACTGATAAAAGAAAGAAAATTGTTGGAGCACCTGCTTTGGAATAAAGATGTTAGTTTTCTTAAGTATTGTTTAAACCATTAATGGTTATCATGTTAAAAATATAAACTCAGAACTTTGTAGTGAGTTTGAAGTTTATAGAGAGATTTGGATTTCTTTTTGAATTTTATTTGATGAATCACCAATTTTCATTTCGGAATATTTTGTAAACTGTTTTGTAGAGGAATTTCTTATTGTGAATTAATGATTATAATAATTTATATGTTCTCTTTCTTTTGAAAAAAATAGAATGAATAACGAGCCAAAAACTAACATTCCTAATGCAGAGAGTATAAAATAGTCTTGGTTTTATTTTTTTATTTTAATTTTTACAATTTTTTTACCTTCAAAATACTAATCAAAATGACTAGCTTTGCTGTACAATTTTTTAAAAAGAATACTTAACTAGATATTTTAGATGTTAAAAATCTTTAGGGTTTAAAAGTATAACAAGACCTATTTGTATATAAAATAAGAAGAAAAAAGGAATGTGATATTTTTAAACAGAAAAGATAATTTCTCATTAAAATTTCTTTGTTTTGTTTTTCTTTTTTCTGGTCACTAGGGATGATATCGCAGCTAGGAGAAAAATACAGTCTTCCTTTAAGGGCAAGCTTTAGCTCTGCTAGAGGATTTTTCATCCAGATGACTATAGATTGCACAGCCCTACCCAATGATCAGCTTCCTTCAGAGTTTATTAAGGTACACTCTAGAGTTTGGTTAGGAAACTATTGTTCTGATTTTTCAGGATTACATTTACATATTTTCAGGCACTCCTTGAGTTTTACATGCCAAATTTCTGAATGTCCTGTGTATTGCTGCTTCTCTAACCTACCCACCTAGCAGCTGTACAATCTAACAGTGATTTAGAAGATTTTTTTTTTTTTAGAGAAATACCAAACAGTGCTTCCCACAGTTTTGGGAGCTTGGTATGGGTAAAAAAGGAGAATGGAGAAAGTCCAAAGGATGTTTTTGATCAAAGAAATTTAGAAAATACTGTACCATCTCATTTTAGGTAGTTCTCTAGTGCACATTTGCCTATTAAAGGTTTAAAAGGACTGAAGTAGAGAAATCTGCTTAACTTATTTTAATCCAATATTGCCAAACTTTTGGACCAGGGAAATATTTTTCCCTGTATACATATTAACTCCTACATAATACACCAGTTTGGGAAAATCTAACCTACTCTAATATTTACTTTCTCTGTTCCCAGGGAGTCACTTTTTACAAAAACAAACCATTTAAATTTCAGGGTTTTAAAATATATACTGTATTACCAAGTAATATGGATGGATGAAGTGAAGAATGGGTTGAGACTTAGTAATGGGGTTAGAGATTGTGTGACGTTCAGTTATGGGGCAAGGCCTAAAACAGTGGTCAGGGATAGAGTGAAGACTACTGATGTGTATCATGTGTATTACTTGTTTATAAGATGTAGTTTTTAAACATTTTTACATGGTCATTTTAAGACCTATAAAAACAGTCATATCAGATGGACTAAGTTAAAAAATTCTGCTTTAATTTTAGATGTGATCTTCCTTTTCTCATTCACAAACATTATTTGGGACTTTCTCTGTGAAACTGTATATGAAAAATTAAAGTGACTAACCTAAATACCTATATTTTTATTGTTTAAGATCTGTATGTTTTAGTTCCTAGGAGTGTACATGTATCTTGACTTTTATTCTTTTATTTCCTAACAGATTTCTAAAGTGAAAAATTCTTATAGCTTTACATCAGCAGATTTAATTAAAATGAATGAAAGATGCCAAGAGTCTTTGAGAGAAATCTATCACATGACTTATATGTAAGAGCATTTGAAATTTTTGCATATTGAATTAAATTGGTTTAATTTGAGGGACTATAATAAACTTCGTTAATTGACTTTTTGTCTGATTGCATAATAAATGTTAGCAAAGAAAGAACATTTCCTGTACAAACAATTAAAACTATCATTGTGATTGGGATCAGTGAATCTCAGAGAAACTTTTGGGCAAATCTAATTGGCCAGATAATCCCCATTACTACTGATACTTCCACCATAATGTAGAACTTGGCACATCCTGGGTTTATTTTGGGTTTCATTTAGTTTACTCTCTTCTTATGGTATGTAAGCCCTTCAACTTCTCATGCTTTACTCCTTGGACAGCAACATCACAGTAATGCCAGTCTCTTGCTGTTCATGAAACAGTTGCAATACAGCTAGAAATAAGGAATAGGACATTTAGAATTGGTGAGCGGAGATGATGAAGAGAAATGTTGGGCTTTCAAAACAATTTCAGGGTTTAGACCACAAAAATTATATGATGCAGTACGTTTAGAGAACATATTTTTCCTTGTAAGGGAAAACCTTTTATGTACAATTATGATAACTCTGCTACATAAAAGCTTAAATAATTATGTTGTTATGTATGAGAGAGAATATATGGGTGAGAGGAAATACATGATAGCTTTTGTGGTGAATTTAACATAAGCAAAATCATAAAATTAGCAGATGGGATCTGTTGAAGTATAGTGAAGACTTAACCTATATATAAAAATATTTTTATTAATAAAAGTTTATTTCATTAAGATTTAATAAAAAGCAACCATGAATTTCAAAAACGTGCTGCTAACACACAGAAGATGGCTTATTTGCTACTAAGTAGCTGTGACCTTGAGTATGAGCCTCAATTTCCTCCTGTCTACAAAGTGACAGTAGAACAATAGACTCTCTGTAGTGTACAACTCAAATGTGAATGTTATTTTATTTCAGGCAATGCATTTAATATTGTTTTACAGTTAGATTGTATGGCCCTCTTTAAAAAGCATTACTTATCTTCCCAAACGTGTTCTTTCAGGATAGTGTGCAAACTGCTTAGTGAAATTTATGAACATATTCACTGTTTATATAAACTGGCAGACACTGTGTCAATGCTGGATATGCTACTGTCATTTGCTCATGCCTGTACTCTTTCTGACTATGGTAAGTTACTTTCCTTGGAATAAGTATGTTGCATACTAAAATTTGTTTTCCATTCAAGCAATTTTATATAACAATTATGAATATTTCGAATTTTTTATCTGAAATGTAGTCTCTTGCCTCTGGTTCTAAACTTACTTAAAATAGAAAAAGTGAAATTGCCCTTAAAATTTCTTTTAAAAGTCAGAAAATTATTTACTGAGAAATTGACAAATCAGAAAAAAACCCAAAAATCTGCAAGAAATTTTAAAGGTTCCCAAATAAGGAAGACTACAGAGCTGTTTCCTTGGTGAAAATTACAATGATCTAAATTTATAAAGTTTCAATCTGAAGACTCATTAGAAAAGCAGTGTGACTAATACTAATAGACACGAGAGAAATGAACCTCCAGAGTGAGCATTTTCTAAACTAGCTTCTTAGATCTGAGCATCCTAGAATCAAGGATTACATAACTTTATATATTTTATAATAATATATTATTTATAAGAATAAAGATAAAGAAACTTTAAATATATATAAAAAGAATTATATAATTTATTTTTGTACAGTCCTTAAATATAAGTGTTAAGCAATTTTCTAATATTAAATGAATAATTCAAATTATCCCCTTGAAATTTCTTATTTAACTTATCAATAATAACCATACTCTAGTACACAAATTTGCAGAACTAGTATGTGATAATTAAGGTTAAATAATTATGAACTTAATAACATTAAAATGTCTTCCTATAATCAGCAGTAACATTTCCAAAATATTATGCTAATTTTTTTGTAATGAGAATGACTATAAATATTTTTAAATATTTCTAAATTTTTATGTAAATGTTAACTTTTTAAATTAGTATTTTATAGGCCCAAACTTTTCAATCTTTTGTATTTCCTTTTGGATCAAGGACTTACCTCAGGGATCAGCTAATCTTAATAGTAGTTTTCTTAACTATTAAGATACTTGATGATGCTTCATTTTAATTTGAGAGGGACCATCTTGAATAATGAATTTTTGGTGTTAAAAATATTTCAAAGTAATTAAAAATATTTTTTCTAACCAACTTCACTTTTATAATGAATGCTTTCAAGTTTATCCATGTGTTTCATCTAGAGTAATGCAACATTTTATATTCCTTCCGCCTTCCTTCCTTCTCCCTTTACCTCAAAAATATCCATAGAGACCTGATCATTATTTGTTTCTATAAATTAACTACCTTTTGTGTGTGTTTTCTGTAGCCTCTGAGATTTCATTTTAGATAAAATTTTATAAGGGTTTGGACATAAAATTATTTTTATATTTAGTTTCACTCTATGTTTATACCTCATTTGAAAAGCTAAGTATGCCAGATTTGAAATAATGCTTAAGGTGGGGATTAAGTAATGTGCAATTTTGTAGTACCAGTGATTGATTGTTATTTTAAAATTAGTATCAATGGCTAGTTGATTCTTCTTAATACAGATAAATCTGAAAATGTTATGAACTTTTTTGGAGCCTAGGACGACAGGGAACAAAATCCAAGAGTTCCCTGGAAGTGAATTAAAATGATGGTGTTTAGAGTGTGTCAGTTATAATTTAGAGGGATATATATAATTATGTTATTTGGGATAAAATAATACCTTAATGTTATTGTTCAAAATTGACCCCAGTAAAATCACCAAGGTGTCACAGTGTACACACACCTCAAAATCTTTAAGTATAAATATAGACTAATCTTTCAAAAATCATTCTATTTTTTTCTTTAGTTCGGCCAGAGTTTACTGATACTTTAGCAATCAAACAGGGATGGCATCCCATTCTTGAAAGAATATCTGTGGAAAAACCTGTTGCTAACAATACCTATATTACGGAGGGGAGTAATTTTTTGATCATAACTGGACCAAATATGAGTGGAAAATCCACATATTTAAAACAGATTGCACTTTGTCAGATTATGGCCCAGATTGGTAAGTTGTGGCCTACTTTATAGTTATCAGTTCTGCTTCCCATTTAAAATGTTTTGTGCCTGATATTTTAGATCCTGGTATCTGATTAACCCAAGAACAGTTTGCGGTAGATTTTCTTACCTAAAAATTTATATAGTAGTTTCTAGTATGTAGACCATAACTTTTAGGATTTGGTATTTATTAAGCTTTATCTAGTTTTAGATTGGATTATAATAAAAATTTTGTGGAATATAACAGACGTAGAGACTTCCTTACTATAACTGTTAATGTTGAATCAATTATTACTAAATTGAATAATTTAATTATCAAAAACAAAACTTTGTTGTGAGAAAATGTGAAATAAGTAGGATAAGCTGCTGCCTTTAATAACCCATATAAGATTTTTCCGAAGTTATAACATTGGTCAGATAAGCATTTCCCTTATTTAATTTAAGGGGATACCAATAACTTGTCCACAGCAATTGATACATTACACACATGTGCACACACATGCATATAAATGGCTGTCACTGACCCAACATTGTTGCATATTTCTTGGTGTAGAGGCACAAATTCTTGTCTCTGAAAACTGGGTTTCCTTGACACAGTATGAATCAGAGATTAGAGGATTGGTCCTAATGCTGTGGTTCTCAACCATGGGTGATTTGGTTCCCCTCTCCCCCTGTTATTAGGCAATATTTGAAGACATTTTTGGTGTCACAACTGAAGGGACTGTAGAGTGCAGGGATGCTGCTAAACATCCTGCAATGCACAGGACAGCTTCCCTTCCCCTTCCGCCTCCACAAACACAAGAAAGATTTACCCAGCCGAAGTTGTTAGTAAGTGCTGTGTTTGAGAAATCCTGGTCTAAAGTAATGATTGTAAGGGAAATACAACAATGATAACATTAATGGTACACTGCTGATTTACCCTTACTACTGAGAAAGAAAATTGGAGATGAATGAATGAATGATAAATATTTTATTGAGTTTATAGTTTTATTGGAATTAAAAGAACATCTTAGCTAATTTCCCTCTCCTTATAAGAATACAGATTCATATGTAACATAATCCTACTTGTGTTTGAATAGTTATGAGGAGCTGTGTCCTTTAAAAAACAAGCTATCCAATTATTGACAGCACTAATTGTGAGAGCATTCATTATATTGAATTGAAATTTGACTTACTCTAACTTCTACTCCTAATTCTTATCTTCTGTGCATCACAGAATAATCTAGTCTGCCCTAATAATAGCCCTTCACATATTTGAAGAAAATTATTATACTTCTCTTTTCACTGTCTATCTTAAACCTCTGAAATATCTAAAAGTTTATATAATATCTCATATGATCCCATCATAAAGGAAACAGTAGGATTTGAAATGCATGGAAGTTGCCGTAGCCGGTTTGGTTCAGTGGTTAGAGAGTCGACTGGTGGACTGAAGGGTCCCAGGTTCGGTTGCAGGCTCAGCCCTGATTGGGGCTCATGCTGGAGGCAACCAATCAATCAATCAATCAATCAATCAATCAATCAATCAATATCTCTCTCTCTCTCTCTGTCCCTCCCCCCCCTTCCCCTTCCCTCTCTCTCCTCCTCCCTCTCTCCCTCTCTCTCTTTCCCTTCCACTCTCTCTGAAAAGCAATGGAAAATATATCCTCAGGTGAGGATTTAAAAAACAAAAACATAGAAGTTAAGAACATAGGCTTTGGAACTACAGTTAGTTTTTCAAGTTACTAGTTATGTGATCTTAGGCAAATTATTTAACCTCCTTAGTTTTCCTGTCTGTAAATGAAAATTCTAATAGTACCTACTTCTGAGAATAGTTGTAAAGATTGAAATAATGTATATAAAATGATTCGGACTCAAGGGAAGAGTATGAGAAAGAAGGAGACTTCTCAGGCAGAGATTAAGAACATGTTCTTAAGCATAGAAGTAAAAAAAAAAAAAAAAAAAAAGTATAATAGTCCCAAGGAACTATAAGGAATCCAGAGGCCTTGTAGTTCCTTTGCTTTGTAGAACAAAGATGGGCTGTGAGAAGTAGCATGGAATAAAACTGGAGAGATGGGCAGGGGTCAGATTGTGAAGGGCCTTAGGAACTTAACTAAGGAGAATGAACTTCATCCAGAAATCTGTAGGGAGCTATTGAAATTTAGGCAAGAGAATGGCATGATCGGATTTGACTTTAGATCACTCTGGTTGATGTATGGTTAGATGCGAGCCAGACCAGAAGCAAAATACCAGCCAGGAGGCTTCTGTAATAATTTAGATAAATGTTAGGAGCCTTTTTGGTGGAGGTAAGAGAGAGGAGAAAACATAAACATATGTCATATATGCTGTATTTTGTACTTGGTACTTTCACATTTATTTTCCCACTTACACCTTCTGATAATCCTATAAATTATATTTAAGAAATCTGTTTTCTGAGGGGCAGTCATCATTACTGTTATTATTATTAGTAGAAGAATCCTGATTTTTGCTTTCTTTTGCTACTCCTCCTTATTTCTCAGAAATAGACCCCATTCTTCATCCTTAACTTTATTTTAAACCCTGGAATAGTCTGGCTGTGTTTTTTTACTCCCATTACTTCACCATTTTGTCTATATTGAGTTCTGTATACTTGATACTTTTCCCATTCAACTTTTTGTATATTTTTATCTTCTTATGACTTCAGAATGCCTTTTATATGCCATTTCATTTAGAGGTAATTGTATTAATCAGATAGACTTGTTTTCAAAAGATGAATATTTTAGATTGGTTAGCTTGATAACTTCTCAGGCAGAAACAGTCTCGTAAATGAAAATTCAACTTTCAAAAAAATTAAATATTTTACTTTCATTCTGATTGTATTTCTGTACATTTCTACTAACAGATATTTTCTAATATATTTTTTCAATAATGATTTTATCTTTTATCAACTTTAGCTTTATAAGCATTTTCCTCAAATTTTTATACTTTGAATGTTCTTTATCATCTAACTATTACTTAAAATTTTTATCACAGTTATAACAAACCTTTCTAATGTACTTGAGTCTATACGATTTTATTTGAACTTCCAAATAACTTTGGACAATAGATAGGGCAAGTATTCTATTTTATATATGAAAAAGACTGGGAGAATTTAAGTGCTGCCCAAGGTTATACAATAAATAACATAGCTAGGGCCATGTTTTCTAACTCCATATCCAGTGATATTTCCACCACATAATCCTTAGATAGGCTAGTAAATAATCTGAGGTGGTGGAAAGTGCAAAATGTTAGTACTAATATTTTACAAAAACATTTCAGTTTACTTTGATCTTATATTCTACAGGATCATATGTTCCAGCAGAATATTCTTCCTTTAGAATTGCTGAACAGATTTTTACAAGAATCAGTACTGATGATGATATAGAAACAAATTCATCAACTTTTATGAAGGAAATGAAAGAGGTACCCAAACTAAACTTTTCTTATGTTACAAACATTAAATTCTGCCACTAATGGTCGGTCAATCATCATGTAAGAAAGTATTCTTAAACTAAAACATGCAGATGTGCATATACTACCCTACAAGAGCCAGAGGGCAGTCAAAGACAGCTTCCTAATTTCTGTCTTATGTGGAAATGGCAATGAATGTTTTATTGAAAAACAGTTTTAAAGAAAAAGCTAGTGTTCTTTAATGATAAAAATGTACTTTCATGTTTTCTTATGGGATACATGGACGTCTTCTCAGAAAGTGATGACCTGTTCAGGAACATTTTACATAGTATCTATTGTTCCTCTATAAAAGATCACTGTGTTAGAAGTCTTTTAAAAATCATCCTATATTCTGTGCTCTTATAGAATTTTTACTTCCTGTAACAGAGTATTTATCATCACCTATTTCTGATTTGAGCAAATGTCAAGTTGGCTTGAAGGGCTAAAGGAATTCAGTATAGCTGTTGGCCTATCTTTAGTAGGTAGGACTTATTGGATCACTATACAGTTGGCTAATTTTCTGTAGGTAGAATAAAGTTATTGTTTGCCCACAGTATATGATGTTTATATAATTATTTAGTATGTATTGAATATCTATGGGAGAATATAGCAGTATAGTAGGTGATTAAGTTATATTTTTAAATAGTCCTATCTCTCAAGAAGCTTAGACCCATACATAGCAAGGTAAAATGGCCATGAAGGTTACTGTTGTGTGATTACATAATAAAGGTGGAATTCTGTTTCTTGAGAAGGAGATTAATAATCTTCAGTGGAGAAGGAACATCTGTTAAAGTCTTGGTCTTTGTTGGGCATGGATTTAAATTTACTTGTTTAACCAGGAATCTGTGGACTTTGATTGGATGCTTTTTCCGAAAATTTTCTTTCCATATATACAGGCTATGGAGAAGTTACAATAAGTTTGGGATACAGTTCTGAGTATTTTATGAAAAATGATTAGTCATTTATGGAGAAGAAAATGACCATCTTTATGCTTTATTTAAACAGTTAATTCATTGTTTTGCTTATTTCACTGTATCTAAAACATCAATATTTTTAGATGCTGGTTATTTATTCTTTTGTCTGATACACCTATGCTTATGTCTATATACATATCAGCTATTCTATTAGAATTATTAGTCATGAGATTTTTAGAAAGCAGTATGTTAGCTTCTGCTCAGCTGAATTTCTCTATAAAAATATATTTCAGATGAACTAATAAAGAGACTGGATTTTTCCTCATTTTTTTTATGATAGTGACAGCCATTTGGTTATAATGAATAGGATGAAATTATATTTTTCAGATAGCATATATTCTGCATAATGTTAATGACAAATCACTCATATTAATTGATGAACTTGGCAGAGGTACTAATACAGAAGAAGGAATTGGCATTTGTTATGCAGTTTGCGAATATCTGCTGAGCTTAAAGGTATTCTTCTCTATTTGTTTTAAGTATATTAATGTTGAGACCTTTTTAAAAAAAATATTTTAATTGACTTTAGAGATAAGGAGAGGGAGAGAGAGATAGAAACCTCAATGATGAGAGAGTCACTGATCGGCTGCCTCCTGCACTGCACTCCCCCTGCTGGGGATCAATCCCAAAACCCAGGCATGTGTCCTGACCAGAAATTGAACTGACACCTCCTGGATCATAGGAAGATGCTCAACTACACAGGCCAGGCAAGTCCTTTTTTGATGTATCCTATATATATTTTTCATGATTAGATTTTACAGGCATACAAATAGCTCTTTAAACAATTTTAGGTAATAAATACTAGAGCATTTACATTTTTGTTACTTTATTTCTGATGGAAGTGGGAATGGTTGGAAGGATAGTTATAACATAAAGGAAAGGAGGAAATTAAGAAATACAAATAATGTTAGAACTAGTTGCTTGCAAAATATGAAAGCATTTTAATAATTGTCTCCACGTGTAATAACATTGACTATGATGTCACAGCATGAAATGAAACTAGGCATCAGAGGTCACTTTATGAAAAGTGTGTTTTACCTGAGAATTCATTCCTTTAAAGAAAATGTGTTTTTCCCCCACAAATCAATTATATAAAACAAACTATGATTTTTGCTCTATTAAGCTAATTTGTCAAATACGTTTTAGATCATCACTCATATATATTCAGATATGAAAAAAAACTTAAATAAAAATATTTTTTCACATTTAAAGTACCTTAAAATACCCCTAAGATGAGAGTCCATAATGATTTATTATACCTTAATAGACCTTAAATGAAAGTTCATAATGATTTATTATATAGAATGAGAAAAATATTATTTTATACTTAAAGTTATGTGATGAGTCAAAAGTAACATTATTGGGTAACATTAGTCTTTGTAATTCTGAAACTATGTCACTCGATTAGAACTTCTCATATAAGAGAGATGTGTATATTAGTTGTTAGGATTAAAAGTTAATTAGTGTCTGTGATGGCTAATTTTATGTTAACTTGACTGGACAACAGAGTATCCCAGGGACATTTGATCAAAGAATATTCTTGGTGTATCTGTAAGGGTGTTTCTGGATGAGGTTAGTATTTGGATTGGTAGAATGAGTAAAGGAGATTTCACTCTCCAGTGTAGGTGGGCCGCATTCAGTAAGTTTTGAATGGGATCCAGTTGAAGTCCTGAATAGAACAAAAAGTCCTGGGAATAAGAGGTAACTCCATCTGCCTGTCTGCCTTCATTCATTCTGGGATACTGGTTCTTTCCTACCTTCAGACTCAAACAAATATTAGCGCTTTCTGGGTCTTGAGCCTGCCAACATTTGGACTGAAACTACACCATCAGCTCTCCTGAATCTCCAGCTTACTGATCGCAGATCTGGGCACTTGTCAGTCTCCATAATCACATGAGCCAATTTCTTAAAATAAATCTCTCTCTCCCTCTAAACACACACACACATCTATTCTGTTTCTTAGGGAAAACTTGAATAATACAGATTTTGGTATCAAGAGTGGTTCTAAAGGATCATAATTTTAAGGAGGAGCTTTCTGAATTGGTTCTGGGGTTTCTGAAACTGACTCTCTAATATGATTAATTAAGATACTAATGACTCTAGTTCCAGCAGTAAAGAAAGCACTGGTAATCCATAGCACGACCTGGCAATAGAAATATGCAAAATATCACCATTGGATACTCTTAATCAACCACTTATGAGGAGCAAGGAGCTGGGTGACTATATATGATACTTTCAAATATTTTTGGCAAACTAACAAATATGAGATTGGCTAGTTGCTCCTGATGTTACTGGACAAAATGGGGAAAGAAAAGAAGGAGCTTAGGAATTCAAATGCCTGCATAAATCTCTATATAAATGACCTGAAAGCTTCTATATGTGCCCTGAAGGAGTCTCTTACCTCCTGTAGCCACAGGACTGAGATAACTGAAAATCCAACCCAAATCTCATCCTATGACTGGCTGAATTACTATGCAGGTTGAATTCTTAGCCACATGGTAGCAACTCTATTATTAAAGTGAGAACATTGATTAGGAAGAAATGGGATCCTGCAAGTTGAAATGGGGACATGTGGGAAGACCCTGATGAAATTCTGATGAGTCGTTTTTGTCAGAAGAGGCTTCTCTAGCCTCAGTGGGAGTAGCTTCGACACCCCATCTGATGGATTAACAGTGATCCTGAAGAAGCAGTAATGGCCTCCCCTAAGGCAGTTGTCATGTAAAACAGTGTTGATTTTCCTTAGGATCCATTCCTAGCAACCTTCTTTGCTTCTAGACCATAACTAGATGCAGGTCCTAGCAGGCCCCTAAAGGTGAGGTACAAAGTATGGTCCATGAGTTGGTACACTGACTATATGTCAAAAAAACTACTTGACTGTTCTAATTTATGCAGATAGAAATCTGGGGAACGTGTGAAACTGGATATTAAGGATATGGGATAATGATAGAAGGAGCATAAAGTTGGATCAAACGGAATTTATTGATACGGACTCACTCGGCAGAGCTTTTGCATTTAATGTTGCAATGTGGGATGTTTGGTTGGTTGGTTGAAACATGAACCAAAAGGTTGCCCATGGTGAGTTGGAAGTGTTGGACTGCCTTGTTTTAATGTAGAGATCTCGATTTAAGAAATGTCTAAACCTGTAGAGAATTTTTATGAGTTTATTTGAGCCAAACTGACATGTGCTGGGGAGCAAGATCCCAAGTGCTCTGGGGAATAAGTTTTGCAGTTTCTTTTATGCATTTGAAATTAAGGGGGGAACATAAAGAAGATTACATGGAGGTGGGGAAAAAAGCAAGGTGGAGATTGGATTACAAGATAGTTAAAATTATGTAGTTTCTTGAGAGTTAATACCCCCTTCTAGGGGTATTACTTCTGATATTTCAAAGGTATGTTAACCTAGATGCACAAGAACAATAGACAGGGCTGGCTTAAAATCTTTCATGAAAGAAGTTATAGTCCTGGGGCAAAACTACTCACCAGGACTTGCCCAGTTAGGAATTTATGATCAGATGCCCTGTGAGGTTACTTTCCATAGATCACCCCCCCCCTTTTTTTTTTTCATTCACAGAGGAAGGGATTCAAAAGCTTAGGGAAATTGGGATGTTATTGTGGATTTATCATTTAAGACCCACTTACCCGCCCTGGACAGGTCCAAAAAACATAACTTTCACCATGACTTTGAGAAAAAAAATTGTGAGGAGAGCCCAGGCATCCTTGAAGAGCTCTGTTATTGCTTTTCTCTGTACGCCAGACCTTGCAGTGGAAAGTGCAGTCACTGAATTTGGAACCCTAAATACAAGGAAGTAACTGGATCTCAGTGTGGTAAGATCCAATTGATGACACTCAACCACCAAAGGCAAAGTTGGTGAGGCTACCAAAACAGCAGAGCCAAAGCAGCAATCAGAATAGTCTGAACTTCAGACCTGTGGCATTGGCTAGTTGATCATGGTGTCTCTAGAAGTGAAATAGATAGGAAGCTTATTAAATTCTTACTTGTACTGTATAAGCACAAAAGTTTTAGGTCAAGTGAACAAAAGTCTGTCTTGAATCATAAAAACAGAGAGTCATAGCCCCTCAAGCATTTCTAGACTTGAGCCAGTTTATAGACCTAGAACCTCTTAAATGAAGGGGAAGCCAGATCCCCTTGAGGAAGGATTCTGGTACACTGCCAAAAATTTATTCTCTTAATCGTTCTCCCAGCCTTTTCTAAAGGGACTTATGCCATTTTACCAGGATAACTGAATTGGGGGAAAGGAAATAATCAGACATTTTGAGGACTATTGGCCACTGGATCTAAACTGACTATAATTCCAGGAGACCCAAAACTCACTGTGGTCTACCAGTTAGTAGGGGCTTATTGAAGTCAGGTGATAAATGGAGTTTTTAGCTCAGGTCTCTCTCACACTGGGCCCAGTGGATTCCCAGCTTGTCCTGTGGGAAGAAGTGCAGAGGTGAAAGATGCAAAGGTGGTGATTCCCTGCACATCTCCATTCCAGTCACGTATTTGGTCTGTGCAGAAGACAGATGGATCTTGAAGAATGACAGTGGATTATTGTCACCTTAACTGTGTGGTGGCTGTAATTGCAGCTGCTGTATCAGATGAGGTTTCATTGCTTGAGCAAATTAAAACATCCCCTGATACCTTGTATGCAGCTAATTGGTCTAGCCAGTGCTTTTTTTCTTTATACCTGTCAATCAAGACCACCAGAAGCAGATTGCTTTTAGCTGGCAATATCAGCAATACATCTCCAACTTCATGGGTATATCAACTCTAACTCTATGTCATAATTTAGTTTGCAAGGACCTTGATCACTTAACCTGCCACAACATACTAAACTGGTCCATTAATTGATAACATTATGGTGACTGGATCTAGTAAGCAAGAAGTAGCAAGTACTCTAGATTTATTGGTAAGACACCTGTGTGTTAGATGGGGGAAATAAATGTGACAAAAGTACAGGGGCCTTTTATCTCAGTGAAATTTCTAGAATCCAGTCATATAGACATGTTAAGATATCCCCATGTTGAAGTGAAGCATAAGTTTTTACATTCAGACCCTCCAGCTGTAAAAGAGACAATTGTCCTTTGAATTTTAGAGGCAACGTAGTCCTTATTTGGATGTGTTACTCTGGCTCATTCACCAGGTGACCTGAAAACTGTTAGTTTTGAGTAGGGCCCAAAACAAAAGAAGGCTCTACAAGAGGTTCAGCTGTGCAAGTTGCTCTGCTACTTAGGCTGCATGACCAAGCAGTGCCAATTGTGCTTGAAGTATTAATGGCAGATGGAGATGCTGTTTGGAACCTTTGGCAGGGCCTTGTAGGTTGATTATAGCACAGGGCATTAGGGTTTTGGAGTAAGCCCTATCATCCTTTGTGGATAACTACTCTACTTTTGGAAAACAACTCTTGGCCTGCTACTGTGCCTTAGTAGAGATTGAATGATTAGCCATGGGCCACCAAGTTATTATGCAACCTGAACTGCCCATCATGAACTGGGTATTATCTAACCCACCAGCCATAAAGTTGGGTGTGCATAGCAGCACTCCATTATCAAATGGAAGTGATTATGGGTGATCAAGCCTAAGTCAGTGCTGAAGGTATAAGTAAGTTACATGAAGAAATGGCCTAAATGCTCATGGTCCCCACATCTGCTACATTGCTTTTTCTCTCAGCCTGCACCTCATGGAGAATCCCCTATGATCCATTGACAGAGGAAGAGAAGACTGTTCTGGTTTACAGATGGTGTTGCACAATATTCAGGTGCCACTGGAAAGTGGACAGGTGCAGAACTACTTCCCTTTTCTGGGACATCCCTGAAGGACAGTGGTGAAGGGAAATTGTCTGAGTGGGCAGAATTTCAAGCAGAGTACCTACTTGTTCATTTTGCTTGGAACATGAAATGGCCAGATGTGTGATTATATACCAGTCTATGCACTGTGGCCAATGGTCTGGCTGGGACTTGGAAGTAACATGCTTAGAAAATTGGTGACAAGGAAATTTTGGGAAGAGGTACGTGGATAAATCTCTCTTATAGGAAAAAAATGTGAAGATAATTTGTGTTCTATGAGAATACTCAACCAAAATGTGGCTCAGCAGAGGAAGATTTTAATAATCTAGTGGTTAGGATGGTCTGTTCTGTGGATACCAGTCAGCCTCTTTCACCAGCCACTCCTGTCATTGCCCAATGGACTCAGGAACACAGTGGCTGTGGTGGCATGGATAGAGGTTATACGTGGACTCAGCAACATAGATTTCCACTCACCATGGCCAATCTGACTAGAGCCACTA
Source organism: Miniopterus natalensis (assembly GCF_054644295.1). Classification (NCBI taxonomy): domain Eukaryota; kingdom Metazoa; phylum Chordata; class Mammalia; order Chiroptera; family Miniopteridae; genus Miniopterus; species Miniopterus natalensis. The sequence continues at coordinate 46,720,832 of NC_142089.1, forward strand.
CTGAGTGCCCAGTTTGTCAGCATCAGAGACCAACACTGAGCCTTTAATATGACACCATTCCCAAAGGTGATCAGCCAGCTGCCTGGTGGCAGGTGGATTACATTGGACCACTTCCATCATGAAAGGGGCAGCAATTTGTTCTTATTGGAGTAGGTAATTACTCTAGATACAGATTTGCCTTCTTTGAATATATTCTGTCCAAACTACCACCCTTGAATTTAATAGAATGCTTTATCCACCATTGTGGTAGTCCACACAGAATTGTTTTTGATCAAGAACTCACTTCCTTGCAAATGAAGTGCAGCAATGGGCCTGTGTTCATGGAATTCACTGGTCTTATCATGTTCCCCAGCCGCTGCCTTGATAGAACAGTGAAATGACCTTTTGAAGACTCATTTTCAGTGCCAGCTAGGTGGCAATATCTTGTGGGGCTATAGCAAGGTTCTCCAGAAACCTGTGTATGCACTGAGTCATTGTCTAATATATGATGCTATTTCTCCCATATACAGTGGTATCTCAGTTTTCTAATGTAATCCATTCTGGAAGACAATTCGAATTCTGAAACATCTGAAAACCAAGGGCTCAACGGCCGACAGCTAGGCCTCAGGATCTTGCACTAGCTGAAGCCGTGTGGCATGTTCGAATTCCAAGGCGTGTTCGAAACTGAAGCATTTACTCCTGGGTTTATGGCATTTGTAAACCGAAATGTTCATCGACAGAGACAGTTGAAAACTGAGATACCACTGTATAAGTTTCATGGGCCTAGGAATCAAGAAGTGAGAGTAGCACCACTTACTATTACCCTTAGTGCCCCATTAGCAAAATATTTGCTTCCTATTCCCATGATTTCATGCTCTGCTGGCCTAGAGATCTTAGTTCCAAAGAGAGAACTTGCTTCTGCCAAGAGACATAACAATGATTCCTTTCAGCTGGAAGTTAAGACTGCCTCCTGGCCACTTTGGGTCTTCATACCTCTGAATCAACAAGTGTAGAAGAGAATTACTATGTTGGCTGTAGTTATTGGTCCTGTCAAAGGGAAATTGGATTACTGCTCCACAATGAAGGTAAGAAAGACTACGTTTGGAATATAGGAGGTCCCTTAAGGTGTCTTGTAGTATTACCATGCCTTGTGATTATGGTCAGTTATCTAGAGCAACCCAATCCAGGCATGACTACTAATGGTCCAGAGCCTTCAGTAATGAGGGTTTCGGCCACTCCGCTAAAGAACCATGACCAGCTGAGGTGCTTACTGAAGTCAAAGGGAATATGAAATGGAGAGTGAAAGAAGGCAATTTTAAATACTAGCTATGACCATGTGACTAGTTGTGGATAAGGATAGTAATACTCATGAGTAATGGGTATTTCTCTTTTATTTTTCTATGCTTGTGTGTATCTTTGTTTTCTTCCCTCTCTTATTTTCTTACCATGTAATAAACATGCATTGACTTTATATCATAGTTTCTTTAAGTATTGTTAACTTTATATGATAGGATAGCTGTTTCATATTAGGCAGAAGTATGAACTTGTTGTCTTTATTTGGAGAATAAGTATGGTTTTAAGAGATGTATACAGATGCCAGATTAGCAACGGTTGAACTTCTCTGATGGTTGATTTTTTTTCACACTAAAAAGAGAGTAATAATATATCTTAATATCATCAATTATACAAGTGGTGTTCAAATTTTAATTGTTTAATAAATGAATTTTTATAATTTTTTGTTTGAATCAGATCTAGACAAGACACACCAATTGTGACTGGTTAACATATCTTTTAGATATCCTTTAAAGATTCTCCCTCTGCCCCTCTCTTTTTTAAAAATTTATTTTTCAATTATAATTGACATACAATATTATTGTGATGGTTAATTTTATGTATCAACTTGACTGTGCTATGGAGTACCCAGACATTTGCTCAAACATTATTCTGGATATATCTGTGAGGGTGCTTTTGGATGAGATTAGTATTTGAACTTATAGAATAAGTAAAGCATATTGCCTTCCCTAATGTTGGTGGGCCCCACTCAATCAGTTTTGAGTGGGGCCCAGTTGGAGGCCTGAATAGAGCAAAAAAGCCGACCCTCTCAGGAGCAAGAGGGAATTATTCCTGCCTGTCTTCCTTTAAACCAGGACATTAGTTCTTTTCCACCTTCAGACTTGAACTGAAACATTGGCTTTTTATGGGCCTTGAGCATGTCTGCCTTTATATAAGAACCACCCCATTAGCTCTCCTGGATCTCTAGCTTGCTTACTGTAGTAGATCTTGGAATTTGTGAGCCTCCATAATTACAAGAACTAATTCCTTTAAATCATGGTTTAAAGGAATCATTAATTCCTTTAAATCAATCAATCTTTATATATATGTATACATATACATATATACACATATAGTAGGAGATATATATATCTCCTTTTGGTTCTGTTTCTTGAGAGACCCCTGACTAATACAATATCCATTTCTGAGGTTTAATAGCTGAGAATAATGCTTTTAGTAATCCTTTTGAATAGCTGTCTTAGTTTGGACTGCAATAACACAATACTATAGACTGGGTGGCTTATAAACAGAAATTTACTTCTCATAATTCTGGAGGCCGGAAGTCTAAGACCAGACTTCCAGTATGGTTGAATTCTGGTAAGGATCCTCTTCCAGGCTGCAGTCTGCTGACTTCTCATTGTATCCTCGCATAGCAGAGAGGACAAGAGAGCTCTCTGGGGTCTGTTTTATACGAGCACTAATCCCATTCATGAGGGCTCCATCCTCATGACCTAATCAAAGGCCCCTCATCCTAATACCATCACACAGGGGTTATGATTTCAACATTTGAATGGGGGACACACAAATATTATGTTCATAACAATTTTTTTTTACTATAAAAATTTAATAAAATTGTAATTATTGCTACTTACATTTAAGGAACTTAAAGTTAGTTATTATTTTTCAAACCTAGAATTTTACTGCCAAGCACAATCCTTGCAATATATAGGCCCCAAATAATTGTTATATTGAATTAACCTGAATATAAAGAGTTTACAAAGTTACCATAATACATTGGTTTGATATATAAATTTTGAGGACATTATTTTATTATGAACATGGTCCCTAACTTCTAAATAGTTTATTGGGTTTCTAAATATTTTCCTGTTGCTTTATAAATTTGGTTATTTACATTCCCCTTGGATTTGGTCAGTAGATAGTTGGTATTTTTCATTTTTCTGTCATATACAAAATTACTCCTTCCCTTGCCACCCTCATTCCACAGTGGATAACCATTTGCCAGTCAAACATTTTCTTTTTAATGTCTTAATATTTTAATTCTCCACTGATAACCTATTTATTTTCTCACTGGTAATATCTTAAAATATAGTCAACTATTCAAATTCCTATCTGCTTTAGTAACTCTGGGTAAGAAACCATGGTCTGGTCATAAGACACTTGAACTACCTCGATCAAAATCACCTAAAGTATTAAGGGAAAATACAGTTTCCTAGGGACCCTTGTTACAGCTTCTGATTGAGAATTTCAGGGGGATAAGTACCGAGAATTTGCATATTTAACAAGCTCCCCAAGGAATTACTAAAGTTTGAGAATCATTGTCCTAAGTAATTTTCTCAGTCCTTTTTTCCCCTATAAATACCTAACCCAAATATAATGCAAATATAAAAACTTAAAAAGCTTTGCAATTTCAAGTACCTAATACAATCCATTGATTCCATTGTTCAGAAACTACTTACATGGAGAGAAGATGCTTTTAAAGTATTTTTTTTTAATTTGAGGGAAATGTTATGATTTTGTTTGTGGATTGCTTCTCTAATAAATGATTCCTTGCCTGGCCAGACGTGGCTCAGCGGTTGAGCATCGACCTAGGATCCAGGAGATCATGGTTCGATTCCTGGTCAGGGCACATGCCCGGCTTGCGGGCTCAATCCCCAGTTGGGGACATGCAGGAGGCAGCCGATCAATGACTCTCTCATCATTGATGTTTCTATCTCTCTCTTCCTCTCCCTCATTCTCTCTGAAATCAATAAAGATATATTTAAAAAAAAAAAAAAGATTACCTAATAGGTTTATTTCTGATAAGCTTCATTTTTTTCAATATCTTCAGACTTTTTTCTAGGATTCCACTTTTGGACTTGTTCCCTTTCCCATATGTAACATAATTGTGTATGTATAAACATATTCTTCATTGAATATAAACTTTTAAAACATTTAAAAATGAATTGACCATGTTAGCCTTAAAATTATTAGTTTTATTTCTACATTCTGCTAAGCTACTTGGAAAACTGAACTAAATTTTATGTTTAAGTAGTTAAAATAGAATTTTCTCATTCATTTAAAAAGTATTGAAATTCATTATTCTATATTCTAGGCATTCACACTGTTTGCCACACATTTCTTGGAACTATGCCATATAGATGTCCTGTATCCTAATGTAGAAAACATGCATTTTGAAGTTCAACATGTAAAGAATATCTCAAGGAATAAAGACACAATCTTGTATACCTACAAACTTTCTAAAGGATTCACAGAAGAAAAGAATTATGGTATTACATGTAGAAATTATATCTATGTACTGAAACTACATATTCTCATAAGAGAAAATTTCTTTTCCCCTTTACTTGGCTGTCAGTCTAAGTAACTTTCTCATTTTTTTGAGAGCTTATATGCTCTAAGACTGTTTTCTATGTCAAACTAATATATTTTAAGCTTATTTTTAAACTTATATTAACCAGTAGCTATGTAGAATTATAACACCTCAAGGCCCCAGAAGTATTAGTATCTATCCTTAGAAAAATGTAGTTTAGTTTATATTTGCAAGTTATATAATGAATTGAAAATTATGTATTTCTTACATGCTCTTTAGGTGACAGGGTTCTTTCTCTGTTTTTCAGAAGTTGGGAACTTGATCATTAAATCTAAAGTCTTAAAATGGGGTATATTACCAAAGCATATGCTATTCATAAACTTGGTTACATATTTCCTATCTACATTGTTTTTAACATGTGTGAAATCTCATGGTTTCAGAGAATTTTCAATTGACGTATACATATAAAGCTCCAAAAATTATTTTAGCTATAAATGTGACCCTTGTAAGGGGGGAAGGGAAGCACTTTTTTTTTTGGCCATTTGAAATAGGAAATCAAATAGATAGCTTAATTTCTATCAGATGTTTATCTTTATAAGCCTCAATTTCATCTGTTAAATGGGGATAATCTTCCATATATGTGGGCTTGTGAAGATTAAATGAATTATCAAATATGAACTAAGTATAGTGCCTAGCAATTACTAACTTCTGAGTAAAAGTTAGTGTGCTTCTATTATTCTAAAGAATAAATAAAATAAATTGTTAGCACACAGTAGAAAGCATATATGGCATTTATACAATAAAATTAAGCTCTGAGAACATGAGACTACTAGTTGGTACTTTGAATTTGCATGAAGAGTAATCACCTACTGTTATATCTTCTGAGAAATTCCCCTCTCATTGATCTTCTAGATAGAGGAATATTCAGCTGTACGGTCATCTCTGTGACTAAACTTTCTCTTCCCTTGCAAAACTTATATATACTTTGACCTGTTAACCAACTGCTTTTGTAGTTGGTCAATGTTATTACTATTATTCAATTTTCTAATTACCTCTTTTCCTTTCCATAACATATTTTCCTGTATCTCAGAGGTATCTTGAGAGATAATTGATCTAATTTGTCTACTATGCCTTGAATACGTAATTAAATCTTATAATTAGTAAGTTGAGTTTTTGAAAACTAATTTTGAGAATTTTCAAGTAGTAAGAAGTGTCTGAGAAGGGAAGTTTAAATCTGTGAAGAAAAGATTAATGCTGGTTACAAGGAAACAATGATACCAGTAATAATAATATTGAAGCCCCATTGTTTATAATTTTAGGATTAAAAGCTGCAGAGGTGTCATCACTCCCACCATCAATTGTCTTGGATGCTAAAGAAATCACAACTCAAATTACCAGACAAATTTTGGTAAGAAACTTTTTAGCAATAGTAATTGTTTTTCAAATTCAAGAAAATGCTTCTAGTGTACATGTTTACAATGGCCTTGGATTTAAATATATAATTATTCATATTAATAATTAAAATATTTAAAATAGTTTTTTACTTCTCAAAAATTTTTTGGTTTGGTTCATTACAACCTTTCCCAGTTCAGTTTCTACAACACTTACTGCTACGTTAACTTTATGATGAGAAAATAAATCTATGTAAACTAAGCATTAAACGTAAAAACTGTATGCACAAAATTTTCAAATCTTTTTTATAGTTTTTAAAGTTCTTCTATCATCATATGTAAGCCTCATAACTCTTCATGAAGCAGTTAGGTCTGTCTACTAAAAGATAAAAATAAAGGTATTATTTTAACTCAAATTTTTACAGCTGAGGTTCACAGAGGTTAAGCTATTTGCTAGGAAGCAGTAGCTCCAACACAATTCACATCTGTTGATCCAAAATTTGGAAATATTTTTTAATTGTTTTAAGAATCTAGCGTGTTCAGTAAACTGAGCTAGGAGCAGTACAAAATTTTCTTCAGTAATAGTGGTTTCCTATGTCTTTCATACTTTTTTAACCTGCCTCCAACTTTTATTGCATTCCTTCAGTCTTTTGAGGTAATAGACTGCCTTTATGACTTTACTTTCCTAATTAACCCCATTTGAATCCCTTCATCAGTAATTTTGTCAGTGCTCTACTTCTGAAGTACCACTTCAATTATGGGCACCTATTTTAATAGTGTTCTAGGCTTTGGCTTTCCAAATGATGCTCAAAATATACTCAAGACAGGCTAATATTTTCCACTACAAATGCATATATTTTAACTTAGTTGAGTATTTTACTAGTTTTTTCCTTCCCTTTTTATTGATCAGTATGGTTTCTTCACAGTAACTCTTTCAAAATACTTCTATTCTTCCTAAGCCCTCAATAACCTCCCTCTCCACACAGAATTCACCTCCTGTACTTTTTTTGAGACTTAAGGTGATCTTGATGAGTTCTTGAACCTGTTCCCCTTAAAAAATTATATTTTGGAATTTCCTTTTTTACCCATTTTTGTTCCCTCTTATCTCAAAAGAAGAGATTATCTTTCAACCTATTTAAGTTAACTCTTCTACCTTCTTTCCAACTTCATTAAGATGTTACTTAATCAGTTTCCTTTCTCCTCTTTGGATCCTTAGTGTTTTTTAGACTGGCTTTTCTTTCTTTATGAATATGCTTAGTTTTTTCCCTAAGGAATCTCTTTTTTAACCTTACTTCTCAAACTATATTTCTCTTCTTTTTACTGCTAACTTCTCAAGAATACTCTATACTTGTTTCTTTCATTTCTCACTTGCAAACTGGATCTTCTTGTCATCGCTCTACTGAAAGTTTCCTCTTAAATACCAAGTAATGAAATCTATGGCCTTTTGCACTTCTCTTTCCTGGTCTCTCTGTGGCATTCAACACTACCATTCTTCCTTTTCATAATTTTTTTCCTGTGTTGGCTACGGTGGAATTGTTTTCCCCTGGATAGTTTTCTTCTCTTCCCTCTTCGATTACTTCTTTTCTTTATCATCAGTGCTTTTTATCATTCCACTTATTAAATAGAAGTATTTCTAAGATTTTACCCTGTCTGTTTAAAACTCTGTATTCTTGGTGATCTCACCCTCTTCTCAGCTTCCATTTTCATTTCTTTTTTACTCTGAATCTATATACAGGTGGAGCAAAAGTAGGTTTATAGTTGTGAGTATGGAAAAAGATATGCAGGTTATGAATATTACAATGGCTTTATTAACTCAAAAGAATGCCACAATGGCACAGTAAAGCTACTTTTTCCCTACCCTGTATTTTCTCCATGTTTATTGAAATCTTAATTTATGTTTATATTCTTTAATAGGTCTAAAATTAAATTTATCATCTTCTGTAAAATCTCATCTCATCATTTTCAAATCTTCCATTGGCCCATCAGAGTCATCTATGAGTCCTTCTTCTTAATCACCTCTCATTAGGACTATGTAGTAGGTTCTCTCTTTTCCAGCCCATCCTACATACTTCCAGACTGTCTCCTAAAGTAGCTCTTATCATGTTGTTTTCATGCTCAGAAACTTTAAACCGTTTCTTACCAAATAAAAGTATAACTTCTTAGCCTAGTGTTAAAAGTCTTCTATCATAACTTCTTAAAATATAGTCTTAGAATTACCTACATTAGAATTGCCTGGAATATTGGGTACTACATCGTAGATTTTCAGGGGTCTCCTGTGGTTCAGGAATGTACATTTTTAACCAGTCTTTAGATGATTCTTTTTAAATTAAATCTATTGGGGTGACACTGGTTAGTAATACTGTATATGTTTCAAATGTACAATTCTATAATACATCATCTGTGTATTGCATTGTGTGCTCTCTGCACCAAGTCTAGTGTCCATCCATCACCATATATTTGACGCCCTTTACCGTCTTCATTCTCCCTTTTCTCCTTCCCCCCTCCCCTCTGGTAACTACCTTCTGTTGTCTGTGTCTATGAATTTGTTTGTTCATTTTTTCTTTCAGATGATTCTTAAACACACTGAAGTTTGTTAACTGCTGCTTTATAATTTCCTTATGCTTACTACTGCAACCTTACACAGCATTACTTAACTATATAACCTACATTTCTGCCCCATTGAATTACTTGTCATTTCATTGTTTTAGCCTGATTGTGTACCATGCTTGCTTGCTTTATTTATTTATATTTATTTATTTATTTATTTATTTATTTATTTATTCATATTTTAAAATTACATTTATTGGGGGGACATTGGCTAATAAGATTATATAACTGTACCATGCTTTTAATGTGTTTGCTTTAGGTGTTTTCTTTGTCCAGAATGCCCTTCCTTCTAGGCTCTTCTATCAAGATTCATTCCAAATACCCTATCATATTTAAGCTATTCTTACCCCCCTTTTTTTTTACAAAAAAAGTTTTTATTGATTTTAGAGAGAGGGGAAGGGAGAGGGATAGAGACATAGAGACATCTATGAGAGAGAGAGAGATCGATAGGCTGCCTCCTGCACACCCCCTACTGGGGATCGAGCTTGAAACTCAAGCATGTGCTCTGACCAGGAATTGAACTGGGGACCTCTTTGTTCATGGGTCAATGCTCAACCACTGAACCACACCAGCTGGGCAATATTTAAGCTATTCTTGACCTGAGCTGGAAGTGAGCTCTTCTTCCTTTGAGCATTTTGTATTCTCTTATGGGACTTACCATAATTATGTTAATCGGTTGCTTATAAACATGTCTTTTGCATTGTTAGACAGATCTTGAGTTCATTGTCATGTCAGGTAAACATTTTTATATCTCCTATAGATATATACGCAAGGCTTGGGGCCCAGAATATAGATGATAATGGATATTCAATAACTATTTGTTGTTTAAATAAACTGGTAGCTGATCAATGTATTAAATTTGCTGATGGGTAAATATACGGTAATCTTATTCTACTAATGAAATCATATTCATTTTTCCTGTAGTGATAGTAGAAAAATATCTGGAATTGCTTGCTATTAAGAAAGAGTCGAGGGATTTTATTTCCCTTAGTAAAAGGAAACTCACTAAGACTTTGTATACACAGTTAACATTGAAAATGCTGATTCCCCTATCTAGCTCAGGCAGAGCAGTGAACGAAGAACTTCCCAGCTCTACTTCCAGCCCTGAAGTACTACTACTCAAGGACTGAATATGTAGAGGTCTTCCAAAGTATGAGAAAATTCCCATTTTAAACATTACTTCTTAGGTATCCTTAAGCAATTTGTTAAGAATCAAGGCATAATTTTAAGCAGCTAATTATGTTCCTTATTTTTAAATTGTAATTTACCCCTCAAGCAGTATTTTCTCTTATGCTCTAGCAGTTTCTATGTATGAACTCCCTTGAGGGACAAGCAGTTTATTGATGACCCATTCTTTCCACCAGTTTATCTGTTGGGGAATTAAAATAGGAGATAGCAGAGTGGTACTCTTGGGTAACAATTAAAATTATGAATACTGCATAGCAATGAGCAGTGCTTTTTTCCCATGCTTTTTAAATGAGAAAGTGTTTGTAGAACATAATTTTGGTGGATTTTCTATTACTTTTTGGTATTGTATTGAGATAGTTGACCTACTTAGCAGATTCTTTTCTTTTTTTCATTGAAAGGTGATTTTCAAGGTTATAAGGATCTGTCCATAAAGTTGTAAATCCTCATGAGAACTTTTATTCTCAAAAATAAGAAAATAATACTTCTTTATTTCTTCTGGTATATTCCTTGCTAATTGGATGAAATTGACTTATCCGAAGGGATTAGTTAACCCTTGAATTCTACATTTCTATTGAAAAGATATAGAAAATTACTAAAATCTTAATATAAGAGTCATGGTAGTCATATTTTAGTGTATATATATATATATATATATATATATATATATATGTTTATTTTTTAATTTTTTATTTTTATTTTATTTTTTATTTTTTTCATTAACAGCAAAACCAAAGGAGTACCCCCGAGATGGAGAGACAGAGAGCTGTGTACCATCTAGCTACTAGGCTAGTTCAAACTGCTAGAAACTCTCGGTTGGATCCAGACAGTTTACGAATATATTTAAGTAATCTCAAAAAGCAGTATGAAGCAGATTGTCCCAAGGCTGAGCAAGTTTCAGGAAATACTGAAGAATAACAACAAGTCGCATCTTATGGAAATGAAATACTATATGTTAATATGAGAAACCTAGAATTCATTTCTCCCAGGAGCAAAATATTTGCTAAATTTTATATTTTAGTTAACAATTACTTTATATTAACCTTAGAATTATCGCTCTCTATGTATTCTGTATAAGAAAATATTTATTATTACCTAACAATGAGAACTGTTTAAAGGACTGATTTTTAGGAGAAAAAAGTATGAGGTAATACTTTTTGTCATTTGTGAAAACTTACATTATTGTTTTAAGTTTATTTATACTTATAAAGTTATGGTTTAAGATGTTATTATAAATATCCTAGTTTAAAAAACCAACTTTCATTTTATGTCTGGAAACTTACATGAGTTTTTTACACTCTATTCTGAAGCAATAGTACCCTATGTCTCAATAATTTTTTGCTTAGTATTCAAAATTCTAACACTGAATCCTTCTGAAGTTACTTAGAATGATATTGGGAATTTTAAAATATTCTTTTTGACATTCATTATATTTCTAAAGAGTGAAAATAAACAAATAGATCTTTCGTAATGCAGAGAGCGTTTCTGGAAGGGGAGTCCCCACCGCAGACCCTCCCAATTTTCCAGATAGCCATTTGTGTCATTTTCTACTCACCAACCTCTTCTCTTTTTCAAGTTTTCATTTTTGGCCATTTTAGGTGAGTTAACCAAGGCTGCAGAAAGTAAATATTGATTTGTTTACCTCAGTTACTGGTTCACAGAGAACATTTTATAGAACTGTTTTTCTATAGGCATATGGCTTACACTACCATTTTAGAATTTACCCAAAGGCCATTGTTGTTTCATAAAATGGACAGAAGAAAATGGAAGACTGTCAGTTGTTCAGTAACTGGAAAGAGCTGTTGTCTTCTCAAACACCTTGTTTCTATAGTCTATCACATTAGATGACTTATTTACATAATCTCAGCCCAGAGGCATTGGATAGAGAAGTTACTTTTTCTTGGACAATTAAGTATCTGGAACTTGAGTATACATTCAGTAGTCTTCAGAATTCATAGTAATTTGGCCAAAAAAAAAATTATTCACAGACTGATTAGGGCCCTATTTTTTGTTAACATGTATATTTTACCTTACAAATTTATTAATATGTTTGACTTTATTAAACACTTTTCCAGCATTCTAAGTACATATTAGTAGCCAGATTTATTGAAAAAGTTAAAATTTGATTGACATACTGTTGGAAGAGTAAATGTTAAATTAGTGTTAATATTTACATTTGATATATACTCAATGTGCTTTTAGACTACTTATATTCCCCATTGTCCTGTTTTAGGAAGAGAGTACCACAGTATGTGAATTTGGCCATTAGCTACATTTTAATTCACTGTCTTTGAAATGAATAATATTTTATGCAGTCATTCTTAAAAGTAGTTAGATAATTTAAGCTTGTGGCAAACTTCTAGAAGGCACTGAGGAGGAAGAGGGCATGCAGATTATTTGGGAGGGTAGGGAAGAAAAGGGGGGAAGCAATAAAAGGCAGAAGGGGAGCAGGTATATAAGAAAAACAGACAAGAGGAGGTATTAAATATACTGAATATCATTTCCTCAGTTGTATTAACTTCTCTTTAGATTTAACCCAAATATTAGATTCCACCAGACTTTTAAGGAATGTTTCATCTTATAGAGCTTTTGATGCAGCCAACTGATTAATTTCTTTCAGTTTAGATTTAGAATTTTGAGGCAATTTGTATCTTCTTAAAATTAACTTGCTTTTCAGTCTTTTTTTGTGTGTAGCCGAAACAAAAAAGCAAAGTACATGACGATATAATTATTATGTCATGTACTATAGAAAGAGGTGAATACTAGGAAGACAATCCATTTTTTAAATTTTAAGGCCTATTTCCTGTACTCTCTAGATCTCTTCACCTTTCTCTAAAAGTATAGATTGTTATCTCATAATCCAGCCTTTTAAGATAAATGTCCATAATGTCATAACAAACTCCTTTAATTTCCACCTCAAAGCCATTCTTTTCGTCTGTTCTACCTTTCTCCTCCCATAAAGTTATATTTTTTTAGGTCTAGGGGTAAGAGATGTGGGAGTAGAGGAAAAGGGCAGCTTATTTCCATGCATAGGAAGCAATGTATTTGTTTATTTTAAAATTTACATACAGTAAAATTAATTTTTTGGTGAACAGTTTTGGTTAAATGGTGCACATTTATGGATTCTTGAAACCACTAACCACAGTTAGGACATAGAACAGTCCCATCGCCCCCAAATTCTTCCGATTCTAAATTTAACCCAGTAATCACTGGGAATAATTAAGTAGTCTTTCCCTATATATATTTTTTCCTTAATGTCCAACGAATGAAATCATATAGCATATAACCTTTTGAGGCTGACTTATTTTACTCAGCATAATTTATTTTAGAATTGATCCATGCTGTTGTGCCTTTTTGTTTCTGACTTGTATTTCATTGTTTGTATGTACCACAGTTTATCAATTCACTCATTGAAGGACATTTGGGTTTCTAGTTTTTGGTAATTATTAATAAAACTGTTACAAACATTCATGTACAGATTTTTGTGTGTGTTAAGTTTTTTATCTAGGTTAAATAGGAGTGGAATAGCTCCAGCATGTCATAAGTATATGTTTAACTTCATAAGAAGCCGTCAAACTATTTTCCAGAGTGACCGTACTATTTTATATTACCATCAGCCATGTATGAAAGTTCCAATTGTTCCACATGTTCTCTAGTACTCGATATTGTTAGGTTTTTGTTTTTTGTTTTAACTTTAGCCATTCTAATAGGTGTGCAGTGAGTAATGCACTTCAAAAAATTTTAAACTATTCTGATCATTCTTTCTTACTAAATTATCTTTAAATGCCTTTTAGCTTAACCCTTCTGGTAGCACATTTTAAAAATTTTCCCTTCATATAGAAGTTTTACAATAGGTCTTATTCTTAAAATCCACAACAAAAAATTAAATAATATTTACTATGGAATAGACAGCACACCAAGTGCTAGGGGTAAAAAAGATGTCTGACCTTGTGGTAGATTTTTCAGGTATAGTAAAGAAAAAACACACCTATATTTTAGAGTTGGAACACCATGTGATAAGAACAATAATAGAAGAACATCAAAAAGGGTAGTGGCACAAAAAAGTGTACAATTGTGAGTCAAGGGAGTTTATAAGATATTAAAGTATATCAGTAGAGAAGAGCATTTTAGGTAGAAGGATCAGCATATGTAAAAGCAAAAAGATATGAAACAGTGAGCAGTTTGGTTTAGCTGTGGGGTAGAGTGCATATGAGAGTGGCAACAGGATGAATCTGGGTGCTTTATATGAATTTCCCCTGTAGACCACGGAAGAGTTTTAAGGTGTGTGGTGGTGGAGGGATACAGGATTAGATTTCCATTTTAGAAAGATCATCTGGGTGATAGCATGAGTGATTTGGTGAAGGGTGATTAAACCACAGTAAAGAGACCAGATTGTTTAAGACTATTTTGGTAGTTATTTTGCTGCTTTGCTGTTTCCATTCTGTTCTTTAGAAGCTTAAGTCATATAGGGTTTTTTTTTAATCCTCACCTGAGGATGTTATTTTATTGATTTTTAGAGAGAGAGGAAGGGAGAGGGCAAGCTAGAGAAACATCAATGTGAGAGAGAAACATTAATCAGTTGCCTCCCGTACATGCCCTGACCTGGGATTGAACCCTGAACCTTTCAGTGCACAGAAAGATGCTCAGACCAACTGAGCCACACTGGCCAGGGCTAAATCATATCTTGTTGTTGTTGTTGTTGTTTATCTTACTATAAGATCAGAATGAATACCCCTTTCCTATGAATTGCCAAAAATTTTGATAGTTCTCAGGTTGTAAGTAGGCAGTGAGAATGGCTATCTGACATAATCTATTAAAATGTATCCCACAAAACATAGTGATGAGGTGGGGAACAGATTCTCACTGTCAAGAACTGTGAAGGCATTAGTATGTATGATGACAGATGTTAACTAGACTTACTGCAGTGATCATTTTGTAATATATGCAAATATTGAATCATGTTGTATACCTAAAGCTAATATACAGTAGCCTCCTCTTATTTATGAGATATGTTCCAAGACCCCCAGTAGATGCCTGAAATTGCCGATAGTCCTAAACCCTATATATACTATGCTTTTTCTATACATCCATACCGTTTCACTTAAAGGAAGCACTTTATAGCCTTTCTTTGGTGTATCTGAATTGCCAGCATCACTATTCTTGCATTTGGGGGGCCATCATTAAGTAAAACAAGGGTTATTTGAACACAAACACTGCGATGCCACAACAGCTGATCTGATAACGCAGACGGCTACCATGTGACTAACAGTCAGGTGGCTCCTTCAGCATGGGGTATGTTGGACAAAGGGATGATTCACATCCCAGGCAGGATGGAGCAGGAGAGCACAAGCTTTCTCATGCTACTCAGAATGGCGTGCAGTTTGTAAGCTTACCAGTTGTGTATTTCTGCAATTTCCCACTTACTATTTCAGTTCACAGTTGACTGTGGGCAACTGAAACCATGGGAAGCGAAACTGGCTAAGGGGAGACTACTGTAATATATGTCACTTACACCTCAATGTAAAACGAAGAACTATAAAGGGTCTGAGATATTTACCTTCATTGCAACTAGCAGTTTAGCTTAACACAGTTTGATGTTTGCTGTCAGAAGACAAAAAACTCCTGGGTCAGAAACAAAAGACTTGATTAGTAGTGGCTCAGCATGCAGCATGAGCGCCATGGCCATGTGTGTGTTGGCTCGATGCATCCCACCCTCTGAGACATGGAGTCGGCCGTGCAGATGTGCGCACAGTGCATTTGTGTTACAGCTTAGGAACCCCAAGCTTCGGAAACTCCAGTCTTTTACAATGAGCTTCAAGCAAACATTCTCGACCTTTTCCCCAGAGGAAGACATTACCTATACTATACTAGATACCGAGCAACCTGCCTTTTGCTCAGAGGGAGACATTGCCTCTGCCTTTCAATGCTGTTCACTATACAAACATCCTTAAAGACGTGGTCAGGAAGGAGACAGCCAGTGTCTTGCTCGTAGGACAGGCGGAAACATGAGAGAGACATAGACAATTGTCTCCCAATTTTCATATTTGTGATGTAACAGTTTGATCAAATAGAGAAAAGTCTAGTACCCTAGATAGTCAAAAAGTAAAGGATTAAAAAATTGTAGTAAAATTCTAATTTTTTAGAAGATAAGTTTCTCTGTAACCAAAGAACATGAATACTTAACTGATAATAATCTCATCTTGATGCAAAATGGATCAAAATTATTATTATTTGCATCAAAATGCATATAATTCAGGGGTGGGTGAAATGTGTGAAAGTGGTCAAAAGGCACAAAGTTCCAGATATAAAATAAAGAAGTCCTGGAGATGTAATATGTAGCATGGTGACTACAGTTAATATTGCTCTATTGTATACTTGAAAGTTGCTAAGAGAATAGATCTTTTATTTTATTATTATTTTTTTAACCCTCACAGAGGATATGTTTACTGATTTGAGAGAGAGAGAGAGAAACATTGGTTGCCTCCCACGTGTTACCCTACCAAGGATCAAACCTGCAACGTAGGCATGTGCCCTGAATCGAACCTGCAGCCTTTCAGTGTACGTGACAATGCTCCAACCAACTGAGCTACCCGACCAGGGCAAGAGAATGGATCTTAAAGGTTCTTATCTTGTGAAAAAAATTGCAACTATGTGTGGTGATAATTTTGTAATATATACATATATTGAATCATTATGTACACATGAAACTTAGGTTATTTGATAATTATATCTCAATTGAAAATACTACTGGACTAGTATGTAGGTATATTACATGCCAAAACACCAAAGCTCCATATTGTAATTTAAGGCAAGTTATTTTAAAATATAATCCATTTCTGTCATTCCAATCCTAACCCCTATCTTTTAGTTGACTAATTCTTTACCTTGTATTTGCAACTATAGCTGCTACAGAATTATAAATTCTTCTCAAGGAAGGGATTACATCTTAATTTCCTTGATTATTTCCTACTACCAACTATAACATTTTAGTTTAAAGATCTTAGTAAATAAATGTTAATATGACTGCATAATATAAAAATAATATTTACCTTACTACGTGCTAATAAGAAGAGCTTCAGAATTCAGAACATTAACATGACCAAATTTCCACAAGTAACAAGAACGCTATAAGGAAAAACAATGCTTAAGAATGGACTAAAAGGGTAAATATAAAATATAAAAATAAAATGCATATATTTCTTCCACTGTATAGAAAGGTAATGGGCAGAGCCATTTGTTGATTTAAAATTGGTTCATTTAGGGTGTCGTGTGAAAATATAGTTTCTAATGGACTATTAAATGCAATAAAAATTTGCATGAAGTTAATAGTTTATTAACTTCTAATCCATACAATGGTGAGCATCCTTAAAGAACTCAGGAAAAACACTTGTTAACTTTGTAAATTCAGGTAGTTCTGTAGACGAACAGGAATCGGAAGTGAAAATATCCCATTTGGGAGCATATTGTTGGTCAGTAGTTGTGACCTGATGGTTAGTCTGCAAAGATGTAATAGTTCACATGGATCTCTGTGTCTCGTTGAAGGAATGTAATCCAACCAATCTGAAATAATTGGACGTCTTCCTAAACTTAGCTGCGTCTGAGGAAAAGGAAACATTTTCATTTCGTGATGTTAATCATTGGATTAGTTCAAGTTATTAACATTTTTACTTAAGTTAATAAAATATATCTTAAATTTATATGATCCTTATAATATTTTTTCTAAAGAATTTTCACCTGATGCAAGTATTTTTATTCCCATTTCATTCTTACAACTATATATAAACTTTAATGTGTCTAGGACACACACTAATTCTTACAAATGTGAATCTATATGTTTTTAATTTTAGGTAGATCATACACTTAAGTTTTTTTAACTTTATTGTTGACACTATTACAGATGTCCCCATTTTTTTCCCCATTGCCCACCTCTACCCAGCCCCTGCCCCCTCTTCCCTCCAGCCATCAGCACACTCTTGCCTGCGTCCATGTGTAATGCATATATGTTCTTTGGCTAATTCCTTCACCTTCTTTCATCCAGTTCCCCTCTCCTCCCTCCCCTCTGAGAGCTGACAGTCTGTTCCATGTGCCCATGCTTCTATTTCTGTTTTGTTCATCAGTTTATTTTGTTCATTAGATTCCACATATAAGTGAGATCATATGGTATTTGTCTTCCTCTGACTGGTGAAATACACTTATGTTTTATCAGCTTCTAGAGTAGTGTTGTCAACTTGGATATACACTAGAATTATCTAGGGGACTTTAAAATATACCAACACTAAGGTTCTACTTCAGAAATACTTATTTAGTTGGTCTGGGGTTGGGCACAGAAAACATAAATCCTAAAAGTTCCCTGAAATGATTCCAACCATTATAGAGTACAACTTCATACTACTAAGCCATGAGAAGACCTGACAGGAGCCCCATCCATACAAAAAGATAACTTTCAAAGTTTCACTTAAGATATCCTTTTAGAGATTTAATTCTAGAAGCCAAAGAGTAGTAGGTTGACTTAGTAGTAAAAAGCATTGCTTTATTGCAGAGACACTTCTCCAGTAGAACCCATACCCTACAGACAATATGACACTCTCGCTTAAAGTATAATTTTTCATTATTTATTCAATACTTGACTATTTAAACACTATCTAGTATGAATAGTGATTGGAACCCAGCTATAATTTTTTTGCCCCGCAGGCAGGTGATTTTGATCAACTCACTCTATCCTAGTAATTTTCTAGTGTGATTGTACCTCAGGAATAGCATTCATGGAATTGACTGGGAATTGTTTTGTTCTGTAATAATTGTGCAGGACTAACACTGGACACAGACAAGCACATTACTGAAGATGCAGAAATTTTTTATTGTTTTTGCTTTAAAAACTGGTTACCAAAATTATTTGATCAATTTGCTCTCCTTACAGTTGTCCCAGGCATAGTTAATATACACCGTCGAGACAAAAAAAACAACCACCACCACAAACCCACAAAAACAAAAAACCAGCAGAGTTATATTTGTAAGGGATTTGTTTCTGAAGTCACACATTTAAAGGTAAGGGGAACTGCTGAAGTCCATGGTAATTTTACTTGTTTAATTTTATAGGAGTAGCTTTCTTTCCCTTAAGCAGACTTATTTCTTGCTATCCTAATAGACATGATATGATGCTGCTGAAATTTACAGTTCATTTTGTTGGAGTAAACATGCCCTCCATATGGCTGATTTTTCTCTCTCTAAATTTGGTTTATTTCCAAAAATCTTATCAAGGAGAAGCCCTACACATTTCTGAGGGATAGATATTTTTGAGTGAACAAACATTGTAAGCCTTTATATTTTTATGCTCAAAATTATTTTGAGACTTTGAAAAGAAAAAATGTGTATCCTGACTACAAAAAATCTGATTGTAGTTGTGAGAGAAATGTAACTCTCATTTAAAATACTCTATTGAGGGAAAAATTCTGTTAAAATGTTCATTTATTGTGTTTTAAAGAGATATCAAAGTCCTAATAAACAGGCTTTTATGTAATTAGAATGCAATAATAACATACATCCACTTAGTAACTACTAAAATAAACTATAAACTGAACTTTCGAAATTCTTTTATATTTAGAAGACAAAATTATGAAGTAAAGGACTAATATTTGAGAAAATTTGAATTTTGTGTTTTTAATTTATAAGCATACACTCAGTGATTAATTTTCCAATGGATGTAATCCATAGATTAAAAATTAACTTCATTCTTACCTAACAATTTTATCTTAAAATCGATCAGTATTTGAGCCCAGATCCAAAGAAGCATGTTTTGCTTACCTCTATTTCCCTGATTGAAATGACCGAAAGCACTCTGGAACATAACACTAAACATGTTTTCGCATCTTCCTGGATGTCCACCAATTCATGATCAACCATTATTCTCACTCTTGAAGGGTAGAGCAATATTGTTAATACAATGTTGATAGGGTTTTTTTCTCTTTCTAAGATTCCATATTGCAGCAGTATTTTTAAGATGCTGGATTGCCTTGTCTGAGCTACATAAAGTAGAGGCGTGATGCCACTTAGTGGGCTTGGGCAGTATACTGGTGTGAAAGTCCTGTGGATCAGACAAACAAACACAACCTCACTGGGTATAGAATTAAGAAATGTGGTAAACACTTTGTCTTAACAGTAGTGGGGAAATAATAGCATTAACTTATATATTAAATGTCTTAACTTCTAATGTAACTTTACCTTTTATAGAATATGTCTTAGTTTTCTGCTCTATGAATCTAGACCAAACTGAAAGTTAAAAAATAAGAAAACTTCTACTACATATTTCAACCCTCTTTACACTTCTAAGAACGAACAAAAGAGATTTACAATGTGTGGAAAGCTTTATTTTTAGTAACAGCAATTCTGTTTCTCATTTAAGAAATCTTTTGTGATTAGAACAAGCATTATAAAACTAATGTGGCTCTGAAAAATCTAAAATGGAAAAGGGAAAAAGATTCTTCTTTATTTCACTTTATTAATAAAACGGAATTATGTGACCATTTAATATCTTTTTGTTTGCTTTTATTGTTCTTGATTACAGGTCAGAGGTGAGCTTGAATTGAGTTTGAATATTGGACAAAAAGGTATAGGTGCAACTATTTTAATTCTATTTTTAAAATTCTTTTCGTTTTTTCACTTTAAGAAAATTAGAATTGGTATTAGAATTGGTTTAAGAAATGTAAATACCATATCAGGTCCCTGAAGGGCAGAATTTTATTTTCTTCAGTAAAGTTTTCTTTAAATTGATTTGAGAGAGAGAGAAAGGGAGAGTGGGAGAGAGATAGAAACATTGATGAGAGAGAAACATCAACATCAATCAGCTGCATCCCTCTCGCCGCCCCCACGGGTGATCAAGATATTTGTTTGCTGTTGAATTGTCCTCTATATGTAGATAGGACATAGTAGAACCAACCATAGGGGATTTTATATTATCAAGCCTTAGTTTGGCCAAGTTAACATGGCTTTTAGGACTAAAGAAAGAGTAATTTTATTCATGCTTCTTGTCTCTGGAATTCTCTTGATTGATCTAATAAAATACTAATATATTCTGCAGAACACCATACAAACTATAAATTCTGGTTTTGGACAATTATGCAGAGCAACGAAAGTGTTATTCAAAAGGGGCATTTTAAGGTTACATATACTTAATTAAGACAGGAGGCAACATGGTGTAATGCCATAAAAATGGAGATTAAAGGGTTCTGGGTTCTAGGTTTTGGTTCTCCTAAGTAGCTAATATGATGTTGGGTAAGTCAGCCTCTTTGGGTCTCAGTTTTCTTGTGCATTTATGTATTCATTTGTTCATTCATTCATGAATTTATTTAAGTACTTGCTTGTCCAGAGCATACTGAGTAATAGATATGCAGAGATGAAAGATCTAGTTCTTGATATCAAGATGTTTACAGTCTAGTAAGGGAAATAGACAAGTAATTCAATAAATATAGTGCAGGGTTATAATTGCTATGATAGAAGCATAGTTGGGATACTCTAGAAGCACTGAAGAAGGGCAATTACTTCCTCTAGCTTACGGTGGAGCCAAGACTTAAAAGATTAGTAGGTATTTGCCAATAACAAAATTGGAAAAAATGTTTCATTTACAAACATAAACCAAAAGTGGAGGATTTTTATACCTAAACTAGCTATATAAAATTAACAATTTGTATTAGATAAGTTTCCTTTTTGAAGTGTCTTTGGGGGTCCTAGAGACCTCCCTGTCAGGAGCTCTAAAAAGTAGTTTGAAAATCACTAGATCGACTACTTTATCTCCAAAGCTTCATTGAGCCCTGAAATGACAAGATTTTGTGATTTAAACAAAAACAATAGGATGGTGTAGTGCAGAGCAGTATTTTAGAAACGAAGAGGCAAGTTTTCGTCATAACTCTGCCCATTGTACCATGTCTGTCCTTCCCAGTTCTCTCTCAATAAATATATGCACCCTCCCTAGAATCGTCTCTCGGTCAGTATCGCACGGGACAGCTCATCTTTTCCACAATGCTTCCAACACATCCCAAACTGAACTCCTAAATGACTTCTCCTTTTGCCTTCCTAGCCTGCTAATTAGTACTCACTTTCCCAAAACACCACTGCATCCAACTCTTTCACATTTCTTTGATTTGCATATGTTATTTTCTTCCCTTTTCGATTCTGTCTTGTTCATTGTATAAGACCCTGTCTGATAAGCTCTTCTGTGAAGTCTTCTTTGAATACCTGACCCTCCTCTTGGTTTTCCATGCATATTTCCATTAAGCCCTTACCATTTTGGACAATTTGCTTAATGTTTCTAATCTTTCATTTTATCATCTTCAAAAATAAATGGGTGAGCAAGGTGACCTATAAAAATTTAAGCTACACAGGGCAATAATTTTTGTCTGTTTTAGTCCACGGTTATATCCTTAAATGCCTAGAACAGTGCTTGGCCCATTGTAGATGCTTAAATTTGTAATGGAGTTTTTTCACTATTACCCTGACTGACTCTCTCTCTCTCTCTCTCTCATATATATATATATTCCTTAAATCTATTCTGTAGCTTTCAGACCTAACAAGATTTTTAGTTAAGTGCAATCATTTAAATTTTTCAAAAGCAATCTAATTTATTCATCTTGCTAACTCTTAAGATATTTGACCTAAAAGTCCTATAAATATGGAAATTCAGGGGACTTAAGGGACAAAAAATAACACAACTGGCTCTAGTTGATTTTAAGATATTAAGATTGATATTACCTTTAGAAGATATTTTGTACCAAAAACATTGAAAACCTAACTAAAACTCAAATAGGTTTAAAATGAGATTTAAAAGTCAAATCTGTACCCAAATGACATATGATTAATCCCCATGTTTAAAGAGCACGTTACTGTAAACTAAAATTTGCTTAATCTGTACTGACAGTTAATTATAATAGTACTTATACGGATGGAGTGAGGCAAGCAAAGCGGGTATCAATTTTAAATGTGAGGTTAATGAACTGAACCCTCTGTATCTGAAAACCTGTCACACATGCTTATGAAATGGGGCATAATGTTTCCATGCAGACATGCAGAGAATGATTTAGTTCTGAAGCTATAATAATTATTTCTAATTTTTTCCTACAATTTCTCCTTTGGTTTTGAGCTGCTAAATTCACTAAATGTTTCCTTATAATAAGTTTATCTTTGATATTTAATGCAGTTGACTTTCTTGAAACCATGTTTTCTCTAAACTCAGTGGGACCATTTTCTGCAAGTTATGCATTTACCTCCTTGACTATTCTCAATCGTCTTTCACTGGTTTCTCTTTCTCTGCCCTCAGCATCTAAATAGATACGGCCTTATGACTAATTTTCATTTGCTAATTGTTCTCAGGCAATTTCATCTGTGACTGTAACTTCAACTACTGTCTAATAATTTATTCAATGAATATTTATTGAATGCATATTGTATGCCAGCACTGTTTTGCTTGCTGGGGATACATGAATGAACAAAACAAAGATGCCTCCTTTCTCGATTATATTGTAGTGGGGGGTAACAGACAATACCAAATGAACATAGCAAGCAAGCAAATTTTATAATATGTTAGGTTTGATAAGTACCGTGGGAAAAGAAAAAGTAGAGCAGGACAGTAAATATAGAAGAGCAGGAGGGTGCAGGGAGGGCATTTTCCAATTTTAAATGGGATGATAGGAGAGGGTATGGCTGAAAGACGACATTTGGATAGAGAGGGGGGAGCTGAAGTTCACCATTTGGATATTCAAGGGCCCTAAGGCAGGAGCATGTAGTGAGTGCTGGAAGAAGAGTAAGGGAGTCAGTGTGGCTGAGAGTGAGTGGGGCGGGAATGGTAGGTACTGGGATGCCGTGTCAGACAGAGCCTTGTACATCACTGTAAGAACTTCGTCTTTTACTCTAAGTGTAATGGAGGAGCCACTGGAGATTTTGAGTAAAAAAGCAACATGATCATATGTTTTTTGAGAATTTGTTATAGAATCGAAGGAGGGAAGTCACTTAGCTTGATACAGGGTCATAACAATGGAGGTGGTCATATTCTGTATGTTGTTTGAAGGTAGGACCAACAGATATCCTGACAGATAAGATGTGGAACGTAAGAGAAAGAGAGACATCAAGGATGACACTATATATCTAGCCACCTATAGTCCATCTCTACCTGGATATCCACTAGGCAATGCAAATTCTTATGTCCAAAATGGACTTAGTTTTTATTGATTTTTAGAAAGAGATGTAGGGAGAGAGATAGAGAGAGAAACATCAATGTGAGAGAGAAACATGGATCAGTTGCCTCTGGTAAGCTCCCTAACCAGTATGTGCCCTGACCAGGAATCAACCAGTGACCTTTCGGTGCACAGAGTGAAGCTCAACTAACTGAACCACACTATCCAGGGCTATAATAATCTTGATAGGTTTGTGACATGATCACTGTGGAAGGCTGGATTATGGCCTCTCAATATGGCAAAGGGGATTTTGCAGATGTAATTAAGATAAGGATCTTGAGATGGGAGATTATCCAGGTGGGTGAAATGAAATCACAAGAGTCCTTATATGAAGTGTCAGGAAATGACGGAAATATAGCCAGTAAAGATATGACTACAATGTTGGCTTTGAAGATGGAGGAAGAGGCCATGAACCAAGGAATGCAGGCAGCCTCTAGAAGCTGACAACGACAAGGAAGCTAATGGTGGAAAGATCTGAGTGAAGAGCCTTTTCAGGCAAAGAGAAGGTCATCAAGCAGGAATTAACTTGATGTCCCAGAAACAGAAAGTTCTAGTGGTTGGAATATAGTGTTCAAGGAGAGAGTGACGTGAGGTTGAATTGGGGAGAAATGGTGAGGGGCCTGATCATGTAGGACTTTTAAAAAAATGGGTGTTGATCCCTGGCCAGTGTGACTCAGTGGTTAGAATGTCAGCCCACACACTGAAGGGTTGTGGGTTTGATTTCCAGTCAAGGGCATATATCTGGGTTGCAGATTCAATCCCGGCCCAGTCAGGGCATGTGCAGGAGGCAACCAATCAATGTGTCTCTCTCACATTGATGTCTCTCTCTCTCCCCCCCAGTCTCCTGACTCCCTCCCTCCCATTCTCTCTAAAAATCAATGGAAAAAAATGTCCTCTGGTGAGGATGAACAACAAAAAAGAGTATTGAGTTTAAATTTTATCCCACTTATAGTCAGAAAACTTTGGAGGATTTTAAGTATGGGCAATATGACCTATTTTTCATATTATAAGATCACTGAGGTTTCTGAGCCAAGACTAAATTATAGAGGTTGAGAGGGAAGAGCAAAAGTTGGAAGACTTACGGGAGTCTGTTACAATTATCTAGGCAAATTGTTTGTTTCTGTTAAGTTTGAGATGCATTGTGGAGATGTCAAGCAGACAACCTAATAAAGGAGGAGTCTGGAGCTCACAATTGAGAGGTCAAGGTATAGTTAACTCACTACGACTAGAGTTGTCCAAGCAGAGATCAGATGAACATTAAACAGGGATGCTTGATAAGGGGTTGTGCCTGAGGGGTTTGCTATCAAATTCTTAAACTTCATTCCAATCTAAAATTCTATGAGTTTGAAAGATCCAAATGATGTGATTCGTAGAATTGGCCTTCAATGTGTGCACCTTGTGGATGCATCTAAGTCAAAATTCATTAATTTTAAAACCGTCACTTAGGACAGTTGTTAATGGCACTCTTTCATGTCCCACTGTTTCTCTTTTGTTTTTCTTCCTTTCAGTTTTCCCGTCTTGCCCTTCATTTAATTTAATTTTTTTTTAACCCTCTCTTCTTCTGTTTTACTCCATTTTTCTTTTTCATGGGTCTGCCTGGGATACACATAGACATTACTTAGCTCATCTAGTACACTCTGTGTTAGAAGCTACTGATTTATGGTATAGTTACAAATATAATAGTCCTTAAAACAACCAAAAGTGTTATTTTGGGGTTTTATTACTGATACGTCATCCCACAGCTATCAGTTCCTGTACTTGGGTGATCATTCAAGAAGCAGTCCAGTTCTCCAATATCACAGTGATGCACAATTAGAACAACTCAGCTTCAGTCAGAATCTAGATTGGTTTAGTCCTTAACTGACCTTCTCTTACTGTTTTTCATTGTATACATGCTCTGTCATCATGCCTAGTACAGTGCATCATACATAGAAAGGTAATAGATACTTTCGAACGAATGAACAAATGCACATCTAATCAAACTAATGCCTAAAACTAAAGAGTAAATTGGAGTTAGTACAAACTAAGTAACTTTAAACTCTATGTTATGGACTCTACAGAGAGGTCACACTGGAGATTTATTTTTACAAGATCCTCAGTAGTATATATTAGCTAGATTGACATGCTCAGACTATGTGAAAGTTTGGTTCTATAAAAAACTGAAACAGGTGTTAGACTTTCATTGTGCTCAATTCTGGGGAATTTGGAGTAAAATTTATCGATGTTTAACATATAAAGAGGGAATAAGTGTGTTTAATAAGTATTACTAAGTGAACTTGTGTGTATATACTGAATTATTCTTTGAAAGTCAATTTATTTTTTAAAAATCAATTTATGTACATACTATAGATATACATTAACACTGTTCTTAAAAAGAAGAGATTACAGTGTTACACAAAACAATGTCTTTGTCTACTTAGAGAAATCTAAGTTGTCTAACATTGCATTACCTTGAGTATTAACATGTAAGCTTTACAAAGCAGAACCACTAGTAATTTACTGGTACAGAATAATGTACATATAGGTAACAATTTTATTGCATAAAGAGGAAGGAATGAAGGAGTGAACAAATGAATGAGCATTTTTAAGTCAGGATTTCTTATCCATACATATATAGTCACTATGCACATTCATTTTAGAAAAAAATAGTTGTATAATCTCCTAAATAGAAATTTCCTCCTTTTATAGTAAAAACGTGTGAGATGATTACCTCCATATCAGTGCCAGGTTACAACTTCTGTCTTGAACATAGTCTTTTGTCTTCTTCAGAAGCAATTCCACAAAATCAGGATTACCTTTTCTGGCAAAAACCCAGTACAGAATTGTATTCACACATATCTCGGTGAATTCAAGATTAAAATTCAGTTCAAAACGGTATCCTGACTTTTCCACAAATGCAATGTAATCTGTAAGGAGTATGTCAAACCCATCCAAGTCAACGTACCTCAGAATTTTTGCCAGAGTTCTGTAAATTCTAGGTTCATAACAGTGATAACCCCACTGACCCAAAAACTGCAAGGATGGTCTTTTAACAATTTTGTCAACAAGATTGCAGAATATATTGCTTCTTGGACAAGAAGTCTTTCTACATAATTTAGAAGATTTACTCATTGCTGCTTAGGCAATGATATAGAAATAAAATCACAGGAAGGCATACTGTAATCCTGCAGTTACATATTTTGCTAATGTGGTAGGCTTCAGTCCACAAACAGGAAGTGCCCTTTAAACTGGGGCAGAAAAGATGCCATGTGAACTATTACCATTAAGTACTGGATGACATCACAATAGGTGGAGATCTGTCATCAGCATAGGTCAGAAAGTTGGGATGTTATATGTAACTGGTGACACTTGAGAGAGATATTGGACAGAAATGGCATGTGTGGGGGCTAAGATATGATATTCTTAACTTGCTAAGAACTCAGCTCAAGCTAGTATGTATGTTTATCAAGTGTTACAAGCTCAGTCTATACATTAAACAAAATAATATTACTAATCAGATCGATTATTCTTTTAGGCTCTCACAGAAACAAAGATGATAGAGTGAGGAAGTCCAAGTACGGTTGTTCTCATGTTCTGCATGAGTACTGCATGTTCTCACTTAACAACTCATAGAATATTTGCCCTGTTTTATAGTTGAAGAAACTGAGGTTTAGGCAAGTAAAGTAATGGGCCAATAGGCACTATATTAATTTTCAAAGAGAAATCATGCCATACAGTATAAAACAAAATTTGCAAACTTTATTTAAAAATGTTAAATTTTATAGAGATTATTTCTTATATAAATGAGGCAGAATATATACGGTTTGGGCACTAAAAGTACTTCAAGCTTTATACGGTATCCTTGCCCCAGTAAAGTAAAGGGGAAGTATGATTTTATTCTTATTTAGCAGTTTATGCTTCAGTCACCTTTCTGTTAAATTTAACACCGTAGGTGTATTTCTGAGCAACTTTAAAGGTACTGAAATGGTTTCTTTTTCCTTATGCATATTTTTCTTTAAATCACATAAATGATGTCTCTTTAGTTAAAGGAAGTTATAACTTTTGGTTTACTATAATATACTTCCACTAATACTACACTTAATTCTACAAACTCTAAGCGCTCTTTTCTCAGCATAGCATGAAAACAAAATAACTGTTGTCATCTTTCTGAAAACCTAGAGTTTTGTTGTTTTCCTATACTTTCTCTTTTTATTTTCTCCACCTCAAAATATATATTTTTAAATTGAACTATTTTTCTTGATTTCTTATTAATACTATACATGAAGGTTGTAAAAAATTGAAATATTATAGAGGCATTAAAAATCCCTCCCTGTGATAATCACCTTAGCAGTTTTGTGTATAACCTTTCAAATATTTTTATGCTTATATATAAATAGATACTTTATTATATGTTTGTTCTTTTTATACAAATTGGATAATATTATACGTAACTGGTTCTATGACCTGCTTTTTATTTATATAACAATATATCTAGGTACCTTTGTATGTCTATATATAATAATACTACATACTACTTACTATGTACCAGGCACTGTTTAAGTACTTTATATATTGACTCCTTTAATCCTTTCCTTACAATAACTCTACTTCACAGATAAGGAAGCTGATGATACATCTAGTAAGTGGTAAGGCTGGGATTTGAACCCAGACAGGATGATGCCAGAAGCTTCACCTCTACTCTCTCTGCTTCTCCAAAAACACAGCTACCTAGCCATTGGTATGGCTGGTTTAATAGAATAAAGATCATGCAACAAGAGCTCTACAATTAAACTATTTCAAAACCGGAAATAAACAGATGGTAGATTGATCCCTCTTGGAAAGAAGTGTTACTGCTGAAGTAATAATATATATCTCTGCATATATAAACTTGAGTGATTTTTTCTTTATAATTTCTTTATGATTCGAATGTCAGTGAGGGTATTTATTTTTGTAATAAGAAAAAACAATCAATTCATTTCTACTTTGAATATAATAACCAGAACATACTTAGTCAAAATTGGTGCTGCTCTAGTTTCTTTTAAAAATTTAAATTATAGTCACTAAAGGTAAACATCAAAGACATATTCAGTAGACAATCTACTGATTAATAATGATAGCTAACGTATGCTGACTTATTACGTAGTTAGATGCTATTAGATGCGCTTTATATGCACTTTCTCACTTAATCTCATAGCTTTCTACTGTTATCTCTGTTTTATGGTTGAGGAACCTGAGGTTTGGATTGGTTAAGACACTTGCCAGAGGTCATACATCTAGTGAGTAGCAGTGATTTGGACCAAGGCTGAGTTCACAGTCCACGTCCTTTGTCTCTGTGCTCAGCTGCCTCCCGACTTTGGTATAGCCGTAACAGCTGCTCCAGAGTGTAGCTTATACATCTTCTGTTCATGGAAAGCCCTTAGTAAAATCATTAGAAGTCTAATGACACTGAAAATATGTTTAACATCTTTAATAAATGTCCTGATTTAAAGAAATATGTTCCATATATTATATACATATAATTCAAAAACTGAGACTTAAAATAAATGTCTTAATATGTTTTTTAGTACTTAAGATTGAATAACCTAAGCTTAGGTTGCATGTTGGCCTCTATGTGTTGTGAGTAGGCCGAAAGCTTATAGGTCCCAAATGCTGTCTGAAATTCCTGCTAGGTTGTTCCTTTAGGTCAGGGCATTTCAGGCCTAGGCATTATGGAAGGCTTACTCTTGAAACCATTATCGCTCATTAATCCTTTAAGTAAATTCATTTTTATTAGATGCATAAGCCTATAATCTGGCTGGGCTCAGCACAGCTGCATTTTGTTAAGGAGGAAGCAGCATATCAGGAACGTCTTAGAGCAATGACTTAAGGATCGGGAAAGCACAAAGGATGTAGCACCATAGTACTGGACTATGAGAGTGAGTAAGGGGAGGTCCAGGGACAGGTTTGGCCGGCTAAGTAGTTTCCTGGAGCTGAGTTCTGTCTGTAAGTCATAGGTGAGGGACCTGTTTGTACAACCTCAGGAAACTAAAACAAATGTCAGCAGATAAGAATGGGCTTTTCATGGATTCAGTAGTACGATTTCTACATAATTATATAAATTATTATTTGCAAAAGTTCTATTTGTCCTATAAAGTTTATATTAGCTCTTTGCCAGGCTTGACTATTCTCAATAGCATTAATGTCTAATATTAATTTAAATATTTAAAAGAACAAAAGTAAAATCAGAACTGAAAGAAGAAGGAATTCCTGACTTTTTAGTATGGGTAGGGACAGTGTGTATTTCCAAAGGTAGAATGAAAAGAACATGTATATACTATATGATGGCTTAAATGTATATTTAATAGCTTTGTGTCCATTTTAAGGTTATCTTAAAATACATGGCAAACTGAACTTTATTCTTCTCTTCAGGAATTGAGGCAACATTCCAGAAACACTTCAACTCACAATTCTGGCTCCCTTAGATCTTTGGCTTGCACAGCATTACAGTTGTCAGGCTTGTTTCTGTCTCATGACAGCCACTCAGATTCTTAACTCAAATTTTTGAGCTAGGCTATTTTTAGGCCATAGATCCCTTGCCAGCTTATATGTGAATTGTCCTTGGGACTATGTCTACCACTCAGGCTAGTCAGTTGTGGCTAGGGGAGGCAGACACCACAAAATATCTAGTACAGTCACACAACTCTTCACGACAGGGATACATTCTGGAAAATGCATCGTTAGGTGCTTTCCCTGACCATCATAGCACTTGCACAGACCTAGGTGAATGAATGCACAGCCTTATTGCTCCTAGGCTACAAGCCTGTACAGCACGTTACTGCACTGAATACTGTAGGCAACTGTAACATGGTGATAAGTGTTTGTATCTAAATCTATCTAAACACAGAAAATGTACAGTACAAATATGATATAAAAGATTAAAAAATGGCACACCTTTATAGGGCACTTCCCATGAATGGAGCTGCAGGACTGGAAGCTGCTCTGCGTGGGTTAATGACCCAGTGGCGAGTGAGTGGGAAGGCCTAGGACGTCCCTGGGCACTACTGTAGGCTTTACAAACACTGTACACTTAGGCTACACTAAATTTTTAAGAAGATTATTCTTTAATAAATTAGCCTTAGCTTACTGTAGCTTTTTTACTTTATAAACTTTTTAGACTTTCCGATTTTTTTATGCTAAAACTTAGCTTAAAACATGAATACATTGCACAGATACACAAAAATATTGTCTTTCTTTTCACCTTTATTCTATAAGCTTTTTTTTACTTTTTAAATTTAATGTCTTTTTACCTTTGAAATGTTTTTGTTAAAAACTAAGACATGAACACACTCATTAGTCTAAGCCTACACAGAAACGGGATAATCAGCATCGCAGCCTTCCTCTCCACATCTTGTCTCTCTGGAAGATCTTTGGGGACAGTAACATACATGGAGCTGTCATCTCCTGCGGGAACAATGCCTTTTTCTGGACTACCTCCTGAAGGACCTGCCCGAGGTTCTTCTTGAGGAGGTGTCACTTTTTTCAGAAATATTTCTATGGGGGTTTGCTTGACTTGTTTCTATTTTTCATCATAAATTTGCTTGCAAGCAGGTAAGGCACCATGCACATTCCTCTCTAGCAATGAAAACCCTTTGGCGTTGGGATCCCTTTTTCCAAACCTTTTCAGGAGCTTGTGGAGATCTGCAAAAGCTGCTGCTAAACCTCTCTCTGTGAATTTTCTTGGGAGTTGTTCTTCCGCTGCAGTTTCCTTTTCTTTGCCCCTTCTTCAGCTTTGCACGCCTGTTCCAGTTCCAACTCCTCATTAGTCACTTTCTCAGGAAACACCTCTAGGAGCTCCTCAGTGTCACCCTCGACCAAGCGTTTGCTGTCTCAACCACAGCCTTGTCGGTTTTTGGAACCTTTGTGCTACGACATTCAGGGCAGCTATGACATCACTAGGCCGTAGGAATTTTTCAGCTTTATTACAATCTGATGGAACCACTGTTGTATATGTTGTCTGTCATGGACCAAAATATAATTATGTAGTGCACGACTCTATTACAATTAAAAATTGTAATTTAAATTACAAATTAAAAATTTAAAATAAACACATAGATGGTTTATATTAAGCCTATTAGAAATATGGTTACCTGTAGAAGAATAATATGCACATAGGTGGAAATTTTAGCCCTTTAAAATACAAAATCTGAGGTCTAATCCCTGTAATTTATACTAAAAAATTTTTATTTCTGTGTTCTATCCTGTTCCATTAATCTATGTCTGTTTTTATGCCAATACTGTATGCTTTGATTACTACAGCCATATAGTACAGTTTGAAGTCAAGGAGTGTGACACCCCAGATTTATTCTTCTTTCTCAAGATTGCTTTGGCTATTGAGGGCCTTTTGTGGTTCCCAAATTTTAGGATTACTTGTTCTATTTCTGTGAAAAATGCCATTGGAATTTTGATAGGGATTGCATTGAATTTGTAGACTGTTCCGTGTAATATGGACAACTACCATCTTGCTGATGTCACCCCTTACATCTGTATCTTCTATCAACCATTTATCATAATAAATAAGCATTTTTGAAAATTCAAATATGAAATTATTGGGATGTAGCACTTAAGCAATGGTCAAGTGAGAACTGATATTTAAAGAGAGAAAAAATTAAGTGACAAATTAATGATATATTTCTCTAGGTTTTCCTAATATTATTTTTGCATTCTTAGATTTTTAGGAATTAAAGTTTCCTGATCTTTTGTTAAGCAACTATCATGTGGTTCCTTTTCATAATGTACACTAATAGTATAATGAGCAATTTCTATTGAGATATCATTTATATGCCAGAATATTCACTCTCTTAAAGTGCAATGGACAATGTTTTTGGCTCGAGTTTTAGAAAAATCACCAAACTTTTTAATGGATATTTCTTCTATTATGCTATTCCCTTCCATCCTCTAAAAGAAAAGGGTATGATACTTATCAATAATTTAATAAAGACATTTCTGTAACAAGCTCAGACAACATTATTCAAGTTCATTTTTTCCCCAAGGAAACTAAATAATGAAAATATTGGCAGTTGCCAAGAATTACTTTGGGACTCAGAACATTTTTTATAGCTTTTATACTCCTATGTCAGTAACACAATTGATTTTAAGTGTTAAAATGCCTTTAAAAGCATTACCCCTTTATTTGAATTATTGTTTTACCAATCTGTTCTATTTATGAATCTTCAGTTTGAGCATTACATCATTTAGAGAGGGATTTACAGTCCACTAAGCCAAAGGAAGTGTGTGGTTTAAATTTTCATTCTTTGATTCATCATCATTCTCCTTTGGTTTTAAGTTCATGATTATGCCTATATACATATACAGTTGACCCTTGAAAAACATAGGGACTGAGGAGCTGACACTGCCCCTCCCCCATGCCATTGAAAATCCATGTGTAACTTTTGACTCCCCAAAGACGTAACTGGTAGTAACCTGCTGTTGACGGGAAGCCTACTACTGATAGGATAAACAGCAGATAACAGTGGATTAATACATGATTGGTACATTCTATGTATTATATACTGTATTCTTACAATAAAGGAAGCTAGAGAAAATAAAATATCAAGAAAAACATAAGGAAGAGAAAATACATTTACAATATTTATTTATTTATTTATTTATTTTTAATTTATCTTTATCGTTGAAAGTATTACAGGTGTCCCATTCCCCCCCCATTAACCCCCTCCACCTCACCCTTACCCCTTCCCCAGGCCTTCACCCTGTCATTGTCTGTGTCCATGGGCTATGCATATATGCATATAACTTCTTTGATTAATTTCCTCCCACCCTCCACCCCCCTTCCCTCTTCCCTCTGAAATATGATTGTCTGTTACATGCGTCAGTGTCTCTGGATCTACTTAGTTGATCAGATTCTTTTGTTCATTAGCTTCTTCTTAAAGAAGACCCTTCAGTTTTTCCTGTAGTGCTGGTCTGGTGGTGATGAACTCCTTTAGCTTTTCCTTGTCTAAGAAGTTCTTTATCTGACCTTCAATTCTAAATGATAGCTTTTCTGGGTAGAGTAACCTTGGTTGTAGTTCCATGTTTTTCATCACTTTGAATATTTCTTGCCACTCCTTTCTGGCCTGCAAAGTTTCTGTTGAGAAATCAGCTGACAGTTGTATGGGTGCTTCCTTGTAGGTAACTAACTGCTTTTCTCTTGCTGCTTTTAAGATTCTCTTTGTCTTTAACCTTTAGCATTTTAATTATGATGTGTCTTGCTGTGAGCCTCTTTGGGTTCCTCTTGTTTGGGACCCTCTGTGCTTCTTGGACTTGTAAGTCTATTTCTTTCCCCAGGTAGGGGAAGTTTTCTGTCATTATTTTTTCAAATAGGTTTTCGATTTCTTGCTCTCTTTCCTCTCTTTCTGGCACCCCAATAATACAAATGTTGGGCCTCTTGAAGTTGTCCCAGAGGCTCCTTATGCTATCTTCATATTTCTGGATTCTTTTTTCTTTATGCTCTTCTGGTTGAGTGTTTTTTGTTTCTTCATGTTCCAAATAGCTGATTTGATTCTCAGCTTCCTCTTCTCCACTGTTAATTCCCTATAAATTATTCTTCATTTTGGTTTGTGTAGCCTTCATTTCAAATTGATCCTTTATTATGTCATCAATTTTCTCAATTATTTTCGTCATACTCTTACTAATATCCTTGAACATCCTTATAACCATTATTCTGAACTCTGTATCTGTTAGCTTGCTTGGATCTATTTCATTTAGTTACTCTTCTAGAAGATTTCTTCTGTTCTTTCCTTTGTGACATGTTTCTTTGCCTCCACATTTTGGCTGCTTCCAGGTGTTTGTTTCTAGGTATTAGGTAGAGCTGCTATGTCTTCTGGAATTTGTAGAGTGGCTTTGTGTAGTAGGTATCCTGTAGGGTCCAGTGGCTCAGCCTCCCAGTCACCTGAGCTGGGCCTTCTAGGTGCTCCCCTGTGTGGGTTGTGTGCACTGTCCTGTTGTAGTTGAGCCTTGGTTACTGGAATGAACTGACCCCCAGGCCAATCAGCTGTGAGGACCAGCTGCAACTACAGCCAAAGAGCTGCTGTGCTGGAGGCACCCCTATGGAGCAGGATTTACTTCAGTGGAGCTTTGGTGTTCACCAAGTGCGCCCCTTGGGTGTCACTCGTGGATGTGGTAGGGTTGTAATCGAGTGTGGTCGAGCCTGACCTCCAGGTGCACTGTCTCTGGGGCCTCCCTGGAGGTGCAAAGTCAGCCTGTGCCAGTGCCTTGCCCAGGGCCACCCAGCCTGAGCTACTCAGCAAACCTTAGTTGGCTGCTACTTGTGCTGGGCTTGGAGGTGCCCAGGAGAGGCCAAGCTATGAGCCAGTGCAGGCTGCTGCTAGTGCCAGGCCTGGGGCCGCTTATCAAGCCGTATGGGGCCCGCTGCTGCTTGTTTGAGAGATTTTAGGAAAGTCCTAAGCATGAGGCTGGAGAGGCCACTTGCACAGAAAAGCCCCTGGAAATGGCCTGGATGAGCTGCAGGTGGGGAGGGGCGGGGCCTCCGGGAACCACGGGGCGGGGCCAAAGGTGTGAGTCAGGCGCTGGCGATTCAAACATGGCGCCTGCCTGCCGGCTGTGTGCGGGGAGGACTCGCCAAAGGAGCCATGGCCTCCGCCGGCTCTTCTGCCCGGGAGGAAGCCGCCCTCCGCCTCTCGCCCGGATCTCAGGCAGGTTAGTTCCTCCCCGAGTGTCCCGGGTCCTTTCAGGCTGCTGCCCGGCGCTGGGCTCAGAGGGAGCGTCCGAGTGAGTCCGTGCCGGGCCCTTTAGAGGAGCTGCTGGGGCTCTCGCAGCCTCCGCGACCCTCAGCGACAGTCCCCGCTGGTTTCACAGCCTGAAGCTGTGGGATGTCGCTTCCTGACCCCGGAACCCTGGGCTGGGGGCCTGCTGTGGGGCTGGGACCCCTTCCTCCTCCGGGAATCCCCCACTGCCAAGATTCCCTCCCGGGTTTCAACCGCGGCACCGGGTGTGGGCCCGTGGCAGTCTCCTATTCAGCCCCGATCCGCCCGCGTCTCCGCCCCTCCTCCTGGTCTCGGTGCTGCTTCAGCTCCCTGGTTGTGGGGCTTCTGTGCAGCCAGGTCTCAGGAGGCTCTGAGTGACGGTGGTTCTGTGTTTTAGTTGTAATTTTGATGCGGCTGCGGGAGGCGGCGGGGGCAGCTGTTACCTACGTGCCATCTTGTTTCCTCTACAATATTTATTGAAAATATATCCACATATAAGTGGACCTGTGCAGTTTAAACCCGTTGTTCAGGAGTCAGTTGTATTTCTTGTTTAACTGATGAGAGTCCCACCTATCCAAATCATAACCATGCAGTGAAAAAAGGCCTTTGAGTATCAAAGGACAAAACACAGCAGTTTATAAAGCTGATGTGCTTTAAAACAGTCAAAGGCCAGACAACTGATTACACATAATGTTAAGACTAGCAACTTAACAAACCTGGTTATTTGCTGTCAGGTAACTTTCATGATTAATGTCCAGTTTGGGGAAACATGTCAGTCATGAAAGGGTTGGTAGTGGAACCAGACAAGTGCCATTGGCAGGTTCTGCTTATACAGGTAGAGCTGATCTAAATAAGTCTCCAATTATTAGGGAGGCTGGGATTGTTTATCATGGAGGAAAACACAATTATCTTATGCCTTAAGGCTATTACGCACTGTATAATAATTGATACTGATATTTATGAATGTAATTATATTGCATAGGCTCTTTTGACAAGTAGGTATGTATATAATCATTTTGTACCTGTATAAATCTTGCTGAGTGTAAAATTAGTCTCTATCAAAGTATAAAGAAAAATCACCTGTAATTTCGCCACCCAGAGGTAACTATAAATATTTTGAACATAATCAGATATATATCTCTTTAAAACTAGGTACTGTACTATATGTATGTAGTGTGAGTGCCTGACAATAAATTTTTTTTATTGTAATGTAAGCGCCTGATATTAAGCTTTTGATTGCTGGGCCACCAGTTTCAAAGACATTCATCTCGAAAAGATCTATTGCCAGCTTTATGACACAGCTACTAGCAAAACATCTAGAAGTTCCCTCTTAGAAAGCCCTGGTTGACCTAGATAATTGACCCCTTGAGAGATCCCACTTTTTTCCCTTCCCACACCCTAATTCCCGCTCTTATGTTTTAAATTCACCAATAAAGAGTGAACCCTGGACACCCTAGGCACTCCACCCTCAACCCAGTAAAGGCAGAATCCCAGGTTAGTCAGAACTTTCTCCCTCTCTACCTGCAACCTCATGCCATGTACCCTCCAATACCTGTGAGTAGTAAACCTTGTCTTCAGTGTTCCCTGATGGTTGTTGCTGAAGCATGTCTTGCAATCGTAAAAACAAGGGCTGGTCAAGCCACGACATTGGCTCCCATTGGGGATATGTTTATGGGAGATCCCACAAGTAGTACAGGCCCACGTGAGTGCCCCCAGGCATTCCTAGCCAATAGCATCACTACTGATATAGACTGAGATCAACACGAAACAATGTAGTTTTGGAAACTATCTTAAAAAATGTTGCGACAATTTTTCTACTTATCTAGATATTTTTCCAGCAGCTGACTTGTGACTGTAGTGTTGAATATTTTTATTGAGAATGTGTAATACTTTATTTAATATATCCCTTATGATTTAATATTTAGGTGACCTCGAATTGTTGACTACTCTAAACAGTGTTGCAGTGAACATAGTTAGCTATTTGTATTCTCTCTGATAACGTCTTTTTAAAAAATATATGCTTTTATTGATTTCAGAGAGAAGAAGGGAGAGGGTGAGAGAGGTAGAAATATTAATGATGAAAGAGTCATTGATTGGCTGCCTCTGATCACGCCATCGACATGTGCCCTGGGCATGTGCCCTGACTGGGAATTGAACTGTGATCTGCTGGTTCACAGGTATACACTCAAACACTGAACCACGCTGGCCAGGCTCTGATAACATCTTTAGGATCAATTCCTAGATGTAGAATTGCTATCCTAGAATAAGTATAATTTTAATGTTATCCCATTGCTCTTGTATAAGGTTCCTATTGCTGCTATATAAATTACCACAAACTTGGTTTAAAATAACAAAAATGTATTATAGTTCTGGAGGTCTAAATTCAAGGGGTCAGCAATGCTGCATTTCTGTGGAGGTTTAGGGGCGAATTTGCCTTTTCTAGCTTCTAGAAACCACCTGCATTCTTTGATTTGTGGCCCCTTCCTCCATTTTCAACGCCAGCAGTGTAGCATCTTCAAATCTCTTTCTCTGACTTCTGCTTCCTCTGTCATTCTGTCTCCTTTCTCCAACTCTGACTTTCCTGTCTCCATCTTTGCCTTACAAGGACCCTTGTGATTACATTGAGCCCACCTGGATAATCCAGGATAATCTCCCCATCTCAAGGCGATTAATTTAATCACATCTGCAAAATCCTTTTAGGCAGATAAGGTAACATATTTACAGGCTCTGGGGATTAAGACATGGATATTTTGGAGGGCCATTATTCTGTCTACCACAGTCTTCAAAAAGGGTTTATCAATGAGTATTCCTATTAGCAGTGTGTGAAGATTCCTTTCACACTGAAATTGAACCAATTCTGGGCATTATAAAAAAACTTTAACCTTCAACAATTAAATATTCCCTATCAAATTTCTTTTTTAGCATTAATCTGAATCATAGTATGACTCATTATTTTTCATATGCTTGTTGAAAAGCTGAATGTATTATTTTATGAATTGCCTATTCCTCCTTATTGTTGGGGTATTTGTTTTTCATTTGATTTTTTCATTCATTTGTAAAAATGTCTATTTTTTATATATGTGAAATTGTATTCAAGTTTACTTAATTAAAAATCTTTTGAGATATATAAAATTGTTAAAATGTTTTGAAGTGTAATCTGTCAGTGTTCTATTTAGCATTTAATTTTTTTTTAAGTTTAGAGACTTTATCTCACCATCTCGCAAGATGATATGACTATTAATCTGTATTACTTCCTAGGTTTGATATGTTTTCATTTCACATATTTAGTTATTTTCAGTGCTGTTGGAATACGCTTTTGGTTTTGCATGTAGTAGAGATTTGGCTTTATATCCAACAAATTGAACTTTGTGATCCTTTTATCACCAAGCTACTACCTTTATCAGATACCATACATATGGATATTATGAATGAATGTGTCTGAACTATTTTATTAGGTTTGTCTATTTGTGTCTATTGAAGTCAGTACCTCACAAAACAATTTTCTAGTTTTGTGGTATATTTTTAATAATTGATAGTTCAAGTTTCTTTTCTATCTATGGTTAATATTTCAAAATCACTTTCATATCATGGTCAAGTTCTCCCATATTTGATAGGCAATGTACTTGGCACATGAATTAATGGGGGGAAAATAAAAATCTTTTCAGTATTTAGGTCACTCAATAAAATGTCATTATATTCTTCATTTAAGACTTTAATACATTTATTCCTGTGTATTTTATATTTTTTGTATTCTGAACAAGGTTTTGAATTATATTTTCTGATTGGTTATTGGATGCATATAGAAAAACTTTAAAAAAATTTTTATTCTCACCCGAGGAAATATTTCTTTTCTCATTGCTTTTCAGAGCGAGCCGAAGGGAGAGAAAGATAGAGAGAGAAACATAGATGTGAGAGAGACACATTGATGGCTGCCTCCCACGTGTGCCCCAGGTACATGCCCCAGTCCGTGGGCTGATGCTCTAACCACTGAGCAAAACTGGCTTGGTCTAGAAAAACTCTTGAATTTTGCGTACTTATTTTGTTAACTGGTATCTTACTAGACTCACTTATTAGTTTTAATCATTTATTTTTCAGTTTTTTTTTTTCGTTTTTTTTTTTCAGTTTTAGTTGGATAATAGCATCATCTGAAAATAAAAATAATCTGTCTCTTCATGAATAATAATGTTTGGGGCCGAGATGTTGATCATGCTCTGTAGACTGTGACTGTGAAAGGGGGGAAGGCACCTAATAGGAACAGGACCATAGCTGTTTAATGATTATTCACCTTACTAACTATAGATAAGTTTTCCTGCAGACCCTGGGAAACTGGAAGATGTGCTGCAAGAAGAAAAAACAGAGCTATAAAAAGATGAGACACCTTGGGGCCTGGATGGGTCCATTGCTCAGAAAAGAAAATGCATTTTGAGAACAGACAAAGGACAGGATGAACTTTGATTTGGTGGCTGTGTCTGGCGCCTAACTCCTCTCCAAGAGTTTGCCTCAGGAATGTTGACTATTCTCCTATTCTTGGGTCCCAGGAACTGGCAGAACTGGCTTTTAATACCATTGAAAATTAATTGCCTTGTAATTGGACTTCAAGATCCTGGAAGGAGACACAGGGACCACAGACCCTGCAGCCATCCTCCCCACCCCCTTCCCCCTGGCATGCACCCTTTCTTCCTAATCCCTATATAGCCAGTCAGGTAACACAGGAAGGGCAGAGCAGGTTTTATGTGGACAAATCCCTTTGCTCTCCCATTTTGCCGGCAATAATGGAATAAAACACTTATGTATGATTCAACCTTGTCTCTGCTTAACTGGCTGAAGTAACAACAGGCAGCCCGGACCCACTGTGTCCGGTTTCAATAACATACATCATATTTTGGATCTCCGCCTTATTTATTGTACTAGCTAAAATTTAAGTCAGTGTTAAATAATTGTTGTTAGTGGAATTTTTTGCCTTGCTACTGACTTTAAAGGAAATCTCTCCAGTACACCAAGTAGGACTTTTTTTATGCCCCAGCCATATTGGTCTCAGTTACATTCTTGATACTTTCTAAATTGTCTCTATCTGTACTCTTGATTTCCTTTTTTGGATTAAGAAATATTTAGCACATACATTAAGGTACGATATGTGTTATAAAGAATTTATGTTGAGAAGATATTACTGGCCTGACCTTGGAATGTTTTGTGGATCTTTAGCTGGATCAACCTAAAATAGGAGAGATCCTCTTTTTAAAAATACTTTGTCAGAGATGGCTTACTTACTTTCACAGTTTTATACTTCTAGAATTCAGAAAGCTTTTGTCTTGCCCCCCTTAGGTAATCATTAGCTACAAATCATCACTGTTGTAAAAATAGTTACTGAACTAATTTTGTATCTCTATGTTTTCATCACATTAATATATACTGATATTATACCAAATTACTTCAATTATTGGATAACTATAAATTTTAGATTTTTTAAGAGAAAAACTGTCATATAAATGTGGATATTATGTACATTAACCAATTTTCCCTATTTTAAGTAATACTAAAATTAGTTTCCTTTTTCTACTATAGATGAAAAGAGATTCCTTTAGTGACTTTATTATAATTCACTGTGAAGCTAGCTTTAAGCTGTGTTTAAACACAACTGTGATGTGCCTGCCTGAGGCAACTGACATTTCAAATTGTGATTCTATTTGCCCCCAAAGCAAGAAGGTCTGCTCTTTCTTGTTATTGGAGCTATTTAAATGAAGTTAATTTAAGAGGTCAGAATCCAATTTATGACTTCTGAGATTCTTTCATTTGCATTACAAATAATTTGAAGGTCATGAAACAATTGACTAAAAAATATTGAAGAACGACTAGAGTAAAATGTTATTAATTTGAACTCTCTTATTTTTGAATATATGACCATCTGGGTGAGGTAATGAAAACACAGGACAAAATAATTTACAATGGTAATCAATAAGATTTTACAGGGGAGAGATTAAATTACTCATTAGAACAAACTTTTCAATCACTATCAGTACCTACAAAGTTAGTGCCAGTTACATGATGCCCAAATCATATTATGAATGACAATTCTTTCCTGTTTTCCAGGCCAGGGAATAAAATAAGTGAAGCTATTGAGACTTGGTTGTTTGGTATCAAGAAATTATTCTGTTGGTCAGCATCACTGGTTAAATAGAGACCTGAACCCAAAATTGAATATTAGCCAAACTCTATGAAGTATATAAATTAATTTGCAAACTTAGTTTCAAACCAAAATATTATATTTGTTAAAAAAAGTCTTCATGTTTATATGACCTTCTTTCCTTTGTGTCTGTGTCTAAATTTTCATTGATAAGGATTTCAGTCATGGGATTAGGGCCTCCTCCACCCCCCACCCCCCCAATGCAGCATGACCTCGTTTTAATTTTATTATATCTGCAAAGAATTTACTTCCAGTAAGGTCACATTCACAAGTACCCATGTTTAGAACATATATTTTTTAAGGATACCATTTGACCCATAGCAGCACTGACCCTTTGTCTAACCACCCCAAAGCCTTTCTGTTTAATGATATTCTGCTCAACTGTGTCCTTTCTTCTTAGTGACCTTGTCCCAAGTATCATTTTCCTCTCACGTGTCTTCAAAATTTCTCTCTTTTCTGGCTATTTCTCAGCATATAAACATATTCAAGTCTCCTTTGTCCTAAAAACAACAAATCCTACCTATCTCAACCCTACATTTCTTTTTATCTCCTATCCCTTCTCCTTTCTGCATCCCCAAAAGTGTGTCTTATGTTCTTGTTTACAATGTCCCCTCTTTAATTCGCTCTCCATCAACTGCACCTTGACCTCTCCCACCACTGAGACTACTCTTGTCAAGATTTTTAATGCTTCCTTTGCTGTTAAATCAATGGACATTTTAAAATCTATTATAAAACTTAATGCCTCATTGGATTATTTTTATCATTCCCATCTTCTTCCAACCAGCCCCTTTGAATCAAATTCTTTGATTTCCATGGTATTTCAGTTTGAGATGTTTCCTATCTCTCTGAATGCTTAGCTGTCTCAGAAAACGTTCCTTCCTCTATTTACTCCATACATTTTGTTGTCCCCCTCTGATTAATTTATCTTTCTCTTCTCACTCAAAAGACTTTTCTTAGTTAGTCTTAGTTCCTGCATGTCTTCCACATAACCTATATAGTACTGACCTCCCAAAATGTATGTCTCCAGCCCACGTTTCTTCTCTGAACTCCAATTGTATGTATGCAAATGGCTGTTATACATCATCTCTTGATGTCTCACAAGCCCTTCAGATACAACAAGTTGAAATTGTACTCACCAGCTCTTACTCGTTAAGTTGTTCCTTGTTCTATATTATTTTTGTTAGTGAGTGGCACTACTACCTGGCCATTACCCTAGTGAGAAACCTGAGTCACCTACTTGTTTTTCTTACCCAGTATCTGGTTTTCCTACATATTAAATTTCTTTATCTTCCAATCAGTCCTCTTTTCTCTAACATCACTTGAACTAATTTAGATTAAGCCCCATATTTTCTTCCTGGATTCCTCAGTTATTACATCTTGTCTAATACAAACCATTTTCCACATTCCACGTTGTTGCCAGTTTGATTTTCCAAAATGCAATTTGATGATGCTATTAAGCTGAAAACCTTTTTTGAGTATCATAGTTTTCAAGATAAAGTTCCAAATTTCAATATGTTCTTTATTTAGTCGCATCTTTTCTGTTGCATCCCTATAAACCTGATTCATGCCGAAATATTTTCACCTGCTTGAATGGGCCATGCTATGTCCTCTACATAGAAATTATTTTCTCCTACTCTTCACCTACTAATTTCTATTCTTCTCTTATGTCTCGTAAAGCATAAAGTCTTCCCTGACCCTAAACTTTTTCATATGATTTGGATTTGGTATCCTTTGATGAATCTCTTATATACTACCATAGACCCATGTGTTTACCTCTATGCATCAATATAGACGAGACCTTATTAAAAAAAAAAAAACCTCCAGAAATTAGCACAGAGTCTGAAACAAAATTCACTCAAAATTATTTTGAATGAATGAAGTTATGGATATGGACAACATTGACCTGAACATAGAGCAGTAAGAGCAGGTGACAAATATTGGACCCTTGAGGGAAAACAAACATTTAAGAGGTAGGCAGAAGAAGGGACTGGGTAACAGAGACCAAAATGTGGTCAAAGTTTCTCCAAAGATAGGAGAACTAGGAGAGAGGGTGAACTTGGTCATACATGCCAGTTTGTCTAGGACAGTGCTGAATTACACCTGCTATCCTGACTCCTGTCCAGTTTAGTATTGTTTCAGGTTTTTCATTTTTAATGAGTCACTGTTATAAATAATTGCATTAAGATAACATAGGCTGTGTTTGGAGAAGCAGTAGATGCCAAGGGATTCCTCCAAAGACAAATACACTCACTTCTCCAGCTACTGGGAGTGGTTGGCTGCTGACAGCTCTCAACTAATTATTCTCTAAACACTTACTTGTAAAATCTGTTAACTTAATTCCAAGACTTGTGCTCAGATAGTCACCTTGTCTCGTTCTATGACTGATAAATGTGATCCCACATTGGATACCACATCCAATGACTGATAGATGCAGGGGTATAAAGGCCTGTTCTTTCCCAGTTTTAGACAATCCTAACAGTCATCCCAGCTCCAAAGCTCCCCTGGGGATCAGACAGGGCCTTTGTTGTGACTGCATTGCTGCTTAGCTCTCCTACCCAGTGCTACTCCTTTTACCACGTTTTGATCCCAAAACACACTCCTATAAACTTTCTGTGTGCCTATCTTCATCTCCTAGTCTGCTGCCTGGGGAACCTGATTTGTGGCAGTAGATCTCCACTTTTCACTTCTAGCTACTGCCATAGTCTTGTCTAGTAGGATGTAAGATGTATGTGCAATTAACAGATTTCTCATTTTGACATTTGTTGAAATTTGAAAGATGACCAGAGATAACCTGAACTTGTGTCTTGACCCTTCCCAGGTGCAAA
Source organism: Miniopterus natalensis (assembly GCF_054644295.1). NCBI lineage: Eukaryota > Metazoa > Chordata > Mammalia > Chiroptera > Miniopteridae > Miniopterus > Miniopterus natalensis. The sequence goes on from NC_142089.1 coordinate 46,765,536, forward strand.
AACTAAACCTCTCTTTCAAAGACAACATAATGGTGCTCACTGATAAAATGAAGCATTTTAACACATAGGTTAAATCTATTTGCCTGTGGCCTAGAAACAGGTAACTCTTTCTAGCTGCATGTGGTGATATAAGTATTTTAATCATGACGTTCCTGACAACACCTGGTATTGCAGCCATTTGTGATGTGGCTTGTGCAACAACATGCAAGATACACAAGGCTACCAGGCCATTAGTAAGTAGAGTCAGTGGGAAATATGGAACATTATTAGTTGGATGTGCATGAAATATGTGCAGAAAATAGAGCTAAACAGTCCTGTTCTAGAGCTTATAAGGTACATTGAACACTCTTTTTATAGCTGTTTTGTCATTTATTGTATAATGAAATTATTTTATAATTTGATGAACAGTGTTGTGTTTTCCAATACACTTTTTTTAGCAGTAATGATCTAAAGTACATGCATTATTTAATAAAAAATTACATCCATTTCTTAAAGAAGTTTATGATGAACAGAATGTATTTTGCTCAAAATGTCAGTATTAACAACCCACATGAAGGCCACGTCTGGTCACTTGAAAACCAAGAGACACAAATCTGCTGAAGAAGCAGTATTTTCTATTTATAAGGTTAGTAGTTAGTTCAAAGGTTAGAACATAGAAGAAGACTGTATCCAAAGCTGATGATTTTACAAATGTACCTTCAGAATGTGCATTTATACATCACCCTAGAAAGCATACTTTCTTCATCTAGATCAAAAAATAATTTTTCTAAAATAATTTCTGGCTCATTTTTTATTTAAACTTTTCATGTGTAGCTATGAAAAGTAAAGTGATAATTCATTTTATCAGTGAATAAATAGTATTAGAGACAGATAAATTATTAAAGAATGTGAACATGCTGGCTTTATTAGCAGAAGAATTTCACAAATAGTCAAATGCTTACAATGTTATATTAATGTCAGATGATTTAAATACAAAACCAGTGAATTTCAATGATAGTTCAATTCTTCATCCAATTCATGGAATCAGAGTGGAGCTTTTAGGAATTTATTATGCCAAAGCTGAAACAGCTAATATTTTGAATGTTATAAGTTTAATATTAAAGTTTCTCACTAAAAATAAAATTATTTGGTTTAACAATAGTGATACAAAACAGATTTTATTAAGAAACACAGCCTTGTGGTAAAAACAATGTTCTTAGTAAATTAAGAAACCTATGGAATAGAAATGTACTAGGAACTGGACATGGAACCCACATGATGTGCAGTTGCATCTAAACATTTACTGGTATGTGATTTTATCCATGTGAAACATCAGGTCAATCCTCTGCATATTGTATAGTCAGAATTTACATCCCTCCCATGTGCAACATTTGCCCACCTCTCTTTGGGATTATCCCCAGCTGTTATCTCATTACAGTGTCAGCTCAAAACACCTAGTCAGGCTCAGGTGTTGATGAGATTCCTTGGGTGTGGTTCCTTGAATAAAGTTCCCCTGAAGACATGTAAATTAATAAGATTATTTATCCCTCCCCCCACACACACACTCAACATGCAATGGTGGGAGAGACATAGGAGACCCCCTTCCAAATAAAGGAGGTAAACAAACAGAAGGCTCACAACAGTCACTGGTCCATAGCAATTCTGACTCCCAGCCAGGCACATGTTGCCAGTTCCTTGACTAGGTCTCAGTGGTACTGCCTCGAAGTGGTTTTTCATGACTTGGCTCTGCCACTGGAGTCATGGCTCCAGTCCCTCTGCCTTTTGAGTCACCCTTCCTTTTCTGTAGGAAGTTGTCTGTGTTTGCAACTGAGTCAACCTAGGATACACCTGATCTAAGGATTTTTGAAGTGTGGAGCTCAGGGATGAATGGACTTTCACAGGTGTAGATGGACACCAGGGACATCAACTGTAGAAGTAGTTCATAGTAGTTCAAACACCTCTTTTTGTTTCTCACTGTCTCTTTCCCTTTCAATTAAAGCTGGTAAGTCATGTGGAATTTTTATGTATCAATTTATAACCCACTTTTTTAGATCATACCACAAATACAAATCATTTTGAGAAAAGCCCTTCTCTATTTTGGGCTCCTGTGAGGTTGTTATGGGAAAAGCCCTTAAGATTCTTGGAAACTCTTAAGATTCTTAGGAGCCTTTTCTTTGAAAGATTCTCTGAGATATGGCCTTGGATTTTTCTGAGGTATTAACAATGATCATACAGCCCTACTCTGGATTTGACCTTAGCCTAGAAACTACCAGGGATAGAGAGAGTTTTCTTTTCAAACCTGACGAGTCCTATATTATATTTAATAGCTTATTATTGCTCTCCTTTCATATTTTATCAAAGATAGTGAGAAGGAACCTGGTAGAACTTTTGATATTCTATCTGGAAATCTCCTTAGCTATGTTTTAAAATTCTTTACATATACTTCCTTTACTACATCACCAAACTTTCCAATACTACATAAACAGATTTCTCTTTCTTTTAGATTCCAGTAGCATTTTCCTTACTATCCTTTGTGCACTTATGAAAAGCCTCCTCTAAGCCCTTTAGACTTGCACTAACACTCGCCTACAACCATCCAGCTTTTGCCTGATCCCAAAGTCAGTGCCACATGTTATAGGTTTTTGGTATGGAAATCTCTACTTCCAGGCTTCAAGTTTTGTCCCAGTTACTTATTATTGCCTAACAAACCACCCTCAAACTTAAAGGTATAAAACAATCATTTTATGACACTCTTAGGTTCTATGGATCAGGAATTTTAGATAGGTCACAATCTAATTTAGGTAGTAGGTCATTAATTTAGATAGATCACTAATATTTAGATAGCAGATATGGCCGTTCTCTGCTTCTCAATGCCTAGGGTCTCACCTGGAAAGATTTACAGCCTGAGGGTGTGTTGATGGCTGGAGTGACCTGGAAATATCGTCATTCACATGCCCAGCATTTGAAGCTGTTTGTTGCCTGGCAAACCTACACATGGTCTCTCCTTGTGGCCTGGGCTTCCTCACAGAATGGTGGCCTCAGTCCTGTTACATAGTGGTTTAGGGCTCCGAAGCTGAGCATTCTAATAGGACAAGTTAGAAATACATGTCATTGTTTTGATTTAGCTTGTGAAGTCAAATTGTATTGCATTTGTTGTACTTAGCTTATCAAAGCAGTCACAAAGCTCTTCCCACGTTTGAGGGGAGGAGACATAGATCCATCACTTGATGGGGAAAGTGTCAAAGTCATTATATGAAGAGCATGTGGGATCTGATATTTTATTGTCTCCATCTTGAGGAAAATAAAACCCGCCACACCAAGTCAGCTTCAATGAAAGGAAATACAGGTTTTTGAGCTCCATATCTTTCGCCATAGCCACTTGCTCATGGGCCCTTCGAGCAAGCACAAAGGTAGCTGGGAAAAGACTGTCATACACGAAGTGTCTCATTTTGTCAGCTGATTATTGAGGGACTTGTCTATAATGTATGTCCTTTGGTATGCATTCACGCAGGATACAAGCACTTTTACATGATTCCCATTACTAAAGTTTTATTCATTTACTTCTGTCTTAGACTTCCTTATGATTAGTCTTCTAATCCTGTTCTTTCCAAGTCCCTGACAATAAAGCCAAACAGTTAGCCACTGCCTACGAATCACTGTAGGATCTGTATATATGGCAATTTCTTCACCTGGATCAAGTAGATAATAAGCATCCTACTCAACATTTTTCCTCACTGGGAAAATGTCCTGTCATTACTGTTATTCTTGCATTTTGCTTTATGAAAATTCTTCTTCAGTTCCAGCAGATCATAGAGCACCACTATCTTTTCATTATTGCTTCATGAAAAAATGGTGTTGGACAAATTGGTTGCCTCTAGCTAGCTTTAAACTTTGTACCTAAATTTCCTTTTTCTCCAACATAATGACACTTTCTTTTATTTTATTTTAGTTCTATCACCCAGAGTTTCTGTATGGCTATTTGATAATTTATATTTTTCATCTCTATAATGAAGCTGAGAACCACTATGATTTGGTTTTTCAGACCAATTAAATTAGTTGATACCCGGGACTCAATCACAGCATGAGAGACTAGATCAGAGGACAGATTTCTGAGATAAGTGGGAAGTTTAAATATTTGCAGATCTATGACTAAACCTTCTGAGGGCTGAGTAGGAAGCCTGCATGTTATTTATGCTTCTTGTTTTCTTTTTTCTACTTCTCCAGGTCACTTTTTAGAAATACCAGTATTTATTGACTATTTAGGCAATATCTAGCAGAGAACATAAACTAAAATCGATATGTTTGGATATGTTTTTAAAGCTAATTTTGTCTTAAAAATAAAATATTTGGTCAAAAAGTATATTGAAATGAAAAGCTTTTTTTGTTGTGGAACATCACTGCTGTATCTTGTCAATTCTTGTCATTTCAGTGTGTAAATGAGAATGGATGGGATGCATGTATTTCTAACAATTGTCTTGTAACCAAACAGAGGAACAAAAGCTTTCTCCCTCTTTCAAAACAAGCAAGCAAGTAAACAAAAATACAAGATGGTAACTAACAAACAAACATAGCTCTAGTCAGCTCTCTAATAAAATGAAAAAAAGGAAGAATCTTGTTAATTATGTTAGGCTTTTTTGTGTGTTGTGGAGGGGGTCTACCTATGTATGGGTACGTCTATGGTATTGTGAGTATGGATTTATGTACAAATGACCATTCTCACAATAGTGAAAAGAATGAAATATCAGCTGTGGAGGAAGGGAGGAAGAAAGACAATCATGGACACAAACCACAGGAGTTTTAGGCTGTGGTGATTGTACCTCTTTGTTTCTGTTTCTGCATTTCATTACATGTGATGTCTCTGGGAGGCAGCATACAATTGTATAATTAAGAAGGACAAGATAGAAGCCTTTGTACTTTCTGCTGTGGTTTCTCAGTTGTGGTTTTAATTGTTGGACCAGTAGAGTAAAAGTCTTTTAGTTTAATTCTAAAGGATTGAAAAGGCAGTGAGCAATACATGGATGCACCACAAAGATCAGGGCTGGCGATGCTTCTCACTGAGGGGACAAGTTAGCTCTCACACACCCATCCAGCAAATTCACAAAAGCCAGTGGTAAAAGAGATCCAAGAACCAGCATTTCTTTCCTTATTTCCTATATGGTTAGTTATTTTTGTTTCCTCATATAATAGGCATGATTTGTATAAATAGCATCTGCCTCTATTAGTGTATATATTAAGAAAGAGAAAACCTGGGTTTAAGCTTGATCTATGGTTAATTAAATATATAATTTGGGACAAGTCACTTGTAAACTCTCTGGGCCTTAGTTTCCTGTTCTGTGAAGTCAATATGTTATACCACTTAATTCAAGGTCTTCTCCAGCTTATCTCTAAATCATCTGATTACCAGTCCACATGCGCATTTCCCCAAATCCTAAGATATGTTTTTAGAGCTTTTTAAAAAATACAAATCCAATAGAAGTTCATACGTTGCATTTAATTTTTTGTCTGTTTGGACTTTGGAAGGAGTTGTTTTCCAACTCCTTCTTTCAGACTGTTTCCATGATGATTATAGAATATCCCACATTCTGAATTTGTCCAATTGTTTGCTCGTACTGAGACTTAACTTCTTTATCTTAAATTTTCTATAATCTAACTTCATTAGATTCAGTATAAACATTGTGGACAAGATTTCTCCATAGATGCTACTGAAATATGTTTTGACCCATACCAGTATGTACATTATGTTGATTGTCCCCCCTATTCTTGATTAAGGTGGTGACTACCACATCACTCCCTTTTCCCCCCCAGCTGCTAAATTTTATATTTCTTGGACTTCCAATGTCTATACTCTTGAATCTCCTAAATGTACATGCAGCCTATTGATAGCAGCCAGAGAAGTCTTCTAATCATTTTCATTACCTCCTTGGATTAAGTACTCCTGGTAGCTTAATAGTGTATAAACTTCTTAACCTGGTGGTTCCAAAACACCTTTTATTTTATGGTCTCCAGGAATCCCCTTTCTGCCTCAACAAAATTTATTTGATTTTTATCTTCTATGTATGATCTTGTCATCCCTACTCTTTGCCTTCAGTATCCTACTGCTTCGCTCTGGAATCCTTCTTAGAATTCTTCCTGGCTTATGTTTACCACCCTTTATGATTTATCCAACACCATGCAAACCTTTCTCTAATTAAGTTGTCCTTAGTAATCATATACTTGATTTACGGCATTTATATTTGTAATTTTCAATGCCATGTTTCAATACAGGGATTATGTTGATTCAAATTTATAGTCATTAAAGAAGTTGAAAAAAGTTTAAAATGTGATAAACTTGTTTAGTGACTAACCTTTTTCTTTTTATGTCCACAGACAACATCTACTGGATGAGAAAAAATGAGTCAGCATAAGAATGATGGATGAAAATATTGCTCTTTGTAAAGTCAAGGAAGACACCCTGTGAGACAAGACTGTCTATCGTTCAGCAGCGTTGTGAATTTTCCTTCTAATTTCAGGTAAGGTATTGTTTTTATGTGCCTATATTTCTGGAGTTGGGCAGTTTGTTCCAGCTGGAGCTTTTATGGCTGTGGTTTGCTAGGAAATACTGCTGTGCTTGCAGATCGCTCATTCACTGATAAACTGAATTGACTTTCCCGTGTGTTTAACTCAGTTTTTTATTGTGAGAAAATGCTGGATTTGGAGTCTGAAAACTAGGATTTCTACTAGATGCTACACCTGGATCTAGTAGAGACGATGTGATCCTAGGTTTTAAGCTGATGCTCTAAAGGACAAGACTTTGTGAGGAGGATTTTAGGAACGACTGAATATATATGTTGCATGTTGTTGCTATGCTTGGTGTCTTTTAAATAAGCTTTCCTTCTCCATAAGACCCCTCTTCCTTCCTCTCCCCCTTTTCTCTCCACGTTGTTCACCCTATCCTTAGCTCCCAGGAGAGCTGACCAACCTCCTCCTATCCTCATTAAACCCTGGACTCTACTTTGAATGGAATCTAGACTGTGATCTCCTTGAGGGCAGAGAGCACACCTCACTCGCCTTTATGTGCCTAGTACCACACACAGTGCCTGGCACAGAGTAAGTGTGAAATACACCGTGAACTGAATCGAGGTTCTGAAGGAAATTTACTGTGTCCAGGTAGTTCATTGCTCTTGTGAGGATCCCTGTATCCACTCTTCTGTTTTTACCTGGAAGATTTACTTTAGGAAGAGGTCATATAAAACAACTTACATCATGCTCTCTCTGTATGTTCCTCATGCATACCTCTCACAAGAATATTTTATAGATAGTAATTCTGCTGTCACTCTTATGATATAGGTTAGTATCATTGTATTGATTGAATAGCTTATTTATTGAACGGCTATTTTTCTCAGAGACTCTCTTTCTTTCAAAAAAATACCACTTCAAAAGATGAAGGACTGAAATATCTTTATATGAGAAAAGTCAAGGAAAAAAGAGGTAGTTGGCCTCTAAATTCCTGATGCTGTAATAAACCAACGTTGATAGCATTGATTTAATAACTAACCCAAGATAGATCTTCAAATCACCCAATCTGTAGTTTCTTTAAAACAAATACTTCAACCAGCAAAGGCATATGAAATGAATGGTAAGCAAGAAGGATCGATACTGTCATGTTCATTCTGTGATCTGAGTCCATGAGGACAACCCTGGGATGTTTTCACTTCATAAAAAGGTTAAAACATTTTGTGTGTCATGACTATTACTGAGAGGCAGTTGCACAGTAGTTTGTGCTACTATGTGCTAGGCATTGTACTCAGTAAATACTTCATTTCTTTGCCTCATTTAGATCTTACTACACTATTATATTAGTCAGTGTTCTCCAGAGAAATAGGAATACACACACACACACACACACACACACATCTATGATGGAAATTGATTTCATCATATATATAGAGAGAGAGAGGGTATGGCAAAAGTAGGTTTGCAATTGAGAGTATGTGAAACACGGAGTTTATTCTTCTATTATTATTTATTAATTATTGTGTTATTTTCTATATGAACAACTGTAAACTTATTTTTGCCCCACCATATATATGCGAAAGAGAGTGAGATGGTAAGGAATTGGCTCACGTGGTTATGGAGGCTGACAAGTCCTAAGATCTGCAGGGTTACTGGACAGGCCGGAGAGCCCATGTTTTAGTCGGAGTCTGAAGGCAGGAAAAAGTGCTGTCCTAGTTTGAAAGCAGTTGTGCGGGAGGAAGCCTCTTTTACACAGGAAGGGTCAGCCCCCTTGGTCTACTCAGGCCTGGATGAGACCCACCAGTATCAGGTAAGGCAATGTGCTTTACTCAACCTGTCCATTCAAATGATAATTTGTTCTCAAAACACCCTCACAGACACACCCAGAATAATATTTAACCAGATATCTGGACACCCTGTGGCCCAGACGAGTTAACACATGAAACTAACCCTCCCACCTGTGTAGTAAGTTCTGTGACTTATTCTGGTTTCTGATCAGGGAAAAGAGAGGCGATGCAACTTCTTGTCACACACAACTCTAAGTGACAGGGACTCTGCTCCAAGTGTCTGACTGAACAAAGACAGTGTTTAAAGGAGAGAACAAGGTTTGGAATATGTGGTTTTTGTGAGAATTAAATTTTTAAAAAATGAATACCAAAGAATGTATCTCTGCTTGGCACATAGACCCATGATAGCTAGTATTGTTTATATGACTAGTTGTGCTGGTAGTATTATGGAAGGATTATTATTAGTTTGTTAACATAAACCTTTGTTCGTTTAGAAAACTTGAGAGTGAGAGTGCCAGAGTGGACTTTAAATGAGGATATATTTGGCCAGTATTATTCTCTATTCTTTTCCTTGGTTTTGTAATATAAAGATGAAAAACTGTAAGTCACTAGACAGTTAATTTCTCCAACATATCCTATTGCAAAAATAATATTACCTTTGGCAGAGATATACCTTATTCCTGCTGATGTCTTTAGAAAATGGCAAGGTCAACCAAAATGAGAAATTGACAGTGTCTCTGTCGTTTCAGTTCTTAATAAATATTGTCCAGAGAAAGAAAAACCGGATCTGAACTCCATTGTCCTTGAAGTGCCTTTTTAAAAAAGGCTCCTAGCAGGTCTAATGTAAGGTCAAAAGCAGTTGAGACAAAGTAGAAATCATTTAAGTGTACTTCCTTTCTCTGTGCTATGTGATAGAAATAAAAGATTTATCCCCTTTGAGTTACTCAGCACTGGGGTATTTGCCTCCTTTTTTGTGGAGTGTGGGGAAATGTTGGTAAAAGGAGTCTTGACTTAACAAACTAGATTTTGCAATGTGTAACTAAAATACAGCCTTGCAGGGAATAAATGGTCTTTGAAGACTGTCCCACAAACCCCCAGCCTCATTGATAGGGCAGGACTCCAGGCAGAACTATGGAATTAGTTATGTGCATATTTTTACTACTCTGCCACCGGGCCTCCTATTTTTCACCCCAAAACCTCATGTGTTTTCATCTTCACATTTTGTGTTCTCAGCAAAGATTGTGATAAACTCATAGGCACTGAGATACAAAGACTATAAGAATTATTGTGCTCTGTTTACCAATCCCCTTCATAACTTACTAAGCTTTATTATTTGAAAGGCTTTAATTTTAGGCATCAATGGCATGGAGGAGGCATTTACTGCAGTCAGAGACACCTTCCTGGAGTAGTTCAATTCACAACATGTAGAAAACAGGCTCCCTCTCTGCTTTCTTAGATGGTAAGAACAGCCTTGTTCCTGTCTCATTTTCTGCTTGATATAGTCTGTCTGTTCCAACCACACTGAGCACAATGCCGATCACCCTTACCTAAGTTACACCAGTGCTTTCTTCTCTACCCGTATATCAGTGCTATTATCTCTACTCGCAATGCCTTCTGTGTTCCCCTTGGGCAGTCCTCTTGGGCTCCTGACTTCATCGGAGCTCAGCTTAATCAAAACTCTCCTCCATTTAAGGTATATGGTTTAACTGAGGAAATGAACCATGCTCCAAAGAGGCAGCAGTGAAAGAGTACAAGATAATATACAACGAATAGCCTTTTGTGTATGAGCTGGTGGTGGATTCACGAGGAATACCTTGTCCCGACGCGCCCAAGGAATTTAGCATCCTGTAAGCGACACAGACAGAGACACAGAAAATTATAACGCAGGGAAGGGGGCACAAAGGGTGTTATGGGAGCCAAGAGGAGGGGTATCCATCTGTGAAGGTGGGTTGTTGTCGCCTGGGTAACCCTTAGAAACTGCATCATCTCAGAAATGGTGCCACACAATTCGGTTTCTCTACCTTTGCCAAGTAACCACTGCATCACAGTTATAAAAGAAAACATTTTAGGCTGTAGTAGAACCAATGAAAACACCCATCAGGAGGGGTGTTTCCTGCACAGGGCAGTAGTGAGACCATGAGCACCAATAGTGGCTGGTTGCCGTCTGTCAGTGTCTCACACTCAACACTGAAGGGGCTGCTGGGTCACTTTCCTGATCACACCCATCCTGGCTCCCCTCCCCCTGGTGTGGAAAGGTGCTTGCTGAAGATCTGCTCATGCTGGTGAGCCAAGTCTTCTAAAGCATACCAACAAGCTGTCCTTGGCAGGTGTTTGCCTGTTTTAACAACCGTATGAAGTGTGTTTAAATTCCTGGGAGATTACAGAGAGCAGTGATTAAGAACCAGACTGCTTAGGTCTGAGCCCAGGCTCCGTCACTTGCTAATAGTTTGACCATGGGAAAGAGGTGTAAGCTTGTCTTGCCTTGGTTTCCTAGTCTATCTACAATGAGAAGAGTAGTAATAAATAGCATTACCTCGTAGGATTGCTGTGAGAATTAAATGATGTAATAAAGTTAAAGTTCTTCACATGGCGTATGTGTCTCATCTCCTGGCCCAGATCAGAAGGTCCTTTGGGGAAGAGACTATCTTATTTCTTTGATGCTCCCCATGATGCCATCATTGTTCTTTGAACATATCTAAGTTCTAAGCATCGGTTGAAATGAATTGGCTGCATGGCACTTTTTTTTTTTTATATTAAGGTAGGGAAAGCTGGGGCATGTTTCAAGGTATCAAATAAGGACCCATGAAGCTATTGAAGATGCTACTGAAGGAGGTATAGTGTGGGATCAAGGTCAATTAATCTACAAGTTTTTTGATTCTCTCTTCCTCCCTAGAGACAAAGTAGCACAAGGCTCCTAGGAAAGGATACGCTTTGGAGAAAGATGGATGGTTTGTCCTCTGAGAGCACAGGGGCAAGTACCCAAGGAGAGATGAAGCAGCATAGATATGCAGAGATAATCCTAAAACGACTGGGGAACCAAGGGCCTGCCCACCTCATTATCAGAGCTCAGAGGAAACAATTGAAGAAATATTTTCTAGGCTGTCAGCCATTATCTTTGTAATTCAGTAAAAAGAGCAACTGAAAAAAAATTCACCTGCTGCAGTGACTTTGATTTACAGTTGAGGTCTAGGAACAGGAATTGGTTCGAGTAGGTCCCTGTTTTATTTGAACAACTTGGTTGTTTCATGTTGGAGTTCAATGGTAGGTCATATGTTGATAAACCAGTGAGTTGTTCTAACTTTAACAATGACTGCTGATCTAAAAACTGAAAAAAGAAGTAGATTTGGAAGTGATCTGAAAGCCAACAGTGTCTGTTTTCAATAAGAATAACCCCCCTTAGCTGCCTTGAGCTATTGCCTACACAGCTTTCTGTGCAGGGTCTGTGGAAGGAATGAGCTGAAAGCTCTGTATGGTTGAATGAGCTAAAGAGTAGAATGCCCATCATCTGCATGTCCTGAGAGCATCTGCAATGTCCAGTTTTCCTCTTGACCACAAAGAAAATGGGTTGGCTATAAATTATTGTTTTAGTGTCAGCAAATGAAGTTTTCATGAGCCATTTTTCTTTCTTTTAGAAATACTGGATAGAGTTGGGTGGTTTTTTTTTGCAAAGTGTATTTTTCAGTGACTCCTGGAAGCTTAGAGTTGACAACAGCTTCCCTCTATTTAGCCTTTAAAAAAAATTATTTCCAATGTCCTGCTGCATTTCATGAGAGTCCTAATATCCTAATCTAGTCACAGTAAAATGATTTTTATTTATAGGATAAAATTGCACCCACATCACCAAATTAAACTCTTTAAATGAAATTAGTGCTTAAAAAAATTAATCTTCTGAGCAATAAAAATGTATATCTTCTGTATATGTAATGATTAACATGTTTAAGAAATGTAGCTCACAGTGTCTCATTATGCATGCTTTTGCCAGCCACTGTTATAATTTCGTGAGATAGATGTCATTGTCTTCCTTATTCTGCAGATAAGAATTGGGACTCAGAAAGATTATGACTTGCCCATGATCATGCACCAGTAGCTGGTAGAACTGGAACTCACACCCATTTTTCCAGATTCTAAATCCTGTGTTTTGTCTCCTCAAAGGAAGAAACTAGTATTATTCATTTACTTAAACATTCAACAAATATTAACGAACACAGTGTTGGCACTGTGTTGGCTCTTTAAATACAAGGGATAAGAGGTAACAGTCCCTGCTCTGGTAAAGCTCACAGTCTAACCTGGGAAGATAGTCAAGTATATAGGAAAGGAAAATACAAGATGATCTGTGCTTTGTTAAGAGAAATATACAGGGAATGGTGGGACTCCCAGTGGGGCAGAGGGAGTAATGGGATGGTCAGGGAAAGCTTTCTGGGAGAGGTAATGTCTAACATCAGACAGAATAAATAAGTAGGAATTTGTGGTGGAGAATGGAGAAAAATGTTCTGGGCTGAAGGAGCAGCATGTGCAAAGGCCCTGAGGCAGGACAGGTCATGGTTTAGAAGGCAAATGTTAATTAAATGAGCCAGTATAGTTCAATCAGAGTGTGAAGATGAGATTCATGAGAGAGTTAAGGGAAACCTGAGCAAGCTGGGCCTTGCAACCACGTTAAGGAAGGTGTGAAGATTTTCAAGCTGCAGAGTGATGTGTTGGCTTTACCACTTAAAAACGATCACTGTGGCAGGAGTGTGGAGAATGGATGGGAGAGAAAGTGAAACTAGCATAAAGAAGGACAATTAAGGAACTACAGTAATAAAAGAGGTGATGGATGATAGTGACCTGAATTGCTATCTGGTGACCACAGCTGGGCACCTGAGCAACTGTGGCAATTCCATGTGGTGAATGAAAGGCAGGCGTGGCTGAACACTGTCTAAGGCTAGCAGTGCAACCAAAGGACTCCAGGCACTTAAAACTACACTACCAACATCCACGGGGTCCCCTTAGTAACACAAATTCCACTCCATCTGCAGGCCGGTTAACCTGTCCAGGCTTTAAATTGGTTTGAATTGAACTCGTTTACTCCAGGTGCACAGAAACTCACTCCCGGTTTAGTCAAAAGCAAACTACTGATATGTGGTAGACATCATAGCCCCTTTGACTGGCTTTATTTGATTGAGTTGTAGTTGTCTGAGGATTAAACAGATATTGATTCATGTCATTTTTCCTGTTTTGGATTCCCATCTAATCAAAACATTGCCAAAACATTGTCTCCTAAATGTGAAATTACCCAGTGAATAAATCATAATGTTCAGCTTTCAGGAAAGCCATGTTTAGGAAGTGAAATTTAAACAGGAGAAATTACAAAAAGGATGGGGTAAACAATTATCATTCTGAAGATAATCCTTGACAGTCTCCCGGTACTTTGTGGTAGGGTAGCAATGTGACAAATAGAAGGGAAATGCGAATTGTTAGTGTCTACTCAATTAACCAGGATATCATTCTTTGATAATTACAAAGGATAAAATCTAACCTCCTTAGCGTGGAATACAAGGCCTGTCAGGATAGCCTTCTCCAGCCTGTTCAGTCCCCTATTCTTCCTACATACATATCCCTGTTTCTGGACTATGCCCTCTTCTTGTTTATCTGTAAGTCCAAATCCTGTCTTATAGAAAAGACTGAGTCTTTTCTACAGCATTACTTCCTCGCTGGCAGCTTCCTTCCACCCTCTATGGACCAAAACAATGGAGAATAATGAGAACTGACTATATTTGTTTACGTGCCATGGAATTCCTTGAGAGATGAGACCATCATCTTTGTCTACCTAACACCCAACATAATGCTTAAAATTAAAAACATGGTTGGTGTTTAAAATTCTTGACAAGAATACCAAAAGATATTTCAAATACCAATTTCATTGGTAATTATGGGTATTTCCCTCTCTAAGCCCACCAAGAATGCCCGTTCAAAGGCCAGATGGTTATAATTCAGTTTTTAGTATTAGCTTAGGCATTAACGCCTAAGGAATTCTTAATGGTCTTGAGTGCTTATTGACTGAAAGCCATTGTTGGATTACTTGGCTGGGAGTTATGTAACTCTAAGAAAAGTCAAAGCATATTATGTGGCATACCAGGACAGAAATAAATAAGGCTCCTTGAAACAGAATTTGTGATAGCAGTGGATTTTAACAGTGGAGCCCAGAGATTTGGAGTTTTAACACAGACCCTAGTGATGCTGATGTAAAGTGTTTGCAAACTGCATTATGATTAATACTGCTATTCTGGACATTCCTTGCCTGGTTGTCCTCTCTGGGGATTTTTAACTCAGTTCTTTTTGAAGATGAATAAAGGTTGTTGTTGTTTTTCCCCCTAATGACTGACTCCATAAATTCTATGTCTTTTACTATAAATGTGCGTCTACAATAACCGTGAGAGTGTCTATTTCATCTCTTCTTCACCAAGCAGCAGGTGCTGATTCGTTTGGCTAACAAAGAGTTTGGGTTCATTTCTGGCTCTCTTCTGTATGTCTCCAACTGCTCTTCTCCTGTGCAGTGTAGTCTGAACTGGGATATTAACTTCTAATTTCAGGATTCCCTTCAAGCTAAGTTTTAGGGTACTATCAGGATAGGTTAGGGGTATGCTAACAAAACCTCCAAACTCTCTGTATTTAAAACAACAAAGTTTTGAGTTTTTTCCCTAATATTACATGTCTAGCTTGTGTTCACAGGGGACAATGTTCATCAATGGTCATCCAGGGGCCCAGGGTGGTGGAAGTTTTATAATCTCACAACGTTGCTGTTTCAGTTTGAGGTTTCAGGGTTTGCTGTGACAGGGGAAATAAGCATGAATGATCATGTACTGGATCTTAAACTCGTCTGCTCAGGAGTGAGTCATCACTTCTGCTCACATTCCACTGGCCAAAGCAAGCCATTTGTTATGTCTAGCTTCGAGAGACAAGGAAGCACAATCCTCTAATATTCCCAGAAGGAAAGGAGAAGAGAAATATTGGGAGTGCTTGTAATGCCTACCATAATCTAATAATCAAATATTAGGTTCTCTTTTCTCCCCTACGTGCAGAACATGCTCCCGATCCCCTGTTGTCTTAGTCTGTTCAGCTGCTATAGATAAGATACCGGAGAATTAAGTAGTGGATAAGCAACGGAAATTTATTTTTCAGTTCTGGATGCTGGGAAGTCCAAGACCAAGACACTGGCAGTTTTGTGTCTGCTAAGGGCACATTTCCTAGCTCACAAATGGCATCTTTTTACTGTGTCCTCACATTGTGGGTGAGGTAAGGGAACTTTCTTGGGCCTCTTTTCTAAGGGCACTAATTCCATTTATGAGGGCTTTACCTTCATGACCTATCACTTCCTAAAGGCCCCACCTCCAAACACCATCAATTTGGTAGTTAGGGTTTCAGCATATGAACTTTCAAGGGACACAAACATTCAGACCATAGCATTCTGCAAAACAACCCCAAATGCCCATGAAACACTGTGAACTAAAAAGACAAGTAATCTGCCCCTACCCCTTGCCCTCCTAATAGAACAGGGACGGGGTAACTTTAATAAACATTCACATTCTGTAAGAGGAAGAATGGGAGACACGTAGCAGTAATTGGTCTGGAGCATTCTGAAAACTCGCTCCCATGTGGCAGTTCCCTGCCTTGGAGGTGGAGAATGTTCCTGTACTGAGCTCCATTCTCACTTTTAGGAGAATCTTCCAGCCCATGGATCTCCTCAGCCCTTGGCTTGGTCTCTGGGAGGCCGGTCCTTCTCTATTAGCATCCTTGGTCCCATATCTGAAGTGGGCGCTGGATGATGCTGTCATCTCAACGTGGAGCTTCAGGCTTTGCTGTGGGAGAGAAGTGGGGAATTGTACTCCGGATCTTAAGTGCTTCTGCCATAAAGTGTATTATGTCATTTCATTGGCTAAAGTAGATCAAGACTAACTTAAATGGGTAGGGTTATGCATTGTTGATTGCACTTAGTTTCTGCTAATTGCTGAAAGTACAGAGTCCCAGCAGACAGAGTAGAGGTCAGTTCTGGCTTTGTTCTTACTTTCTATGTGACCTTAGATAAATTATATCCCTGTTAAATAGGCCTCCATTTCCTTATATATAAAATGGAGATAATAAGAGTGCCTCCATCCCTGAGTGGCTCTGAGGATAAGTGCTTGTCAAGCCCCTCGCAAAGTGCCTGGACTATGGTAAATGCTCTCAAATGTTAGTTGTGATGTGTGCTACATTCCTGACCACAGTGTTCTATACTGGAGTGTTTTGGAAACCGCATCCGTTTTTGCATGTCAGATATTCTCTGCAGTGGGGTCTGCGGTCCCTCTGCTGGATCATCCTTGAGTGTGATGGGACAACAGAGGATTTTACAAGCCCTCTGGTTGGCAGGATCTCTTTCTGAGAGTCCCCACTTGGGTGGCACCATGACTGAGTGGCATCACTAAACACCTACTTCGTGTAGCAGTTATGAAAACTCTCTCCATTTGTCTCATGCCTAGTAATTGTGGGTCACAGACTCCCTCTAGGCACCAGCACTTCATTGCTTGAGCCGTTCATTATAGGACAATGCACAAAAGATTTGTGAGAAATGGGTGAATTTCAGCAAATTCAGGAGAAATGAAAGTCTATAAATGTATTAATAACACCATGAGGGGAAAAGCATGTTATGGGCATTGTCCTTTGAGCCTTCCGGGTGCTGCTAAAGACACTTCTTCCTTTATTACCCAGAAGCAGGATTTCACAATAAAGAAGGGAGTCTAATTCCTCTGCACTAGTGGAAAAACATCTGGTTTGTCCTGAGTTGCTGTAGCAAAAATACCACAGACACCGAAGTTTAAACAACAAATGTTTATCTCTCACAGTTCTGGAGGGTGGAAGTTCGAGATCAGGGTGCCAGCATTGCTGTGTTCTGGTGAGGGTCCTCTTTCTGGTTTTCAGATGGCTGCTTTCTTGATGTATCCTCATATATGGCAAAGAGAGCTCCAATCTCTTTACTCTAAGGGCACCAGTCCCATCATGGGGGTCCACTCTCATGACCTCATCTAAACCTGATTACTTCTCAAAGGCCCTATCTCCAAATACCATCACATTGGGAATTAAAGCTTCAACATATAGATTTGGGGGAGATGAACATTCATTCCACAGCGATATCTAGCTAACTCCCACAGAGCATTGTGGACACCCATGATGTGCCTGGCATTATACTCCCACTGGGAATAGTGCAAGATGTGGTCTTGTCTCAAGGAAACACAACCTAGTGGGAAAAATGTGGGTGAGTGAGCTGAAAATTCAATGTAACATATTAAATATTCCAACAGAAGAAAAAACAAAATGCAATGGGTTCTCAAATGTGGGAACAACTTAGGTCTGACTGCCAGGGGTATTAAAATTTAATGTAGCTGTTGTGTCCAGTGAACTGAGCTGATTATCAAAGTAAAGTTGGTATTTGTTTGCAGTGACCTACTTATACACCCAAATCCTGTTCGATTCAGTAATTAGGCCAACTAGAGTTTTGGTTCCTGTCAGATTTGCCTTGGCTTTGTTACACTCTATTACAGCAGGATGGCCTGTTACAATCTTTTTGTTTTGTTTTCTCCTGGCCTTTGTTTGCAAAGAACTAGACAGAAAGAAACTCAGTTGGGTTGTCTATTGGCATCTGGGCTTCCCTGATCAAAGACTATTCATGATTTCACATTTCCAGTGTCCCTTTCTCAAGAGCCTCAGAGATAGATTGGTTAATGTTATCTTTCAATTTGCCTTTCTTTTCACTGGGAATGTAGAAATATATATTATTTTGGCCTACTGAATGTGACCTTTTCCGGACCAGTTGTTTCATCTGTCTGGGCCAAAGGGCGTCAAACAGGCCACGAAAAGCAGGGCAGAGGGGAAGATTGCTGCTGAGAAAGGAAGCCTGTTTCAGACGGGAGGCGATGGCATTCACAGTGTTTTTTAAGTACTTAAGATACTGTACTTCTCAAGAGAATCTGCCTTTAACAAGCAAAGAAGAATGTCAGGAAATTGTATGGCTCTTGAAAATAGCTCTCCATCAAAGAGTGGAAAGAGAGCTCTCTGAAAAAATAGGCCATGCCGAGTGGGGAGCCTGGCGAGGCCGAGACCATTGTCCAGCAAACACTCTGAGACTCTGGCCATTATCTCTAATTTGGCAAATGGTAGCTGAGTGAGGAATTAAAAACAAACGTGAGTTAGAGTCTAACTGTCAGAATATAGAATCTACTTATAGATGTTCATGTGGCAGAGCGGCCACATGTGGCTGTGCAGGTTGTGTGGTGCACAAAGCACCACACTGAGGAAGACATTGCCCACCTCGGAGGTGCTATAGATCTGGGCAGTTATTGTTTGGGGGCAGATGGCAGTAAAGTGTCTTATTCTAACAAGTCCATGTGGTAGGGCAATTTTCTGAGAGGTGGGTGTAGGTGTCCTGAGAAAGGGGCTCCTTTTCTAATTTTCCCAGCACCATATGGGTCAGCAGCAGCTGCTTGCTCAACAACAAGCGAGCTCAGACGTACTGCTCAGCATTTGTCAATGCTGAAGTCCACACCGGCAGGATCGTGTTACTATGACCTCATTCATTCGTTTAGTCTTTCAAACAAATAACTAATTGGACATTTGCCACATGCTAGCCACTACTGTGGGCACTGGTACATGACAGGGAACAAAGGCCTCTGCCCTCTGGAGCTTTCCCTCCAAAGTGAACTATGCACTGGGGAGGCATAGTGTGTAGCACTTGTTTTCTCCACCTCACTAAAGACATCCAGTTGATTAAAACAGACAGACCTCCTGACCTATGTGAGAAAAAAGACTTAGAAGGAATCAGGACCTGAATAGCCTGTGGGAAATGGACGTTGAAATGAGATTCATCTGAGATAGTAAGGCTACGCTTAGTTATATTTCCACATGTGTCCAGAGGAGATGAGCTTTGTGTGAAAGGGAGCTTATCATAGGTGGGTTCCGGGACGCTGACTCGGAGATGGAGATTTGCATGCAGGAGGCTTGTTGGGTGAGCTCCCGGGATCAGCACCTCCAGGGTAGAAAGGGACAGGACGTTAAACTTCGACCCATCAAAACGGAGGCCTCTGTTGTTGAGCTTACAGGAGCTCTGGAGCTGGAATAACAGTACATGTTTGATTAGAATTGGGGAGAGGGTGCCAGGACTTCATTCCCATCTCCCATCACTGAATAGTCATTGCCTGTAGACTGTCCTCAAGGAAGGCAGTGACCTTGAGTCAGGTGATTCTCTTCAGCAGAGGGCAAACCCCACCGAGAACTCTGAGCTGCCACACTCCCAGCCGCTGGGGAAGCCAGTGCTGCAGTCCTGGAGGCAGAAATCTAAGCAGCACATCCACGGCAGAGGTGAAGGCCACCACCACGCAAACCCATCCATTAAAACCCTGCGGATAGATGTGTTAGCCATTCTTTATAATATTTAATTCATTGGGGCATATCAGTGATAATATTTTATATTGCATTAGTATAAACAGATCAGGCTGCTTGTGGTCAAAGGTGACAGGCTCGAGGGCTCCAGCTAGGGCTCCGAGGGTGAGGTTTAGCAAGTTTATTCACACAACCTGAGCCTAAGGACACTGTTTGGAAGGTATAAAGCTGGAAGGAATCATTTGGGAAAGGCAGATGGTCACTGGTCCATATAAGAAGTAAAGCATAATTGCTCCTGTCACAATTAACTACCTTAATTGCTAGAAAATCAAAGGCTAGGCTCCAGCTCATAATGTCTTCACTTTGAAGCCTCCCTCCCCAAAGGGTTTTGAGATCCATGAAACCTCCCTGGGTCCAGAGGCTTAAATTTAGTATCTCTGGGGCTGCCTGCTAGTTCGAAACCAGAATTCAGCTCATGGTTATATAGCCTAATTGGGGTCCCCCTAAAATACATTGTTGATTCTTCCCTTTCCTTTTCTACCTAAGTAGGAGGAGAGAAGCGAATAATACTGTGTAGCTTCCATCTAGGATTCTCTCCTCTGCACCACTCATCATAACGTGAGGGAAGCTGCAGAGTCGTGACGTGGCCCATGGCCTTCATCTGGCTGCTGCCATTCATCACAGGGTCACAAGGCAATGCCCTATCGACACCTCTATTGCTAACCGACATGTCACACATCACAAACTGGGGACACATGTGTTTCTTTTGTTTCTTATAGTGTCCGTTCGTACAGCACATATTTTTTTAATGTGGTGAAAGGGGATGAGGGAGCTCTATGAGGTCCCTTTTATAAGGGCACTGATCCCATTCCTGAGGGCTCCACTTCCATGACCTAATCACCTCCTAAAGGCCCCACCTCCTAATATCATCACCTTGGGCATTGGGAACTCAGCAGATGGATTTTGGGGGACACAAGCATTCTGTCTACAGCAGACTCTTGACTTCAATATTCTTTGCAGCAACAGTTCTTGTCCCACCTCCTCTCTTTTACTGCTGAACTTCCAGTGGCGTCAACACTCACAGTTTCCATGTCATCACTTCCTACTCCCTCCTTAACCTTTTCAATCGGATGTCACCCTCACTGCTCTGTTGCAACTGTGTTTTGAAAGATCAAAATGATCAAATTGCCAAATCCAGAAATCCCTTCTTTTCACCCTCAGCTCCTTGTGGCACTGTTGAACATTGTGTCCTATTTAAAGCTCGTATTTTGATTTCTCTGATGGCGTACTCTGCTAGTTTTCTCCTTATATCTGTATCCCTGATCTTACCCCACCCCCACTCCCACCCCCCAGATTTTTTTTCATTTTGTCCCTTACATACGCATTTTTTAAATGAAATATTTCATACATGTGAAAACGTATAGAGAATAATATATATAAAAACCACCCATGAACTCAACTGAGCTTAAGAAATAAACGAGTACAGCTGTAGGTGGAATCCCCGGTGCAAGCCTTCTGGATTGCTTTCCCCTCTTTTCCCACCAGAGAGGTAACCAGTTGTCAGTGGGAGTTATTGTTTCTCATGAATGTTTTATGCTGCTACTAAAAAGGTTTATTATACTTCCTTGTTCACTTGAGCAGCAGATACTCGCAAGAGTCTAGGGAAACACTGTTTACAAAGGTTATGATGGAGAAAGTGCTCTTGAAATCTGTGCAATGTATGACCTGCACAAGGAGACGCAAGACCTTCGTTGTTTTACCTGTTTGGGGACTTTTTTTAATAAATGGTGTTATATTGAACATATGTACGTAACTTGCTTCTTTCCCTGAACATCATTGTAAAATTGGGGAGAAGGGTAGAGTCCACAAGACTTTGCACTTCTGACACCAATTGCAAGTTGAGGGGGTTCCCAAAACTATTCTGACATTTGATAATTCACTAAAAGATTCTCTGAGTTCATTGAAACCTGTTATACTCACATTTATGAATATTTTAAGGAATGGATACAGATTAAAATCAGCCAAGGGAAGAAATTTATACAGCAGAATCCAGGAAGCTACCACACCCTGGAGTCATAGACTATGTTACTTTCCCGGCAACAATGTGTGATAATGCACATGGAATATTGCCACCCTGGAAAGCTCCCCCAAGCCTTGGTGTCCAGAGTTTTTATTGGGACTCTGTGTTTGATTGCCCACGAGGCTGGCCTCTACTCTGCAGCCCCTCCAGAGGTCAAGTGTATACTGCATGGTCCAAAATCCCCACCTTAAATTACACTGTTAGATTGTCTGGTGGCCAAGGCTCCCCAGGCAAAGAGCTTCTATCAGGTGCGACATTCCAAGGGCCTAGCGTTTAACTCCCACTAGCCAAAGGCAAAGGCCAGACACCAATTTGGGTAAGGTTAATTCGTCCCCACACCATTATGTTTGAGATTTTCATTCATATTTTTGCAGGAAGCTGAAGTTTTGCCTATTTTTCTCTTGAAACACATTTGGGTGATTTCCAAGTTTTTGACTATTAAAAACAGTATTGCTGTCCGGCCAGAGTGGCTCAGCGGCAGAGCGTTGACCTATGATCCAGGAGATCCAGGTTCGATCCCTGTCAGGGCACATTCCCGGGTTTCGGGCTCAATTCCCAGTAGGGGTGTGCAGGAGGCAGCCAATTAATGACTCATCATTGACGTCTCTCTCTCTCTCTTCCTCTCCCTTCCTCTCTCTGAAATCAGTAAGACATAAAACACACAGCAGTATTGCTATGAACTTTTGGATACATGTATCCTGGTGCACATGTGCAAGAGCTTCTTTCGGGTATGTATGCATAACTGAGTAGGGTATGTGTTTCTTCAGATTTACTAGACAATGCCAAACTGTTTTCCAAAGTGGATGTACTAATGTATAGTCCCACTTGCAGTGCAATGAAAGTTACAGCTGCTCCATGACCTCATCACATTTGCAATTGTTGAATTTTTATTTTTATTTTTCATGAGCATATGAAGGTATCTTATGATTTTAATTTGCATTTCTCTGATTACTAGTGAGTCTGAGCTGCTTTTTTTTTTTTTAAGAAATAAAACAGTTTTATTATTGATTAAACATTAAACCAGAATGTGATGTGCATCATAGGCAATCTGCTAGGAGATCACAAAGAAAGAAAGTAATGTTATCCTTTTATATAGATAAATGTATACAACCCATTGCATTCATGTTTCTCTAGACAAAATTGCTAATTTCTGGAATTTTTATGAGTGGTGGTATATTTTATAGTTTGGGGTTAGGTGACAGTTGACAAATTTCCAAATGCCCCAGGGAGCAATGCCTTGCTTGCCTTTTGAGCTCTACACATAGCAGTGAAATTGCTGTGTGAAGCATGAGCTCACATTCAGGTCCACTAGAAATAGCAGTTGTTCTACAAGGGGTCCTGCTGATGTACAGATCCACCCCGAGTGGGGATTCCTGCTCCAGTTGCTCAACATCTGGTTATATGTGAGCTGCTTTTGATAATGTTATTGGCCATTGGATATCCTTTTTTAAGAATTGTCTGTTCATATTGGTTCATTTTTTGAGTTATCTTTTCCCATATCAATTTGTATGTCTTTTAATATTATGAGCACCACCCTTTATAGTTATATGCTTTACAGATATATATGCCTAGTCTTTTCATTTTTATTCTATGCAATTTACTAGAATTGCAATTTTTTAAACATATATTTATTGATTTCAGTGATAGGAAGGGTGAGGGAGAGAGAGATAGAAACATCAGTGATGAGAGAGTCACTGATCAGCTGCCTCCTGCACGCCCCTCACTGGGGATGGAGCCCACAACCCGGGCATGTGCCCTGACCAGGAATCGAACTGTGATCTCCTGGATCCTAGGTCGATGCTCAACCGCTGAGCCACTCCTGGATGGGATAGAATTGCAATTTTTAATACATTTAAGTTTATTAATATTTTCCTTCATGGTTTATGATTTTTGTGTTTTGTGTGAGAATCACAAATACCTGTGGTCAATATATTAAAAATCTTTTTTGTTTACTTCTAAAATTTTCAGTTTTAATCACTTAGAATTTATTTTTGTTTATAGTGAGGTAGAGGTACACTTTCCTTTTTCTCCATATGGAAAATACAATTGTTCTAGCATGGTTTATTTTTTAATAGTTTATTCTCAGCTACTGATCTACACTACACGTGTCCTAGATATGCATGGGCCAGTTGCTGGGGCCTCTGTTTTGTTCCATTGATCTTCTGTTTATCTCTGGTGAATATCACGCTGTCTTAATTACCACAGATGGATAATAAATATTGGTATTAGGTATGACAAATCTCTTTCTTCTTCAAAATTTCTATCATTTTTGGTTTTTTGTTCTCCCATATACATTTTAAAATCATATTGCCAAATCTATGAAAACTTCTGAATTTTGAGTAGAGTATTTGCTCTAGAGTTTGGTAGATACTTCTTTACCAATCAACGTTAAGAAATTTCTTTTATTCCTAGTTTCCTAAGAGGGTTTTTAAAGCAAAAACAAACAATGAATAGATATGGAATTCTATCAACTGTATTTTCTGCATTTATTGAAATGGTAATTTGTTTTTTCTCATTTTAATTGGTAATATGGTAACTTATACTAATAGGCTTTCTAGTGTTCAGCCATCCTTCAGCTCCTTGAATAAAACTTAATTGATCATAATGTTCTGTCTATATTTGTTTACACTTTTACACACAGACATTGTTAAATAAGATTTGTTAATACTATAGTTAGGGTTTTCTTTTATTTTTTCCTTTCTTTTTAATTTTTATTTCTTGATCCCCCCCACACACACACATTTTAAATTGCGACGGGCAGTCTTCCACCTCGACTCTCTCACCAGGTGACTCCTATGTCATTATCTCCTGCCCTGACATTTCTTCTGTGCTCCAGACCACACCTCGTCATCTTAGTGGTTCATCTGTACTTGCTAAACACTCACCTTCCATTAAAGCTTATTTTACTTAAACTAAAAATCACCTTAGACCCCTCCTCTTCGTTGCATCCAATATCCAGTAGTTGCAGTGCCACGCGACATATCTTTACTCCACTCCTCACTTCCACCCCGACTGTCATGGTCCAGGTCCCCATTACTGCTTGCCTTTAGTTTAATGCAGGAACTTTCGAATTGGACTTTCTCCCTGTAGGTATGATTCCCTACCCCACCTCTCCCATTCTAGTCGACAAAAGCAGTGACAGATAAGCTTTAAAAACCACATCTTCTGCCTGGCCAGTGTGGCTCAGCGGTTGAGCATTGACCTATGATCCAGGAGATCGAGGTTCGATCCCCAGCAGGGGGTGTGCAGGAGGCAGCTGATCAACAGCTCTCTCTTGTCATTGATGTTTCTGTCTCTCTCTCCTTCTCCCTTCCTCTCTCTGAGATCAATAACGATATATTTAAAAAAAACAAAAACCACATCTTCCATTTTTTCAGTCTCCAGAGCATACAGTGGCTCTTTATTGTTTACATGACAGTCAGGTGTTTCCTGCTTTAGATTTGACATATCTCTCCAATCCTGTTTCCATCAGCCCCCTTGGAACCTGTCCTCTAGCCATACTACGTGGTGTCCCTAACATGTCCTGGCATTTTTGACCTCCAGTCTGCCCACATTGTCCGTACAATGTCTCTGACTTGGCATCCTAAATCATCATAGCACATATTTTGTGTTTGCTGAGCACTTACTACGTGCTCAGCACCACTTGGTCCTCACTGTGTTCCCCTGATGGTGAAGATTGCCGCATTTACTGAACGCATGCCTGTTCCAGGAACTGTTCTAAGGGTCATCTTGTGTAATTCTCACAGCAACCCTATCCGGAGCTGTTTTTATCTTTATTTTACAAATCAAATGAGATACAGGAGAAGTGAAGTAACTTGTCCAGGGCTATTCAGCTAGTAAACGGCAGATGGAGGATTTGAACACAGGCAGTAAGGTTCTAGAGACTCCATTCCTCACCACTGAGGTGAGGAGATCAAGGGGAAGAGAGGTGGAATAACTTATCCACCTGGGCCAGAGCTTCATTCTCTTATTGCCTCTTCCAGACCCTCACTTCCCCAGTTACTCCCATATTTCATGTAAAGCCTGACGCCTCCACTGAATCATTTATTCCCGTAATTCAGAACTCTGCCTCCCTGACTGAACCTGACACATGCACAGGACTCTCCAGCTACACGTAATTTTCATAGACATGATCTCATTTACTCCAAAGCTTTCCTGGGATTCAAATTATTATTATTATTTCTTCACGGGTCTGCCTAAACTCATCCTAAACCTCTTGAGAGTGAAGATGGTAAGGAATGAGAGAAAATGCTCTTCCTATAGTGCTCTCAAAAGTCCTAAGGAGATAGATACAAACTCTCAGAGTCATAGTTCATGGGTATGCCAGATGAAAATAATTCTGAGCTTCCAGATGCTTTTTCAAGAAGGTGGAGGCTTGCAAGTCTGGGGGACAGGTCCCGGAGAGTGAAAATAAATTCTGCCCCTTTCCAGGAGAGCTTTATTTCCTCCATATGTTTATACATTTTTCTTTCCTTATGTTTGTGATTCGTCTCTGGCTCAAGCCCCTTTCTGTGAGTGGTGCTGGGGAGATTGATGGCTGAGAGGGCTGCACGAATGGTGAGGCTGGTGCCGCAGTGATGTGATGCAATTCTTGGCATTTGCACAAAGATGGAGAGTTCAGACAGCCACAGAGTGGTGCAAATAGCTCTGGGAACCCTGACTTTTACCGGGAAATCAGTTAATTCTCAGTGAGGCCAGGAGATCGCCAAAAGAAGATTGGTAGCAAACTTTTATAATAACTTCAGGAGAGCCTTGCCTATGAGTAAACACTTTCACTCCTAAAAATGAGGATTTTAGCCCTTGATGAGACCTCTGATAAGGCTTTTTCCTGCTTTCCTTTCTCTTGTCTTCTGCTTTCACGCCCCTTGACTAAGAGGATTAGGCCCCTTACAGTGTTAAACCTCTGAGTTCTGCCCCAAAGGACACTTCCCTGCGCAGGTAATAGAAAGGAGAGGCAGACACCCTGAGCCACGGAAACCTCCTTACTTTAGACAAAACCTCCTTGAGTCCAGTTTCCTGATAAAATTTTAATGTCTACCTCACAGGTTAGTATAAAGTTAGAATGAAATAACGTAGCATTTAGCACAATCCTAGGCCCTAGTACCTAACACAGTGCTTGCCACGTAACAGACAACCTACTGATTAAGAGCAAAGCCAGAATTAATACCAAGGACATCTGATTTCTATTTGATGCCCCATCGACAGTAACCATTTTATTTATATCGAGATTGTTATGTTACATTATGCTCACCCGTAAATGGCCTTCATATGCCACATGGTAAAGCAAATGCACGGTTACAGTCCCTCGCCTGGCCTGAGCCTGACTACCTGGTTCTGTCCATGACATTCCAGCTTTTGCGTGTCCTTCTGACTCCCTTCAGCAGTGGCCTGTCTGTTGTGCTTTGTGGATGCGGACACCAGGTGGCGCTTGGCATCAAATTTGGAGAAGCAGTTGTCAAGGGAACAGGGCGCTGTGCCAACCCCGAGGCAGGCTGGCTTCCCCCTCCAGGGAAGCTAATCCAGGAGAGAGGTTACACGCTCCATGCGCTAACCTTCAAGAATTCTCTCCCTCCTGTCATTTGGAAAGGAAAGGAATTTAAAAAAAATTTTTTTTAGAGGTAAACTCTAATTTTACAAGGAAGTTTACCCCAGAATAAGGCCCTGGCACACCCAGCTACCATGTAATCCAAAATTGATGGAGTCTTGATGTTCATCCAAGGCCTTCGCTGGGACAGCACTTCAAAAGGGGCCTATTTCTGTGGCAACAGAAGGAAGCAGAACATAAGCTCTAATAAGAAAAGCAGTTACTCAGGCAGAGATGAAGAGATTCCAGGGGGAGATGAATTGCAGCTTTGAATGAGAAATATTACCATGTTTTATAGAAGCTAACATGCCATTGATTTTAAGTCTCCCATTGTTTTATTTGCACAGTGAAAGAAAAAAAATTGCCAATTAAATTAAATCATTGCTTGTAAGGTCCAACTTGATTTCAGTGAAATATACTAAATTTGAGCACAGTGTTCAGAGCCAGTCCCTTCCTAGGTGTCTTAACCTCCCTCCAATCCCTCTCTGTCCTAGAGTACCCAGGAGATGGTCTTGGAAACAGTCAAGGTTACTGGACTTCCAGGATAATGGTTCTTGCCTTTACTGAGATTAAATGCAGACTGGTTTGTCTTAGTCTGTTCAGGCTGCTATAACAAAATATCACAGACTAGGAGGCTTATAAACAACAGAAATTTATTTCTCAAAGTTCTGGAGGCTGGAAGTCTAAGAAGAGGGTGATCAGTTAGGTCCTTCTTCCAGGTGACAGGCCTTTTCTATCCTCACATGGCTAAAGGTGCTGGGGAGGTCTGGGGTCTCTTAAAAGAGCACTAATCTCATTCTTGAGGGCTCCACCATCATAACGTAATCATCTCCCAAAGGCCCCACCTACTAATTCCATCACCTTTGAGTGTTTAGATTTCAACATATAAATATTGGGGAAACACAAACATTCAGACCATAGCAAGTTCCTTCCACTTCTTAGAGAGCTAAATCAGCCCCTGTGATGAAAAGTGACCATAGCCAATGGGTTGGCAAATTGTGGCCCTCGGGCCAAATCTAGCCCAATGACTGTTTTGTATAGCCCACTAGCTAAGAATGGTTTTTACAAATGAACATTTGCAGTCAATTTAATGACAGGAAGCATGAACTATGACTCCAGTTAAGTGAAATATTACCCTCCAAAGAAGAATTTTATTCTTGTCATTTGCAGATCTGTATAATAAAAAAATATGCTCAATTTTGAATGTCTTAATAATATATAATATTCTTAATTTTGCTGCTTAGCCC
The DNA here is from genome assembly GCF_054644295.1 of Miniopterus natalensis. NCBI lineage: Eukaryota > Metazoa > Chordata > Mammalia > Chiroptera > Miniopteridae > Miniopterus > Miniopterus natalensis. The sequence continues at coordinate 46,794,090 of NC_142089.1, forward strand.
ACAGAGTCTAAAATATTTACTGTCTAGTCCTCTATCGAAAAAGTTTGCCAAATGCTCTCGTAGATAAAAATGGAAATCATAGATTAGTTTGTTGGTTCAAGTTTGTTTGTTTGAATCATTAAAAGGAGTGCCAGAATACCTGAATAGAAACTAGGCTAGATAAGTCAAACTGTTGCAAATGGCCAAACCCAATCAATGGCTACATATTCAGAATTTCTCTGTAAAGTAAGGAGATTTTTTAAAAACAAATATACACATATAAAATTAGTGCTATTTCACTCAAAGTAGATACCTAGAGAGACACTGATTATTCTAAAGCTCTCAGAATAGTCTTCAGAACTAGTTAATGAATCAAGCAATGAAATCTATTATTATTATTATTATTATTATTATTATTATTATTCCTACTAGCATTTTTTGAACGTGTGCTGTGCTTAGTAGAATATTAGACATTGGAAGGAGTAGAAGATGAATGACAAATTCTGGCTGGAACTTTATAGTCATATTTTGTTTCAACCTCAAATAATGTTTACCTAATTTCAATCACTAAATTTAACTCTAAATGATTTTATGTTTGATGGATTTCAAACATAAAATGCAGCTTCAATCAAACTAAAGATATGGATCTGCTGCAATCATTAAAGAGAATGATGAAGGAGTTTCAGAAATACCTAGAGCAGTCTGGCTGGCTTGGCTCAGTGGTTGAGTGTCAACCGATGAACCAGGAGGTCACAGTTCAATTCAAGGTCAGGGCACATGCCCGGGTTGTGGGCTGGATCCCCAGTAGGGGGCGTGCAGGAGGCAGCTGATCAATGACTCTCATCATTGATGTTTCTCTCTCTTTCTCCCTCTCCCTTCCTCTCTCTGAAATCAATAAAGACATATTAAAAAGAGAGAGAGAAATATCTAGAGCAGTGACACACTGCGCAGGCTCCCAGAGGATTTGGGAGGACACATCCTCTAGAACCACTGTCTTTGCATACACAGGGCTGATATTTTTGATTAAAAGTTTATTCTGATATTTTATTCTTCTCTATATACTCATAGCCCACACCAGACTGTGACTTGAAGAGCAAATAATTCCTGGTTTGGTTGGAAGAAAGGCTGTATATAAAGGAGTCTATTTAGGGAAACTGCAACTTAACCTGGTGGGCCGTGGAACAGTTCTGGGGAATTTTTCATTTGAAAAATCATAGCGCCTCAGAATTTATGGTCACGATCACTTAATCCCCCCCCCATTCCCCAAACTTTGATTTATAGCTGATTTCCTTACTGAAATCTGTATCTGATACTGACCAGGAATCACTTAATTCTGACTAATTCAGATGATATTTCTGGAAAGAGAGAGATGGCGAGTGGGAGAGGAGGGGAGGAGAGAGTCACACACGGAGATAGTGAGAGACAGAGACACAGGGGTAGAAAGAGGGACTGAGAGAGAGAGGGATGGAACAATGCAAGATAATCCAGCGGCTGCATATGCTTCGGGGTTAGGAACTGGGTTTGAAGCTGAACAAAGGAAAATGGACGGGCCCTCACACTTCCCCGTTTATCCTGTTCATGTAACTAAAGATGTGACTGGGGATTTAAGAGTTTACTTTCCTATTTACATAATTTGAGCTGACATACTGACCAGACTGATTTCCTTTCTTTCAATAATTCTCCCTTTCAGTTTCTTTCAAAAGTGTGTCTCTGCTTGGAGCAAGGGGAACCTCTGTGAATTCAGTTGTATTAATTATCAGTTAGGGTTTTATAGTCCCTGCACTTGGTTGGTTGTGGCTTTTGCTCAAATGATAATGCTCTTATAGATCTCTGAAATTTCTGTTTTGTGGGCAGGTTACATCTATAAAAAATATCAGTATAGTTATATTAAGATGTACAGCTTTCAAAGGCAACTTTCAAAATGATATTTTACTGATTTTACTGTTTATGTTGTTAAGGATGCTTGTCTCAAGCCTTTTTCTTTTCCTTCTACTGAACTAGCATTAGCAAGATTTTCTTTCTTTCTTGTATATAAAAGCTTTTGTTAGTAGATGAAAAGGGGCTTGGGAAAATGTACAGTTGTGGTATGCCAACCTTCAAACTTAAGGGGGTTCCAGGGTAGGTATAGTGTCAGCCAATCTTCCTATGTTTTGGGCAGTATGACCAGGTGGATTATTTTGAGGGCTGTCAAATCTTTGGCCCTTCTTAGAATTTCAACCTGACAGTGTAATCAAGATGCAACCTGTCTGAAAAGAATGAGATCTTGCCATTTTTGAAAACATGAGGACCTTGAGGGCATTATGCTAAGTGAAATCAGTCAGACAGAGAAAGACAAATACTGTATGATCTCACTTATATGTGGAATCTAAAAAAAACCCAAGAAAACAAACAAAAAAAAATTAACTCATAGTTACAGACAAGAGATTGGTGGTTGGCAGAGGTAGGATGCAGGGGTGGGTAAAACGGGCAAAGGTGGTCAAAAGGCACAGACTTTCAGTTATAAAATAAATGTCATGGGGATGTAATGTACAACGTGGTGACTATAGGTAAAAATACTGTGTTTTGAAAGTTGTTAAGAAAGTAGATCTTAAAAGTCTTCATCATAGGAAAAAAATTCTATAACTATGTGTGGGGATGGATGTTAACCAGACTTATTGTGCTGATCATTTCATGGCATATACAAATATCAAATCATTATATTGTACACCTGATATATATATAGCATTATAGTGTTATAGCAGATTAGTTGTATATATTATATATTAGTTATGTTATACATATTAGTTATGTGCATATATATATGTGCATATATATGTGTGTATATATGTGTAAATAATGTTTTATGCCAATTATATATCAATTTCTTTTTTCTTTTTTATTTTTTAAGAGGATACCCCAACATATCATACATTTTTTAAAATTGATTTTAGAGAGAGAGAAAAGGAGAGGGAGAGAGAAAGAAACATCAATGTGAGAGAGAAACATCAGTCGCCTGCCTCCTGCATGCGCCAGGAACAGGGATTGAACCCCAAAGCAGGGTATGTGCCCTGACTAGGGATCGAACCTGACACCTTCCCATGCGTGAGATGATGTTTCAGCCAACTGGGCCACACTGGCCAGCTATATCTCAAATTTTAAAAAACGGAACCTGGCTGAAGTCCTTGTGGTATACTCTGTCAAGGTGGCAAAAGATAGCCTTTGGCATGTTTCCGTCAGACCCATGTTGAAATAATGTTTGTGCTAAATGAAGCCAGGAAAACTTTTATGCATTGGTCTTTTCTTTTGTCTTAAATTCATACCTACTAGAGTACAAAACCTCACCAGTAGCAGATTTCATGTCACGTAGCCACCCAGAAGAGTTTTCTGGGAGAAGGAATGCTGAGTGCTTAGTTTGGTTTTGGTTTTGACTTATATTTAAAATGTTCTGTGTATAGAGCTGCCCAGAACTGATTATTCACAAAAGAATTTTTTTACATGTTTTAAATATTCATCCAGAAGATTTAGCCCTGACTCACTAGACAAAAGTTTACACACACCAATGCATTCAAAATATTTTAATTATTGCAAAATGAAAAGAATTGAAATGCCTTTTTTGTCCAGACAGTGTTCTGTCATTTTTAACCTGGGAAAGCCTCGGATGCCTTTTCTTTTCTACCTCCACGTAGATCCGTGTGATGTGCCCTCTGTCTGCGTGGTGTGCCTGGCAGCAGCCCTGGGGGGGGTATTGGTGAGTATGCATAACTGGGGCTGCTCCCTGAAACATCCCCCTCTAATAATGTAAAGAAATACTGTTCTAATGGATCTGACACTTAGATAAGGTATTCATACTAAATGCCTTAGATAAGGTGTGCAGACCGAAATTGGCATTTGTGCAAAAGCTTCAGGTGACAGCTGCAAATTTTAACCCCTGGAGGAAAGAGAGGGCTAGAAGTATAATCGAGGTCACAATTGCCAACCTAGAATATAAGGATATAATTTATTCTTTCATAAGTTCCTCATAACCTACAGCACATTTAAACCTCTCCTCTGTCTCACTGGGGAGGAGAGAGAGCTTCTTAGTGCTTTAGTTTCTCCTTATTAATATTCCATGGACCATAGAGCAGCTTGCTATTCAATATTCGTAACTCTTACTGTGACCTATGTATGTATATCATTTCTTGGTTATGCAGAATCTGCAGGCGCTGTTCTAAATACTTTTCATGTACTAATTATTTTAACCCTCACAACAGCTCTATGAGGTGTATGGATCATTTTATTTCCAAAGAGACAGCGACAAACACCTAGTCAGGTACTGGCTGGTGCTCATAACCTCTCGAGTTTTTCCTGCCAGGTTTCATATTTTCCTTCTGAGCAGGGGCCTTGTGGAGGAGTCTTTGGTATCATGAGAAGCCAGCGCGGGAGATGCGGATGGGCATTCTGGCGTCCCTGAAATTTCATTCTCTTTCCTGTACACTGGCCACACACCCTGGCAGGGGTACATCGTTCCTGGAAGACTTCACAGGGTCCTGAGCCATGGCCAAAGTGCTTCAAGTATAGCATTTTCCTTGCTTCTCAAGCATTTCTGTCACATCGCCTATTACAGCAATAGTGTTAGATGTAGGAGATAAAGATTGCCTACTTTTGTAACTGTTTTTGAATAAAGGGGGCATTGGAACTGCAAAGGGTTAGTATTTTCTGTGCTACAGAAACTATACCTTTTATCTGGCTGGTGTCAGCCCTGATGTTTTATGTTTGGAAGTGAACTATTATTAGGGTGTCATTTAAAAATTTCTAAAGGTCAGAAAATGGTCTTAATGGAGACCTCATCTGCAATCATGTCTCTCAGGCAAAAGGCAACCTCATTCTTTGGGGTCTACTCGCATATTTGAAAATTATATAGGTTGTCCTTATAAATCAATTTGGAGTGTCATTGTTGGACTATGACATGCATTGGATTTTTAAAGGAAATACAAAATCTTTTTAAACACACATTAAATCAACACCGGCCATCTAACAGATGAGATAAACTAGGTGAAAACCAAGCAGCCACCAATTTAACAGACTATAATGGTAAGAGTAGAGATGGGAAATGCAGACTCAGAAGAACTATTTTTCTAAATAGAGTTTTGTTTGAATAAGCCATTCAAATTGTTTGTCGTAAAGACCACAGTCATAAACGTAACTAACTCCTCTGTGGTTGTTGGAACTGAGACTGTTTAGTGTTCTGGAGAAGTAATAACCTTCCTTTTATTTCTTTTATCTCTTTTCTTATCTTTAAAAGAAAACTCTAAAAGCAAGCCCTTTGGTTAATATAAAAATGCTGAGGTTTTAAATTCAGCTAAACACATTTTGAAATTGTTTTCTCTTTACATTTTGGACTCTTGGTTTTAATCCTTGCTCCGAAAACTTCCTTCCTTCCCTCTTGTCTTGACTCTTGGAAAGGCAAACATTTGTCTCTTTTCTATTTTAATGAGATCTTCCTTTCTCAATAATAAAGACATTGCTCCTCTCCCTCATTTCCATCCTTGAGGTTGTCAGTTCTGATGGAATCTTAGTAAACTAACAGAGTATTTGGTTTCTTACCGAGGAAGACCAAGCTACAGAAAGTGCTGTTCCGCAGAGTTCCAGATAATTTCTAAGAGAATTCTAAGGTCGTATCTTTGGCTCTGTTTAAGAAGGGCCATGCTCCTGGAAATAGCTGTCAGGATATCGATTTTTGGAGCTTTAATACCTTAATTTTGTTGTCACTTTATTTCCAGCTTTCTTCTGTGTTATTTTGCCTAGATGTGATGATTCACCCTTCAGTCAAGCAACCTTTAAGATAATATTTGTTGTCAGGGAGTCAACTCATTTCTAGGAGGTTTTAAAAGCATTTTGATTTTTTAAAAACTATTCTAAATTAAGGGGGAAGTAGACAGCTTCTCTCTTGAGTATGCAATTAAAATATTTTACATTTGTCAATAGGAATGAAGAAGTTTTACCATCTGTGTTTTCTTAACTAGATTTGCCTGTTGCGTAGTTGAGAGAGACCATGGAGGAGTCTCAGGACAGCCATCGTAGTGCACATATTTGCCCGTTTGACTGTCTTATGTTAGATTACAAGCTACTAGGGGGCAAGGATTGCGTCTTACTCGTCTCCGTATTCCCAGGGCTGGCTCAGGGCTTGGCACCCACTGGGCGCTCAGCGTAGGAAAATGAACGAGTGCGTGTTGAACGAAAGTCCCATGGGGCTGCCTCGAGGGCACCCACGGGACAAGATTATAGCATATCTTAGATTTTAAGAGTCTTTGGAAAAAAATAGTCAGGAAAACCATGTGTCACATGTAGCATATTTACATGGTGCTCTTCCCAAGGCACTTCTGTTATCTCCTCTGTCATAATTAGGTGTCGTGGGAATGATTCTACTTGCGTAGTGCACATAGTGGGCACTCAACAGATGCTTGTTGAATGAGTGGAGAAATAACAAACTTAACAGATGAGGGCATTGACACACAACCAGCCTGTGACTGACTTGAAGTTACAGAGCAAGTTAGCGTGAGAATTTGGATGAAACCTCGCCTCCTTTCCTGGGAAGCGTATCATGTTATCTTTTAGCGCTTCTCTGACCTTACATAGTAAGGTGAACACTTCTTCCAGACACCGATGAGTTTTGTTAAGCTCACTAACAGCTCAATTTTTAGGAAGGTCACTATGACTTGCTGTAAAATTAGAAGTAAGTGACATTTAAAAGGGAGGACTTTCACTTTCTTTAGTTGGTTTCTAGGACATGACATTCTCTTGCGGGGTTTTTTTCTGTCTCAGTAGTTGAGCCTTCTCGGTCTCCTTTGCTGAGCCGAAGTCATCCAGGGCTCAGCCCATGGTCCTGTTTGCTTCTTTATACACATTCACTCCCCTGGTGATCTTATCCAGTCTAATTGCTTTAAGAACCATCTATATGCTCATGACTCCCAAATTTATATTTCCAGCCTAGTTTTTCACTCACACTGCAGATTCACACAGCAAATTGCCTAATTGATATTTCCACTTGGGTGTCTTATGGGCATCTTAAATTCAGCATGTCCCAAAATGAGCTCCTGACCATCCTTCGCAAACCTGTACCACCTGAGGACTTCCCCCATCTCAGGGGAACTTCATCCTTTCAGTTGTTCGGACCTCCTTGACTCCTCTCTGTCTCTCAAACTTAGGGAATCCATATAATTTATTGCAGAGCCAGGATACTTTCAGAGTGGAAGGAAGTGCTATTACCAGTTACTCCTGGATAATTGTCTTAAACTGGAATTGTCCAAGGCAAAGCAGCTTTGTGACACCTACTCCTACCCACACCCAAGTCCTCCAGAAATATTAGCTGTATCTTCCGAATTGGTCCCACATTTACCAATTTCTCAGCATTGCCACGACTACAATTTTGCTTCAAGCTCCCGTCATTGTCTCATCTTCGGATTCTGCAGTAACTTCCTAACGGGCTTCCCTGTTTCCAAGACTCTCTTGTCCTGTCCAGGCTCAGTTCCACCTAAGCTCTGTGTGCCTGTGCTTCTAGGGTGGGGCTTTTTCAATGTTTCTGCTCCTTCTCTTCTTGGCAGCCAAGCCGTCTTGTATACATGGTACCTCTTGGGTGGAAGAGTCCTGCCTATCTCCTAGGGGTAGGAAACTTCAATGGTGTAGCTGAGGGATGGTGAGCGTGAGACTCTTCCTACTTTTTCCCCAGGGACAGAGGATTTTTTCTTCTATCTTCCTCTAGCAGCAATGGGTAATTTACATGTGCCTTGGAGAGCAATAGGGTCTGCTGTCTACCCCGGTGGCTGTCTCTCCTTGTGAGAGAAGGGATGGATCTAAGGAATCCAGATTAGAATTTTTTTTTGCCTTCAGAGAGGGTTAACCCCCTTCTGCACACCTGCACTGCTGAAACCAACTCCAGTGTCCCATCTGCTTCCATGCTTCTCTGTAGTTTGGAGAGAGGAGCCTGCCAGAAACTCCTCTTGGGTTGGGTTCTCCTGGAAGTTCTTTCCTGTCACACTAGCCCACACTTGGCCTTCAGTAGCCTGTTAAAGTTTTCACTGATTTCTTCTTACTTCGTGACTTTCTCTCATGATCTGCCACAGGTGAGGCAGTCTGTGTGTCCCGCTCTCCTTGAAGGGTTTCTCTCTACCTGGAATTTAGGCGGCGTTGTTGCCCTGCCACCTCAGCTCTCACTTTGAGGATGGGAGTAATGCTTTTTCTGGCTCTTTACACACCAGGCAGAAGCAGAACTTGGCTCACATTTTAATGACGTTCCTTTGATGAAAAATTTCTGGACCCTTTTTTGAGAATCCCCTTCTATATTGAATATCCCTGATTTCTAGCAAAATTTTATTCTTTGAATAAAAGTGAATTTACTTCTTAAAAATAGCCCAAAGTGATTTCGATTAGTTAAGTTTAGTAAATTAAATGAGTAATCATGCTGGTTACTGCTGCTTTTATAACCACAGACTCATCCAACACAAGGTTATATAGCAGTGACCAGAAAGAACTATAAGAAAGAATGACTTAGCCCACGCAGGTGTATTTCCTCTGGGCATTGTTTTGATCTGATATTGAGACAGCTGCGCTGGTAACGTTGAAGAAATGCAGAGACAGGAAAAAAAAAGTATTGGGTAATATTTTTAGAGGGGGAAGCTCCAGCTCCGCCTACCTTCATGCACATCACTACTACCGAACATGTGTCCAACAATCACAACCATCTGTTTTCAGTTGTTGGGCACATGTCTAGCTTCTTCTCTAGAGTGTAGAGAAAGTGGGCTTGGGCTGAGGGTCACCTCTACTACTTACCTGCTATGCAACCTCCAGCAAGTCATTCCATCACCCCGAGTTAATTTTCCATTCTAAGAAAAAGAAATTTCTCCTCATAGAGTTGCAGTGTGGTTCTATCAAAATAATATATGGGAAGTGCTTTGTAAAGGCCTAAGCAAATGTTAGTTTTTAATAATGCAGTTTTATTATTTTGTTTGTGATAGAGCTATCACTATCATAATTAACAGGGATAAATGTATATTTGGTACCTATTTCATTAACTTATGAAGTTAATAACCTCTTTTTAATGACTGCTCAATACTAAAAAGAATGTTTTTTTAAAAAAAGAAAGGATAGGCTCATACTTTACTGGCTATATCAGGCATATTAATAAAAGTATCTTCTTGCATAATCTTTGTAAATTTACTGCTACTGGCATATAAGCTCTAGTCAGACTTTTATACAGTTTGATGTGTTTTCTCCATTGGGAACCCTTTTATAGTCCATGTGTATGTTACTTTTTTATTCATTCTGTAGCACTTGAAGCTTACCTCTATTTTTTTAGTGATTTTAGAGAATAGCTTGATTTTATTTAGCTTTTTATTATTTTTATCATGCATTGTTTGCTATGCAATTTATTTAACTTTTATTATATATTGTTGAAATGTATCTTTCATCTATGGAAATTGTTAAATATGTATCATATATACATATATATACATACACATGTATTTTTTAATGCTAAGCATTATCCTAAGCACTTTACATATATAAATTAATTTAATCCTCTCAACAGCCCTCTGAGGTTGATTATGATTCCTATTTCACAGATGAAGCTGAGGTATAGAGAAGTTAAGTAATTTTTCCAACTCCTATAGCTACTGAGTGGAGAAAGTTTAGGGTTGGCTCCGGACTCTGTGCCCTAATCAGCATGTAAACTGCCCAGAGGCTTCATGACAGAAGGTACAAAATACCCCGGGTTACAGAGGAAGGTGTGGCTGAGTACCCAGAACTTTTCCTAGGTTTCTGGTTGGAAGCAGGAGAAAGGGGCAGATTTGGCTCCAACAGCAAACCTGGAAGCAGACTTCAGATCTTAAAATTTTTATAACTGAGGGAGGTTTCAGATCGATAGATAATGGCAGAGGTAGGTTGTGCTTAGGAACAAGATATGTGTAATTTTTGTCTATTTTCTAAGTCACTTTGGAAAACATTGGCTTGTTCCATTTTCAAGCCAGCTCAGACATCTGTCACCAATAGATAAAACTGATGTTGGGCAACGATGCTGCATGATGCTCCTGTCCTTGGAATTTACTGTCTCTTCTTGGAAACAGTCCCTACTTCTTGTGCATATGTCTTTTAATTCTCCGTTGGCTAAGTTTTGCAAATGGTAACTTCAGCTGATGGTGCAGAAACTTCTGTTATCTCATCTTTAACTAATTTGCCAGCAAATAGAAGGATCCTGAATAACTGCCATAATCTTAGATAGTGGCTTTGGCTTTAAAAAGAGATTCTTGATAGCCTCTGATTAAATTTTGAGAAGGCTTGTTGTTTTTGTTTGGTTTGCTTTTGTATTTAATTAATGAGCTTTGAACTTGAACTAGGCCAGCAGCTGCATTCTATGGAGTTTGGCCTGCTAAACATTAAAGGAGGTCTGGATGACAAGCACATATTTCTTTACTGCTTTCTATTTGTGGCTTTGTGTAGTGACCATTGAGGATCTTTCCCAGGGCTGCATCCCGGCTCACTAGCATCCCACTTGCTGTACATGAAATTTCACGATGTTCACGTGGCCCATTCAGTTGGTGTTTAACAGCAGTCGACTACTCAGTTCCATGAGATGACACAGTATCTTCAACTAATATTTGGATCAAAAAATATCCAAAAACCAATTCTCTAAAATCTGTATTGTGAAGACCTATGGCAAGGCCATGACCAGCAATATAAGTAAATATTGTCTCTCCTTTTCTGGGCAGAAGAGTATGCAAATAATGTGCAGGCTCAGACAGGATTTTTATTGAAATTTAAACTGTTGTCCCAAGCATTAGAAAAAGGGCAGCAAGAGAACGGACAGCTTATGTGAAGTTCGCTGCCCATAGAGTGAGCATTGTTGATACGGGTCAGAAAAAATGGGTCATTCTTCACCAACAGGAGGCAGCAGTGAGGGCCTAAGTGGAGCATCTCAGCGGATATGGGTGATGTCTTCTTGATGACCTGGAGCCACTGAAGATCATGTTGCGCTTATTTCTCTTGGAAGCGTGTGCGCACCCAGGCAACACCCAAGTGTGTAGCCTTCTAAAGAGGTCTCAGCCTCATCAGAGGATTCCTCTTGGGATGCTTCTAGGGTACCTAAGGCATCTCAGGAGATGCTTTTGGGTCCAACTCTCCTTCAGCATCATCAGAGGCTTTAAAGTATTTGGACGAACTAAATAGGTCCACATGGCAAACTATCCACTGCAGTATACATCTTTATAAATGGGGCAACGCGAATTGTGACTTACCGTGCTGTTAACCATGCCTGTGATAGAAGAAAATGACTGCAGTTCCAGCATCAAAGTGAGAAAGTGCATTAACCCCCTGGAGTTACTCCATGACCCCTCCAGATGCTCCCCAGTCTTTGAAGATTCTCAGCCAGAAGAGGGAGGACTCAACACTCCCACCTGTCAGGGTCACTTCAAAGCTGGCAGACATAGTGCATTAATTAGTGCCTTCTTTCAAACAGCCTAGGGTTGGGTGCAAATATGGCCTCTCTTTTCTGAGACAAGACTAGAGAATATCTTCTTAGTTATGACTGAGGAAAGGGGGTTTTGATGGAGATAAATGGTAAATCCAGACAAACAGCACAAATAAAATAATTAAATAAGCTTTGACAGGGGTAGTGTTTTAGATTTATACTATGATGCTCACCAATTAAAAGTTATTTTGCTTTTCAGAGTAGAGAGAATTACAGTTAGACAGATAGCTAAACTACTAAAGAGGTTACTGTACAGCCATAGACTGTTGTAAGACAAAAACCTCCTAGGTTATTGTGGACACTATGGTTGTCACCTGAAAGTTACACTCCTCACTGTACTCCAGCCCCGAGGATTAAGGAGCTGACCCCTAGTCGGGTGAGCCCATTCTCCTTTCCACAATTATGGGTTCAGGGTCTGAAGCCAATTCAGGGCACTGAGACTAGATAAAGAATTTGCCAAAGGCTTCTAGGAAAAAGCAAATTATAACACTTGAGACAACTTCTGGAAATGACTCTCTGTCCTGCTTGATGGGAACAAAACAACACGAGGTACTGATTTCTATCAGCAGCCACCCTGTGTCCACAAGGGGAACCAGCCTTAGGAGGAAGCCAACTCTGTGGACAAGAGAGTGGAAAATAGAACAGGAACCTGGGTTCTTGATGTCTTCATTGTGGTTCCTGGAAAATCCAATGCTGAAACAGGCCTTATTTCTGGATGTCTTGTTATGAGGACTGATATCTATCTCCTCTCTTTTCAATTGAGTTAGATTGCTGGACCTTGCTGCTGAAAGCATCCTGATAGACCTATTATTTTGTCAGACCTTTGGGTATGGACCAAGGAAAATTATGGATCTCCCTGGCTTGGCCAGCCATCAAGGGATGGCTACTCAGTGAGCAAAATTTTTAAATTGCAATATGTGAGATTTCAGAGAGAACAGTAGCACCCGTTGAATGAGTCTCCTGTTTAAACATGATCTAGTATTCAACTCACAAGAAACATTTGGTTATAATTAATTTCTGATGTGATAGGATTTGTATTCTAGAAACTAGACTCATGGGATGGAATTGATGATAGAAATAATGGTGTATGAGGTCTCATGAAATATAACTATTTAACAGGGCTTAGAAATAAAGATTAAGGTTGTGACTGGCTTGGGAGATTTGGATACAGTATGGAAAATCTGTATAAACTGGGGAAAGGGGAGTGACTGAAACCTCCCCATTATAGAATACCATTGAGACGTAGACTCACTTCACCTATTCTGAGGTTAATGATACCAAAAAACCATCTAATATTTGTGTTGACATGGATTTATGTGATATTTGAGACTATTTTTTGCAAAAACTTATATTATTTTTGAACAGTAGGAAGTCTCAAAAAGTCTATGCTCTGTTCTCTTTCTTTCTCTCTCTCTGTCTTACCCTCTTTCGATCTGACTTCAGGTTCCTCTCTTTGTTAATCTTTCAAATACTTGGTTCTCATTCTACTCACATGTGGAGGTGAACCATGTGCATTGAAATATTTAATTTTAATTTCTTTTTCTGTTCTTGGGAATTTTCATGGCACATTGATCTGATGGTTTTTGTGTGATTCTTATAAAATGTTAATTGAATCTTGTTGGTCTTTCTGACACCAGATGAGAGCCTGTGAAATTTCGTCATAGTTTTTTGTTTATAAGGTAAAAACCACTGGGGCTAAGTGCCTGGGGCTGAAGCCCTAGAGACCTCCTCAGCGGCAGGGGCCAGGGTAGTCACCGCTCTTCCTGTTCTGTTACTCCTCCTCAGTAAGATTAGCTCCCTTACTTTACTTCTGTTCCTACTGAAACAACTGACTCTTGGTGGCAGGAATGAATGAAAGGATTCACTTTGTTTTTAAGACAAAAGCCTTGAGTGGTTACAGCTAGTACTACCAAAAAAATAAAAATTAAAAAAAAATAAATTATTTTGCAGAGCCTACAGCAGATAAAGTTGAAATGAGTGTTGCTAGACATTTTCAGTAAATCCCTCCGTCATGAAACTTTTCTTGAATCTCCTTGTTGTAACTAATCGTTGTCTTCATTATGTGTCTTTTCCATACACCCTACGCACCTCTCATCCAAGATGAATGTTGTTCTGACTTGTGGCACTGGCTCTGGGCTCTGTTTTATTCATCTTCATATCCTGGCACCTGCTAAAGAGCAAAGTACAGAGCATATGTGGAGTTAATATATAGCTACAAGGATGTGGAGTATTTAGATCTCGAGTATCCATCAGATAGTTATTGAGCATCTTACCCAGCTGTAGGCCTGTGATATCTGGGACATACTGTGATAAGTAGGACAAAGTCTCTGCACTCATGGAGGTTTCACCCTAGTGGGAGAGATTGAGAATAGCCAAAGAATATATACCAGAATGTCGGGCCGTGCAATGCTAACAAAGAAATAAAGAAAGGTACGGAGATAAAGGGGATGGGGTGGGGTGAGAGAGTGAGGCACTATTTTAAGAGATCTCAGAGGAGATTACAAAGGCGTAAATGAAGTCATGCAGATTTCTGAAGGAGGAACACTGCAAGCAGAGTGGACAGCTTGGGCAAAGGCCCTGAGACGAGAGCAATCCAGGCTTATCCAGGAACCGCAAAAAGGCCCATGTGACCAGCTCAAGGTGTGGTTGGAGAGGAGGCTGAGATTGGCAGGACCAGATCACATGGGATCTTTCAGGCCTGCAAAGGTTTATTCTAAGTGTGATGAGAAGCCAATGAAAGGTTGGGCAAGGGGGAGACGTGGTCAGATGTGAATTTTAAAAAGGTCATCCTGGTTGCAATATCCAGAATGGACTGTAGTGGGGTTCAGGTGGACGCAATGAACGATATCTGCAGGAGACGTGGACAGAAGCATAGGTGCCGAGGGTGGTGAGCTGTGGTTAGATACAGTCTGGAGTTCAAACCATTGGCATTTATTTTGACCTATTAAAACTCGTCCACAAAGTTTATAACTTATGAAAGTTACTCTAAAATGAAGACCGATAACTTGTCTGCTCAGGCTATAATTCAACACAGTGGTTTTCAAACTTTCTGGTCTCCAAACTATTTATACTATTAAAAATATTGAGGACCCCCCCAGAGGGCTTTTTTTGCTTGTTTGTCTTTGTGGCTTAGATCTATTGATAAATATTTTTCATTTAAAAACAATAATAATAAACCTAAACCTAGCAAACTCATTACATGTTAACAGAAATAACCTTGTTTTATGTGTGAAAACTAACTGTACTATCCACCACCACAACAAGGGAGAGTAATGACATTGCTTTACATTTTTGTAAACTTCTTTAATGCCACTTAGGAAAGCCCTCTGGCCTGTCATCCCTGCTGCTGCCTTCAGTCTCCTGCGGTATCACACGTCGTGTGCCCCCGGCAAAGCCACCGCACTCTGTAAGAGAACGGGGGCAGAAGGCAATAACGCCTCCGCATTACTGTTATTTTTAAACTGCAGACCCCCACAGACTCTCGGCAAGTGTTTTAACGATCGCCAGGGTTCCTTCCTGCCCCTTTGAGAACTGCCCATGTTGGTGGTAAGCTTACAACTCTAAGAGCTATTGCCATGAATCCCATCAGTTAAACAGTGACACCTCCAGAGAATTCCCCCCACGCTGGAGGTGTACAGGAAAGCGGGCCACGATTTAAAGGCCGCTATAAACTGGGGATCCCCAACCTGTCCACTCCTGATAACATCAAGAGGGTTAAGTGTGAAAGAGCTAAGATTCAGATAGAAGAGAACACCAGGGGCAAAAGAAGAAGAAGAAATAGTCATAGACCAAGGAGAGGGAAGAAACGACAAGGGAAAGGGAGTGGGAGGCGAAGGGTAAATCTACCTCGCTCAGCGGCCCCAGATATCCATTAGCCATTCTGGTCAACTTTGTTTCGGCAGCCAGTTCCAAACGGTGTTTGTGTCCTGACATCTTCCCCACAGAAGGGGCCCAAGGGCGGAGATACCCACATGTCTAAAGTCATCTGTTGGTTTAACATTACTTGGAGGTTGTAAAAACAACCTCCGCCTAAGCTGTCTCAACTCAGATGCCAACACTTCATTTCTCCAAGTGAGGCTCTGGCCTTAATACCACAACTGTCATAAAATTCACTGTAGGTGAGTGCAACTGAATGTAAAACAACCCAGCACCTCATTAGCCTGAATCAGAAAGGAAACACAATTAGACAACACTACGAGAGAGGAGGGAGATGGCACTTCAACCACCTCCAAATTGAGCATCAGGCAATAACAACAACTTTCCTTCTAGAAAATACATTGAATCGGTAAACGACATTCAAAGCCAAGACTATATTAATGCTCAACTGTTGTCATTAAGAGTCACAGGAATCCACAACGTCATGACACGGCCTTGAACTTCAAGGTGATGTGAAAGACGTCTGTTCTGATTTTAAGGTCAGGTGCAAGTTTCCAAAGAAGTTTACTGAATTCACTCAGCCTTGTGGAACACAGACCCCCAGCTGCTAAAAGTAATGTAGCTTGAAACTTCTGTGCTGGGTGAAAGGTGGCCTGAGGTTGTTTGTGACCTGCTTATTTCTGCTGCCAGCATGGGGCTTGGTATTCTGCCATGCGTCTGACACCACTGAGAAAGTTTCAAGTCCATCAGAGCTGGTGGAAAAAAGTCTAAACACCTACCTGCTGGCAACTGGAATGGGTAAACACCAATGGATTATCATAGGGTTGTGTGGAATCGTTTAGTTTCTTTTATTATCTGAAAAGCCCACTTTTCTTCTTTCTCTTTTTAAAAATGCAAATGAGAACGGCACTGATGTCTCTGGGCTTTGAAGAGCACAGACTGCCTGTTGGGCTGTGGTGCCTGGCTCAGGGCAGACAGAGAGAGCATAGAGAGTGACTCATTTTCAAAAGCCAGGTGTGAATCCATGGGCCTAAGAAGGCCATGGCTCATTTACAACTAGTTATTTGGCTCTGAGGTCATTTAAGTTATTATTGGTTTTACTAGCGAGTGATGTACATAGATTTGTCTCTTTTAGAGGGGAAAAAAGCATGTCTGAAACATTCCTGAGATTCTTGTTACAGTTCTCACTTCTTTTTATTTGTATTTAGCACAAAATACAACTTGGACTGTCTCTGTGTGTGAAGATTTTATGTCAACTTAGTCAGCAGGTAAAATTCTGTTCTGTGTTGTGAGAAGAGGCCGACTGGAACCCATTAGTCACTGCTGATGGTTTATCAGTTCTCTCTGATTCACTCCAGTAGCACTGGAGACAATGAAACAGGCTGCCAAGGCCACTTGAGGGCAAATCGCTAAAGTGGAAAGAGCTTCCCTTTGGAATGATCCCCCTCAAAGGCAGTGGGTGTTGTAGCAACAGCGCAAAGAGTTAACACCGTGGGCTTTGCAATCAGAGGGATCTGTGTTTGAATTCCATTCATTTATTTTTTGATTCAACGAATATTTATTGAGCGCCAACTAGACTCTGTTCCAGGCATTGGGATGAAAGAGTGGGAAAGAAACAAACATGGGTGCCCACCTTGTCGTCGGAGAGGCGGCCACTGTCATCCAGAGGACATGCTGGAGGCTCACTCAGCCTTATACTAAACCAGTTGTGAAGGTATTACCTCCCAGCTGCAAAAATCTCGCTCTTTGCGCTGCTCTGTGGGGCCAGGCTGGGGCTCTGGAAGGCTCCTTTGCCAGCTGGCTCCCTGTGAAGGCCTGCCCATCGGGACAGCAGCGGGAGGGAGACCGCGAGGATAGAGGAAGCACTTTCCCCTCCCTGTTTTCTAGTTGTGTTCTAGTTGTTCCCCTCAGTATCAAGGCAGCCTTGGCCTTCTCCTGACAGCAACAGTTGGTTCTGGTCTCCAGCCTCTTTGGTACTCTCAGGACCTGCCTCTGGGCATGTTCTCAGTAGGCTGGCGCCCCTCCGCAGAGGCCTGAGCCCCAGCTCCGTGGGGCTCTTTCTCCAAGCTCCTGGGCCCTGGTAATTCCAGCCTCCTCCCTGGACAGCTGCCTGCCTGCTGCTCCCCCTCAGAGTTACGTGGGTGACCCCTTTTGTACATTCAGCTCCCCGCCATCTGGGAAACCAACTCCCTGTAGTAAATTTCACATCAAAATGCCTCCTGCGGTTTTCGTTTTCTTGACTGGAACCTGAACATACCAACTTATCTTAACACATACATGCCATACCAAGTTATCTTAAGATAGTTAAGTTTGTAACGAGGATGCTGAGGAATACTAATTGATTCTGAAGCGTATCCTCTAGGCATGTTCACCATTTTCGATAATGAAAAAAGAGCAAGTGAGTGTTTTCATTTGGTTAATTATTTTGCATGATTTCAAAGAGAAGTACAAATGTCCACCTTTCCTTTCAACAGGTTAACATGGCATCTTTATGACAATGAAACAAATGTTCCTTAAACACTTGTTTAGAACTGTAGGAGAAATAATTTCATGACTTTTCACCAAAAAAAAATTGGATATTGTAAATCTGTATTCTTTCTTTTTTTTCTGTTTGACTTGGGAGCAAGAATCCCCCTTACTGTCATCCTTCAACCTCTTTTTTGCAAGTTCATGATTTATGTTATTTCTATTACTTCCTTATACAATATAGATTAATTTAGCCAGAATATGTTTGGATTGTAGTATAAGGAATGTGATTAACAACAATCATTACTAAACCCAAGCCCTTAGTATTTCTTGATGTTAATTTTTAAGTGTAAAATAAAATACTCCTCAAATGCTGTCTAGCACGTAATGCACTGGATTTTAGAAAAACAACTTCACTTAATCAGGATCAAACATCTCTCTCTCAGATATTGATATGCTGTTAGATTCATAGTTATAAACTTAATAATCTTCAACTCTTAAATGAAAATAATAGTCTGGCTCTATAAATAAATATCAAGTTTTTGT
Organism: Miniopterus natalensis; assembly: GCF_054644295.1. Lineage (NCBI taxonomy): Eukaryota > Metazoa > Chordata > Mammalia > Chiroptera > Miniopteridae > Miniopterus > Miniopterus natalensis. The sequence goes on from NC_142089.1 coordinate 46,812,433, forward strand.
CTCTCTATTTGCCCAGCCCTTTGAAGTTGCTTTGATATGTTTTAATAAATGAAAGTCTGGCGAGAAGATAGAGGTCTTTGTTCACAGGCAACAGATAAAAAGCCAAAAATATAAAAGTTCTAGTTTCACCTAATTTCCAACCCACAAACAAGGTTTTCAAGTAAATGACTATAAAGAATTAAGTTAATAACTAATGGTCACTGGTTAAGTCCACAATAAACTAAAAATGCCTTGATAACGTATTCTCTTACAAGTGAGACTGTTTCCAATTCATCGTTATCAACAAAATTGAAGAGGATCCCTTTGAATTGTCAGATGAAAGATCATTAAAAAAATTCCTTTGATGTAGATCACTGTGTGATTTTTGGCATCTAACTCAGGGGATCAAAAATTGAGTAAAACATAACAGAACTCCATCCATTTCCATTAAATGATTCCTCAGCACTTACACGCATTAAAAGATAAATAGAATGGAACTGATGTTAAATCCTGTTTCATTTCAACATTAAATAATATTCCTCCAAGCTTACATGAATTGAGAAAAAATCTATTTCATTAAGAGGTGTATTACCAATGATATTTTACTTGTTTTGTCCAATAATTACTTCTTAAAATTAGAAACATAGTTACTTTTTTTTTTAATCAACCATGTACAACTAATAGCTTTAAGGTCACAATACAGAAAAATAATTTAATAGAGCTTCATGTTTACAAAAGAAATAATTTCTTTTGTGTTTTTTTTTTACGATTCCTTCCTCTTTTTACAGTTTTATTGATATTCCTCTAAAAAGACCACAGTGATTGTGGAGCTGACTTACATCTATAGAGTAATTACAAAGTACCACAGTCACATAACAATAGAGCCAAGAAAGAAACATAAATACAATTGCTTTACCTTCCAACTGCCGATGTTAATGTTCAATACGTTACAACATGTACAATACATTACAGCTAAAGATAGTTGTGCATTCACCAGTTTACCAGCCTCTGTCAAATTTTAGGGATGAGCACATCCCAGTATATGGGCACTTCCTTCTATTACAAAGTAAAAGCAAGCATTTTCTATTTTAAATTTTCTGTTTTAATTCTGTGTAGAACAAAGACAGAGCTCCTGGAGGTCGGACAAGGAAAAGATACACCAACTTCACAGCACTACTGAGTCATGAAACGAAGAATCTGAGGTAGAAGCCCAGTGGCATAATCCACCACCTTTTTAGGGACGTCTTTATTCCCAGCAGCCATCACATCTCTCCAGAAAGGTCTTTTTTTTTTTTTTTTAAATACCTCAAGTTCCAAAAAAATCTATTTTCTAAAATCAGATGTAAAATCATGACCAGCAGAAGATACACACAAATGTTTGTCTTGTTGACAAATTAAACGGGTTTTACTACGAGGGGCTGACATTTCTGTCAGCAGAAGCCATAGGGACGCCGTTGGTTGTAACCATAGTTTCCATACTGGTGACGGTGGTAAGGTTCTGGTCTGTGCTGCTGGTAATGGTTACCCCAGGGTCGTCCATGCCACTGGTTGGATCGATTGTCACTTGGCCACCCCCGCCTGCGGTCCCTGCCTCTAAAGTGTCTGTTATCTTGCAACCAGTTGCCTCTTTCTATGGTTCCCACCAGCCCTCCACAGTCGGAGGGGACGCAGGAGGGCGTCTCAGGTTCTCCTGCTACTCTTGGTCCTCTTCTGTGAATCTACTGGCAAACATCTCTTCAAAATTTGGAGCAGCTTCTGCAGTATCAGTCATTGTGAAATTCCGTAGTTTTTTTTAATTCTGTGGTTTCTCCGGCCCCCACATGCCAGCCGCGCCCCACGGCCCCTCACCTCTCGCAGGGAGCACAGCCTCTGCTGTCAGGAGCTGACGAGGCCCTCGCTTCTGCTTCCCGAAATAAAGTCTTATAAATTTCAGTTTAGAAAATATATTTGTAGTTGAGAAATGGGGTGATCAATAAAATATTTTCAAGTATAGCGTAATATTACATTAGGATAAAATTACGTGAGGGAAGTGGAATGGAAAAACTTCACAGGAAGAAAAAGTATTGAATAAGATGTCCAATAGAGAGCCCGTTCGTGTATCTTTTAAATAAATAACAGTGGGTACCAAACACCATGCTATTTAGATTGCATTGTATTTATTTAAAAACATAAAGAAACACTTGATATTTGTAAATGTGAACATTTATAATATGTTGGAAATTATATCTTTGCAACTATTTAAACCAGAGAGCAAGCTGACAACCCCGGCATGTGCCTGGGAATCAAACCAGCAACCCTTTGTGCCCGGAATGATACCCAACAAGTGAGCCACACCGGCCAGGCTAATAGTGAATCATTTTAGATAATGCTCTAAGAATATGTGAGGAGTATCTAGTTTTTCATATATATGTTAGGAGACTCATGAGCAATAAAATTTGAAGACCACTGGCATACAAAGACCGGCCAGTAGCCAGTTTAGAAGAAATCAGTCAGTGTTTTTGATGTGAACGCCACTCTGCATCAACATGGAGGTCCTCATTCAGCAGCAGGGCGTCTCTTGCAAGATTCCCTGGTGTTCTTGGGCACAGGGCTCCATTGTTTAAAGGTGGATCATGCATAATCATGAAAAAAACTATAAAATTGTATTTAGGATTTTAAACATATATAAAAAATTTTTATAACTAAAATATAATTTGACTTTCTATTTTTAAAAAATATGTCTTTATTGATTTCAGAGAGGGGAAGGGAGAGGGAGAGAGAAACATCAATGATGAGAGAGTCATTGATCAGCTCCCTCCTGCAAGCCCCCAACTGGGGATCGAGCCCGCAACCCAGGCATGTGCCCTGATCAGGAATCGAACCTCAGTCTCCCGGATACTAGGTCGATGCTCAACCGCTGAGTCATGTCCCGGCCGGGCTGACTTCTATTTTTAATACCATAGACATTGTTTTTCTCTCAGGCACTACTAGTGTCTTATGAGTGTATCTTGGTGTATTATTTTGGTCTAACTCATTTCCATGTGCTTTGTACCTTATACTTCGCTTGACAAGTAGAAGAAAGCTAATAAATGTTGTTGAGTTTAATTAAAATTAAATAATATAAAGGCCAATCAGTCCTTTGTGTTTTAAAAAGGTGAGACTACAATGTCAACAAATGAATTTAACTCTAGAGTAGAGAAAGTGAACTGATACTTCTTCATTCTATAACTACCAGTTAACATAACATCTTCAATCCTGCCACGTTCAGCTGGCCAGGGTGGGAACACTGGTTACCTGTCACTTTTCTATGCCCGGACTGAAAGGCCATGTACGGATGCTTAGTTCTGAATGGGGACTCTTCAAGTCTATAGGGTTTGTAGGTTGCTGAAGTTCATGAATCTGTAGCCTCAAGATATAGCTACAGATTGAAAAAGCCATGATTATTCTGAGAAGATATAAAACTCTTTAAAATGCACACTGTAGTGGAAAAAACAAAATTAATCTTGCAAATGTTATTGAAATGTAAATGTCAACATATCCTCAATCGGGTATGAGCATTCACAACCATGGGTTCACGTACCAGGGGTGCTGGGAGCATTTAAAAAGTAAAAATGCAAGCAGTTTTGTCCTGTGTTTGCAAACATGCTCAGCACAGATTCTGTCAAACCCTTGTTCACAGAACCCAGTTTGCGTGATTCTGTTTAAATAAGAGGTCAGTGTCCTATTTCTTATTTTCTACCAAAAAGAGATTGTATCCTTGAAACTGCTGTTATACAAATTTTTCCCCATTTCCTACCGTCAGCCTCACACATTTTTGCCCTAAAATCAATTCCAAATAGCAGCCAGAGAACATACCCATGGAAAGTATATTTTGAGCCAACCCAGCCTTCCTGAAAAGCAAGCAATCTCTTTGCTCCTGCAGTTCGGCGCGGCCTTACGATAAATAGCCTGCTGTCCACGCTAGTGTGCTTTTCCTTTACGCTTTTACAAGGTTGGAGAGGCCACTCTTTGTCAAAATAATTTCACCCACTGGGAGGTTCACAGATACCCGAATACAGGTCAAGGTGTCTCTCAGTTTTATACCTAGAGACAATACTTTATTTTCCTAAAACAGCCACGTTAGGGAGTCAGAAGGTAGAGCAGGAGAAATGAGCACCGTGCTGAGTTCCTTTGTGAGAATGATACGCCTAAAGCCAAACTTGGGATTTGTCTGTCTTTTTACGTGCTTTTTGGAAAGAGCTTTCTTAGAAGCATCACTGTGGACATGGTCGCTTCCGCAGTACAGGCGAAGGAAGGGTTTAATAAAGAGCAGAATCTGGCTCTAGTTCCTGTGCCACCGGTGAGCTCAGTCACCTCCACACTCGAGTAACACGTTTCAGTAAGCACATTCGTGATTGTGGACCTTGTTGGGAGACCAAAAAGGGGCACCCCTTCCAGCCCTAAGAGGGCAAAGAGGAAAAAGGTAACTCAGTGTTTTCTATAGATTATATTAATGGCTTTGATTGGCACGTACTGAGGGGTAGGAGGATTCCTCTGTCAGTAACCTCTTGGTGGCATCTACAGATCTCTCTCCCTCTGAATGTTTTCTTAGCCAAGTCAGAGCACTCACATACATCCTCAATAAAAATGGACTGAAAGTCGGGAGTTTAGAACTGTTAACAAGTCTGCTTGCAATGCTGCCAAATAATGGAAATGCTTAGAAAGACTCAACCAGTTCGGTCTTGCTTGGTGGGGGGGGTCGGGCTCAGATGCTCTGAGTAAACCCCTCTCCAGGAGACTGTTGAATAGCAGCACCATGCGTCCCGGAGGGTCCCAGCACAGTTGCACCTGGCACCCAGGAGAATCAGTCCTGACCGCTCTCTTGACCCATGACACTCGCTATCTTGACCACATCCAGGCTCCGAGGAGCAGTTCAAGTTAGTTGCTCATCCACTGTGATGAGTTCTGGGGTGTTTGAATCTTCTCAGGAGAGAGATATGTCCTGGGCATAGATCACTGCTTCAGTGCATCAGGGGCACGGGTCTGCGGAGGTCTGGAGAGTTGACAGCTCCCTCTGTTAAAAGGGGGAAGGGATAAAAAAAATAGGGAGCACTTAATATTAACACCACTAAGGCGGGTGTGGGAATTGATAGGTCTAGGGCTGAGGGAAAATCTTGTGTCACTACTGAAAAACCCCATAATCCTTTTTTTAAAAAAAGTTTTTTATTGATTTTTAGAGAGAGAGGAGGGAGAGAGAGAAGCATCCATGATGAGAGAGCCATCAGCCAGCTGCCTCCTGCACGCCGCCTCCTGGGGATCCGGCCCACAACCTGGGCATGTGCCCTGACCAGGAATCAAACCTGTGACCTGTTGGTGAGTGGGGCGATGCTGAACCAGCTGAGCCACGCCGGCCACAGCAAACCCCTGCGATCCTTAAGCTCTCTTCTCAGAATGCTGCATTCCCTTAGGTCCTGACTGCACCTTGGCTCCCCGCAGGGCAAGACTTCCCCTCCAGTCCTGTCCAGAGAGGCTACTATCCTCCCACGGGCGCACAGGGCAGGCGGGAGGTTGCAGGGTGCATCGGTGTTCCCCAGGCACCCCACTGCCCCTTCCTACAAGCATGCACCTGCCCTTGTGGGAAACCCATACTTTCGGTCAGTTGAAACCACAAAGCTGTACCAAGAGTATTAGGGACAATTTCTCTGATCTTCTAAGCTCATTGCTCTTCAACCACCTGGGTAGAAACCTCTGAGCCCTTCACCCCTTCCTCCCTACACGGAGCCCTGCCTTGATTACCTCTGGATTCTTCAGCCCTTCCCTACAACCGTGCCCTAGTTCAGATCGTATTTGTTTCTCTCCTTCCTAACGTCTCCATCCAACCCCTTCTCTACGTAGCCGCCAGTGTACCGGATTATACTTAAATATGACTCTGTCCATCAATTATCAGAACGCCCTAGTTGCAGGTGCTCTATCCATCTGCTGCAGGGTGAAGTTCAGGGTGCTCGCCAGGACACACAGCCACGGGCGCCTCCAGGAGCCGCTTCCTGCGCACCCGTCCGGCCTCCCCGGCCACTCACCAGCCTGGGCCCCGGGCTGGCCTGCGGCTCCCTGCACGCTGCTGGCCCGAGGTCGCGCTTTCGCCGATGCTGTTCCCTATACTAGGACTGCCCTTCCGTTCTTCCCACTGCTGAAGCTCCGTTTGCCCTTTACGGCCTCCTAGGCCACGTCCGTTAGGAAGCCTTCTCCCACCGCATGAATCAGATACCCTTCCTCCGAGCTCCAGCGCTGCCCTGGGTGTTGCTCCATCACTGCTCCTTATTTGCTGTTCATTCACTAGCTGGAATTATCTGCTTATATTTCTGTCTCCCAGTCTAGACTATGAATGTCTTGAAGTCACAGAAGGTGTCTTGTTCATATTTGTTTTTCAATGCTTCGCACAAGGAACTACGTGTGAGAAATAATGGTGAACATATGAAACATATTGACAGCTTCTTATGCACAAGGCATTTAATATGCATCTTATTGAATCCACACCACAACTCTAAAGGGTAGTTTATTATGATGCCCATTTTTACAACGAGGAAACTGAGATTTAGAGAGATGGGCATCTTGACCCAGGTCACCGGTTGAGTGAGCGGCAGGATTGGGATTTGAGCCTCCACTTGTCTGATTCTAGAGCACACGTTCTGTTTTCCACAGCCACAGGTGCAGGGCAGCCCCGCAGCGTGCTCTGCTTTCCGAATCACAATGACATGGAAAGGCATGGAAAGGGGCTGATAAGAAATTTAGTACATTAAGTATCTTGCTGGTCACCGCACCTCAGAGCAAGTGCAGAATTTCATCGTCGCCTACATTTCTATATCCTTTACAGGACAGTCCTGTGGCCGTGTTAAGTAAGAAAATTGGCTCAGTGGTTGGAACACTGGCATGCGGATCAAAGAGTCTTGGGTTAGATTCCTGGTCAAGGGCACGTACCTCGGTTGGAGGTCCGATCCCCAGCCCTGGTTGGGGCCATGCGGGAGGGGACCAATTGATGTGTCTCTATCATGTCGATGTTTCTCTCTCTCCCTCCCTTCCACTCTCTCTAAAGATTGATGGAAGAAATGTCCTCCAGTGAAGATTAAAAAACTTATATATATTTACCAGACTGACTTACAATAAAACATAACTTTTTCATAGAGCAAAGAACGACATAAAGAACATGCCTTTTAGATTTTGGTTAAGTAAGAAAACTGAAGGCATTACAGGAAGGAGCATCTACAGGTGCTGTTTCACTCAGTATTATTTTCTCCATATATTGTGGATTTACTTATATGAAAATTCTAGAATGTATATAAATTATAAAGTAATCAATATAATTAAATAGTTACAAACTTCATTTTGAAAAGAATAAAAATATATGGGTTCAAGACTGTTTCAGAAAACTGAGAAAGTATGAATGTTATATATTAAGAATTGTTACAGTGAAGTTACAATATGTATTACAAGATGGAATCTGCACATTTTGAAGCAATGTATCTGTGAATTCAATTAGCATCTGTTGTTATGAGAGCTGTACTGAAGCTTCTTGTCTTTATTTGGGGCCTAGGTCAGCCCTTTAGTCAGTATCAAGTAAAAATTTCTCTTCATGGTGCCAGCAAGTGGGTTTCATTTCATTGAGGAAATTCAACAACGATTTATGGAACATCTATTGCAAGATTTGAGGTAGGCATTGTGGGGGATACAAAGATACTACATCTCTCCCTGAGACTCTTATAAAATGGTTACACATTAAAAGATAAATCAGAATACAATGTGTTGTATCAAAAGTGAGTGGCACAGGCAGTGGATATTAGAGACTCCCTTATCCTGCCTTAAATTTTCCTCATAGCACTATTTCTTGGAGTCATAATCATTTATATATGCATATATATATACATATATATATATACATATATATACACATATATATACATATATATATATAATTTGTCACCCTGGTCTTCCCCAATAGGATTTTAAGCTCAGTAAGAGTGGAGACTTGTATATTTTGCTCACTATTGTTGTATCCATAGCACCTACAACAGTGCCTGACACATAGTAGGTGCTCAATAAATATTTGTTGAATCAATGAATGAATTTGGAGAATAGATAAATTACTATAAACAGAGCTGATTAAAGAGCAAAGAGCATTTGATTTAGTTCTTCAAGAATGAAGATGATTTGGATAGAAGCAGAAAGACATTTCAGCAGTGAGATTTAATAAGTGCAAGGTTTGAGAGCGATGATGAGCTGGGAGTAGACTTGCCTGGTGGGAAGGAATGTTTCCTATTGTGGACTATTTAGCCATAGGTTCAGCTTGGGGGTGAGTTGACAGAGTAAGTAAGGAGTTTCCTCTGCAGCATATGCTCTAGAAATATTTGGGAGACTGAGTTACTCATGTCAAAGCAATTTCTGTTTCCCCAAGTTTGTGGCAGTCTCTCTGAGCTTGTAATCACAGGTTTCTTACCACTGCCTGGACTGCATGTTCCTTGTCTTGCCTCTAGCAAATGGGTAACAAGGCCCGCGTTGAGCAGACTGTCAGCACTGACAGGCTCACATGTTACACTCCACTGAAAATGACACTTCTCTGCTGATATATTTTGCAGAAAAATCCTTTAGAGCAAGGACACAGGCTCTTTCAGTGTGTTTTAATTCTTATAATCTCCCCAACCCCTCCCACACGCCAGCCAATTCATCTATCTTGATTTTGCTCCCTAAGCATCCACAAAGATTGAGAATTAGTGATTCACAGATCAAAAGACCAGCCGCACATCCTTTATCAATCCACCAGCTACATCTGAGTAAAGACTCTGCCAGCCGGCTGAGTGACCATCATCGAGGTCATCCTCAGCGGGGACTCAAGTTGGAAATTCTAACTTCATGTGATCCAAGTACCCTGTGCCTCTCCTTAAAATGTATGTAGAAACTATAAAATTATTAATTTGCTGAAATTTTTTTACATTGTTTTTGGCCTTGGGGTTTTATCAGATCTGAGTTTTGCTTCATATTCTTGCACAACGTTTTAAAAATAGATGGCAGGAAACATTTATATTTTACTTACAAAGATAAAATTAAAGCTTCTTACATATTTTAGGGCTTTCGTTAAATTTTTTTTAATAAGTTTAACAGCTGGCTGTTGCTCATGTTTGTTTGTTTTTTAAAAACATATCTTTATTGATTTCAGAGAGAGGAAGGGAGAGGGAAAGAGACAGAAACATCAATGATGAGAGAGCCATTGCTCGGCTGCCTCTTGCACGCCCCCTGCTGGGGATCGAGCCCACAACCTGGGCATGTGCCCTGACCAGGAATCAAACTGCGATCTCCTGGATCCTAGGTTGATGCTCAATTGCTGAGCCACGCCCGGCTGGGCTCTAGTTATTTTTTTAACAGACTGTTTTATAAATGGAATTCTCTAAGCATCCAGGTATATAAAACATCGGAGGAGAATTGCTCTGATTAGAGAAGGGGCCCACAGTGCTCGATGCTGGTTCCCTGCTTTTCTTCTCTACCCGCCCCAGTGGCAGGTACCATTCTTGAACCCACTGAATGCAATTTGATAACCACTGAATCAAAGCGCAAAAGAATATTTAACTAGGTTATCATAAGGACAGCCATTCATCCAAGGTCCCCTGTGTAGTGTATGTGCCCCCAGCATACCCTGGTTCCCTGATGAATTATGCCACAATGGTGTACTGATTCTTCTGGAAAACTCTCCCTCCTTGTGCTGGGAATTTAAAGTGAGGAAAGTACTGGCTGTGTTATATTCTAACTAAACATAGGGCATCCTAGTGACAATATAAATGATAATTGTGAAAAAGCAGCTTTCGCTTGCAAAATTCTTTAGGTTTTGCTGGAACTCTCCACATTTCAGTTATTAAGTAAAAATTCAACATCAGTCCACAAAACAGATGATGGACCTAAGTTAGGAAGTATTAACATAGTGCTCCGATTGCCCAGGAGCTCTGTGATTGTAACCATCTGTTAATCTTCAGAACCCCTGTTGGTCAGCAAGGCTTCTCTTACTCTGTAGAGATGGTTCAATGAGGCTGTGGAGGCTGTTGTGGGGGGACAGGTCATGTCACAGGCATGGGATACGATTGGAGTTAGGCTTGGCTTTTACCCTTTGACCCTATCCAAGAGTCATGTTCCTCTCATGTCACCTACAGCTGAAAGCACTGAGTGTTGCCTAATATTAGTTATATTTGGAATAATAAACCCACATGTAAAAATACTAGAGTAAACTATACATAAGAATTTTACCAAGACAGCATATAATTAATTAAATTTGGCAAAGCGCAGCCTCTATGTTAGTGGGGGTGGGGGGTAGTGCATAAATTGAAGGGGTATATAAGATGACCCTTTGGGTTGAGAGAAGAAAATATTAGAATATATTTAAACTTGTATAGCATTTCATAATGTTACTACTTTTGTATTTTTTAGAATGTATACATTATACTATTGCAGCACTACAAGTACGTAATTTATGAATCTATACATAGACATATATTGAAGTGTGTTCTAGAAAGATTTTATAGAACTACATCATATAGCTCTCACTACAGAAAAAAATGAGTTTGTTATTTTATCATTCAGTATTCCAATGAATATAAATCCAAAGAGAGAGGCATAGGGACCAAATAAAGATGTTGGCACCGAGTACTGAGTTCAAATCCCATTTGGCCACTTACCATATTGGTCATCTAAGACACGCTTATGTCTCTGAACATCAATTTCCTCATATGTGAAAAAGGGATAATTATCCCCATGATTTAAAATGAGATAATTTATTTAAAGTGCAAACTAGAGTGGTTGGCACAATAAGTAGTATCTGTTATTATTTGTAAAATCCACTATTCAAGTTGTCATCTAATTTGTCACATTTTCAGCTGTGTCAATAGAACATGGTTCCATTAAAAATGTAAATAATGTCTGGCCCCTGGGACTAGAGAAAGATGTGGGTTTTCTTGTCCTTTTCGATTCTGGGACCATAAAGTCTACATCCTGCACATATTAAATCTGTGTGCTGAGGAAGGAAGCCCTTTGGTTCTGGTCTTCACGGGGCTTAGCTCCGCTCAGCCGTGGCTAGATTAATGCAGGCCCACGTCCCCATTTCAGGATTCATTAAGAAGAGAAAAGTCAGCTCACACTATGTGGTTAAGGAGAATGGAAATTTGCTTATTAGAAGTCTTCCAGAGAGAAAATTTCTTAATTACTTACTTTCGATTAAAATAAAGGTTAAAGGTAAACAGAAGCAGTTCTTAGCAAGCCCTGTGATTGTGTTTTCCTGAGCCTAGTGTGGGAGTCTGACGATTAGGAAGGAATCTCTTGCTTACATTTGTCTGAGTCTCAGACAGTTTACAACCAAACTAATGAACAGGGAAGTCATGTCACATACTTTTTAGAAGGTGATGTATCAGTATGTAGTTTACCAAGGAAAAATTGTATCAGATCAGCTTAATTCTTTTCAAGGGGGAAACTAAGCCACTTAGTGAAGGAACTTCTATAAACATAGACATATTGTATTTGATTTTTAAGAAAACATTTGCAGGGTATACTCTGTCAACTTTGTTGTCAACATGGGAAATGTGGCCCTGACTACAGGACGATTGGGAAGGTAGGACTGTGACTCAGTGCATACAGGACAGGAAGTTAGGTGGCAACGCCTGGAGTGATTGTTTTCAGGGAGATGGTTAGTGGTATAGCATCGTTGCACAGCAGGGGAATTCATTTCTAGTTAGGACTATAGGAAGAGAGTGATTCTTCTGATTTTAGTATTTAAAATGCTCCTCGGATTACTAGGTGTCAGAAACCCCTGATTGCTTCAGAAAGAAGGCAGACACACAGTGCTGATACAGAGATCTAAAGCTGCATCATCATGTAATCATCTTGTGTATAAGAGGATCAGATTCTTCCATAGTAATCAACTGATAAAAATTGGTTACCAAGGTTAAGGGCACGTGCAGACTATTACTGTTTTTCTGGTTTGTAAGGACAGTCTCAAAGAGGGGTATGCTGTTTAACAACCAGCTTTTTTTGGGAAAAGGCAATGTATACACACATATACCATAGAAGTAAATAACTTAAAGATCACAAATAATAGCAAAATGCAGTAAAATTAAGAAGTGATAAGTTTTGAGTATTTATTGCCTTTTTCAAAAAACTTTTATTTTAAACTCCTCAAACCTTTTATTTTAAAATGATTTTAGATTTTCAGAAGTGTTGCAAGATAGTACAGTTCTTATATACCCTTCACCCAGCTTCCCCTAATGCTAACATGTTCCATAGCCATGTACATTTATCAAAACTAAGCAACGAACATTGGTACAATACTATCTATTAAATAATGTACAGACTTTATTTGGAGTTCACCAGATTTTCCACTAATGCCCTTTTTATGTTCAAGGATGTCATCCAAGGCATCATGTAATTGTCATGGTGCCTTAGTCTCCTCTGGACTGTGACAGTTTCTCGGGCTTTCCTCGTTTTTCCATGGCCTTTATTTGTAATACAATTTACTTAATTGTAAGTTTATTTTCTAGTCAGCTACATATATACTCATAACATTAAAGCACCCAAAGAGCGTGGTTGAACGGATCAATGTCATATGTGTAGAGGTTTCTAGGGACATATCCACAAGGATTTGTCATTGGCCTTTGCTCTTCAACAGTCCTATCAATGCCTTGGGAAAGATTGCTGCTGCAGGGCACATCATATGGGACAGGTGACACAGACCTGGGAGTGCAATGAATATGCCAGATACCAGTGCAGACCACAAGGACTACGACATGACAAGCCCATCTGATGCATAAAGTTTATAGGGGTACATGTATCTAGCAACATTTATGTACCCAAAACCACTTCCATAAGTGTGCCTAGGGAGACATGATTTAACAGAAGGTCATGATAAATACATGCTTAGGGGTTTGGGGCTATCTATGTTGTTGTTTTTTGTGGATACAGTAGGAACCCTAGGGCCTGGCAGGAAGTAACTTGGAGGCCTGGGTTCAGTGCAGGGGCATGATCCTTCCTGGATGTGAGGAAGGGGTGGGTATTTCCAGAGACATGTCTGTCCAAAATATGATAGCTTGTCTAAACTTGGATGGGATAAGAATAATATAATTTTCAAGGGAGAACCCAGAATCAAAGCAGCCTCTGCCTAGGAAGGTATGAAGAGGGACCCAGCAAGATAAGGCCAGGCAGAGCTCCCTCAGCCCACAATGAGGCAGCCACTGAGGCCTTGTATAGGTTTCCTGGGGCCAAAGGCAAAGGTGTGCTTTGAGGGTTAAAGGGTGCTCTCTAGGCAAGGACATGGGTGGCTGCAACTACAAAATGAGCCAATGATGTGATTTGACCACCAAAAGCTTATTCAGGTTACTCCACATCCATAGAAACACAGTGTGTAGCTCAAATGAGTTAATAGTCTCTCTCTCATGTCTAAGTTAATCAGCCAAGTCTGGAGTATTATGGTTAATTCTGGACATCAAGGCCCTGACCATTTTAAAGAAGGTAGCCTGAGTGGTCAGTGCACTATAAGCAATGACATCTGGGGAACATATAAAAAACTGGATACTTAGCCTGGTAAAGAGAAGGTGTAGGGGAATTAAGATCACCATTTCCAAATATCGGAAAATCTCTGTATGTGGAATAAAATTAGAATTGGGTAAGTGGGTGGGCGCCACAGAAAGACAAATTTTAGCTCAGCATGGCGAAGAGCTTTTCACTTTAGAGCTCTCCAAAAGTGGAGTAAACTACCTGAGGCCAAAGTGCTCAAGTAAAAGCAGAAGACACATTTGGTGGAAATGCTGTCTAGAAGGTTGAGTCTGTTCTGCTATGACACGTGTTTCTTCTAAACTTGACTGAGCTCACACTCAGTTGTCCACTAGCAGAATGTTGTCAGTGCGACACTGACCTTGTGGTGGATCATTCGTGGCTCTCATTAGCCCTTGGATGTTTTGCACCATCAAACAATGGTGGCAACATGCCTAACACTGCTGAACACAGAAAGCCAAGGAGCGATGCAGTGAACACACTTCTTGGCTCAGGTTATCATGTGCTCCACCGTAGAAGCACTTGTTGGGTTGTTCTTTCCAATCTTTGTGATCATTTCCTACCTAGCTTTACCTTTTTTTTAAGGTGAAATCTCATATACTTACTTTCAGAGGATTCAACATTTAAAAAACCATACCACAGTTTTTCTATTGTTATTCTTTTTCTTAATACCCAGTTACCAAGTTGCATGTGTTTTCAGTGGTCTGTCCCTATGTCTCTTTTGCCCATGAGTTTGCTAATTTTATAAAAATATTTTTTTATTGATTTCAGAGAGGAAGGGAGGGGGAGAGATAGAAATATCAATGTGAGAGTCATTGATCGACTGCCTCCTGCACGCCCCCTGCTGGGGATCGAACCCACAATCTGGGCATGTGCCCTGACTGGGAATTGAACCACGATCTCCTGGATCATAAGCCGATGCTCAACCACTGATCCACGCCGGCCAGGCATGAACTCAATAATTTCTAGAGTGTAACTCAGGAGACTAAATGGTGATAGAACAGAATTATCTCTATTGGATAAGGGACTGTAAAGAAAAAGGACTGTAATATCCACCTAGGGAGCCTTAAAAACTCTAAGTTCCTAGGCCCACCTCAGGCCTCCTAGAAGCAGGACCTACGGCATTGTGTTTTTAACAAACTCTTTGCCGCCAGCCTGGGACCATATGAGAAGCTGTGATTTGAAACCGCTAGATAGATGACCTCTTAGCTCTGCAATTCTAAGATGCCATCTGCCTCCCCTGCCATCTATTAAGATGAGACGCATGCTATCCTTGGAACAGACTAGCGAAATCAGCATCTCAGTGTTGACACGGCAGCTGCCCCACTGCCGCCCCCGCTGAAGTGAACCTCAGGCGTCCTGCGCGGTGCGGGTGTTCGAACCAGAGGAATTTTGCAAGATAAGCGTCTCTTGTTGAAATAGCCTTCAGATCACAACATTTTCCCATCACTAAAGTTAAACTCTCAAGAATATTGTGGGGCTTTTGTTGTTTGTTTTTTGCTGTTGTTGTTTTGTTTTTGGCTATTTTAAAAGGTGAGCTAGCCTTTCTGCCAGGTAGTCAGGAATTTAAACAGATTAGGAACATCATGAGGCCAGAATGCTAATGGGGAACACGACACTAATTGGTAACTATTTCATCCCAGTGAACTCCCATTGGCGCAGGACATTTCGATATTATCGAAAATCGTTACTTGTGAGAGCTGTTACTAGGGCAGGGAGGGGGAGCAGCTCAGCGAGGAGGCGCACTGGCTCAGCAGCTGGCCGTCGTCTGGGACTTGCTCAAGGCAATTTTATGACGGTTAATTTCAACATCCCAATTAGAAAATTTACTTCAAAGGCCATTTGGGTGGCTTTTGCTCCCCATGTCATCTTGCCTTCCCCCTCAGCAACTATAATTTTCATTGTGACTGCTTAACGGATCATTTGAAGCAGGCGAATCTTGAACTTTCCGCACTAAACAGGGACGTAACTTTCTAGAAAGTTATCTATAGCAGTAAAGTGTTTTCTCAGTCTTGTATTAAAGCATAAAAAGGCAGCTGGGCTACGGGCCTACTGCTGCTGAATCTTGGAAAGAGAAACGTCGGGAGGTTTGAACGAAGGCTAAGGGAAAGCTGGTGTGAAGCGGGGCTTCAGGGCTTTCGGCCGTTGCAGGCAGCTCGCTGCAGCGGAAGAGATCGCACCCTCCCTCGCGTACCTTAAACGCCTGGCAAAACAAATTTAAAGCAGGAACCTTAACCCACAAATCAAAGGTGAAAAATACTCGTTTTAAACATTTCCTTGAAACGACTAGGCGTGTTGAACACTGCCTTCAGCTGCCAGGGAACTAGAATCTCATTAGAATGGCGAGTGATGGATTCTGCAGTCGGGAACCTGGCACTTTGCAGAGTTGTCATCGCTGGCCTCGATTTGTTGGTTTTCTCT
The DNA here is from genome assembly GCF_054644295.1 of Miniopterus natalensis. Classification (NCBI taxonomy): domain Eukaryota; kingdom Metazoa; phylum Chordata; class Mammalia; order Chiroptera; family Miniopteridae; genus Miniopterus; species Miniopterus natalensis. The sequence continues at coordinate 46,828,360 of NC_142089.1, forward strand.
TCACGACAAAGAGGCATACCAGAATGGCATCTCTCCAGTCTTTTTCTAGATTAATGCATGTATAAAATCCTACCTTGCTGGATGTATTTGTATAGGTAAGACAGGAGGCTGAATCTAATAATAGTCAATAATAATAATAATAGTGATACTAGAATAGGAAAAAGAGTGAAAGCAAGTCCCAAGTGGAATCAAGAATCCCTGCTCCCCTCCATCCTAAGCAAGTGAGTGAGGTAAGTGCAGAGTTTTTACTGAACTCCAAATTATCTTAAGTGAGCAAGACAGAATTGAAACTTCCAGTAGTCTCTAGGCTACTCCTTGAATGAAAGACTAATTAGGAACAATCAAATGAATGATTTCACAGAAAAGTCACTAAAAATATAAACAAGCAATAAGAAGAGAGTGAGAAATAAGGGGAGGAGGGGGGAAAGAGAAGGGAGTGTTGGATATAGTGAGCAGCAACATCTTAGAACCATCCTTAGAAAACCACTGTCCCTCCTCCAGGAAATTAAATACCAAAACATTCAGCTGTCCTTTCTCTACTGTATGGTGAGTTCCTCTGTTGTGATACATCTTCCAGAGTATTACCACATACTTAGCAAGCACCTAGTAGCTGCTCAGTTAATTGGGGAGCAGAATATGATAGGGTAATATTTGCTTTTTTATTTTAAAATTTATTTTATTTTTTTGAATAGGCATTTTATTCACATGTGTTATGAACTGAATTGTGTCCCTCCAGATTCATATATTGAAGTCCTAACCCCCCCAATGTGACTACCAATAGGACCTTTGAGGAGTTAATTAAGGTTAAATGAGGTTATAAGGCGTTGGTCCTAATCCAATAGGACCGATGTTCTTGTAAGAGAAGGAAGAGATACTGTAAATGTACACACACAGAGGAAAGGCTGTGTGAAGACACAGCTAGATGGCAGCCGTCTGCAAGTCAGGAGGAGAGTTCTCACCAGAAACCAACCCTGCCAGCGCCTTGATCTTGGACTTCCAGCCTCCAGAACTGTGAGAAAACTTGTGTGTGTTTTTGTTTGTTTAAACCATCCCATCTGTAGTATTCTGTATGGCGGTCTGAACAGACTAATACAGTATGATTCAAAGATTTAAAGCTAAAATGAAAAGTCTCCCTCCCACCCTTGCCTCAGTCTCAAATGAGTATATCCCCTCCTACTTTTAAAACAGGCCTTTTATTCTTGTCCGTGTCTTTTTATAACAGTGTATATCTTTTAAGCCCTGAATAATATCACATTGTCTGAATGTGCCATAGTTTAACCGTTCACATTATGATTGACATGGTTGATTCCATTTTTAAATTATAAATAAAACTGCTATAAACAAAACAAAACAACAAAAACAGTAGGTAGAATATTATTGAACAATTTCCTTGTAGGCTCATTACTAATATGTCATTGGTAATATAATTGAAAGAAATGGCCTGTACCATAGTGATGTCCTATGACCACAAGGCAAACGGGCCTTGGAATGCTTACCCCTTTTACCCTCACCCTGTGGTAACGTCCAATTGTTTAAATTTTAGTAAATAGATTAAAAAACAGTTTCCTCTTTCATATCGTGGGCAGCTATTGGTAAGATGAATGTGCTTGCCAGTAATATCTGTTCCACTTATTGCTGATTACCAACTTTGTTAAAATTGTTTATAAACCAGGAGTCGGTAAAATCTAGGCTAGAGCCAAGCTTTTCTGCCTGAGGGAAGGATGTGGGCTTTGCCTTCTCTTTGGCCTTTCCAGAAATCTCTGTCTTTGTTTTCTAGTTTCTGGCTATGTTTGATTGACAGTCAGGGTTGCGAGAGAAGTAATGTCTAGTTAGTGTTCTGCGTTCACAACTGAGCAGTTCTTCTCTATGATTTCACAGTTTAGAATTTGCTGGCTTTGCCAGGAAATAGCATCGGCTTGCCTATAGCTTAGAGTCAGGGGTCTGTTTTTTCTTGCCTTTGAGAATTTTGCAAATCTCCACTTCTTCTAAACCTATAAGTTCCATATTACTCCCCAATGATTCTATATCCTTCCCTAATCATAATTACAGAAAATTAGTTGGAACAATCTATACTAAAAATTAACTAAGATCACCTTTACTTCTGCCTGAGCTTTTCCATTAGACAAACACATGACGTTCTTTGGAAAAACCCAAGGTGGGCAGTGGTTGGGCTGAAGGCTAGGATCAGAGAGCCCTCTGACCCACTGCCTGCTCAGCATTGTCACTATCACAGATTAAAACCAGAGGAAAACTGCTCGTTAATACTCTCTCCCAGTCCACAAAGGGTTCAGCAACTTTCCAGGGTTCCTTAGTTTAAACTTAACCATACAACAAAATATGACTGTTTTCCCATTCTTAGTTCATTTAGGAAGACTGCCAGGCCCAGACATATCTTTAGTTCTTGAGATGCACAAGTCTGGAATCTGACAAATCTGAGTTAAAATCTTGATTCCAGCACTGAGTGGCCAAAGGACTGTGTCCAAGTTTCTTAATGTCTCTAAGTCTCATTTTCCTTACAAGGAAAATAAAGATATTATTATTTTAATGATAAGTTTGCTTTGAGGATTAAAGGAGATGATCTCTGTGCAGAACATTTTTTTTTAATACTCACCCCCATTTCTTTTCAGAGAGAGTGGAAGGGGGAGAGAGAGAGAAACATTGATGTGAGAGAGACAGATCGATTGGTTGCCTCCTGCACCCACCCCAATTGGGGCTGGGGATCAAGCCTGCAGCCGAAGCATGTGCCCTTGACCAGAATCGAACCCAAGACCCTTCAATCCACTGGCTGACGCGCTAACCACTGAGCCAAACCGGCCAGGGCTATGTGCAGAACTTTTATAGTGCTTGCAATATTGTAAGCATTTAATAATTGTGCTTCATTAATCCCTTGGTGTCTAGTGTCCAGCACAGATTCACCAGAGGTGAGCAACCTTTTGGCATTAAGATCAATTTAGTATATACTAAACACTTATGAGTCACTTTAAAATGGAAATTTAAAATATATTTAAGTCCCTTGGAAAGAATGAATATCCATACAAATTAAATTACCTATCTTGTTTAATACAAGAGTGTCAGTGAGAAATGACATGTTTATTATCCACAAAAATTACACTGTTACTCTCTAATCTTTCATCCTGAAATGAGCTCATGGGCCAAAAGGGGCACTTGGACCAGGGGCTGCTCAGCTCTGCAACACAATACTAATAGCTGACATAATTCGACTGACTTGTCATCATCAATAAATCAACACATGAAAACATACTACTTATATTTAATATTATCGCTTCAGCTCCTTAGTGTTCTCCTCACAACACTAAGCATCTTGCTTAACAAGACCCACATCCTTTTTATTAAGATGAGTGTATAAGAAATGTTTTTACAATGGTGGTCTAAGACCAGGTTCATGTCAGAGAATTGTTCAAATGCAGATTTATTTATTTATTTATAAATTTTATTTTTATTTTTAAATGTATCTTTATTGATTTCAGAGAGAAGAAAGGAGAGGGAGAGAGAGAGAGAGAAACATCAATGATGAGAGAGTCACTGATCTAGCCCGCAACCCGGGCATGTGCCCTGACCGGGAATCGAACTCCGATCACCTGGATCCTAGGTCAACGCTCAACCGCTGAGCCACGCCCGGCCAGGCCAAATGCAGATTTTTGAGGCTGGGCTGGTCCTGGAAATATGTATTATTTGGGCCCCAAATGATACCAAATTTAGAGAACTGTTGCCCTAAAACATACAGTGGTCAGCTTTTCATGCCTGTTTCTTAAGCTTTCTGTTTTTTCCTTCTGCACATTTTCCAAACAAGAAGCCAATATAATGTTCATCTAGAACAGTGATTTCAAGCCCCAGGCCCCGCCTGTTTCTGCTTTCAACCTGGGATTCTGATTCCGATGGTGTAGAATGAGGCTCAGGCCATTCTGTTGTCTCGCTAGGAATCTGCTAATCCTGATTTTATTAAAGCTTTTGTGATGGCTAATAGTCCTTCTGGAGAGAAAGCAAAAGAACATATATATAAAGCAAAAGAATGTGTATATATATATGTATAGTCAATTCTTTTCTTCAAAAGTAGATTATAGTATGCTTTATCTTACTGTGGCCTTAAAGAAAACCTGACCTCAAACCTTTATCTGATGGGCTATTTTATACTCTGAAGGATAATGAAACATCTGGAACGTTCAGGAGCAACCCAGAAATTTCAGTTTTGCAAAAATTTCCTAATATTCTAGGATCCAGACAAACAATTCCCATTCCCTATGCCGAGTTAAATCAGATAACTATTCTAGTGCAATGGCCCAGACTTGAGGTTGCCTGTGCCCTGCCCCAGCTCCATAACCAAGAGCCCTGGAGAGGCACATCCACTCTGCTCAGTAAGGCCATCTCTTCCCCACCCTGAATCACCCTCCATGGCCACCACCTCAACTGGCTCACCTATTTCTTTTTAAGTTAAATGATTTGGCTTCTGTGTAGCTGGAGGAGCTCTATTATCTTAAAACCTTCGCTGGCGTCTTATTTGGTACCTTCAACAGAGACATATGTAAGGACCAAGATAGTTTTCTGAAAGTCCTTATGAAAGTGGAGCTATTTAAAAATTACTCAAGGCTCAACACTCAACTTCTCAGCAGGAATAAGTGTCCTTGTAAAAGGAAAATCTAATATTCCACAAATGTTTATCGAGTCCTAGGTCTCAAGGAATGGGAACAAATAAGGTTAGAACTTGACCTGAAGTCATGAGTGGATGTGATACAACATGGTAAGGGCCATGTTGAGCAGTGTGCTGTAGGAGCCCCATCAGGAGATGATTTTGTCTGCCTCGGAGGTGAGAGCAGTGGTGGAAGCTCAGGGAAAGCATCACACAGAAGACGACACCTGTGTTTTGGTTGGAGATGCTTTCCAATGTTTGAAGGTGTCTTTTTGTATTACAGTGTAGGGGTCAGGGGGGATGAGTGGGTGAGGGAAAGGTCTACTTGTTCATTTTCCACCTTCTGTGCAATATTTAACTCCTAAGAGTTAAAAGTTGGCATTTTAAGGTTTTGTTTAAGATCAGCCTTATGGTTTTCAATTGTCAATAATTTAGGATGTCCCCGATGATCTTTTATGTGACAATGCCTTTATAGCTACTGCAAATGGCTGGACCACTGGCCAGATTTTAAAAAGTCGATCATCACAGCCGAGAATTACAAGTGCAATTTTAGCACTAGATTCTTCATCTAAGGCAATTTGCCAGAACCCTTTGCATAAATCAATAGTTAAGATTATTTAAATTTTGATTGATTGATTGATTGATTTTAGAGAGAGAGGAAGAGCGAGAGAAACATCAATTTGTCATTCCACTTATTTATGCACTCATTGGTTGATTCTTGTTTGTGCCCTGACTGGGGGTTGAACCAGAAACCTTTGAGATATCAGGCAATGCTCTAACCAACTGAGCTACCCAACCATGACCTAGTTAAGATTATTTTTAAAGTTCTCCAGTGATCTAATGGTACAACTTCCCTGGTTGCTAACTATGCTTAGACATGGGTAATCTATACAGAGTCTAAGTAAGGAGTCTGGTTTATATGCTGAGACCACTGGAGAAGCTCAGGAATTTTCAGAGAAGGGTTAATAACTTCTAGAAGTGTTATTTCTTTCACTTTTTTTTTCCTGTCAAATAATTTCTCAATAGCTCTATATGGAGGTAATCTATGTGCTCTATCAGGTCTTCTATCTGTAGTATCATGTGGCAAAAAATTTCTGTTGACTTTGCTCTCAATAATTTCTGTGAGTTCACTTAACACAGACATAATTATCTCTCCATCTGACTGAGGAATGCCTTTAAACTCCCTTCACCCCTCCAGGCAGCATTCTTCCAGGATAGCACCAGTGTATCTGTTACTCTTGGATCCTCTAATTCCGGTTTATCACATGGTGTAGACTACACTTACAGTGTTTAATGTATACTATTTTATTTGATCCTCAGAATGACCTTGCAATGACCTATCATTATTACTTTTTACAGGTGGTGTTGAAACCACAGTGCAAAGGGTAACCCAAGATTACTAAACTAGTGAGCAGTAAACTTGAGATTTTAATCAGAGTCTTTGGTTTCTAAAGCCTATTTTGGAAAGATTCATAAAATAATCCTTTGGTTTAGTTAAATCCCTTGCTTATTTATATAAACCACTTTAAATTTGTGAAGTATATTAGTTAGAAATACTTTGGCTGGTCTGACAAAAAAAAACCAAAAAAACAACCACGCACAACTTAAGCTAGTTTAGTCTAAAATGGGAATCTATTGGTTCAATTGTCTCCAAGAGAAAGCAGTGGTGCCTGTGATCTCAGGCAACCTGGAGCCAGGGACTCTGGCTCTGCTGGCCTCTCTTTCTCTCTTCATCTCTTGCATTTTCTCTTTGCCAACCAGATAACAAATACTGGCAAGGATGTGTTGAAAAGGGAACCGTTGTACACACTGTTGGTGGGGCTGTAAACTGGTATAGCCACTGTGAAAAAGAGTATAGAGGTTCCTCAGGAAATTAAGTATAGAGCTACCATATGATTCAGTAATTGCATTCCTGGGTATACACCCAAAGGACCAAAACCATTACCTTGAAGAAATTATTTTTACTTCCATGTTCAATGTAGCATTGTTAATAATAATTAGGCTATAGAGACAACCTAAGTGTCCATCAACAAATGGTGGATTTAAAAAAATGGAGTATATGTATCCAGTGGAATATTATTCAGCCTTTAAAAGGAGGAAAATCCTGTCGTTTTCAACAGCACTGACAAACTGGAGGGCATTATGCTAAGTGAAAGAAGCAAGGCAGAGAAAAACAAATACTGTGCAGTATCACTTCTATGTGGAGCCTAAAAAAAAAAAGTCAGACTCATAAAAACAGAAAGAAGAAAAGTGATTGTTAGGGGCCGGGTCAGGGAAATAGGGAGAGGTTAGTAAAAGGCCACAGACTTCCAGTTACAAGATGAATGAGGTCTGAGCATCTAATGTAGAACATGGGGACTATAGTTGACAACACCGTACTGTAGGACTGTGATTTGTTAAGAGAGTAGGACTTAAATGTTCTCACACACAAAAAAAGAGTAAATATGTGGGGTCATGGATGTGTAAAAAAATGCAAAAAAAAATTTATTTTACACTAACTTCACTTTGTGGGAAACAAAGCTTCCAGCAGCATTCCTGGCTGGTGTGGGTCACACTCATGAACAGTGGCCAAAACAATGGGGTCCTGTCGCATGCAGCTCTCCTTAGGTCCTCCACACGTGTGCAGTCAGAGACAGAGAAGTTCCCAAGAAGAAGGGAGTTAGCATTCCTGGAAGGAGGGCTGCAAAGTTACGAATAAAAAGCCCCAGCCACCTTGTTCCTTATTTTATAAGGGGAATCTGCTCATGTAATTTTTGACTTACATTTTTATAAGAATAGAAGTATATTTACCATGTCCCTAATTTAAATCATAATTTTTGCTTTTCTTAAGCTCTCGCCACATTTCCTTATGCTATATTGCACCCAGCATGATGCCTGTCACCCAGCAGAAGTTCAACCACTGTTCTTGAATGTATAAATACATTTCACCCATTTTTACCTTTATTCCACTGCTCACTTGTGGAATAAAGCATTTGGCACTACTGCCCCTCTAAAATAATATGTTAAAAGTGGTAAGAATTCTGTCATTTTCCTGGGGAGGCATCTTAACATGTAAAGAGCAACGTTATCCTGTCATTGAGATGCTTACCCACAAGAGTCACAAACCTGGTTTTAACCCTCGCTCTGCAGCTTATCATAATGCTGAGGACTCCTCAGGACACTGGAAGACAAGGTGTGCATGCAGCTGGAATAAAAGCCAGGGCAAGGAGTTTCACAGGAAAAAGGCCAATGCACCAAACACAAGTAATTAAAAGTAATTCGAATCTTCACTGGAGACTCTTAGAAAATATAAAAGAATGTCTAATTTGTAACTGATTTATATACTTAAAAGTTTTCATAATCCATCTTGTTTTTTGTGTTTTTTTTTTAAATATCTTTATTGATTTCAGAGAGAGGAAAGGAGAGGGAGAGAGAGAGAGACAGAAGCATCAATGATGAGAGAGTCATTGATCAGCTGCAGCCGGCAACCCGGGCATGTGCCCTGACCGGGAATTGAACCCTGATCTCCTGGATCGTAGGTCGATGCTAAACCGCTGAGCCACACCTGGCCAGGCAATCCATCTTGTTCTTAATTCAATAATATTTACTAAATGTCTCCTATGTGTCAGGCATGCTTCTAGAGTACACAGGGTTCCAGGGCCCACAGAGCTTGTCTATCTCCTATCCCCCCAACCCCCTTGCACCACTTGCACTCAACTCTCAACCTCAAACTCATTGCCAAGTCCAGCCAGATAGGGCCCTTGACTTTCATGGCTTTCCCTTCCCTTTCAATGTCTTCTTGAATTCTGTACTTTTTTTTTCAGTTCTTTCTAAAAAGTACTCTCATCTTTACATGTGAAATCTAATGACCCATAGGCAGCTCTTACCCTTCCTGGGGAGTTGGTGGGGGTGGGGATGGGAAGGCAGAAAGAGCAGCTCTGTGGAGGGCTTTTCTTTAGCACATGGAGCTGGGAGGGGAGAACAGACTGCAAGCACTATAGTAGTTATATTTATTATTTTTTCTTTTAACTGAGTGATGTGGTTTTTCGTTTTAAATGGTTTTTGTTTTTTTTCTCCCTATGTTTAAGAGACTGATGGGGAGAAACAAGGGAGGGGTAAAAGGTCATAGAAAATAAAAGAATGCATGACAGCTGTGGAAATGGGAGAGTAAGAAGAGATTCCAGATTTCAGATTCCAGGCAACCTCTTTCCTGGCCTCCTTATGTCTCTCTTATCTCCCTAAGTACCTTACAGGCCCCCTCTCCTCTTCCATAGGCGACTGTTGTGAAGTTCCCTGTGGTGCACGTTTCTCTTACCATTGTCTGCTATTGACAGCCCAGGATTCAGTTTTGGAAAGTGGGAGAGAAATACAGAAACAGTGGTTAAGTGCAAAAGGAACCATAGGAGTTAGCCAGTAAATTGTAGGCTTTCAATCACATTCCAGACTCTGGGGTCATCGACACTCTTCTTTAATCTATTGGAGCCTAATTTGGTAACTTCACTTCGCTTTCCCCGACCAGGCATCCCTTCTTCAAATATTTGAGAAGAAAGCAAACTGACAGCTTTCAAACAGCCAATTCTCATGTACCTCGATGAAATCGATAGGCTTCATTTTGTGAAGTCCAAAGGTATTTCTTCCTGCACACATCAAACATACTTTTGAATTCTTAAAAAGGCTAAAGTTTGTTTGAAAGAAATGCTTGTTTAAGTTGTTTAATGATGAGAGCACAACTCTCTTTGATCTGATGCTAAAGCAGTGTGAGGAGACCATGTACATTTTCAAATAAACTTTGAAGAATTCATGAAACCTGGAGGAGAGTGTAATAGCATCCTGCCTGTAACTGAGGCTCACAGCAGCTTAGCACAGCGTTGGGAGAAATTGGTGTAAAACTCTCATCAGCATCAGAAGTGCCCTTTTATTGGGAAACTTTTGCAGTTTTGGAGTTCTCTCATAATTTAAAGACCCGAGTTGCAGTTTAGTTACCAGGGATGTAAATCTGGCAGCAGAAGCAGTTGAGAAGATTTTACAGTGAACCTGCCTGGAACTTCATCATTAAATTTTCTGAATGCCTTCTTATTTTTAACAGTTGCCTCACTCAAATTGAGGCAGACTTTTACATTTCTGTCTAAAATAGACTGGCATCTTCAGGTATATTGGCAGCATTTTAGAGTCTACTTATTTTTAAGAACATGTGAATTTGGGGGGAAAAAAGCACATATGCGAAGTGTTACATCAGGAAAGTTTTCTGCACAGTTTCTGGACAGGTTCTATTTATGGCATTTGGCAAATAGCTGTTATTCAAAAAAAAAAAAAGGTGGCTAATGTTACAGTTAATCTAAAATACTTACCTGAAGCCTGATATATTTTTTTCTAAGTTGGTCTGGAAACTAAGCAGTTCATAGTTGGGGGAATAAAGAGGAGGAAAATGAAGGGAAGTATTTCTAGTAATTTAATTTAATTCCACAGACTTTAAATTTTACACTGAACATTAGAGAGTTCCTCAAGCAAATGCTGAATATTAGTTTGCCATTTAACATTAGATTCAAGTGCTTAAGTCCCCAAATCAGATTGCAGCTAAACTGCACATTAAACAGTCATTCCTCATGTTAATCAACCCTTATACCCAGGCCAAGATGCATCTTTATTTTGGAGCATGAGTAACCAAATACTGATACCACCTTTGGTGATTAAAGTTGTCATCTTAGTCTGTTTGGGTTGCTATAACAAAATACCAAAGACTGGGTGGCTTATAAACAACTAAAATTTATTTCTTACAGTTCTTGAGGCTGGAGGGTCAAGATCAGGGTGCCAGCAGATTTAGGGTCTGGTGGGGGCCTATTTTCTGGTCCACAGATAGTGCCACCTCCCTGTGTCCTTATGTGGTGAAGAGGGCTGGGAAGCTCTCTTGGACCTCTTTTATAAAGGCACTAATCACCTTCCAAGGGCCCCACCTCCTGATATTATCACATTGGACATTAGGTTTTACAACAGATGAATTTTGGGGTGACACAGACATTCAAACCATAGCAGCTCTGGCTGAGAAGCCAACAAGATTTAGAAGCTTGAGGTAGGGTAGTTTTGGGGGGGTTGGATCTGGAGTTTGTGGAAATCTTTTATGGGGCTAGAGTGAGCTAAAATTCACTTCCTTGGTATTTGAAATCTATCTTACTGTGTAAATAGCAAGTCGAAGGGGGCTGACTCTACTGGACACTGTTGGGTGCCTATCCTGGATCTTTTCCTCTTCTTCCTCTCTATCAGATCTTTGGTTTTGTTTGGATGTCTTCTCCCCTCCCCCTCATGTAGTCATATGTCCAGAGACCCCCATGAAGTCCTGTGTGTTTATAAAGCCCAAACACAACTCCAGGGGTGGGCCTGACTGGCTGAACTATCAATCTCCTTTCCTTTCCTAATGTTTGGCTCCGTGATGAACATGTGACTCAGCTTTATGTATCCAGAGGCAAAGTCTGCTGGGTGAGCATGGGAGAGAAGTTTTGAACATTCCTCGGAGAGAGCTGTAAGAAGATGCATTTCTCTGTTCCTCTCAGTGTTGTTGTGTCTGGATGCAATGCCCGGAACAGCTGCAGCCATTTTGCTATCGGCCTGAGGATAATGCTGAGATTGAGAAAGGCACTGGAGAGTCTGAAAGAACTTAGGTCTCTGATTATCATGATAAGCCACTGAATCAACTACCTACCTCTAGACTTCTTTCTTTATGAGATAATAAAGTTCCCTGTTGTTACACCATTGTGTTCCTTTTACTGCCAGCCAAATGGGCCATAACTGATAAAACTGTCCATGGGGATTTGGAGCCTTGGTTGATTCAGTTGCTGAAATAGCTTTTCTAGTGCCAGAAGGTAAAATAATGTGGGCTTTAACTATTCTATCAAAGATGAAAGCTGTACGGGACAGCTTAGTTGAGTATATGTCATTTTGAGAAAGAATCAAAGCTAGTCTGAGTGATCGGGGTGATCCAACAAACCTCAGTGTCACTTATTAAATGGAGCTAAAAGCACCTCTATTTCTCAGGAGTGCTTTCAGGATAAATTCAATTACATAGTTTTAAAGTACTTTGAGAAGAAAGATGTGTCATGGGTTCAAATAATGATAGCTTTTTCCCGACATGTCTTTGTATCCATATAGGAACAAAGGATGCTCACATTTCTTCTCCTGAGTCTGCAGGGTAATCATGCTTGCGTGCTTGTAATTTCAGGGGTAGCAAAGAAAAAAAATCCTTTAGAGTTGTACTCTCCAGATCCATTCCCACTGTACTTGGACCAAATATTCACACATATATAACACATTAAGCATATGGTATTTCAGTACTAGATTCCTGACACACCAGCTGAGCGCTCATTCAGTGACACTGCACAGAAATCCATAGAATATTTTTGAAGCAAATTTAACGAAGTTAAAATTTAGTTATTTTTAGAGGAGAAACATACCATGCTTGTGAAGAGAAGGATTCAAATCAAGACATGCTAAATTTTCATTGGAAGGAGAATAAATGAATATATTGGAATATTACATAGTAGTGAAAATTAACAAATAGGATCTATATACATTCCCATAAATAGATCACACATATGTAATAATAAACCAAGAAAGAATGTTACAGAAGAATACATACAATATGACTGCAATAATATAAAGTATAGAACCATATAAAATGATACTATTCTTTAGGGATACATACATTTATACAGTAAGTATTTGAAAAACTCATGGTGAAGATAATATTTAGGATAATTGTTACCTCTGAGAAGAGAATGTGATTGGAGGAAGAGGCATATGGTACTTTAAACTTTAAATTTTATTAGAAATATTTTATTTCTTAAGTTGAGTAGCAAGTACATGACTATTATTTTTATAGATTTTTGGTCTGAAATTTTATAATACATTAAAAACAAAACAAAATAAAAATCTCATTTTTCTCCCTGATGGGAATGCTTACAATTTTCATAACCATCTAGAAGATTCTAGGTTCCCTATCCATTGCAATGCTTTCTAACTCTATGGAATGGAAGCTCCTTAGTGCTTATGCTAGAGAGCTAGACAAACACGTGAGTCTAATCAGATTTGCTGGCTGGTGTATTGTAATTTATTATTTTTCATTCATGTCTAATGCAGCAGACATGTACATGTCTGGTGTACCTGGGAGTACTCTAGCAGGCCGGCTATACTATGCGGACATTCTTATTCAAGTCTAGCAAATCCTTATTTTACTATTTACAATGGCTGTTGAAGCCCTTTTCTATTCCTTGAGACTTGATCACATCACTTCCACGAGCCACGTCATTGTCCTTCATCTAAACAAGTGACCTTGCCTCTCATCTTGCTGAGCCACCAGGGCTTGCTACCCCATTCCTTTGGCACTCCTTTCATCCACTCCTGCCTTTGTGAAAGTGTCCTTTTATGTCACCAAGGCTAGTCACTCCTCCTTCCTCTGGGGCACTCATTCAGCAAACATTCCCCGAATGCCTGCTCAGTGTTAAGTACTGGAAACACCAAGATGAAAAAGGTACATATTTTGCTTTTGGAGAGTGGAGATATATATGTGTGTGTGTGTGTGTGTGTGTGTGTGTATCTATATTAAACCTAGCCTTGGCCTGACACACAGTAAATATTCAGAAAATGTAAGTGTTTTTCTTTTTCCTGGATCCCCTTCTTCCCCGTGCTTTGGTTCAGTTTGTTCCTTTCCTGCAGCTCCTTCCCCGTAGCCTAACGCGTACTCAGGCGCCCCTTTGCTCAGGGAAACATTTCCTCGGTCTTTTTCCTTCCTGAGGTCATATCTGAACCCTCCCTTACCCTTGATCTGTGCCAGCAGCTTCTCTTTGCCCGTTCACTCCACCCGTGCCTTTGTTCATGCCCTCATCGCATCCAGCCTGGCATCTCGGGGCTTCTTGCCTTTAGGCACTTTTTATTCAGTCCATCCTCTGCTTAGAGCACCACTGAGACCCTGCTATCTTCTGGTCAGAAGTCTTCAATGAATTGTCATCCGCTAACAATAAGATCTGCCGCCTTAGACTCGCTGGTAGGGTCTCCCACGCATCTTTCCAAGTGTGCCTCAGGCTTCCCTGCACTTAGGTACCACTCCATCCGCCCGGATGTAGGCCCTACCTTGCCACCCGCTGCATTTGTTAACTTCTAATTTGTTAACTTATTCGAACAAATCATCTGCCATCATTCCCAACTGTTAAAAATCTTGGTTCTTTGTTTGTTTTGGCGTTAATGTCTTGGCTAAAAGTCTTGAATAGTAGGAAATTCAGGCATCTTGACAGGACAATGGAGGTGATACTTTAAGCTGGGAAAAGCTGCTGTGGCCCCATTATCTGATGGTTTGCATAGGCCCGCATGCATAGAGCGAGCCCGCGATCGGAACGGGGGAGCTGATGGAGCTGGAGAAAGGGCTCAGAGTGATAGGTTAGAACTGGCCATTACATTGAACAAATTCTGGATTCTCACGGTTTTGCAATCAATGCTATTTGATGTGATTATATTGAAGCCGCGTTGACTTCTGAACTTAATTTAGAACCACACAGTCCCATGGAGTGATCCACATTGATCTCACCCATGCTGTTTTTATTGGGCTAAAATTTCTCAGCTAGATCTGATTCTGGAGTCCTTGGAAAGGTATATCCTTTGTATAAGCATTTACAAGTCATTTATTGAATATTTACTGCTACATTATGGAGGGTTTGATAGTAGAAGGTGTGATTAAGTGAAGAAACTAATTTTTCTTGTGTAGCTTATTGGTAACCAAATTCCTTCATTTTATAGCACATCTCAAATTTGGCAAATAAGGGAGTTAATAAGCTTAAACATTTTAAGGCTGACAATATTTTTAAAAGAATTTATAAAAACAATACATGTTTATCTTATGAATTTGGAAAATAAAGAGAATAATAAAAAATTGAAATTATCTCTAATTCCACTAATACTTTTATGCTAGAAAATTTCTTTGTGTGTGTATCTAAAAGCCAGAATGTTTAAAATGTCTTATGCTGCTTAAAATGTTTATTTAAAATATATCTGATATTTAAGGTATATATATCTTTTAGGTGTACAAGGCACATATCTTTATATATTTTACAAATATTTTAAAGTACATATATCTTTAAGAGGTATCTGTGTGTATATGTACATAAATCTCATACAATATGTTAAAACAGTTTTGCTTTTATTTATATTTTGTTGGGTTAGCCAGATTTAATCTATTAGACATTGTATTAAATTTAACAAACACGACATTTTTCCAGAAAAAAAAATGATTTGAAATATATATAGGTATATATATATTTTATGAAAAGGTATTAAACCTAAGAAAATGAATTTTTTTGCAGTGGGGTTTCTGTTAAGTTGATAGCACTTGTTTTTACTTAGACTACTTACCTGGTTTGACACTGAGTATTAGTCCTCTGGTTCTGCCTTGTGTTGTTTGATGTTGAACTGGAGAATAGCTTGCTTGGGGCCTTCCTAAATCCACATTGAAATCATTTCCTCATCTGGTGATTTTATGGCAGAAAAGTTCTGTGAGCTTAGATTACATTTGCTCCCTAGTGCAGTGTTACCATGCTACCTGGGGATCTCCTGTAAATGTACATTTATGAGCATAAGGTTGGTAAATTGATTGTGGAGAATTCCCTTTATACATATAGAGAAAATACTTTTCAATAATATATACCTCCTAAGTCTAACATCACCAAGAATATAAAAACCCAAATCCCTAGTCTGTGTAAAGGTGTAATTATCTGTGAAACTATTTTTTAAATAGTCAAAACACAAAGTTTGGTCCCCATCAGCTGTAGGCAATTAGCTGGGAATACAGGGTACATCTGGCCATCCTTTTAGAAACCAGTCTCTGTTATACAGAACAAATAAGGTTTCTGAGCCTGAAAACAACCCCCCTGCCAACCTTGGTGAAATAGCAGTAGCACTCACAGCAGCTCTGCTTTGATTAAAAATTAATGGTGATGTGGGCCCTGGGAATTAATTATGAGCTGTGAAGTAGATGTCTGATACATTTAAGAACAAATAAGCTCTTAAAATAGACTATTTTCATTAAATTTTGGATGTTACCTCCATATGAAAAAGGTTTAATTGATTTCAATAGCTATTTTTTTTTTCTGTTTTTATTAAAGAACTATGTTAACTGTATGTTTTGCTCTTCTACGATTAAAAAAATACTCAAATAGTATTTTTGTCCAAATAATTCTTTCGAAGAAAACTGATGATGCATTCTTAATTTTGCTGCCAGTTTGAGTACAAGAATGTTTATATCTCATTGATGGTTTAGAACAATGGCAAAGAAATCAGAAGATATTTGTTATTTGCTACTCTCTGTTCCTTGCTTAGCATTTGTTTCACTTAATTTTTTGAGCTACATGAAATAAGTTTTGCCCAAATATTCAGTCTGAAGAAACAGATGCTTGAGGCGATATAAAACAATTCTTTGCCTTGGAATCTTTCTCCCATTTTTCATGATTGGTATTGGTGCTTTCCAAGTGCTCTAGTGCTTAATGAGTCTGGAAGGATGAGGTGACAGTTGTAGAGGCACGTTAATTTTTACAAATGGCTCCCTTCAGGATGTGCCCTCAAGTCTGACTGCCTTGCATTACAATCCAACTCAATATAGGTAGTTACGTCCTGATATATCTGCATTTTTTCCCTCCCTCCCTCCCTCCCTGCCTCCCTCCCTCCCCCCTCAACTCCTTCCCTCCCTCCCCCCTCACTCCTTCCCTCCCCTCCCTCCCTCCCTCCTCTTCCCTTCCTCCCTCCCTCCCTCCCCCCTCACTTCCCTCCCTCCCTCCTTCCCTCCCTCCCCCCTCACTTCCTTCCCTCCCTCCCCCTTCCCCGTCCGTCCCTCCTTCCCTCCCTCCCTCCCTCCTTCCCTTCCTCCCTCCCTACCTCCTTCCCTCCTTCCCTCCCTCCCTCCCTCCCTCCCTCCCTCCTTCCCTCCCTCCCCCCTCACACGTTCCCTCCCTCCTTCCCTCCCTCCCCCCTCACTCCTTCCCTCCCGTCCCTCCCTCCCCCCTCACTCCCTCCCTCCCTCCTTCCCTCCCTCCCCCTTCCCTCCTTCCCTCCCTCCCTCCCTCCCTCCCTCCCTCCCTCCCTCCTTCCCTCCCTCCCTCCTCCTTCCCCCTCCCTCCCCTCCCTCCCCCTCCCTCCCCCCTCCCTCCCTCCCCCTGCCCTCCCTCCCCCCTCCCTTCTTCCCTCCCTCCCTCCCTCCCCCCCTCACTCCCTCCCTCCCTCCTTCCCTCCTCCCCCCTCACTCCTTCCCTCCCTCCCCCTTCCCTCCTTCCCTCCCTCCCTCCCTCCCTCCCTCCCTCCCTCCCTCCCTCCCTCCTTCCCTTCCTCCCTCCCTCCCTCCCCTCCCTCCCTCCCTCCCTCCCTCCTTCCCTCCCTCCCCCCTCACTTCCCTCCTTCCCTCCTTCCCTCCCTCCCTCCTCCCCCCTCCCTCACCCTCCCTCCCTCCCCCTCCCTCCCTCCCCCTCCCTCCCCCCTCCCTCCCTCCCCCCCTCCCTTCTTCCCTCCCTCCCTCCCTCCCCCCTCACTCCCTCCCTCCCTCCTTCCCTCCCTCCCCCTTCCCTCCTTCCCTCCCTCCCTCCCTCCCTCCCTCCCTCCCTCCCCCCCTCCCTCCCCTCCCTCCCTCCCCCTCCCTCCCCCGTCCCTTCTTCCCTCCCTCCCCCTCCCTCCTTCCTCCCTCCCCTCCCTCCTCACTCCCCCCTCACTCCTTCCCTCCCTCCCCCCTCCCTCCCTCCCTCCCCCCCCCCCGTCTCCCCTCCCTCCTTCCCTCCCTCCCTCCCCCCTCCCTCCTTCCCTCCCTCCCCTCCCTCACTCCCCCCTCACTCCTTCCCTCCCTCCCCCCTCCCTCCCTCCCTCCCCCCTCCCTCTCCCTCCCTCCTTCTCTCCCTCCCTCCCCCCTCCCTCCTTCCCTCCCTCCCCTCCCTCACTCCCCCCTCACTCCTTCCTCCCTCCCTCCCCCTCCCTCTCCCCTCACTCCTTCCCTCCCTCCCCCCTCACTCCTTCCCTCCCTCCCTCCCTCCCTCCTTCCCTTCCTCCTCCCTCCCTCCTCCTTCCCTCCCTCCCCCCTCACTCCCTCCCTCCCTCCTTCCCTCCCTCCCCCCTCACTCCTCCCTCCCTCCCCCTTCCCTCCTTCCCTCCTTCCCTCCCTCCCTCCCTCCTTCCCTTCCTCCCTCCCTACCTCCTTCCCTCCTTCCCTCCCTCCCTCCCTCCCTCCCTCCCTCCTTCCCTCCCTCCCCCCTCACTCCCTCCCTCCTTCCCTCCCTCCCCCCTCACATCCTTCCCTCCCTCCCTCCCTCCCCCCTCACTCCCGTCCCTCCCGTCCTTCCCTCCCTTCCCCTTCCCTCCTTCCCTCCCTCCCTCCCTCCCTCCCTCCCTCCCTCCTTCCCTCCCTCCCTCCTCCTTCCCCCTCCCTCCCCTCCCTCCCCCTCCTCCCCCCTCCCTCCCTCCCCTCCCTCCCTCCCCCCCTCCCTTCTTCCCTCCCTCCCTCCCTCCCCCCTCACTCCCTCCCTCCCTCCTTCCCCTCCCTCCCCCCTCACTCCTTCCCTCCCTCCCCCTTCCCTCCTTCCCTCCCTCCCTCCCTCCCTCCCTCCTTCCTTCCCTCCCTCCCTCCCTCCTTCCCCCCTCCCTCCCCTCCCTCCCTCCCCCTCCCTCCCTCCCCCTCCCTTCTTCCCTCCCTCCCCCTCCCTCCTTCCCTCCCTCCCCTCCCTCACTCCCCCCTCACTCCTTCCCTCCCTCCCCCCTCCCTCCCTCCCTCCCCCCCCCTCCCCTCCCTCCTTCCCTCCCTCCCTCCCCCCTCACTCCCTCCTTCCCTCCTTCCCTCCCTCCCTCCTTCCCCTCCCTCCCCTCCCTCCCTCCCCCTCCCTCCCTCCCCCTCCTCCCCCCTCCCTCCCTCCCCCCTCCCTTCTCCCTCCCTCCCTCCCTCCCCCCTCACTCCCTCCCTCCCTCCTTCCCTCCCTCCCCCTTCCCTCCTTCCCTCCCTCCCTCCCTCCCTCCCTCCCTCCCTCCCCCCTCCCTCCCCTCCCTCCCTCCCCCTCCCTCCCCCTCCCTTCTTCCCTCCCTCCCCCTCCCTCCTTCCCTCCCTCCCCTCCCTCACTCCCCCCTCACTCCTTCCCTCCCTCCCCCCTCCCTCCCTCCCTCCCCCCCCCTCCCCTCCCTCCTTCCCTCCCTCCCTCCCCCCTCCCTCCTTTCTTCCTTCCCTCCCCTCCCTCACTCCCCCCTCACTCCTTCCCTCCCTCCCCCCTCCCTCCCTCCCTCCCCCCTCCCTCTCCCCTCCCTCCTTCTCTCCCTCCCTCCCCCCTCCCTCCTTCCCTCCCTCCCCTCCCTCACTCCCCCCTCACTCCTTCCCTCCCTCCCTCCCCCCTCCCTCTCCCCTCCCTCCCTCCCTCCCTCCCCCTCACTCCTTCCCTCCCCCTTCCCTCCTTCCCTCCCCCCTCCCTCCCTCCCTCCCTCCCCCCTCACTCCTTCCCTCCCCCTTCCCTCCTTCCCTCCCCCCTCCCTCCCTCCCCCCTCACTCCTTCCCTCCCCCTTCCCTCCCTCCCTCCCTCCCTCCCCCCTCCCTCCTTCCTTCCCTCCCTCCCTCCCTCCCTCCCCCCTCACTCCTTCCCTCCCCCTTCCCTCCTTCCCTCCCCCTTCCCTCCCTCCCTCCCTCCCCCCTCCCTCCTTCTCTTCCTCCCTCCCTCCTTCCCTCCACCTTTCCTTCCCCATTCCTTCTTCCTTCCCTCTTTCTGTTCTCCTTTCTTCTCCTTCACTCGTCCATTCAACTCTTTCTTCATTCATCACTGCTGACCACCTTCTAGATGCTCACTACACTTGATTCTCTGTGGGAGGTGATCTGGTAAAGCGCTGACTGAGCCACAGTTTCTTTGTCCTAACAGCCCTTATGGGTCAGGGCTATTGTTGTCTCCATTTAAGAAACTGAGGCTTGGAGACAGCAAGTCCTTGCCTAGGGTCACTGAGCCGGTGAGGGCAGGTCGGGGTCTTTGTCCTGCCTTTGCCTTCCCTGGAGGAAGCCCCTTCCCTGCGGCAGGGATCGCTGTGGACTCAGCTCTGTGAGCTCAGCCCCACACTGCTCTGTGCTCACGCAGAGATGGGGCAACTGGGGGAAGAGGGAGTACTGACTGATTTAAATAGAATCGAAATGTCAGGTGAGCTCACAGATGATAAAATCTTAGGGAAATCTGTGTAAGAATAAGTACCATATATTGAGTGCTCCTAGGTCCAGGAAATTTTTACACTGTTGTCTCCAGCTTTTACAATAATCCTACAGAGGTTGCCCCATTTCCAGATGGAAAACTGTCCCTTAATTTAGGAAGATTATCTTGCTGAAGATCACAGTCTAGCAAGAGGTTGGGGATTTGAATCCAGGTCTGTTTCTTTTAGGTCTTTTCCACTCCATGACATGATTTTTGGAGAATAAAGTCGGAGAGAACTTGGTGTCGCAGAGAGACATCAGCTGGGTCCTCTCATACA
Organism: Miniopterus natalensis; assembly: GCF_054644295.1. Classification (NCBI taxonomy): domain Eukaryota; kingdom Metazoa; phylum Chordata; class Mammalia; order Chiroptera; family Miniopteridae; genus Miniopterus; species Miniopterus natalensis. The sequence goes on from NC_142089.1 coordinate 46,848,476, forward strand.
TACTCTCTTACCGAGCTCTCAGCATGGGCCGAGCGCCCGAGCTACAGTGAACAGGACTAGATAGGCAGATGCTTCCCTCATCAAAACTGACTCTAGTCCTTTAATACTGAAGCCAAAGCATTTTTAGCCCACCATCTATGGGAACATTTCTTATATACTTATCTATTTTGATTTAAAATGGTGCCTAATAAGGACATGTTTCTGAAAATATTAATTAAAAGACCGGTTTTCTGTTTTCATCAAGGACAAGTGTGTTTTTGAAGAGAAGAAAGATTAAAAGTTCAGTGTTTATGTAACACTGGGCCACACTAACCATCGCATTAACCATGGAAAGAAAGTCAGCTTTGATGTGGAATTTGGTGTTTTAAGTGTTTAGAGCCCTCTAGTTAAAAGGTCTCTTTAAAGTTATTATGGTTTCATTTCATTCACAAAGGTAAAACAATAGAGGAAGTGGCCTAAAGAAATAATAAAGACAAGAGCCAAATGCTCACTGCATGCTGGGCACTGTGCCATGTGCTTACATTTATACTTTAATGTAATCCTCATAACTGCTCTAGAAGGGCATAACCTCAGAGTTCTCATCTTACAGAGGAGAAAACTGAGACACAGAGATGGCAAGTAATAGGCCCAAGGTCACACAGAAGAATGGGGGAGTTGAACCTAGAGAGCTGATGATCCACATTGATTAAATGCACGTAACAATTGCTCATCTGTCCCTTAATTTTGCTCATGTAAACACAGCAAAGCACTCATTTTGCTTAATTCAACAGATAGTATTGCTCCAAGCCCTCTAAAGTGTCATAATTATTCACGGTCATTAAACATTTATTTAGCACCAACCACATGCCAGACCACATACTAGGTGGCCAACATACACAGTGTTTGCCAGAAGATAAGATAATGTTTATTTTCCAAGGTTTTTTTGTTTGGAAACATCTTCTCAACATTTCATCTCCTCGTAATCTTTCTGCAGAAAACAACAAGCTCTCTGCAGAATACCAATGAGTTATTCCTTTCTATTCTTTTGTGTAAGGCATAATTCAAATTATGGAAAGGGTAAGTTTCATGAACCTAAGTTTAGGTAACATAAACATGTGGGATTCATTCAGGTTCTGGTTTTTACAGTTTTCTAAAATCCATGAGTCTTCTAGTGTCTCTTGCATTAAAACATTATTGTTATTATTTGCAAGATGATCAGGGATGAGGTAAGAACTGAGGTCACAGGCAGCAAAGATCCATGCAAATGCAATGCAAGACCTTGGCTGTTACGGTTATGGGCAATCAGATAGTGGTTATCTAAGGACCATTGCAGCATCCCATCTACAGCAGGGAGCTGGGTCTACTCTGAGCCGCCTGCTTTCAGGCTGCTCCTCACTGCTTTGATGTGCTGGTTCTTCATGTCATTCCCCAGCTCTGATCTCCAATGTTTGATTGTGAGCCAGGGCCCTGGCACCCTGCTGCCTCTCACTTCCAGCCCAGGGCCAGCCCCAAGCGGAATGTTAAAAAGCCAGCCTTGCTTCTCCGCAGATGGAATGTTTAACGTGAGAAATAATCCAGCTGAGTCTTTGCTCCACAGTTTGAATAAGAATGAACTGCCCTGTGGTTTAGCAGGGATTCCGGTCGGGAATGCAGGATACTGTCAAAAGAAGAGGCAGTTAATGGTGGAAGTGTGTGAACTCTCAGTTTTGGGTTGACCCAGTGTGGTCTGGTAGTGTAAAGTGTTGATTCTAGAGTTAGGCACAAGTTCAAGTCCTGATGTTGCTATTTACAAGCTACCTCTCTGAGTCTCAGTTTCCTCTTCTGTAAACTCTAAAGTTGATGAAAGAAGTAAAAAAGAAAATGCATGCACAGTGTTAGGTATATTGCCTGATATAATCTGAGTGCTCAGTTAATGTTATTTATTACTGTTGTTGTTTTGGTCTTTACTTCATAAAAAACAAATAAGCATCCCACTTCTGTTTTTAAATCTTCCCCAGAAGCATGGTCACCAGTGTCCTACAAAACTGCTAATAGTGTTAACACCTTCACATCAACTCCATTTCGAAGGAGCTAGGTGATCATGCTTTGCTCTATGAGCATGTAAAAGTGTAAGAGGCCCTTCAACTAACGGATGACTTTCTCAGCGAAGCCTCCACTGACCATCTTATTGTAAATTTCAGCACCTCCTCTCCCCCGTCTTCTATATCCTTACTTATTTCTGACTGCTTGATGTATCCATTTCTAAGAGAAGTAATTTTTAAAAAAAGTATACTATGATGTTGAGTTTTTAACTAGCTCCTTGTAATGTTTTCAGTTTTTACTTTAAATGCTTTGTAAATATATTGCTAGAAGCATGAAAATTCATACTTATTTTACTCTCTCGGTATAATTTGCTCTTTTATCATTATGCACAGTCCCTCTTTAACCCTAATAGTATATTCTGACTTAAATTTTCTTTTGTCAAAAATTAATGTTGAAGCATCAGTTTTCTTTTCTGTAGAAAGGAATAAAAAGGAATGAGCTAGTGATACATGGGGCATGGATGAATCTCAGAAACATTAAGCTGAGTGAAAAAAGCCAGACACAAAGATCACATGCGATATAATTCCATTAACAGAACTCCAGGGAAAAAATAAATTTAATATATAGTGATTGAAAGTAGATCAGTGGTTGCTAGGGGACAAGACCCGGGTGGAGAAATTGATTGAGAAGGGGCACAAGGAAACCTTTCCTGGTGAGGAAAATGTTCTGTACCTTGATGGTAGCAGTAGTTACAAGGTTGCATTTATTTATTTACTTATTTATTTAATCTCGCCAGAAGATATGATTCATTGATTTTAGAGAGAGAGGGAAAATGTGAGAGAGAAACATCAATTGGTTGCCTCCCATATACACCCCTTCCTGGGATTGAACTCACAACCTAGGTATGTACCCTGAACCTGCAACCTTTTGATGTATGGGACTACACTCCAACCAACTGAGCCATACCAGCCAAAGCAAGGTTGTATTTATCTTTAAAACTCATTAAACTATATACTCTTAAAATGGATGTGTTAATGGTGGTGTGTTAGACCCCAGTCCTTCAGTTTGGCTAAGAAGGAATTCAGAGCCAAGAAATCTAATGCACAAAGTTTATTTAGAAATTTACAGAGGCAAAAGAAGGGCCCTTGGAGCTTTGGAGAAAGAAAACAAAGGTATGTGCCTGAGAAAAAAAGGTTGAAGTTAAAACACAACTGAGGCCTAGATGTTACCTCTAGTTTGACCAAAACTCTGTCTCTGTGGTCAATAGACCGAGGCTTTGTTCCCAACATTGTTTGATGCAGGCTTAATGCTTAAGAGAGTGGCCATGCAAGGGCTTGTATAGGAGTTGTATGAGGTTATTCTCTAGCCCCCTTGTTCCTCCCCTAAGGGGGGTCTAAACTTCATGACTAACAACATGCTAGGGGAGAAAATGTCACCCTGGAGGCGAGGTTACTAGTTGCTAGGCACCCAGGCCTTCCCACCCTCCTAACATTCCACACCTGACTTATTGCTCCTGCTCTGCTCATGCCTAACTGCCTGCTCTATCAGACACACTTTATTATACAGAAAATATCTTGCAATAAAGGTGAGTCACAAAAAAATCTGATCTGATGGCTTCTGTCCTTTACCACATGAGCTTCTTTGCCTTCATTGTGATCACAGCTTCATACTACACAGATTTCCAGGTTGATAGTCATTTTCCTTTACACTTTAAATATATTACTCTCTTATCTACCTATGTTGCTGAGGGGAACTCTTCATTCTAATTGCTAATGTGTCTTGTTTTCCTCCTGCAGTAGTTTTGAAGGTTTACTTTTTGTTTGAGATGGTATCCATTTCACTAAGATGTGTATAGTTGTGAATTTTTTATTTATCCTGCTTGAGATTTGGTGTGATCCACAAATCTAATCATTTCTTTCTTCAGTTCTGGAAAGTTCTCATCCATTATCTCCTTGGATATTGGTTCTTCTTCATCTTCTTTATTCTTTCCTCCTAGAATTCCTATTAGATATGTGTTAGAGTTTCATATTTTAACTTTCTAGTTTTTTAATACTCCTTTCATATTTCATATTTTTAATATTTATATCTCTTTGTGCTATGGTTGTACTGGGACAATTTCTTAGGTCTATGTTTGATTTCATTAGTTCTGTTTCCACCTGTTAAGGATTTTTATTTCAATGAATATAAGTTTTACTCCTAAAATTTCAATTTAATACTTTTCAAACATGACTGTTTCTTATATTGTTCAGTTCTTGCTTTATGTCTCGTGTTTCTTACCTTTCACTCTTCATACCTATTAAATGTGATGATTTCTAAGTCTCTTTCATTTTCTTCCATTATTTCTGGTCACAGTGAACAGTTTCCACTCTCTGCTATGCCTACATCCTGTTTTCCTTTGTGGGTTATAATTTTTGATCACAAGTTCATTTTCAGCAGAGTTTGTTTTCCATGTGAGTCCCTTAAGGCTTGGGTTATGAAAGTGGTTTTGAGTTTGTCCTTGGAGGTTTCACTGGTTCTGGTTTAAATTTTTATGTTAAACTTCTGTGGTAGATTTTTTTCCCCCAAAGAATGCTAAAATAATATCTCCTTTCCTGCAAATTCTTTTGCAACGTGACCTTATCAATCTCCCATCAAGAGGTGGAGTTTATTTTTCCCCCTGATTCTGGGCACCCCTTTTCCTGAGCTTTGACTAATAGAATGTGCCAGAAGTGACATCGTGTAACTTCTAAGACTGCACCTTAAGAGATTTCCAGCTTTTATCTTCACCAGTTGGAATGCTTCTTCATGGAGGCCAGTCATTTCGTTACAAGCCTGACTACCTTAAGACCAGCTTGCTATGAAGAAGCCCACATTATCTACATGTAGAAGCAGAGACTGAGTGGTGGAACATCAAGGCAATCAAGCACGTGAATGAACATTTCTTAGGCCTTTAGTCTCACTCAGCCCTGCTGAGTCACCAGCTGAATGCTGTTGGAATGGATGACACCAGCCTCCAGTGGAGAAAAGAACCATCCAGCCAAGCTAAGTCCCTAACAGATCACTGGAAAATAATTTGAACCCACCACAACCTTGGGATTCTGATTCTTATACTTGACTCTTTCCCACTAATGGTATGGGTAGATGGCAAGCTGTTTTATCACTGCTTTAGTCTGGTGGGTACAGTTTTTCAAATCCATCTTCCACTGGGATTCTTCCATGTCAGATCAGTTTATTGCAAACACTGGAAATGTATCCTCACTCATTAGGACCCAGCTTCATTCTCAGTCCCTCTGGCACAACTTCGTGTGTTCATTGTAAAGAAGAAGGAATAATTATTTCCTCTCTCCTGCCACCCCTCTACTCACAAACCATATAATGGTTTCCAGTATTTTCACAGAATGAGATTATATCTTTTTGCTCAATATTTTTACCTAAGGAAAAGCCCACCTTTTCTCTCTCATTGTTCCTCTTCACATGTCTGTGCCTCAGTGAAATTGAACTACCTCTTATTCCTGTATATACCCCACCCCACATCCTGTCTGCAGAATTTTGCTCATATTGCTCTTTTCACATGAAATACCCAACCCTCTGGTGCCCATATGTAGATATAACAATCTTTCAGGCCCTCACTAGAATGCTTACTCTTCTATAAAGCTTTTTATTTTTTTATTTTTTTAAAAATATATCTTTATTGATTTCAGAGAGAGGAAAGGAGAGGGAGAGAGAGAGATAGAAACATCAATGATGAGAGAGTCATTGATTGAGCCCGCAACCCAGGCATGTGCCCTGACCGGGTATCGAACCCCGACCGCCTGGATCCTAGGTCGACGCTCAACCTCTGAGCCACGGCCGGCCGGGCTATAAAGCTTTTTTTTTGATATCCCAAGCTGCAATCCCTTGAAGACCAATAATATTTTTAAGCTGTAATTGTCCTTTGACTTTTACCTTCTCAGGATGTTTTTTATTTTTTATTTATTTATTGATTTATTGGTTGATTTTTGTACATGCTCTGACCAGGGACTGAACCCACAACCTTGGCGTATTGGGATGATACTTTAACCAACTGAGGTACCTGGCCAGGACGTCTTCTCAGGACTTTAAAGCATAGTGGTTTAGAGCAGAAGTAGGCAAATCATAGCTTACCAGACAAATCCAGCTCAGTGCTTGTTTTTGCAAATAAAGTTTTAGTGGAAAACAGTCACACTCATTCATTAATATGTTGCCTATGGTTACTTTTGCTCTACAGTGGTATAGTTGATTAGCTGTGACAGCTACCATATGGCCCACAAAACCTAAAATATTTATTACCTGACCTTTTACAAAAAACTTTTGCTGATCTCTGGTTTAGAGCATGAGAGTTGGACTTTGCGTCACCCCTTAACATCTACCAGCTGTTTGATCCACAGGCTTGCTGTGAAGGTCAAATGATAGAATAAGAATGAACTCTTTTGGAACTTTTAAAGCATGAATATAGAATATTATTATTGCTGCTACTTTTGACCTAACTTAGAATATGTATGATTTATCTCTACCTAGATAAACAATTCTTATAAAAAATGGAAAGAAACTAGAAACAGGCTGGTGTTGTGTTAGATATTATTGCATTCTTTTAATCAAGGTGTATAGATATGTGTGCATACATGAAGTGCTGTAGATGAGCTTTACTAAAATAATTAGATTAAGCTTAGAAAAATTTCCCTTTGCAAGCTCTAGTGTGGAACAGATGACTGCAGAATAGACACAGGTTAGTGTATAATAGCATATTGTTGGTTGTTTGTGTACAATGTCTACCTTAAGATGATATTTAGAAAGTGAGGAGGCTGAAGCTGCCATTTCTAGTCATGAAATGATCTCTCAGCTTTTGTGTTTTTACAGAGCTAGGTTTTAGAAAATTGAATGTCAAAGATGGTTTATCAGTATGGGTAAAGTAAGTAAAAGGCTACTGTTAAACACACACACACACACACACACACACACACACACACACACACACACACACACACACGGTTGACTACACACAGCTCAGAGGTGGTGGTAAAGGAAACCCCTTTTTCTAACCAAATATCCCAGCCAGTGGTATTTTAAAAGAAGTAAATGTCCCATCAGGAAATTTTGCTTTCTATCCCTTCTGGGACCTTATTAAATTTTCTTCTAGGAAGGAGAGCCCAGTAAGCTACAAATTGTTTCCTCCGCTGTTTACGCAGTGAAAACAGCGGGTGGGAGGGGGTGTTTAGGAGCCTGGCATTCTGCAGGGCATCAGGGCCTCTTTAATTACAGAGACTGTCAGGGAAGATGGACAATGTTCCCTTTGTCAGAACAACACAGTGTCTTTCAAAATCATATTTGTTTTTAAACTCAGGGTATTTGCACACAACCTCAATGAGAAACACAGTTTAGATGGCTCATGAAGATTAGAATAGGAGATGTTTGCTTTAAAAAATATAACAAATAGTGTACAGGTTTTTAAAACTAGGAGTTGCAATGAGAGTGCTGTAAAAAGTTCACTCTAACTTTGAAATTTGCTGGTAAACGAGTTATACCGGCTTGAGGGGAGCTGTAATACACATGGATTCTTTGGATATGAAAATGGAATTGAAACTATTCTCTTCTGGCAGTAGAAGTAAATTTTATGACAATGGATTCTTAGTTGCTTTTTATCTTTCTTAGGCATCTTCAATTCTAAGTACATTCATGCAACAGTAAAACGATACAGATTGTGATAATTTTTCTAGGGATTTCATTGACTCGGGCAAGAATATTAAGAGAGCTTTTGTTTCCAAGTATCTTAGTGAAATTTTACTGTCCAGGGCAAATGGTCTGGTATGGCTACTCAATAGTATATTGATGCCTTAATGAAGCTAAGAGAAGTTACCTCGGGGTCACAACCAGTTGTTGAGATTCTGGCCAGGTCTCTGTGCATATAAAATACCTTTTGTTTTGTTTATTTTCCCCATATGGTTTTATTATATGCATTACTGGATTACCCAGTAGGAAAACGTACATATTCTAAAAGCATCAACAAAATAGGGGCACCAAAAAAAGAAGTGATTTGGAGTGGGCAAAAAGTTAATTTTGAGTGTGTTTGTGTGTGTGCTCTCTACATATAGCATTTTCAAGGTAATTTCCATGAGAAATACAAATAAGAGCTTTGTTGGACTTTATTACAGTTAATTTGTGTTAGGAGGGTTTCTATGCTGAAGTATATATTGAGGAAGGGGATTTCATGATATTTTCAGTCAGGACTTAATTACATGCCTTTCATCATAGTAGGCCTTTCAGAGGAAATTAAAGAAAGAGAAGACATAGCCTCTTCCCACAAGGAGCCAGTGACTTACATAAGCGTGCGACATATACCCAGGAAACAATTAGAGACCTAACCAGTATACAACGTAGTTATAATTGTATGTTTGATATTTTATTGGTTTGATTATTTTGTTAACTCTCATGATGACAAATTCCTTTATTAAGTTGTTAAATACCCATTTGTTTGAAATATGGGTGATTCGCAGTCACTAAGTGTCACAAGAGAGAACCCACCACACCGCAGGCATCTCTCTGTATTTGAAGTTTGCCCAGCTGTGGCCCAATAGACTAACGACTATGGGAATAAGTTACATGAAAACCCAATTAACTGGAACCTTCAAATAATTGGATTTTCCCCTGGCACTTTTGTTTGATGGAAAATAAGCAATGCTAAGATGGTAATCAATAAGAGGAATTTTTTTAATTGAGTAGGAACTGAGCATGGTTTTGATCAGTATATATTAAATATATATCAGTATACATTAAGTCCAATTTCCTAGTCTACTTCCATCTATAGTTCTACTTAGGGAAAACTATTACAGCTCAGAATGACATGGGAAAATATCAGCCTTCAAAGAAATACTAAATTTTTTGCAACATTGCTCCTGTAAAGTGGACAAGCACATTCAGGAATATTTTCTAACCATACAAATAGAGGTAAATGACTTTTCTATATAATCCTTCATTCATTTTACTGAAACCACAGTCTTACTTATCCAGCTCTATCTCCCACTTTGAGATAATTAAGTTTTGCTGTGTCTGGAGGTGGGCTCTGTGGCCTGACATCCTTCTCAGGGTCTCTGAGAACGGCAACATCTCCAATGAGATCCATCAACTAAGCTCAACACAAAGAAGAATAAATATCCCATCTATCAAATGCGTTAGTTAGTACAGACCATGGGGGTTTGGAAGAGGAACTGAGTGCTGCAAGCGCTGTAATGCCGGGAACTGTGCTTGCCTTGTTCAGAGCTCCATGTCTAACTCGAATGAATTTGTGGAATAAATATTTCCTATTAGGACGGTAAGCATGTCAATGATAGCTTTTGAATTAGGCATTTAATGGGTTGAATTTTGACTGCTGAAGGGAAAACCCATCCAGGTAAAGGAAGCCATGGAAAAAATGCAGAAGTCAAAGAAAAGTGGCGGGTGAGGGGGGGATAAAGTACTGCGTGGAGTTGGATAAAGTCACTTAGTAGGGTATCCTTATGTCTCATCTCATGCTTAGACTTGGCCATGGCTTTAGAGAGATATCATTTTGTGTTTGTATTTTTATTCTTCCACGTATTATTCTCCCCCCCAACACACGCACACACACACAATCACACACACACTTCGGGTGCGGGGGAAGAGCGCTGCTCCCTGCTAGGGCCGCTCCAGATCTGGCCCTTTCACAGCCTTCCCAACAAAACCGGTCAGGGGCCACGTTCACTGTGAGGTCAGAGCTGAAAGGGACTCTGCAGGCTCTAGAAGTACAGCGTTTGACAGCATGTCTTCTCTTTTACTGAAGATGAACCCGGGGCTAAATCTCATTATTTCCCCATTCCAGACCCATAAAGAAGCCGCCCGAGGTGCCCCTGGAGCACAGCAGCACGCTCATCGCTGTGGCTCGGCGGGTACCTGCGGTCGCTGGCACCGTGTGCCCTGCGGAAATGCCATCCCGAATGCATCGCTGTGCTCAGTGCCCTCCGTGCCAGCGCTGGTTTGCCTCCTGACTAGGTGTCCCTTCTGGAGATTACCCTTCAGCTGACCCCGCAGCACACCACGCATGACGTGTTGAGTGATGTCATTCCCAGTCCCCAGCGTCAGGCAAGAGAAGAGGAGGAAGTTTACCATTGAAAGGAAATGAAAAGTGTTTATTTTATGTCTCATCAGGGGCTCAACGCCAGGCGCACATTTCAGGACCCAGTGCAGCCAGCACGCAGACAGCCGGACGCCCGAGGGAGCGCGGGGAATCCAAGGCCTGCGGGCCAGAGAGACGGCAGATCAGAGCGACCTGTAATGAAGGGCCTTTAATTTGTTGCAAGTGGAATGACAGGTTTCACATAAAGGAGGATTTTAGAGAGGCTAGAAGTCCTGGAGCTGAGGGTTCCTAATGAATGTTGTAAAATTTTCTTTTCGACCGTGGTGGGTTCTCTCCTTTCTGAGATGCAGTAACAGCACATCTTGCCTGGAAACAGGGCGAATACAGATGGCCACTTAAGACATCGCTGATGATCGTGCAGTAGCCAGGTCTGTGTGACTGCTTCCTATCATTAAAAAACAGAGAGCAATCCCACAAACAAAAGGCCCTCCTGTATATGCTTTCTCTAATTCCTTCCTGGGTTTGGCAAAGGAATATTCGTGGTTGTTAAAAATAAGAAGGAAAACAAAAGAAGTGTAATTTAGAAGGAAAAAAAAAAAAATCTGTTAGGTTATATGAGCATCTTGAATGCTTAACAGAGCACCAGCTACTCATCAGCAATTCCACCGCCACTTTCTACGTCGTTAAAACTTGAGTAATATTTTATGTACCCTGGTCAAGAGAAAGATAGGAGTGTGTGTGTGTGTGTGTGTGTGTGTGTGTAGCATAAGAAAAGAGAAAGGAAATAAAAGATATTTTTTAAGTCAATGGGTAAATGTTTCACTTGAAAGCATAGAGTGTCTTGATGGAATATGATGTCTGAGGCTGGAGGAGAAATAACAATTATTTTGAAACCCTGTCTACTTTAGAATTATTTATTATCGTTATTATTTTTGCAAACTCTGCTGACTAAAAAATTACTTGAGGCAGCTCACATTCCTTCAACAAACACTACTGACTGCCTTATGCTTTTCCAGTTGCCTAAATTTGTTGAAAATAGGTACAGAGTGCCACATCAGTCAAATTCATAATGGCATGAATGGTGAATGTTATTACTAGTAGGGGGCAATTCTCAATTGATCTCTTAAGTTTCTGTGTATCTTACAAGTGGAGGTAGAGAATGCATTTGTTCTGGATTATCTTTTCCAGGGTGTTTGTATTGTTACCAGTCTGGGAAGAGAGAGATAGCATTTCCCTCAGGAACAAAAGTCCAACATGCTCATTGCACGTTATAAAAATCTGAGTTCCCTAAGCTTGGGGTTCTTCTACTAAATGCAACCCGCAGTGGGTGCAGGTGTATAGTTTTCTTTAAGTTATGTTGCGGGAATCGGGGCTTGGGGAATGGATGCAAATGCTGGTACTCTGCTTGTGAGCAATTGCTATGAGTAATAAGTAGTCCCATGACTGTAAATAGTAAATAGTCCTGTATCTCTGGCCCCAGGGTCTTGGGCTTTAGCCAACAGCCATAGAAATATGCAGATATTTCTTAGTTTGCACGTAAGTTGAATTTCAGGCTCTTAACAAATCTTGCCAATTGCCTTGAGTATTTGCATTTTATTCAGACAAATGCTTGAGCCAAACTGGTACTTTCTCAAGGTATAATATCTCACTTGGCCTTGAATTTTCTTATTCAGTTTAAACTGAAAAACTTTCCCGGAGGAAAAAGGGTAAAGAGTGTCGTGAAAGAAGCAAGAGGTAAAGTAGGGTGATAGGAGTGCCAAAAATAGAGGAAAAAGAAAAATAGGTTCAAGAAACAACCAGGACATAGGTACTAACATTTTTATAAGTTTAGACAAATGCAGATTTAAAAAAAAAATTGGGGGGTTCACTCAGTGACTGTGCTAATAATCATACTTTTGTTGAAAATACTAGGAGGCTAGTTTATTGAGACAAAGTTGGTTTACTATTTTTCACTTATTTTTAAATGACAAATTTTAAATGCAATTTTAAAATGAAGAAAATTACAAAATGTAGGCTGTTGAAACATGAAAGAAATAACATCTTTCTAGTGTTCAAATTATGCAGAGTTTATCCTAAGTACTGCTGAATTCACCACTTGAAAGGGAAGGCTAATCTTATTTGGAATATGCCATTACTTAGTGTGTATTCTTACTATTTCTTAATTATAAACATGCCAGTAAAAATTGCAAGCTCAGTTATTTAAATATTTGATGCCTTTGAAAATCCAGATCTCTTCATCTATTAGACAAAATAGATTTATTTATAAGGTTCCTTTCATTTCATTTTAATGAAAATAAAGATAAAATAAAGTGGAATGAACTGAAAAAAAAAAAACCAGAGCATGAGTCATTTTAATGAGAATAAATATCAAATAAACAGAATACACCATGACTGATTAAAAAATACTGTACATAGTGATTTAAAAAAAAAAAAATCATGATGGAAATAAGGCAGCTTCCACTTAGAATAAAAGCATCACTGATTTCTCAATCAACTGAGAACACCCACAGGCATAATTACAGGCCACTCTTGCCATTAAACATGGACAGTGAAATCCATCTAAATCAAGTAATCACTTTGTTGATTAAAACATAAAGAAGCCTAAGGTGATCTGATGCATGCCTTATAGAGAAATGTAAAGTGATCTTAGAATATCATTATGTGGTAGAGGGATTAACAATACATCCAAAATTCTCTTTCAAAATCTTTGAGTGGTGTCCAAAATGGTGGAACCATCTGATTTTCAATTTTATAAATGTGTGGTTCCTAACATCTTCTCACCTGCTATTCTTAGTTATCTCTTCAGAATTGCTGTATTTCCTTGCTGGGGACATAGAGAGGTGAGGGTGAAAATAAATTTAAAAAAGCCAAGAAGTTTGCGATCTATTCAAGAAGTAAGGCCAAAAAGAAAAGACAAAAAAAGATTTAGGTAATAGGACAAGTTAATGCTAGAAGAAATGCCACCAGACAGGATGTGATTGATTGCCAAAGAATTTTGCCAATAGTAATTGCTAAAATTCAAATAGGGGAAACTATATAGACTAGGGTGGTCTGACAAAGCATCAAGGGCTAAATGGAATTTGGTCTGGGCTTGAAGGATGGTGGGACCCAGCTGAATGAGGAGTGCAAAGATTGAGACAGATTGGCAAACTCCTGTTGGGCCAAGTCTGGCCTGCAGACCGTTTTTGTAACCCTGCAGAACCAAGAATGGATTGTGCATTTTTAGAAGGTTGGAAAAAAAACGATAGAATAAGAATCATATTTCATAACACTGAAAATTATATGGAATTTAAACTTCAGTGCTCATAAATAAGGTTTTGTTGGAATACAGCCACACTCCATGGCTGTTTCTGTGCTACAATGGCAGAGCTGAGTAGTTGTGACAGAGACCAAATGGCCCACAAAGCCTGAAATATTTATTATCTAGACTTTTACTGACACGTTTGCCAACTCCTGGTGTAAGAGAATAATGGGTAATAATGGCGGAACGGAATGTTGGCCGGCCTATAACTATACCAAGCTCTGGAGATAAAGAGCGATTGAATGTAGGAGGAAACCAATTCACAACTGTCTCTGATTACTAAACACATTACCTGTGCTCCCAAATATTTGTTAAATCAACAAATCAGGAAAGTGTTTCAGATTCCTAAGCCTACTGTTTTATCATATGTATAGATGCATGTATGTATGTATTTTCTCTTGAAAATAATGACTTTTCTGTACGAGACATGCTTCTTAACTCTCTCCAATTGTCCATCCATCCTAACCTCGCACAGGTTTGCTGTGAGCAGCTTGCACCGATTTTCACATTGTTGGATGCAAAACAATGTCTTATATTTTGGGGCTTCTCTAAGAGTGTGTTGAGATGATTCCTTGGATCTTTCCTTTTTGGACTGCATGATGTTGTTCTTCTTCTACCTTTCCTAGAGCAGCTCAGACATAGATACAGAGTGAGGGTTTGTATTGACTCAAAGAACTGGCAAAAAGTCCTAGCTCTCTCCAGAGGTTTTGTGAGGGCCAGGTCACTAGAGAAAAAATGGTTCAGGCAAAACAAACTTCAGAAGGAGGACAGCTGTTAGACACCCCCTTCCCCACTGTGGGTGTTCCCATCAGATCCACCATGGATGCTTTTCAAATTTCCACTCTAATGTTTTAAGGCAGCATGTCACCAGCCTCAGAGACAAAATCTAAGACGAATGTAGGAAAACACACATGGGAGAAACCTCACAATAAGAAGAAAATAAACTCTGGGAAATGTGGTTAAGAAATATCAGACTCAATTAATAATGGAGCTTTCAAAAACCTTGGAGAAATCCAATACAAACCAAATTCAAACTACATGCCAGCGCTTCCAGCCATATTTACTTTCAATTGATTATGTTTTTAAAAATCTAAGGGGGAAATTCTTTAAGAAAACCAAATATGGTTAAAACCTACATTCCTCTAGGTAATGAAAATTAGGTAAAGAACATTAACTTCAGATTTTTTCTTTTAATTAAAAACAGATATCTTAGTATTTTCTGTTTTGGTTCATTTGAAAAAAGATTTTCTTTTGAGAAACGATGGGAACTTCCAACAGGAAAGGTAGAGCAGAGATGAACGTAAGGAAAAATATTAAGGGAGAGTGAGAAAATATACAATATTTTTAAAATGCAATTTTAAATCATGCATAACTTGCCTTGGAGTGCATCCCAGAGAAGTGTCAGTCTAGTCAGAGATAATGATGAATTCTGGATTAGAACTGTTCAAAAATTTGAAAAGGCAGTAAGCTCAAGTCTTGGGAATGCAAAATGTATGACATTTTGGAATGATCTACTATCCAAATGCAGGGAAATGAAGCTTAACCCCATATGTCAGTATATTCTCATAAATATCCACCTTTTAAGTGCACAGCCATAGGCATACTTGTACACAGACATAGGTACAGACATGCACATGGACGGGGACAGATACACACATGCTTTAGGATGTAAAAAATTCCTATGTCAAAATTGTAACAGTGCAATGGTTTCTAGGGGGAAAAAAAATCACTTCCTAATCTGGCTCAGGCTGTAAAAACATGACTTCCCCATACATTGTATAATGGATCTTCCAGCCACAGACTTCTATGGAAGCATAATTTATGTAGTGGATGACACGAAGAGTTTTATGTACCTAGAATCCATTTAAAACCTTTAGATGGGGAAAAACTGAGATCCAATTAAAACCTTAACAAATGACTCTGTGTTGAATATAAATATATTAAATTAATATGTGTATAAGATAGAATTGGAATAGAGTCTGCATTTTAATTTTATTTCTTCTATCAGGAACCTATGTTATAATTCTGAGAGTTACTTGGTAATGGGGTTGTTGACAATGAAGCAACACTGAATTTAAAGAGGGCATTTTCTCCCATGACTTGCCTATCATAACTCATGAGGTATCAGCCTTAAGGCATGTTGAGATATCATTGGTGAAAGGCCTGTGAGGAGAGGGAAGATGGACCAAGTGGAGCCCAGAAGAGCCCTAGGGAGGCTGATGGAGTGATAGGGGCAGCCCACGAGATCTCTCCATCAAGGGAAATTAGGGCTGGCAGGCTACCCCAGGCCATTCTCATGGGCAGCAGGTGTTAACCGTCTGGCTGTATGGGAGGCCTGGACGAGACGTGCAGCATCTTGGTTAAAGCAGGCCCCAGGTGCTGGGGGTTGGCAGGTAGAGTGAGTGCACCTGTCCCATACACTCAGCGTATCTACTCTCCACACACATGCTTACCCTGGGTTTTTATCCTCGTATGTTTCCTAGGGAGGGTACATACTTACACCAAACCTAAGGCAGCAGATGAAGCCTGGATGGTGCCAAATGGTAGAGAGAGGTCTCCTAACACACTGGCCGGCTGAATGTAACAGTTCAGATGGCAGACCGAGAAATCAAACTACCCAGGATCAAACCCCCGTTGCCCCACTTACCAGCTGAGGATGCCAACATCCATACGCTGTAGATGTATGAGGACCGAGTGGCGTATTGTATTACATTGCAAGGTGCCTCCATTTGTTATTAGTTTTGGAAACAGGCTTTTGGCTGTAAGTCACATAACTTGAGACTTGGAAAATTGTGCTGCATCTATGGGCTAGACTAAGCTATTCCTTCAGTTTGGCCAGTTTTAAAACAAAAAAATCCTGGCCATACCTTCCCTCCACCCCCCCCCCCCCCACTTCCACATATCTGGCTGTGCCTCCACCCTCTAATAGGTTCAGAACCCGTTTTCATTTCCATCCAACTGCTTTTCCCCATCTAACCGCTGTCCATCTGAAACAGTGACTGTTAATATTGCTTTTGTAAAACTTCTGGTCCAGATTTATTCTAGAATCTCTTGAGTTTGTTTTTAGGTTGTTATAAATGTGCCTCTGTTCCTATCTATATTTAGGCATAATTTGTAGATGGTAATAAAAATAACATTTTGGGAAGTGTGGACATGGGTGGGTGGGAGTTTAATTGAGAGAGCCCTACCCAAGACTGGTGGAGTTAGTGAAACCGGCACTACCATATGCCCGAGTCACAAGATGCTGAACGTTGGCTTCAGTGTTCATCTTTCTGAGACAGCCAAGGTGTGTGGCAATCACCCTACTCATCCTCTCCCACAAGCTTTCTTCAGTCAAAGGTTTTGTTCTTTAGATAAACAGCACTAACGAGTGTTCACAGTGCCAGGAATTGAGGTGAGTGGATTTACAAGCATTATCTCATTTAATTTTCACAAGGATAGATACTGTTGTGTAAGCTAAGGATTTAAGAGAGGGAAAGAAACAGAATCAAGGTTACCCAGCAAGGAAGTGCTCAGCAAGGTTGCTCTCCAGAGCCTGCTGTGCTGTGTCCTAGACCTGCAGACTTTCTAGAGGGAATGATGTGTTTTGCCTACCGTTGCCTTCCCACCTGACACCCTGTCAGGCCCAGTCCCTCTTTCCTTAGAGCTTTGCTTCCACTTGGTTAAAGAAGCTACCATGCTATATGATCATGTATCTCTTACCTTTCCCACTGGACTGAAGCTGAGCCAGTGTTAGAGACCATGAACATCAGTCTCTCTTCCCTGACTGGTCCTGTAGCACCTCAGTAAAGGCTTTATCTTTCGGTAAGTGGTAGCTCAAATAAGACTGATTCTTCTAGTAGTAGCTCAATAAAGGTTTGTTGAATTAGTAAATGAATGAAATAGTAAGTTTTCCCCACCCACAAAAGACCATGAGCCAAAGTAACAGTTTAAAACATACAGTCCAGATCAAGGAGTTCTGAATGAAAATTAGCAGCTTTTGGAAGCAGATGCAGGGGCTAGGGAAGGAGTGGAGAGCAGAGCATGTTCCCTCAGGAAAAGAGGAGCTTCTCTTGGGATAGCCCCCTTTTTCTGTGATTCCTCCCACGCATAGGGTTCTGAACGTTCTCATCAATAAAACACCAAATCCTAAAAAGCCTGGTTTCTGCCTTGTGGTTTGTGAGCGAATTTCACGTCATTGCCCACTCGCAGTCCACAGTGCTTTTCCTGACTCCATGTAGGTAAACCAGACAGGGCTCCTAGCAAGTGAAACCTCTTTTGGATAAGTAGTTTGGGCCTGCTTTAAGATTTCTCTGAGAGGCGAAGTGGTAGAAATCCGCGTATATGCACAGAATGTTCTCTCCCTTCTTCTGCTGTGTGTGATGTTACTTTCCTTGTAGAAATAACTCACTTCTTTTAAACTGGTTCTTACTTGGGAATGGGTTTCCTTGCTGAATTCCGCTCAGTGGGGACCTGCTGAAGATGGATGGAGAGGACCCAAAACATTGCTTCTCCTGGATGCCTGCCTGTGAAGTAGAGCTGGGTGGTTACTCTGTTTCAGCCTAAGAGTTCAGGTTGTATGGTGAAATGGCCTCTCTGGAATTCCGAGTTTAACATTTGCATCTAATCTTGTTACCAATGTTGCAACAGAGTCCATTCCAATTCTAAATTGGTAGCCGGAGGGATTAGCCAAAGAACATATATGCACCCTGCTGGAGTGGCTCGGTTGAGCATGATCCTGTGCACCCAAAGGTTGCCGATCCAATTCCCCAACAGGGAAGACGCCTAGGTTGTGGATTCCAGGCACTAGGGAAGGCAACCAATTGATGTTTCTCTTTCACATTATGTTTCTCTCTCTCTCTCCCTCTATCTAAGCATGTCCTTGGGTGAGGGTTAAAGAGGAGAAAAGAACATGTATGCAATACACATAGACACAGGCAACGCTGTGGTGATGGCCAGAGGGAAGGGGGGCTGGGGCAGGGTGGAGGTGGGCAAAGGTGGGGAAGGCGGGGACATCTGTAATAGTGTCTATAATAAAAATAAATTTAAAGAATAAAAAATAAACTTGTAGCAAGGAAGAGTAATGTACTGTCTATGCCTGTGTGCACACACACAGTTTATATACATACATCATTCATTGTGTATATATATGAGAATATGCCATATTTTCATGTACATACATAAATTCTATTTACTATATATTTGTTTACACATGTTTTCGTAAGCACACAAGCTTAGAGCATGAAAGAGAAATGCGCTTTATATATACACACATAGGCATGTATATGCGCGCGTGTGCGTAAACTATGCAGTGTAAAGTTCATGGCATCTTTGGTTAATAGGCATTTCTGCTCTTACTAATGGCAAATTATTAATTTTAGGTAAGCCCATCACAGTTTTTAAGCAGAGCGAAGGCTTTATTAAACAGCCCGGGAGAATTTCGTTTGCCACTTTTGAAGAATGCCTGTGGGGGGGCGATGGCAAGCCCTCGGAACTTTTTAAAAAGTTGGAAATGTCTGCAAGGAGCGCTCTTGATCTGTTCGAGGAGACCGCGCAGTCAAGAAGAAAAGACCCTGCCCCCTCCCCGCCTGCTGCTGGCTTTCTATACGTCGAAGGACAGAACTCTTTACAGAAATTAAAGAGAAAACAAAAAGTAGCGAGCACCGAGGGGAGCTGCGGGCGCCCGGTTGGCACGTGACCGGGGGCGGGGCCTCGCGGGCCCGCAGCCAGTGGACTGGGCCGGGGGCGGGGCCGAGCCCGGGGGGCGGGGCCTGTGCCCGCGCAGCGCGCACCGCGGTCCCCTTATTTGGAGCTGCGGGAATGTGGGCTGGAGCGGTCCTGCCGCGGCACCAGCCTCCAGCGCGCCGCCGGGACCGCCGCTGACCCTGGCGCGCCCACCGCCCGGTGGCGGGAGGGTCGGCGGAGCGCCATGGCCTGCATCCTGAAGGTAACGACTCGCGGCTGCGGCTCCGGCGCGTGGCCGGCCGGCCCCTTGCCGCTGCGAGGCGCGGAGTCCGCCGCGGTCCCCCTGCATCTTCATCTCAGTTGTCTTTTCCTGGCACTGGTCTTCTTTTTGTTCCTTTGGCAAATGCATATGGAGGGAGATTCTGAAGCATGCAGCTTGCACAGCCTCCCTTCCCACCATTCTCGTCTGCTCGCGCCTGCAACGAGGGAGCTGCAGGCTGTTGGCTCGAGGGGAGAGCAGGGCTGCGTGCCGGAAAACGGGGATGGCAGGCAGGGGAGGGGTGCTCCCGCTCGTCCCGTGGCTCTGTCGCCTGAGGCCTCGCAGGGGCCACGGAGAGAGGAGAGACAGGCTGTGTATGGATTCTTGGTGGAGAGGGGTGTAGCACTTTGAACTGGGGTGTGCTACTGAGCATTGGATCATGTGAGGACAGAAACTTCTGAGTTTACAGGTAGTCCCTTAGGAATGAGTTTTCCATGAGATCTGTTAGCTCTCTGTGCGTCATTAGCTCTACTTGGGAAAAGTTCACAGGTAGATGTATCTATTAGTAGAGAATTTCGGACCCTCCCTTTGCTCATAGATTTGAGCAAACAAAATGATTTTACTCCCTGTCAGAGTCCTCTGCTCTGCCACCCCTTTGTTGAGTTTTCTTTCTCGAAGTCTGGGTTCTTAGCCTGGACTGAGCATCTTTCTGGGTTCACAGCCTTGCGGCATCAGGTGGGAGGGTTTGGTGAGAGCGCCTCACTTGAGAACTTTTCATCCCGCAGGAGGAGGGTTTGTTTGTTTGTTCCTGCACTTTGCTTCTACCCATGCCTAATCAGACTCCTGAGTGCACGAATCAAAAACATCCACAGCACGAAGGTTTCATGGGCCTTGAGTGGAAAATGCAAAGACCCATCTGCTCCAAGCTTGGGGGACCTCTGTGTGACAGAGGAAAACACCAGAAAGCAATTTTTTTTTTTTTTTTGCATTATTGTGAAATGGTCTTTGTTTTTCTGTAGGATGATTTGAAACCTCTTCCAACATGCGTTGGAAATGATGCAAATAAGAGACTAACCTAGTAGAGTTTGTTTCCATTTCTTAAAAGTAAAGGAGATCAGGTATTTCCTGTGATTTTTCTGAGCTTCCTGTTTGGTTTTGGGACATTTTCTGGTACACAACAAATAGTCACTAGATCAAGAGGAAATAACACATCAGTATCACAATGTGGGATTTTTACCTTTTATATGAAGCACCTCTAGTGTTTCTTGTATTAATTAGCTGAAAGGGAAATTGAGGAGCATGCCATTTATTGTTGGCTGCCTTCTTTCATTTTGGTTTCTCCCCTCCCTTATCTTGTACATGTTTCAAACAGTTTTAGTACACATCCAAGTTACACATGAATCTGATCTGACCTTTCTGACACCTCACACTGTCGTCAGAATTTGGGCATATCTGAGTCCTCCTTATTTTTCCTCCACTAAAACTAATCTGGGATACATACAGGTAACCTGCAAAGAACAAAGGCTTTGGACTCAGAAAGACCTTGGTCTGAATGCAGGCTTTACCAATTGCTACCTGGGTGACCTTGGGTAAGTTGCTTAAATATCTTTGGGTTTCAGTTTCCTCAATATAAGATCAAAGTAATAGCATCGACTCCACAGTGTTGCTGTGGGGATGAAATAAAATAGGGTATGAAAAATACTTCATGGCACAGGCATTTTAAAAAAAATATTTTTTTTTAATTGATTTTTTAGAGAGAGAGGAAGGGAGAGGGAGAGACAGAAATAGCCGTATGAGAGAGAAACATTGATTGGCTGCCTGTTGCACACCCCTACTGGAGACTGAGCCTGTAACTCGGGCATGCACCCTGACTGGGAATTGAACCGGCAACCTCTTAGTGCATGGGGCCACGCTCAACCAACTGAGCCACACTGGCTGGGTGGCATAGATATTTAATATGTGCCAATTTTTTCTAACATAATAATAACCACAGTTTAATGAATCTTTATCTTCAGCCCATCTCATATAACTCTTTTATTCTTATATCAAACCATGCAAGATGAGTACCATTGTTTAAAACCCCACTTTACAGATAAGGAAGTCAAGGCTCCCGAATTTTGAGAGATTTGCCTAAGGCAGTAGGGTTAAGGACAGAGTGAGCCTGGAGTTAGACTCAAATCTGCCAACATTCCTTATACTTTAATTCTGTTCCCTGTATTTTCCCAGGTGCTGACTTTCTAAGATGCCCTAATACCATTCGGAGTTCTTACCCACCATTGAGAAACAAAGTACCTCTGTGCAGTGATGGTCTAGATCAGTGATTTTCAACCTTTCTCATCTCATGGGTCACATAAACTAATTACTAAAATTCTGTGGCACACCAAAACATTTTTTTTTCCAATCTGACAAAAAAAAAAAAAGGTATGATTTTGATTGTTTCACACCAGATAGCTATTGTTGTGTTGGCTGTTGTCATTTTTTTATTTGACAGTCTGAGGGAAAAGAAGTCAGTGCCCCTGACTAAATAGTCAGGTATTGCATGTTTTAAAGCTTCTTGTGGCACACCTGTTGAAAATCGCTGGTCTAGGTGGTCTGTGGTGGGCCTTCTCCCCTCATTGTGTTTGAAAGGCCATGTTTGCTGGAGTAGAAAGTCTGGAGACTTGGACTCAGTGTAAGCTTGTTCTCCTGTGTATGCTTTTACTGTCACTGCAACTTGGAAACTCAATTTGCTCAAGTTGGAAAATGCAGATAATTATCATAACTGCCTGACAAGGTTTTGTGAGGGTAAAATAAGGGACTGCTGAGCCACACTGGCTGGGTTGGAGCTTGCATTTTAGATAACTTCTGAGGCAGTGCCATTTTTATTCCATGGACAAAAACGAATCTTCTTCTCAACAGATTTTTTAGGTAGATTTTATTATCCATTTTTACATATGAGAAAACTGAGGTATGGAAAGGCTGATTAGAGTTGCGTTATTGCCTACACAATAGTGACCCTAACAGTGGGAATCTCTGACTAGCTGAGAGGAGAAGCCCTTGCCGTAGTAGCTAGGAGCGGTCTTTGGGGGCATCCAGACTTATTCCCTCAGGGCACTGTGGGTGGCAAGGACCTATTCTGCCCGTGCAGAGAGCTGCTCTCATAACAGAATGATTGCCTCAATAATCATTTAACTGTGGAATTTGTACTCCACATGGCACTACTTTGAGGTCAGAAATATGTGGATTTTAATTATAGCTCCACCACTTACTAATTGTATAACCAAAAGTACGCTTCTTGATTTCACTGTCTGGGTATGGTCACGCATTTCTGAATGAGTTTTTTTACGTGTTAGAGGAGAATATCTGCATGTTAGTAAGGACAGACTAGTTATGCTGCAGTAAAGAGCCTTAGTAGGTTCATTTCTCGCCAGCTCTACCTCCTGGGTAGGCAGCTCTCCTGGGTAACTGCCACTGCAAACAATCAAGTCAAGGACCATTCTCTTTCCACGGGGTGTTTTAAAAGTCTTTGAAATTTGATGGAGAAGAGAAATATTTAATTTGTATTTATTTGATTACTAGTGAAATAAAACTTTTAACTTTATATTAGCCAATTGTTTTTCTTCTTTTGCAAATTAGAGATAATTTAAAATTTTATATACTAAAACCCATTCATATTTTCTTCTATGATTTCTACCTTTGATCAGCAGGGTTTTTTTTTTGTTTTTTTTTTTTAGTATCTTGTAAACCTTCTGTGTTTAGCAAATATTTGGTGAGTTGCATTTAGTTCTTATTTCTATTCAACACTGAAGTGGACACTGAGTGGACATATGGACATAAGACACTTATGAGTCATTTCTGCCTTGGAGAAGATGCCGGCTTTGCCAGGTTGATGAGACTTATGAACATGAAGCAGTTAGACAATAACACAATAGGTGCATGACTAAGTTACTGTTATCTTCTCTACCAGGCACCAGTCCTTGTATAACATTTATCTTGACTGATGGAAAATTGGATGAATGTTCATATCAAGTTATGAACTTAGTGTCTTCTCATTTATTCATCCTTCCCCTGACCCGGACCTAATCCTTCATCACATTGCATCAATTCTATCTCAGGAAAAATCTCTCAAATGTGCCCATTACTCTCTATCATTACTCCCTCCGTCTCGTCTAGAGCCTAATATTTGGTCTTTTGAAATAGCCTCCTTTCTTTCAGGCTCTTCGCAGTCTTGCCCATTTTCCACATCGGTCTCAGAGTATTGTACTACAGTGCAGTGCTAATCAAACCATTCGTAGGCTTAAATGCTTGTCTTGGCTCCCCAACTACTGTGGGGTAGACCCAACTATTTAGCTTGGCATTCAAGTTCCTTCAGAATCTGGCCCCGTCCAATAACTGGCCCCACCACCTACTACTTACCCATGGTCCAGACACTTATCTAAACTTATCCCAAGTCTGTACATGTAGCACCTCCTTTCATGGCTCTGTGCCTTTGTAGCATAGTGTAGGGATTGAGAGCCTGGGCTCTGATGTTAGACCGCACTGTTCCAGTAGTGAGATCTCTAAGCCTCAGTTTCCACATCTGTGAAATGGGAGCACAAATAGTGCCTACTTCTTAAGGTTATGAGAGATAAAAGAGCTAATTTCTGTAGAACAGAACCAGGCATATAAATTGTCCTTGGTAATATTTAGCTATGAGTTGTTATTGTACATGCAGTTTTCTCTGCAGAAAATTCCCTTTCTGTCACTTTCCTCCACTGACAGAAATTCTACTCATCTTTCAACTCTTACTTCAGTGTCACATCTGCTTTCAGGCTTTCCCCTGCTTCACAGGCTCCCTCTGAGCTACCATGGCCCTAGCTCTTATCTCCATAGCAGCAGATATTACCCTGTACTGTCAACTAGCTGGTTATATGCCAGTTCTTTTGTTTGACTATAACTCATAAAGGGCAGGAGCCTGCAGTAGGTCAGTGATCAGCTAGTGTTTGCTGTCAGTAAATGAATATTGTTCTTGCCCTAAGTAAGATAACAAACTCAGTGGAAAGGCAAATAGTGTATCGGTGGAGGTGCTGGTGGTTACCCAGTTGAGTCTTGAGGCAGAAAAAGGTTTTGTCTTACTCAGCTTGTTATCAATAAGAACTAGCCTGGCTCTCAGTAAATTGTTCCCTAAATGTTTGTTGAGTCTATACGTGGTATTATTAAAATTTTTTTGCTGTGCCAGTTATGGACATGGGCCTAACCTGTCCTCCTTTGTAAAAGCTGGATTTTTCATGAATATAGCATGAATTTTCACTCTAACATGTAGCAAGTCCATTAGAGTGTATGAATTAATTCGCTCCTTAAGATCCTTCTCAGTTTGTTTCTTGTAGATCTGTTAACTGCTTCTCAAATGAAATCTGGAGCCAGCTTGAAGTCTAGAGGGGAGGGAAAGAGAGAACTGGACTGGAAGGAAGGAAGAAAGAAAGTATAGGAGTGGCATACCTTTCTGTTGTGTTCATTTTGGTTCCCCAAGTGGATAGAAACAAAAAAACAAAAGCAGAAAACAAAACAAAAAACCGACACCCACAACCGTGGTTTGTTGTTCTCAAACTATGAGGTCTCAAAGCGTTTGAAAGTATTATGGCTTCACTGAGACTGGAAAGCCACAGAGACTTCACAGGTACACAGGTTATGAACCAGAAACTCTAAAGTATCCCCAGCAAGTAGAACAGACAAGGCACTTTGGCTAATAAGTCTCCTGTGACATTCCTTCCTGCTGCCCAAGAAATGCTGAAGTCCCAGTAGCTGCCCTAATTTTCGGTCTTTTGCAACGTCCACGAGTGCACTTTGGGGAATGGGTTGCTCGTGGAGAAGCAATGCTTTGGATGAATTGATAACAGCCGCCGTAATGGTTACTATTTGTTGAACACCTTGAGTGTTCAGTCTGGGCCCTATGCCAAGTGCTTTACATGCATCATCTCATGTAAACTTTTATTACAGATCAAGATACTAAGGTTCAGAGAAAGTGCGTACCTTGTCTCTGTTCCCATGGTCAGCAAGTGGTGAAGGCGAGGTTTACCCCAGCTCTGTGGTTATGGACCATGTTTTTTATCTTCAGCACCAATGAAGTGATTGTGGGGGCTTTAAGTGTATCTTCTACCCAGGCAATACTAAGTCTAGACAGCTTCCTAACGTCAGCCTGGTGGGGATCACTTTTAGCTGTGGTGTTTTTTTTTGTTGTTTTGTTTTTTTAATTTAATTTTTAAAATATTACAGATGTCCCTTTTTCTCCCCAATGACCCGTTCCACCCCGTTCCTTCCCCCTCCCCAGCCCCTCTCCCCACCATTGTCCATGTCCTTGGGTTGTGTATATATGTTGTTTTTATTTGTAGCTTTCTCAGAGTTTCCTTTGTGACAGAGGAACTGAAGGAAATAGAGGAGCCACAAAGACTGGGGAGATAAGAAGGTTCTAATTTTGCCTCTAACACTGAGTAGCCCTTTGACCCTGGGTAAGTCACATGATTCTCCTCACTTGCCCCCTCTCCTTGCCTGAAAAACTCACATGTCTCTTTGGGGAGTGAAGGACAAGAGTGGTATAGGCTTGGATACTTTTAGGGCTTCTTCAAGGCTCTGGGAAGAGGCCCTGGCATTTCTGTATTTATAATTTTATATTCATTTTCTTCAAGAGACCCACAAGTTGAGTAAACTTCAGCCTCCCCAACCTGAATCCCCCTGCGTTGTGGTTGGAATCCAAAAGAGATAATGCTCGTTAATGCATTTTGTAAAGCAGGATACACTGTATGCAGGACACAACTATTATTAGTATTATTAACAATTAGGAAACAATCTTGGGGGCTGGTGGGAGAAAGAAGGGCTTAGATTTGAGGGAAGCAGAGGGATCCTGTAACCTTTCCAGGAGATGACAGGGTGAGTTACGAAATCTCCTCCTCAGGAGGAAGATGTCTATCTGTTTGTGAGAATTTAACACATACTTGTGCCTTAGAGCTGGGAGTCTTCTGCTTCTTGGCTTCAGGGAAGAGTGGAGGATGGCTTATTTCTAATTGGAGAGAGTATATTTACAAGTGCTACCTGGATCCCATTATGGAAAGCGGCAGTTAGCTCCTGGTTATTAAAAGGCTCATTGTTCAGTTTATGGATTATCCAGATCCTGTCTGTTCCTGGCCATTCTGATGTATACCTTGTATGCATTTTACTGCCAATTATCACCTCCACCGGAGCTGGGGAAGGAGAGGAGCTGACCCCCAAATTGGTTCATTCCTCTCCTTGTTAGCAGCTCTGTCAAGGTTTGTTAGCAGGAAGGTAGTTCTAGGAACCAGCTCAAATAAGGTGAAGGGATTATCTGTGCTTTCTCTGTTCTCTCCTTCTCAGTTCAAGGATTGAGAGTGGGCTCTGGTTCTGATTTTAAATGCATTTAAAGTCACTAAACCAGAGAGACCCTGGCCTAGGGTACCCAGAGACTTCAATAAACAACAGTGTCAGGGTAGTTAACATTCTCAGAGGGACCCTTTGCCCCCACAGCCCATATCTCCAGGCCTGCCTCTCATTTCCTGTGTGATCTGGAAGGGTGGGAGCTCACAACATCTGGTACTTGGGAGAGCTGGGAAAAGTTAACTCCTAAAGAGATTGCTCAGGGTCCAGGGAAGGGGAGATCCTTTGTACTTGACTCATTCTAATGTTTGTGTATAAAAAATTATGTCTCTGCATATGCATAGTAAATAAAATATATACATAGAAATATGCACCTACACTCATTCAGTCCTATCTTTGGTATTTTCTCATATTTGAAAACTCTTACATGTAAAATCCTTTTCCAGAAGGGACTTCTCTCTAATTTCAAAGGCTATTTTGTTTCCTAGTGAATTTATTAGCTGTGCATTCACCAGACACAAAGGAAAAACTCCTTTGGTCGGTTATGAAAACTGTATTTGCGTCTTCCTCTGAGAAGATCATGATCATAAGGGAACCAGAAGTAAAATGTATGTCCTGCATTGAGAATGAGCCATGATATGGGATTAAAATGTGCACATGGAGCTCATCTTAGATTTTAGGACTGAAGTGAGCAAGTGACTGTCCTGGAACTGTTACCAGGAAACCCCGGTGGGATTCGGGCTGCCTGTCACTGTGTCCAATTCAATGGAGGCAGGGTTGAATCATAGAAGACGTTTATTGAGAAGGCCGGCCAACCATGAACACAGGGAGCATATGAGCATCCAAAACCTGTCTTATGGAGTGGCCTGAGGGATAGAGTTACATAGGGAAACGGGGCAAACTGAGGCTGGGAACAGAATGCAGCTACCTGTAGCCCTGGAGGTCCACAGACATCATTCTTTTGTTCTTGGTCGATGAGGTGCTATCTTGACTCATTGTTGGGTCGGCCTGACCCTGCATATTGGTTGTCTTGATAAGACATCCGCCACCTCCTAATTGCTTTGTCTGGGATTAAGGGGAGTATATGGGTGCAAAGGTTTAGGAGAAAGAAACTTAAGGAAAAAAGAAACTTAAATCCCTGCTCACATAAGTATATGTGTTCTACAATTTTATAAGTAATATAATTATATTTCAGATTAATGCAGGTGCTCAATCTTTGGACATTATAAGTGCCCCTATCAGAACCATTTCCCGCCTTGGGACAAGTGGGATACACATCTGTGGAAAGCAGGGCCACCACTCATGGTATCATGGCTTGGTGTTCTTTGCTCCAACAATGCTCTGGTCTCTAACAAAAAAGAAGTAAAAGTCTATTTGTGCAGGATTTGCCTTTTCAATCAGGGAAAACGGTAACATAGAAGGTCTGGTCTCTGGGGCTGGGTCATTGAGGGGACTATGGGTTGCAGAGGTCAGATCTGGATTGATTCTGATTCCAGCTTTGTGATGAATATAAGTAATGATAATAATACCTTTATTTAATGCTCTGGAGCAATGCTGTCCAGTAGAACTAGAATGCAGGCCACTTACGCATTTTTACATTTTCTAAGAGCTACAATAAAAAAAAAAAAGCAAAGCCCTAGCTGGTTTGGCTCAGTGGTTAGAGTGTCAGCCTATAGACCAAAGGGTCCCTGGTTCGATTCTGGCCAAGGGCACGTGCCTCAGTTGTGGGCTTGGTGCCTGGCCCCAACTCATGCAGGAGATAGCTGATCAATGTGTCTCTCTCACATTGATGTTTCTCTCTTTCTCTCCCTTCCACTCTCCCTGAAAAGCAATGGACAAAAATATCCTCAGGTGAGGAATAAAAAAAAGAATGCAAAAAGAAGCAGACATAACTTAATTAAATAATATATTTTATTTAACCCAATATATTAAAAATATTTTCATTTCAACATGTAATTCATATAAAAATGGTTAATGAGATATTTATATTCTTTTTTCATAAGTCTTCAAAATCTGGTATATATTTTGTCAGGATAGCATATCTCAATTTGGATGCTAAATTTTCACCAGAAATGCTTACTTGTTCTGTATTTGGAGTTTATAAAAGTGACAGTCGAAAAAGTAGATTCCCATTTCCAAGTTGCTCTAAGGATGCTAAAAGTATTCCAAGAGTGGAATCAAGTATCAATTTGTAAATGTAAGTAAAATAAAATGAAATGAAAACTGTGGCTCCTCAGTCATACTGGCCACGTTTCAAGTACTCAACAGCCACACGTGGGTAGTGGCTGCTGAACTGGACAGCATGACATCAGGTATTCATTCTTACCATCAGAAGGGACCAGTAAACTTGGAGGCAATGAAAGCAATGTAAAGGGGTGGGGGAAAGGATTGTCTACTGGTTAGGGAATGGAAGGGGAGGACACCTCTGTTGGTCAGACTTTTGGCAGCCAAAGGAAAGCAAATGATGAGCAACTAATGAGTGCTGCATCCAGGGACTCGTTGGAGCCTTTGGTGAGCCCTTGAAATTTCATCTGAAAATGAAGTCCAAGGTTTTTCCATATCCTGAGCCCAGTTGGCCCCCCAGATGTTGAGCAGCTGTGAACTCTCCCCAGGGTGTGCTGCTTTGGTCTCAGTGTGGTAGTGTGAGCTCCTGGAGGCTTTGAGGTCAGAGACAGACTTTATACACTTTTATTTGAGTCAGTCCTTTGCTGCAGGAGGGCGGTCACATATGGCAGCAATTCAGACATCCAGAATAAACCACATGTCTCTTCTTTTAAGTCAAGAAAGTAAGGTGATGGGAATTCCTTTGTACAGTTTGCTTATTTTTTACTGCTTATTTGGGTGTATATGAATTCAGCGATAAGCAAACAGATGTATGTCCAATGGTGCTTAGAGCAAACTGGTTTGTAAACCTGCAGCTCTGTTTTGCTTGCATGTCTGCACTGTATTCCTGCCCTGCTTTACCTAGTGCCTCTGGATCATAGAGCGTTAGCACTTTTTCATGAGATGGACATTTCATTACAATAATGACAGTCTGCCTAATATTTTACAGATACTTATTAACTCACAAAATTTCAGGATGGGCATTGCTACTTTCACCGGCCAGATGAGGAAACCCTGGTTCATATACTTAGCAACTTTGCTGATGCAAGAGCATTGCGGGGCTCCCCAGACCACAGCCCTCGGGCCACATACCCCTCCCTGCTGCCTGTTTACTCATGGCCTTTGATTAAGAATGGGTTTTACGTTTTTAAATGGTTGGAAAAAAATCAAAAGAAGAATAAGATGTCATTATGTGTAAAAATGTAAGAAATTCAAATATCAGTGTCCACAAATAAGGTTTTATTGGAACACAGCATACTTTCTCATTTCCTATTGTTTGTGTCTGCTTCCCTGCCGCAGGGGCAGACTTCAGAAGTGCACGTGTGGACTGTATGGCCCACAAAGCCTTAAATGTTTTTTGTTTTCTATTTTTTATGGTTATTGAATTTATTGGGGTGACATTGGTTAATAAAATTATATAGGTTTCAGGTGTACAATTCTATAATACATCATCTGTATATTGTATTGTGTGTTCACCACCCCGAGTTAAACCTCCTCCCATCACCATTTATGCCCCTATACCCTCTTCTACCTCCCCCACCCCTTTTTACTCTGGTAATCACCACACTGTTGTCTGTGTCCATGAGTTGTTGTTTTTTTCTTAATCCCTTCTAAATATCTATCTCATTACAAATGAGGTGAGCTGACCCCTGTGCTCAGCCCTTAAGTTCTTTCAGTAGGCTGGAAGAGCCAGGGGCAGGGGCAGTGCCCGTTCTCCCACGGGGGGCCAGCACTAGCCCTGGGACCCCACATCCCGAATGTAAAGGATATTTACTGAGCGTGGAGCCAAGCACCCTATGTGGAAGAAGAGGCTGAAGCTTAGAAAGGATAAATAACTCCCCCAAACCACAGAGTGGGGCTGGAATTCAGACTTCAAAGCCTAGTCCTTAAGTCTGTAGCTTCTAACAGATAGGCTGACCACAGTGCTGTTCAGCTTGAACTGCACCAGGATGATCCCCCTGCGCCCCCTCCCCTCCCACGGGCTTGTTACATCAGATTGCTAAGCCCCACAGTTCCTAATTCTCTTGGTCTGAGGGGGGACCCAAGCTGCATTTTAACAGGTTCCCAGGCGATGCTGGTGCTGCCCACCTGTGGACCACTCTGAGTAGCCTGCCATACTTCGTCCTGCTCGATGAAAAGCTGCTGGGTTATGGAATGCTTCGCACCCACGCACTCCCCAACAGAAGCGACTAAACATTTAAGTCAACTTAGGAATTTAAGTCAAGTGTGTTCTAATCGGCTCTTTAAGCGTTGCAATCATTTGATTTCTGCCTCTGTTGTTTTTCATGAAACCCCAAGCTTTCTGATGTCCTGTGTCTGGGCACCGGGGACGATGAAAGGCACGTGCCTCGGTGCCCTGCAGGAGGGTCTGGGACTGGAAGGAACCCTCATCAGCGGCATCCCTTATGAATTTCTGGAAACTCATTTCTTTCCAGTTAGTTTCAAAATCAGTTTATGATGGCTTATAAACCAGGAATTTGGTTCCTACTGACTGTATGTCAAACCCTTTCTTGTTCCATTGTCCCCCGTTTCTCTGCTGGCTAACAAGGAAGCCTCGGGGTGCAGGGTGCAGGAAACAGCTTCTGTAGTCATATGGTACTGGCTTTGGTCACAAAAGTTAACTTGTCAGTGCTAAAGTTTACTATCTTAATTACTGGCTTTTTCAGTCAGATATTTAAAAAGTCATCACTTAAGGGTTAGGAATGGAGAAAGTGAAGATTGGTGAAAGAGGATAGCTTTTTTTCTTCTTCATGTTGATGATTCATAGCCTTGTTTGGGATTTTAATAAGTAACAAAAAGGATTGGAAGCCACTGGCATAAAGAAGAAAATAAATCTCTGAAGTTTTCCCCTTTGCTTTCTCGTGGCTCTCTACTTCTATGCCTTTATTGTTCAGCCCATTTTTCTGATGCGCCCCCATTCATCTCTGCCCTCTGGGCCTCTCCCCAGTACAGGTGTCATAGGGTTCATTAGCTAGACTGTCTAAAGAACCACAGTCTCAGCCCTTTAGAAGGGAAACCTTAGAAAACTCTATCTCCAAGTAGAGAAAGCCCTCTTGCAGAGTCCCAGGATAGAAGCCATTTCATTTGGAATTCATAGGAATGCGATTCCTTCCTATGCCTGGTATAAAATTCCTGGTGTGAAGTTTGTGGAAAGCCCATCGATGCCACCCACACACCTTCACCACCAGGGCCTGGAGGCTGACTGTACTACCTGTGTTTTCTCTTTTATTGCTGACCTTCTTGACCTTGTCTTCCTTCCTTCCTTTCTCCCCATTTCTAGGAAAAAATTCAGTCCCCTGGAGCAGCAAGTATCTGAACCCTTACCCCCTTATGCCTGCTGCCTTATTTATTGTTTGTCTCCTTCTTTCAGTTGGGTGTAAGAGAATCTCTCTCTCCTGCCTGGTTTGTATCACTTAATCATTTGTTCCTTGGCTGGTTTAATGTTTGTTTAATTCCAACATGATGTTTAACCCTGGCATCCTGGTTGAACGCTTGAGCCGAGCCAAGATTTCTGAGTGTGGCTTCTACCTTGTCAGTAAGGTAAAGTCTGTTTTCCTCTCACCCAGCGTTGACCTTGGCTGCTGAAACCTAATTTGAGAAATGACAGCCAAACCATATATCATTCTAAGCTTTTGCATTAGAACAACTGAAATCCACTATATGTTCTTCTAGATTTGTATGGGTTAAAGGGGTCTGTGTTTCACCTTTGGCTCTCTTATCTTCAGCAAATAGAGACTTGTGAAGGGGGAGTTTACTATCAAGCACTTAGAGAGAACCCAGGTATTATAGGCAAGAGGAGGGGAGAGGGAATGAAGGGAATGAAATGAAGATTTAATTCCTTTTTAAAGGAAATTAGAGTCATTTGAATAATAACATTAATTGTAACGATAGCTTATGTTTACCGAGTGCTTAAAAATATTGCATTGGGGCTTTATATTTTTGTATTATCCTTTAATCCTTACATGCTCATAAGGTAGGTACTATATTACATTTCCCATATAGGTGAAGAGATTTAGGCTTCTATACATGACCCCCCTAAGCTTGTACAGCTATTAAAGGAGGGGATAGGATTTGAAAGCACAAGTTTAGCCAAGGTAAAATACATGTAATAGAATATATTCCTATAGTCATACATGGCCAAACCTATTTGTAACTTGCCCATAATAATAACTTTTATGATAAAATAATATTAGTAAACCTTTTCTGGGCACTAACTTTATGGTAAGTACTGTCTTTAAGACATACACATGATTTCCTTTAATATTCAACATTTCTATTAGAAAAATGCTACTACTACTGTGTTTCACCTGTGAGGGGACTCTGAGGCTTAGGGAGAACTCAAGTTCTTTGCCTAAGGTCCCGTAGTTAGTGAGCAGAAAGTTTCTGTGACCATATTATTTTTATAAATACTGTTGTTAGTAGCTGACATTTACTATATGCAATAAGGCCTAGGCACTGTTTTCAGCATTTGACATTTATTAACTCACTTAATCGCTATTTTCTAGATAAGGAAACTGAGGCATAGAGTGTTAAAGTCACCAAACTATTTTTAGCAGTGGTGAGATTCGAACCCAGGCAGTTTGGCTTGGATGTCTTTGTGTGTAACAGATGTGTACATGGCCACAAACCCTTTTTTTTTTCTTTTCATTTTGGTGGTTTACTTCTTAGTGCAGCAAATCACTTAGGACTATTGAAATCCATTCCAATATGAAATCAATCCACTTCAAGGAGCTTGTGGAAACAGAAAAAGATTGCTTGATTTTTTTTTGACTTGAGATAAACTGAATTTAAAAAAATCCTCAAAGTACTTTTTATTTTATTATTTTTTTATGCCTTTGAAGACTTTGGGATCAGATTCCACTGAGAAAGACCCACTTGGGTGTTCCGACCTGGTAAAATTAATTTCCTTGTGGAGATGGCATTTGTATTCTGTCTGGGTGGGGAATGCCAGGCAGTTTTCCCTCTCGACAGCTCTCCTCATCATTGCCAGTCCCCTTGGATAACTCCCCAGGGCAGCCAGAGGGATCTTTAAAGAAATAAATCAGATTATGGCAGTTCCCTTTCTAAACCTGTGGGTGGCTGGTGGCTTTCCATTTCACTTGGGACAAACTCTCAACTCCTTTCTGTAGCTCACAGTGCTCATGATCTTGCTCCCGCTTACTCTTGAGAGATCACCTTCTATATCTCGTCCCTGCTCATTTGCATTCTATCCAGTTCTTGGACCATGTCGTGTTCATTCCTGCTTAGAGATGCAGGGCTGTTTGTTTCCCTGCCTGTCAAACCTTGCTCTCAGGTTCTTTTTGAGGCTATTTCTTCCCACCTTTCATGTCCCAAATTAAAATTTATTGCCTTGGGCAGGCCTTTGCTGATTCTGCCAATGAAATATAACTCTTCCTGATATCTTCTGTTATGCTTTCCTGTTTATTGTGTGCATAGCACTTTCCTAATATATGAATGTATATGTATTTGCTTGTTTACCTGCTAGTGAGAAGACTGAAAAGTCAGGGATCATGATTATTTTGTTTATCACTGTGTACCTAGCATCTAGCACAGGGCAGTCAACAAACGAATGACTGAATAAAGAAACTTCAGGCGAAAAGAATGGCATGTACAAAGACATGGTGGCGTGAAGCAAGAGGTTATTTTGTAAGCCCCTGTTTGTATTGTTAATGAAGAAATTATCGGCTTATGGAAGTTAAGAGCTTAGAAGTTAAGGGTTTAAACAAGTTAAGTCACAGAGTGTGTCTAGCATGAGGGAGTCTGACTCAGTTCTGACTGACTCCAAAATCGATGCTCTTATCCCCAGCCCTGTCCTGGATATAACACTATCCTATAGTCAGCTCAGAATGATAGGTAGGAACAGAGAAGAGGTCTCCCTTCTTATAGATCTTAAATAAAAACATCTCTGGGGTCATTAACAGAAGCCCACCTTTCTGTCTTGAGGTTATTTCTCTAGTTAGATATATACTATACTTTATTTTACCTAATAGATTTTTTTGTTAAGTAGTACAGACATCAGTCTTCTGTAAACTTATCAAAGTTAAGTAAGGAAGCTTCTATTTCAAGGACCTTGTTGCTAATCCCTTGGTAAAGAATTATTCTATAATTGAATATTAATGCCTTAGTTATTTTGTTTCATAATTTGACTTTCAAAAAATAATAATGGAACAAAAGCTAACATTTTTTATTGTGTGTAAGGCATCCTTATAAGCATTTTTATGGGATTTTCTAATCTGATCCTCACCACAACCCTGCAAGGTGGGTGCTGTTCTCATGTCCCTTTTACGAGGAGGACACTGAGACGCATAGAGGCCAGATGAAGGGCTGGATTCATGGCATGGACATGTGTGATCACAGACACCATGCTTAGAAGGGCCCACACTTGATTTAAAGTTCTGCAGTTACTGTCTAAAAATTCTTTGTAATTTTGAACAAAGGACCCTGTGTTTTTGTTTTACATGGGGTCCTGCAAATTACATGGTTGGTCCTGGTCAGGTGAGTTGTCCAGGGTCACTCAGTGATGTGCGGCAGACTCGGGATTCCAACCTGGACTGCCTGGCCTTAAGCTTCTACTCTTTCATTTACGTTCTTGGGCTTCCCCTACCCCATATTCTTAAGGCAAGGTCCCTCCACCTTCTTTTTTTGGGGCGTGTCTTTAGAGACAGGTGGTTCGGCTCATCTTGTTGAATTCCTTGGGATTTAGCATTGCTTGCTGGGCCGAGTGTCTGATATGTACAATTTCCCATTAGGTTTTGTAGGGGAGCGGTAGGGGAGACTTGAAGATATGGCAAGAATCGCACATCCTTACCATAGTGAGAAGTCATAGCCTAAAAATAAATGAAGATAAAGTGGAAACACTGTAGCATCTTTGTTCTGTATGACTCGACTGGGGGAAAAAAGAGAAAGGAAGCTCCAGTGCATATGAAAGGAAGGCAGTACCTCGGCCCTGCTTATCTGCCTGTGGTGCTCTGTGGACTGGTGACATTTAATTATCACACACAGTTTCATGGACTGTTTTATGAGAATCTGCTTTTTAGCCTTTCCTGGATTGCTATAAAGGGGAATGTAGAAAGATAGGAGAGGATTTCTATCACATTGGCAAAAGATTGTCCCTTGTGGTCTCTCTCGGGCTAGAACTTAAGACTGCCTGAGGTCTGTCTCAGCATTTCTGGAGAATTTTCTGTGAAGAGGCAGAGGTCAGCAAGACCCCAGAGCTCAGAGCTGGAGGGAGTAAGGACATACGTGTAGTCATCACAGGGCACCCGAGCTCCAACAGAGGCAGGCGTTGGCCCCGGAAGCCCCAGGAAAGCAGTGATGTTAAGAGGAGTGTAGGGCCCAGCTGACATGGCCCAGCAGTTGAGCGCTGACCTAGCATCCAGGAGATCGCGGTTCAATTCCCAGTCAGGGCATATGTCTGGGTTGTGGCTCGATCCCCAGGAGGGGACGTGCAGTAGGCAACCGATCAAAGACTCTCGCATCATTGGTGTTTCTATCTCTCTCTCCCTCTCCCTTCCTCTGTCTGAAATTGATGAAGACATTAAAAAAAAGAAAAAAAGAAGTCTAGGATGCTTAGGGGAATTATCCAGGTAGAGAATCTAGAGTGTCTTAGACAAGAAAGAGTCGTAGACAGAGGAAACAATGAGAACCAAAGCATGGAGCCGAGGGACCAGGGCAGGGTTAACTGCAAGTACTTGGCCCTGGCTGAAGGGTTGGAGGTGATATGGGAGAGGCAGGTGGTGACCAAATACTGATGAACTTTGTGTGCTAACTTAAGAGCGCAGATTCATAGCCCAAGGAATTAAGGGCAATGATGATATTAGCTAACATTTACTGAGGGCTTCTCCGTGAGTTATAAATATCCATATAGTCTCTGGTCACCTGTAGGAGTGACATGATATGCACACGCAAGCATCATCGATCACTACGTGAGACCAAGGGGGACTCTGGAATCAGGCGAGGTCCTCATTCTATCATTTAGAGCACTGGGATCTGGGGGCGGGTAGCAAACCATTTTTGAACCTTTGCCTGTTTCTAAACGAGGCTGAATATTCATGTCTCCTCCACTCCTTTTTGTCAGGAACAGTACGAAGTAAGACTACATACTTTGTGTAAATAGTGTTTATTGTTTAAATTGTCTCTGGTGTAAGAAATTTTATTCATTACTTTACTTTTTTTTTGGTCATTCGTGCCAACTTTCTATATCATTTAAAGTTGGAGAGGTCTAGGCACTGTGGTTAATGAGTTGCTTTTTAGGAAGGTTGGGTAATTCATGGCCAGAATGAGAGGCAGGGAGAGTGGGAAGGATAATAGCTTTCTCCAGGCAGCCTTCTCATGAGGTGTCATCTTGGACACATCACTTACCTCTCTGAGCATCAGTTTCCTCCTGGAAAATGAAGACAAAGCAGCTTCCTTGTAAGGGCTACCGTGAAGAAGATTTACTGAGATATTTGATGCAACGTGCTTGGCACATAGAAGCTGTTCAATAAATGATAACTGTTATTGTTTTTATTCCTGGGGCAAAAAAAAGGAGTTCGTATTCCCGTGTTGAGTTTTAGAGGAGCGAGACCAAGAGCATCAGAGGTGTTTGTACCGTTTCCTTCCTCTCCTCCCAGCCGCCCCCTCGCCTTCACCCTGCCGCCCCATCTCTAACCCTTTTCTCCCCTCAGAGCCCGGTGAAGTTGAATGTCTTGTAAACGCGGCGAAGCCTTTGCTGTAGGCCCGCGCACGTTCCCTTCGAACACTCCGACGGATGAATCAAAACACGAACAGCGAGGGGCATTAGTTGAATTTTCTGACTTTTCATCTCTTCCTGCGGGGATGGTGCCAGCTCGGCCTGGTGAACTCCTCCGGAGACTGGAGGAGCTGGAGCTGCTGGTGGCCGATTTGGTTACCTAGGCGACATTTACCTGTGACCAAGGGGCCGTCACCGCCGCGGACTCATGCAGAAGGGAATCAAGTGATGGGGGAGGTGGAAAGAAGTAATTTTCTCTTGAAATGAGGTAGAAGCAGGTGTTCATTTCTTTTGACTGGCAGTTAGTTTTCTGTTTTCAGGGAAGCGGGATAAAGATTCGACTTTAATTTTTGCCTGAAAATACTCAGTTCGTGAACCTGGCAAGCCTCTTAAGAGTAAAACAGTCCCGGCGCCAAACTTTTAGGCTTCTTGTCTTTTCAGCAGCTTATTGCATTTATTTTACTGCTTTGGGGGATTAGAAAATAGTCTCTGAAGGCTATTTCTTTAATGACTTGGAATATTAATGAGGAAAACTTGTTTGTTGGACAATACGGTGAATACTGTAGTTTTTGTCTCTAATTGGCTCTTGGGTCTTTCACTCCCTAAAGTCTTTTTTTTTTTTTTAAACGTTTTCTTTATTGTGAAAGATAATGCACATTAAGGACAGTTCACAAGACAAATCAAGTAGCCCTGCGGTTTATCATAAAAGGAATATGTTTATGCTTGTTAATATGTTTGTGCTTGTTACCGATACTGAGGTGAAGCCAGGACAAGGCAGGTGTCCCAGAAGCACTCCTACCTCTTCCTAATCCTTACCTGTCACTCCCCTCAAGGAGACCACAGTCTTAACTTTATAAAGAAAAGCAAAAAAGTTATTACTATAAGTGTTGTTACCTAAGTATATTGCTAAACACTGGTTTAGTTTTGTATGTGTTTGGAATTTCATATAGATGGAGTCATACAGTAAAGTTCTCCTTTTTTTTTTTTAAACCGACATTATGTTTCTGAGGTTCATCCCTGTGTTGTGTAGCTGTCATTTATTTATCTTACTTGCTGTATTTTATTATTTGAATACACCACAGTTTGCCCTCTTGAACCTTGGTGGATATCTAGGGTGTTTCTGGTTTTTAGCTGTTCTAAATAATGATGGTATGAACATTCTTGCACACGTCTCTTGGGCACATAGGCATGCATTTCTGTTGGTTTGTTGGTTGTGTGCTGGGGGGTGGAATTGATAGGGCATAATATATGTATCTTCAGCCTTAGTGATGTTAAAGGATAAGTTAAAAAAAAAAAGTAATATCATTACTCTCATACAACTATAAAATGAACGTGTCAGAAGTGGGTTTTTTTTAACAGTTCATAAGTTTTATTTATTTTTTTAAATTTGTTTATTGTTGAAAGTATTACAAATGTCCCCTTTCTTCCCCGCATTGATTTCCTCCACCTTGCACCCTTCCCCTGAGGCCTTCACCACACTATTGTCTGTGTCCATAGGTTAAGCATGTATGTTCTTAGGTTAATCTCTCCCCACCCACCCACCCCTGCCTTCTCTGCCTTTCCTCTGAGGTTGGTTAGTCTGTTCCATGCTTTTATGTCTCTGGATCTATGTTGTTCATCAGTTTATTTTGTTCACTGGATTCCACATATTACTCAGATCATGTGATATTTGTTTTTTTTGGACTGGCTTATATCGA
This sequence comes from Miniopterus natalensis, assembly GCF_054644295.1. Taxonomy (NCBI): domain Eukaryota; kingdom Metazoa; phylum Chordata; class Mammalia; order Chiroptera; family Miniopteridae; genus Miniopterus; species Miniopterus natalensis. Next base: position 46,887,659 of record NC_142089.1, read on the forward strand.
TTAGCATAAAACTCTCCAGGTCCCACCATTCATTGAACTCATTAATGAGAGAACAAATAAGTTATCAAGGTATTGCAACTGGTTCAAAGAATAAAGACTGCACATAGACAGGTAACAAGGGATGCTGAAATGAGTTTATGAGCAAATGCAAATGAATCTGTCCGCATGGCCATGATAATCCATTGCATTCCATAGATACCACCAATTTGCATTTCTGTGGACAAGAACGAAGCATTTGTATTGTTATCAGTTTTGTACAATTTAAATAGTTGTAGAATAGGTCAAAGACAAGGAAAGAGAGGCAGGACAACATAGAAGGGAGTACCAGACTGGAAACTTAGCACTCTGCACTCGAAAACTACATAATCTAATTAACTAATGTCATGCAAATAAATTTAATTAAAAATTGTTTCCCAAGTGGAAAAAAAGTGTTTTCCAATTTCTGCTGGGGATTTTCTGTCATTTTGTTGATTTTTAGCTTTATTACATTGTGAGCAAAGAACATATTCTTTTTTTTTAAAATATATCTTTATTGATTTCAGAGAGAGGAAGGGAGAGGGAGAGAGAGATAGAAACATCAGTGATGAGAGAGTCATTGATCGGCTGGCTGCCTCCTGCACGCCCCCGACTGGGGATCGAGTCCGCAACCCGGGCATGTGCCCTGACCGGGAATCGAGCGGCGATCACCTGGATCCTAGGTTGATGCTCAACCGCTGAGCCATGGCCGGCCGGGCAAAGAACATATTCTGATTTCAGTACTTAAAAATATATTGAGAATTGTTTGGTTTCACAGCACATGGCCCATTTTTGTACATGTTTGCAATGTACTTGAAAATAATGTGTATTCTCTATTTTTTCTATTTGTTTATTTGGTAAAGTTTGCTGTTTATGTTCTTCAAATTTTCTTTATCCTCACTGATTTCTTTCTTCTTTCTTTTTTTTAATCCTCCCCTGAAAATATTTTTTCCACTGCTTTTCAGAGAGAGTGGAAGGGGGAGGGAGGGAGGGAGGGAGAGAGAGAGAGAGAGAGGGAGGGACCGAGGAACTTTGATGTGAGAGAGACACATCGATTGGTTGCCTCCAGCACATGCCTTGACCAGGGCCTGGGATCGAGCCTGCAAGCAACCCAGGTATGTGCCCTTGGCCAGAATCAAACCCGGGACCCTTCAGTCCTCAGGCCGAAACTCTGACATCTGAGCCAAATCTGCCAGGGCCTCACTGATTTCTTTTGTCTTATTTGTCCCATAGGTTTCTGATAGAGGTATGTTCAAATTTTATACTATGGTTGTAGAACTGTCTTTTTCTTGTATTTCTCTCAATTTTACCTCTACATATTTTGGAACTATTATTACATACATAGCAACTTGAAGTCGGTATATCTTACTGGTGAACTGAACCTTTTGACATTTCGATGTGATTCTCCATACACCTCGTAAGAGATTTTACTATAAAGTATACTTTGTCTGAAAGTAGTAAAACCACACCAGCTTTCCTTTAATTAGTACTGTTTGCCTAGTATATCATTAAAAAAAATCTTTTCAGTTCCAACATTTCTATATCCTTATGTTTTAGATCTGTCTCTTGTATATAGCACATTGCGAAGTTTGACAACCTTTATCGTTTAATTGAATCTTTTAGTTCATTTACTTTTAATGTAATTACATGCATAGTTGGTTTGAAATTTACTACCATATTAAGTGCTTTTTTTTAGTCCAACTTGTTCTGTGTTCCCAATTTTCCTTTCTTCTTTTGAGTTGAATTTGTTCGCTTTTTTACCATTCTACATTTTCTCTCTATGAACTTGGAAATTTGCATTCTTTTATTTTTATTTTGATGGTTATATTAGAGATTTTAGTATGCACCCTTGATTTACGCTTCAGAACACTACAACACCATTTATGTCTGCCTTGGCTTATGTCGCTGTTGTGTATTTTACCTTGTACATTTCAAATGCCCAAGATATTATTATTCTTTACACAATCATTATTTATTTTGATTTACTCATGTATTTAATGGAGCTTCCATCTGGGATCACTTTCTTTTTGTCTGAAGAACAAATACCCTTTAGTATTTCCTTTATTGTAGGTCTGCTAGTGATAAATTCTTTCAGTTTTTGTTTTTCTGAAATGTCTTTATTTCACCATCATTCTTAAGTATATTTTCTCTGGGCATAGAATTCTAGGTTGTCAATTATGTTCTTTCAGCACTTTAAAGAATTCGCTTACTTCTGGCTTCCTTCCCCCCCCCCCCCCCTTTGGCATATTTTAGTTTTTGGCTTTGTGGTGTTCATCAGTTTTATAATGTGCCTAGATGAAGTTTTCATTTTATTTATCACACTTGGGGTTTCTAGGTCTGCTTGTCTTAGCTTGTTCTAAGGCCAGATACCATTATTTAGTTTTGAAAAGTTCTCAGCTATAATCTTGTCAAATATTGCTCTGCTCTATTTATTCTCCTCTCCTCCTTGGACTATAAGTACTTATATTTAGTTTATTAATTACTTGGGCTTAACTACCTTCTCTCTATATCATATAATGTGTCTTATCCTGCATTTTCCCTTCTTTTGTCATTCTGTGCTTCACTATAGCTGTTCTGACTTCTAATTCCTGCGCCAGCTATATCTATTATTTTAGAGTTAAATTTAGTCATTAAGTTATTAATTTTAGTTAATATATTTTTAGGTTTAAATTTTCTATTTGGTTCCTCTCCCTCTTTTGAGTTTCCCATTTATCTTAATTTCCTAGGGGATTTATAATAATTTAGTATATTACTAAAAACTGGATAGCCTAAAACAATAGAAAAGTATTTTGTTACAGTTCTGTAGTCTATAAGCCTGAAATCAAGGTGTCATCAGGGCCACACTGCCTCTGGAGGTTCCATTCCTTGCCTCTTCCATCTCATCCTGGCTGTCAGCGTTCCTTGTTTTGGACCACATCCCTCTCTATTCCACTTCACATTGCCTTCTTCTCTGTGTCTTAAAACTACCTCTGCTACTCTTTTATGAGGACATATGTGCTTGCTTTAGGGCTCACTTGCATAATGCAGGACAAACTCCTCCTTTCAGCACCTGTAATTTAGTCAGATCTTTTCCCATATAAAGCAATATTCACTCCTTTGTCACCTAAGGTAATATTCAAGGGTCCCAGGGATTAAAACATGGACATATCTTTAGGATACCTCTATTTAGCCTACTGCACCTTTCTATGCTGAAATTCTCAACCTTGTAATTTTATCTTCCTACACATAGTAGAACTTTTAACAAAAAATCTGTTTCAGATAATTCCAAATCTGGAGCTCTGTGGGTCTATTTCTATTTCTGTTGTTTCTGCTGGTTTTTACTTACATCTTATCTCTTCACATGCTTGTTATTTTTAATCGTGGGTGAGACATTGTGTTTGCACGGTTGTTTACAGACAAATTGTAGCATTGATACAATTTGAAGTCAACGTTATCCAACTCTAGAAGGAATTTACGTTTGCTTCTACAAGTATGTGGGGAATTAGCACTCTAGAAGCACCTGATTTCAGATTCAGAGATGAAGATGGTTTGAAGATAAACCATGGTCCTTCGCAAGAGCCTGTGAGCTTTCTGTTCTCTCTTCCTGCTAGGGTGCATGCGGCTCTTGGGACATCCTAACCCAAGCAAATGCCCAGGTCTACTTCCCCCATCCTCAGCAGACTGTGAGCACAAATCTCTATTACCCTTGCCCCTCAAAGCATCCTTTGAGAGAAAACAGGTCCAAAAGGCCACCTGGGCTGCCTTCCCTTTTTCCTCATTGGATTCTTCTTCCCATTCTTTTCCTTCCCCCAATTTTGTTGGCTTTGGATGTTTTTAAACATTTAATAAATATTTTGTCTATTTTTTTTTTTACTTGTCTTTGATGGGAAGGCTTATTTAGCATAGAGGGTTATTATTAGAAGCAGAAGTCCTCCTAAAGTTTTCTCATCTGTCTATCTTATTTTTTTTTTTAGATGAAAAAGTTCAAACATCAAAAAAGTAGAGAGAGAGAATGCAAAGAATTCCCCCACCTCATTACCCCAAACTCAACTATTATCAAAGTTTTATTACATTTGCCTGGACATTTTTGTGTTATATAAGAAGAGAAAGTTACAAAGCAGAGCTGTACTTCAACTCTAGCCATCCATTCACCTGAATTCCAGCATCAGAGACAGGACTTCTGCCTTGGTCACTGCTGTGTCCTCAGCTCCGGGCACAGGTGTACCTGGTTTGTGCTCCATGAGCTGTTGTTGAATGAATGAAATTCCCTGTAGATTTATAGACCGTTTGAAACTAGAAGAGGCTTTAGCCTGTCACAATGAAGCCAATTTATAGATGGAGATACCAGGATCCCGTGATCTGAGATGTGCTCAAGGTCACACGGGTGCATAGCAGAGTCAGACCAAGGTCTTAGCTCGGAGCTCTTTCCACTTTTCTACATTCCCTCCTCACTTTGCTAGCTTGTTTAACCACCACTTTTTCTTTTCTGATAACACTGAAGTTTAAGAGCATTTCATTACAAGTGTGATGATATAATATGGCATTAAGACACGACAAGGCAAGTTTTATTGGCCATTACTACTTGCCTCAAGTGAGTGGCGAAGCCTTTGACCACTCAAGGCATATATTAATAGCCCCATAAAATACATCCTGGATTGCTAGTGCTATTATCATCTGGCTATTACATTTCCTAAAATCATTGTACAAACGCCACTTTAAACAATTTTCTTTTTTTCTTTCGTTTTTATTAAACTGGGGAGATTAGCCTTCTTTTATGAAAGACAGTTCTTCACTTGCTGGAGAAAATAGACTTGTCAGGTAACTAGGAAAGAGTATGAGCTTTGGAATCAGACTGATCTGTGTTCAGGGGTTTGCTCTGCTACTTTCTAGCTCTGTGGCATTAGGCAAATTTCTTAACCTCTTTGAGCCTTAGTTTTCTCTTTTGTCAAATAACAATATTTGTTACTTAGAATTCATATATATATATAAAACTCACCTAGCCTAGTGCCTTGAACATAGTAAGCAGTTAATAAATCATATATTATTTCATGATAATGATGAATGCAGATGAGACTTTTTTCTTTTAATTAGTCCATTTATTTGTAAGATTAAAAAAATGGCTCAGAGCACTAACATGAATTGAAAATTTGTATGAGTAAAAGATCTAACCTGAGTCACTATTCTAGGATGTGTACTAAGTGCTTTAAGTATAACATCTCATTTTAATCCCCACTTTATGAGATAAATGCTGTTATTATCCTCACTTGCAGGTGAGGAAATTTAGGCGTTAAATAACTTGGGATTTCGAAGCCGCTAAGAGGCAGAGCTCGTACTTAGCCCAGTGTTCCCATTGCTTGTGATCTTAACTGTTCGACTGTACTGCCTTGCTGCAGGGCATCTTGAGTTCACAGTGATGCTGGGGAGTTCATTGAAAGGAAAACATATCTCATGGAAATCAAAATTGAATGGGGAGAATTTGATCAGGAAAATGTTGCTAATGCAGAGGGCTCTTGCTAATTTGGAATTTGTCACCAGCCTAATGGAGATTTGGAAGTCTGCACTGACTCTAATTTTGAAGGTGGTAATGGTGCATATCAGCAAAAGGAATGTTGAGCCTATTTAAGTAAATACCATCCCCCTAGCATTTTACCACCTCTGCACACAAAATTAAATGTAAATTGTTCTAAAGTGTTTATGATCCTTCCAACCTCTGTATTTGGCACACTTTTTGTTAGTAAAGTGATACAGTTGCAGTGGGGGACATTTGTTTTTACTTTCTTAGCACCTACCTCTTCTTTTCCTGATAGCATCTAGATGATTCTTTTGGGAACTATCTTATACCTCATTTCATAGCAGCCTCTTAATTTGGGAGAGATGGGCCCTGATTGGCATTGACCCATCTTTTAATACCATCCTCCTGTGGAGTGGTGGGCAGAATTCACCTAGGCCTTACTTAGTGCATAGCATTTTTCCTATCTGTGTTGATGAGTTCTCTGGTCAGTGTGCCCTAAGTTGGTTGAATCAGAATGAAACCCAGGACTTTTCTTCGATGGTGGGAGAAAGAGAAAATTTCTCTTGTTCAGAATGGCCTGGGTTGCCCATGTGAGGCCTGGAACTGCTGCAGCTATTTTGCTCCCATGAGGAAAGCCAGCTTAAGGATAAAGCAGACGTAAGAAGGAGGCGAAAGAATTAAAGGGACTGAGCTGGAGTACTGATCAAACATCTCTAAAGTCTATTTTACTGCAGGATTTTTTTTTGTTACATGAGCTAATATGTTTCTTTTATTGTCTAAGCCACTTTAAGTAGGGTTTCCTGTTTCACACACTTGAACTTATCCTGATAAAATTGCATTGTATACCTTTTCTATAGTTTGGTGTTTTCAGTAATAGAGATTGAACCCCCACATCATCATTGCAATATGTAATGTTTAACTATTAAGGCAAAACTACCTGGCAGAAAGCAATGTTGTCTATGTTTTTGTGGGCCCTGTAGCCTCTTGAGATGTCATGGATAATTTTTGATGTGTTATATTATAGGTCTTTTTAAGCCTATCCCCTATAGTTCACTTTCTGGTTCACCCAGTGATGTGACATCTCTAACCCTCACTTTTCCCATCTGGAAGTACAATAGCAGTACCTACTTTATTTTGGGACAGTAAGGACTAAATGAGCCGATTTATGCAAAGTGTTTAGTCACAGGGCCTGTTACATAGTGAATGCTTAATGAGTGTTATTTGCTGCTATTATTGGCATTATTGTTGTATTTCTTGTACGTATTAACAGACCATTCTCTTTCAGAGCAAATCTTTGTTTCCTCTCTAGTCCTCTTTCTTTAAAAAAATGGCCTGAACAGTGTTGATTAGGGCAAGAGGTACAGACGGAGCTGAGTTTTGCTAAGTCCATGAAAAATGACCTAGGAAAAGTCACCATTTCCCTTCCTACTCTATGCTTCCAGACACTGAGCTCTGTGAGTGAATCTTGATCTTTGCTTTGACCTCAGCGGTGTGTTTGGGATGAGTACGCCCTCTGTGTGATCTGCTGACAGCCTTGGAGGCCTCTGAGCAGGCATCCCATGGTGCTGCCAAGTTCCTCATGAGCCGAAATAGTCATGGCGATGGGTGGGTGAGGCAGGGTGACGGCGGCAAAATCCTTTTTTATTTTTATTTTTGATATAGGCAAGGAAAAAAATCCCTAATTCCAATATTAGGAACGTTCAGTTTTGGATGGGAGAGAGTGGACGTATGAACAACAATGGGAGCCTGGGACCAAGAACAGTGACTGCAATCAGTGTGCATTCATAGATAAATAAATAAACTCGTGGCACTTCCTAAGTGTCGTTCCTTCCCCAGCCTCTTTGCTGTTGTCATGGGAAATGTGTGTGTGGACGCATGCACTCTGAAAGGGGAACAGAGATGTTTCTCTCCCTTTGCCCAAGCTTTGTACATTCTAAAGAGCCTGCAGTCAGTTTCTTGCTCCCTTCCTGAGACATTAACTTCTGGTTTTCCCTTCCTGTGAGCCCGAAGAATAATCATCATATGCTCCTTAGTCATGAGTTCATGGAGAGAAACACAGGCCTCATTCAGGGTCTCCAACAACTGGGAGGGTTTACTTGATCAAGGAGGGAAGTTTCGTTGCCCGTTTGCAGCTGAGGCTCCTGCATGTCTTCAAGTCCAAGTGGACTCCACCCCTCATTCCAGATTACCTTCTCTGACTAATCCTGTGAGGGCAATCAATAGCCAATGAGAATAAAGGCAGATCTTCTGTGGCAGATATAAGTTCTTTCCCCCCTTTTTCTTCTGCACCCCAATGAGAATAAAGGAACAGTGTTCAGCCAAGTTCTGTTTGCGCTTCACTGAGACTTTACAATACGATTAAGTATTAATCAAGCACATCATTCTTTAGGTGCATTCTTATTTTATCTCACAATAATCAGTAATAACCCAATGATATCTGTCCTGTTTTATGGTCATTTCACTGAGGAGGGAAGGGAGGCTTTGAGGGGTTCGGTACCTTGCCCGGGTCACAGCCTTCGGAGGTAGAAGCAGTGCTCCGTCCACATTGGCCTGCACTGGAGAATGCATTCTTACCCAGAGCCTGCTCTCTTGCTACCATGATTATCTCCTTGCCTTGTAAATGTCCTTGTGCCTGGTGCTGTCCTGTCTTCTTGTTATTCTTGGTATGCAGGGTCCTCTTTCTGTTTGCTTGCTCCTGTTTCCAGTTTCTTCCCTACTAATCAGTAGGCACCTTCTTGTGACTGTGTCCTCTTTCCTCTTGTCCCGCCGCCCAGCCCACCTCCTGTGCCCATGCCGCCCCGTGAGCGTGCAGCCTGTATGTTTAGGCTCACGGGAAGGTGCGGTGTGGAGAATGGGACCTTCTGCGGCAGGTCTAGGTTCTTCCCCCCCTTTCCTTCCTTCTGCACCACAATGCACGGTCTTTGTCCATTTTTCTCCTAGGAGCCCCAGCTGTGCGATACACCACCTTTCTTGTCTAATCACATTGTTACTCTGCAAATCCAAGCCTTCTCCATTATGAACAGAGATAGCCCTGGAACCCAGGTTCTAGGATGGAACTGTGTTCAGCCAAGTTCTGTTTGCTCCTCACTGGAACTTTGCAATATGGTTAAAAAAGACACAAAGTAATTGTGCAGAATTACCCGTGATTGGAGAGGTGTCCTAAGCAAAGGTACTATCTTCACCTACTCAGCTTTCTGAGCCTTGGGAGGTAGAGGCTCTAAAATATTTTCCGGCAATTTAAATTCTTTGATTGAAATAAAGATCCTAGGAGGGAGGAAAAAGAAAATCTCAGTAACCATTAGGTATAGTGGGTTAGGTATTTACAAAAGTGTCTGTCATTTTGAAAAAAGAACTAATACAGTGAGTTTTCAAATCCGCAGATGTGTGTGTATGTGTGTGTGTGTGTCTGATGTCTGAAGAAAATGAAATTTTTTGCAGGGAAAAGAATGGAACATTTTCCTTTAGGCTTCCTTAGTCCACAGCAGTGTGACCGCTAATCAGAAAGCTGCCACTATGAGGGGTTTCATTGACTCTGTTTTCTTATTATTTAATTAGATGATTTATAGTTTCACTGACAGGCCTGGTGCAGCCTTTGTGTTGCTGGGAGGAATCATACATAACGTGCAGTCCTAGTTATAAAGAGAACAAACTGTCCCCAGACCTCGTTTGGTGTTACGGTTTACGTTGTCTTGATATGTATGACTTCCACCAACGTGAACAGAAATTGGCCAGTTACAAAAAAGTGAATAAAATATTTGCTGACTTTGTCTCTGGTTGTGCTCTCACAGTTCCCTCCCTGTTTCGAGTAACAGGAGACTCCTTGAGTCAGAGCAGCTTTGCGTTTCCATGCAGAAAACCAAAGCCTCCTGTAAACTGAGCTGAGGTGGTGAGGGCATGAAAGCCAAGGACCAGGCATCCGTCATTTGTTATCAAGAGCTGGGAAATAATTGGTCAAAGGGGTTCGTTATCTGAGAGCTTTCTATAAGTTATTCTGGAATGTTCTGTTCGAAGGACAAGCAGTGAAGTCTTGTCTTTGCCTTCTGGAGGTGATTGGTGGCCCTGTCCAGTGAGCAGTGCGCCCTGCTTGGCGCCTGACTGCCTTGCTGCAGCGTTTTGGAGAAGCCAGGTTGCTCTCTGGCCTGGCAGATCCGGACTCGGGCTGCACAGGGAGAGGCGGAGGCTGCGTCTGTACTGCTCGCTCTTGGCATTGCCGGCCTGCCAGGGCACCATGCAGAGCCTGGGCACACTTTGGGTGAAGTCATTCTTCCCTGAAAACGGAGATGGGAAATTTCTCCTGACGTGCAGGACCTGACTGAGAAGGTTAAGGCTGGGCGTGTGTCCTTTCAAACACGGGTTTAGAAAGGGATCACGTTGCTGCTCTTCTATGGTTTCCTCTACTTACAAATTATTAAGGTAAATTTCCACTGTAAAAATTAATGGCCGTTTGAAAGTATTTGAAAATGTACTAAGTTGTACATTTGTTTTTAAACCTGTAATATAGACTATGAGAAGATTAGGCAGTAAGCTGAGAATTATCTTTGAAGTTTAATTTGTTTGCTTGCTTGTGTTTGTCTGGATGAAAACCAACAGGGCTGGTTCCTCTCTCTCTCTTCCTTTCTTCTACCCATAAGGGCTCATGATAACTTCTTCTCATTCTTTTAGTACCCTTATATCCTTCACATCCTCTCCTCCCCTGGAATCTTGCCCTCAGGGAAAAATCTGATCACAGTTACCTACACTTTATGCACCTTAATGTGAATGTAAACCTGGATATTGATATTCCCAGGGGAATTTGAATAATGTCACTTATTGTGAACTAGAAAACTTTGCCTTCTTTATAAAAGAGGTAGAAACCAGTACCTAAATACATTTCAAAAATGAACTTGAAACTTTTGTGTTTTGCACTGTCTTTGAGTTGCCTGAATTAATAATACAATGACTCTGTTAAGTTCAGAAGTGTGTGTGAGTAAGCCTTACAAACAGCACTGTCCTGGGAGAGATGGACACCTGGCAAAATGCAAACTTGCTATCAGTTTGCACTGTGGACTTGGGAAAGTCAGCTCACTGCACTGTCGTGCATGAAAAGGTTGTATTAAATAATCTCTACAGGCTCTTACAGACCCGAGAGTCCGAAGAGTTGAAGATGAGTCTTGAAGGAACAGGCTGTGTAGACAAGTTGCAGGTACCCATCGGTGGATGGTCTTGGAGTAACAAGGCTGCCTCATCATGGTCTTTGATTCCTACAAACACAATATGTAAAAAGGAGAAAATGTTATAATTTTAGTAGCTGAAAGCAGACTTTCCTTTAGGGAGGGAACTGCCCTTGTTTGGGAAATACTGCGATAGGTCATGTGAAGTAGATGGTAAAACACTGAAAACAGTGGGGTGGGGGGGCAAGACACAGAGATGGTTCATCTTTTGAATATAAGAAAGTAAAAGGAATTTGTGTTGTGTTCAGACCTGGGCAGGGGTGGTGAAGAAAATAGAGGAGTAGCAGAGACAAGAGAAGGAAGAGAGAGAGAATCTGGAAAGATGGCAGAAGACTGGTTGCTATGTGTCCTAAAAGAAAGAGCCCTGGCCTACATGGCTCAGTGGTTAGAGTGTCGGCCCGCGGACTGAAGGGTCCCAGCTTTGATTCTGGCCAAGGGCGCATGCGAGAAGTAGCCAGTCGATGTGTGTCTCTCTCACGTTGATGTTTCTCTCTCTCTCTCTCTCTCTCCCCTCCACTCTCTTTGAAATGCAATGGAAAAAATATCCTTGGTTGAGAATTAAAAAACATAAAATAAAATAAAAGATCAAAAAGAATTTCCTAGAGATATTAGGAACTTAATGTCTAATATGAGATTTTAATTTAGCTTGCTGTGTGCTATCTAGTTTTTGTGACCTACGATATTTTAGTAACTCTAATTTTATTTTTAAATGTTTTTTGAGTAGATTATTTTATGGAAATTAAGGAAGGTTTTGAACTTTTGTGTGTAGATTAATGTGGAGTTGAACAGAGAAAGCAGATATGGAAATAAAATCCTGTGGGTGGAGTTTGACCATAGAGCAGGGCTTCACCTAGAAATTTGCAGGTGTCTTGGTGAGAGATTTGTATTTCTATTGGGAATGGGGTTGAAGGGTTCCTGGATCTTAAAAGGTAGGTCAGATGGAGGAGTTCCCAAATGACTTTGTTATGGGGCCTCTCCTGCAAACCCAGGACTCTGATGAAATAATGGTTGATGAACAGTTTTAATACATTTGCAAGACCCTGAAAAATAAAAGAATCTGGAATGTGTTCTTTGTAGTTTTCATCGTACTTTTGATGACCTCATCCAGTTCTCAGTGATGGTTCTCTTTTGGCCAGAGGTTATTTGACTGCTTCAGGAAGATCTGGAAAACATAATTCCTTGGTTTCATCTGTGGCAGTTTGCAACTTGGTGATCGCTGTCTTGCTCACTGTAATTTCCTGGAATTTCTGAGGGAAAGTTTAAGACAAACAACTGCTTTGTCTGTAGAAGTTAGCTTTGAAGATGATGAATTCAGTTTCCATCGTCAAACAGTATGCACTATCCAATCCCAGGTGGATAAAATGGATTTATATTTTATAATTGCTCTGAAAAAATGTAGGAAGCATGGACACTAAACAGATAATTAGTTTTCATAATACCCTATCCTGAACCTTTTTTTTGTAGCACTTACCAAAATTGAAATTCATTACGTGTGTAGTTGACTATCAATTACTTTCTTAGAACAAGGACTGTCCTACCCTGCACCAGACCAGGAATAGTGTAAACTAAACCCCTGAGCAATGGGATGGGAGGTGCTTATTTTCTCCTTTCTATTTTCCCTGATTTTATAGCTTCTACAATGAACCTATTCTTTCCCCTCATTAAAAAATGCAAATCTTATGAAAAAGGAGGGTGTATAATTAAATACTCTGTATTACCTATAAAAGATAATATTTGTGCAGTTGAAGAAGAGACCTACATGGAAAGAACTAGTAAAGAAAGCGACAGATTGAGGACTGTATGTAAATGCTAAGTTTCCTCTTTTGGATCTAAGAGCTTGAAGAGATATCCTGAGGAGTCCCAAGTGTGCTGAGATTGAGAGTCTATCTCCACAGCAGCAGATAATTGACATGGCAGCTTTGTCTTCACTTAAAATAATGCCACAGTTCATATTTTGCCCTGTACCTTTTAGAATTATGTTTTGTTTTTTAAAGGAAAAATAAATGAGACTGCTACTATAGGATCACTTGTTAGGTGTATGATGTTTCAGGATATATTTTCAGGCATTCCATGGTGGAAATTTGGCCCTCGGAGCTTAGGCTTGGTTTTTGTATATTTTCTGCATGTCAGTGTATTTTAGTATGTCTCTAAGTAAACTGTGTAGCTACCCCCCGCCCCCAATAATTCATGACTGATTTGGAGGAGCCGTAACTTTTTTTACATGTCAGAAGGAAAAGAATTTAAATTTATCACATGCCAATAGTATTCTGAAGCCACACTCCATGTTAAAACCACAGAAAGAGTCATTTACATGTAACAGTGCCTGCGGGTCTTAGGGAATGGTCGTTTGGTAATGTATCTTTTGATTTTAAGTTGAAAGGAACCTTGATGTTTTGAGATTTTTGGTTTTCAGACGAGTGGCTAATAACCCGTTTTGAGAAAGGCATTGGGGACAGGAACGTATACTTGGCTTCCCTGACTGCAGAAATCCCGCTTCTCGGTGGACCACAGTTTGACTTTGTTTTCAGGGTTGCCTTGGTGTAACAAAGCGTCCCTTGTGCCTCTGGGGTTTCCTTGCCAGCCATCACCTGCCAATTGGTTCCTGTCTATGTAAGTGTTCTGAGTTGGAAAATGAGGTGTAAGAAACATTTTATTTGATTCTAGGCCACTCCTACCTTTTGGAGACCATTACATTTCAAAGTTTAGGATTTGGCCTGGTTCACTACTCTCTTTTTTTTCCCCTACTCAAAAATCTGCATTGAAATATTTTTCGAGCCTCGACTGTGGCAAGGCACTGTGTACACTAGGCCCAGTGGGAGAGTCAGGCCCTGCCCTCATTAAGTTTATAGTGCGATAGGAAAGAAAAAGCATCAACTGCCAAGCCACACAGCCCTGTCATTGCAGCTGTGACCACTGCTCTGGTCTGGGATGGGTGTCATGGAGAAGTGTCGGTAGAAGATAGGCTGAGGGGAGGTGGGGAGGTGAGGGGGAGGGAGAGTACAGGTGGCTTCATTTGGAGAGGTCTTCAAGTGAGAAGGAGCTCCCATCATTGCAGAGCCGAGAAGGAGATGCAGTGCCTGGAGCTCAGAGCCAGGCGAAGGCGCCCCAGGTAGGAAAGAGCGGGGGCCAGGCGCTGGGTCGTGAGGGCTCCTAGCAACTTCTTCGTGAGCTAGAAGTTTTCTGTCCACTTAAGTGTCTATCTCAGGAAGGATGTGTAGGGGACACATACTATTTCATTGGCCTGTAACTTGACTGCCACTCTTTTAGATCCCTCCCTGTTCTGGAAATTGCTTATTCTATCTCCATGGTTACTACATGTTGCATTAGGCTACTCTGTGTCTCAACCACAGGTGATTGATCTGGGGGGTTTTCTTATCTGACTCCTTGGGGTGTAGAATTGGAATTGAGAAAGAAAAGCTAGTTTCTCTCCTGGTGGCTGAGACAGAGGACCTGTGAAGTGAAGAGCAGTTGGAGTCTGTGTTCTGTCACGTGGCCCGAGGCACAGAAATGGAGGAACGAAGCCACTCCACGGAGGGATGTTATGTGAAATCAGAGAGAGTGAACACATTCCCGGGTCTTCCTTGGGCTCCAGGCCCAGGTTCTAGACCTTTCCCGGCATATCTCTTAGCCTTGGGTTCCATGATATAATAGCATTCCTCTAAAAAATCTCCGGTCCTGACTTTTTGTTTAAACTAGCCAGAGTTACTTTCTGTTACTCATGTAAAATTATTTTTTCTCTGTGTGTGTGCAGATATTTATAGACTTATATTATAATTCTGCCTTAGGCCCATCTTTTGACTGTAAATGGGCCTCAGAACTTGTTAATTCATGAACAGTCAATTATCCTCTAGTTTAGTTTGAGGAGACAAAGGAACAGGAGGAGTTTATTTCATCTAACATTTCCCGAGAAGGAAAGTGTGATCTAAGGAAACTTTGCTACATAAGCAGAAACACCTTAATAAGATAATTTATGGATTCGAGTGTAAAAACTTGAGAAATTTTACCTGTAGCATTCTCTCTCATCTGAGTCTTCGCAGCCCACTCAGATCTTATTTCTTTTTGATATAAACAGCATTAGTATTAGCATAAATAAAAAATGTGGTTTATTGACAAGCATGACCAACTGCACTTTCCTAATTCTGTCTTTGCTGCCTCACCAGCTCTTGGGGTGAGCAGCTTTGCTAATGGCAGCACCCGCTCTTGGGCCTGGCCTCTGGGCCTGCTCATTTGAACGAACAGTCTCTGCCAACCACCGCTGAGAGTTGAGAAAGTGCTAGCCTGAAAATGGGCAAAGTTAACACATTTCCACACTGTGGTGTGATAGCCAACTAGTCCAGTTGCCTAGTTACTGAGCTGATGGGGAGGCAGTGCTATACAGCGGATAAGAAGAGGCCCCATGGATTCATACCTGTGTGGAAATCCCACCTCTGCTAGTTACATGCTGGGTAGCTTCAAGCAAGTCACCTGATCTTTCTCAATCTCAACTTTCTTATCAATAAAATGGTAAAGATGTACCTACTTCATAGAAATGAAAAGTAGTACCTAGTACATAGAAATGTTATGATTCAGCAAAATATTTAGGAAGCACATACTAAGTTTGCAGGTAGCTGCAATTCTTATGGGTCTTATTACGTAAACCAGTTACCACAATGCCTAGAATTTGATAAACGCTATGGCTCTTTTACCCTAAAAATGTACATACATATTCACATCTTTAAAACTTTGGTGAGTAAGCATGTCTTCTGACCTTTCTGTCTCTGGACAGCAGGCTAAGAATCCCTGATTTCATCTCACTTCTCATTTCATAGGCAGGGATAATGAAACGCAGAAGAGCAGCAGTTTCCCAGGGTCAGGCCTTGCCTGGCAGAGCTGGATCTGGAACTTAGGGACCTGCCTCTTCATTCAGTTCTGTATATACTATGCTGCCAATTTCAAAGGCAGAAGGTCTAGAGCATTCCTTAACTAAATTGATATGTATATAGAGGATACATGACATTTATGAAAGATGCAGTTAGAGGCCCTCACAAACCTTCAAATTTATAAATATGGAAATGTTTATATGGATCCTTGTTTATCCCAAATCATATTTCTATTAGGGATCATATGGTTCCTGTGCAAAGCCTTTGTGTGTGTGTGTGTGAATACAGTCTTACTAAAGTATCTTCTCTAACTTGATGGGAAGTTTTCACAAGGAACCCGAGTTTGTAATCGCGTCACAGGCATTATTGCATCTGAGGACAGGAACTGAATCCTATTTTGCCAGGAAGATGCTGGGCCCCTGGAACCTCAGGAAGTCTCCCAAACATGAGCTGAGTCATCTGGAAGATCCACATTTGTACTTCAGTGAAATTTCACACTAAACTTGTTACAGATCTTTGGAATGGCTGCTCATGAATAATTGAAACAATGATTGTTAAGTCCTTTAACGCTAGCTATTTACTCTATAACAACTCTGTTATACTTGGCATTGGTGAGACCACTGTGTTCCATCGAGGGCTATTTTTTAAGAGGGCCACGGCTAAACATAATACACCTAAGAACAAGCAGTGAGGATGGGTAGGAATTCTGGGAGTTGGGTTTTCTGAGGGATGGTAAAGGAATTGGGCATATTTGATCTGGAAGGGAAATGAAGATGGGTAATAAAATCTGCCCTCAAGTAGTTTAAAGTTGTCAGGAGGAGGAGGTATTTTAATTACTCTTCGTACTGGATTTTTCACTGAGACATATTTCAGGCTGTTTATTTAAAAAAAATTTAGGCGATACTTTAACAACTATAACTATAGCAATTAAGGCAGCCACTCATTGGGCCTTTAATGAATACTAAGTACTATGCTAAATGCTTCCAGGGGATTATAATCCCTATTTTATTTTATAGATGATGAATTTGAGATTCAAGTAGGTTTAGAAATTGCCCCAAGGGCACCTGTAAGTGGTGGGTCCAGAGCCTTGTGAAGAGCCAGTGCCTCCCTCACAAGGCAGGTGAGGGGTTGTAGGAGGAGTAGGTTCCCTGAGCACCAGCCTTCCTGTTCCACTCCACCTGGAGATTCTCGAACAGAGCCAGTGCTCCGCAAGTGGTGCACAATAAATGAACAAAGGAATCCTGCTCGGTGGGAGATTGGACTTCTCTACTGGTCTCTAAGACCCTTTAAAACTCACTAATTATTGAGCAGGAAATCAAGTACACTTCCCTATCCCTAGGCTGTTGGCTATGAGCTAGTCAGAGTCTGGCTGGTGGTGAGAGGGTGGAGGGTGGGGTTTTTTCTTGTAGCTCTGTTCCTTGGGAATGCCCCGGGTGATCTGTTGTTTCTGTGAGAATTATGGCCATTCTTTGCCCCAGGTACTGCTGTCTGCATTCCCTGGAGCTTGATGGGATGTGGTGATGATCTTTGTGGAGACAGAAGACTTTAAGAAGTTTCTGAAAAATGACTCCCATTGCTTTTGGATTAGAGACCAATTTATAGAATAGTAAATGCTTTGTATTCGTGGCACACTTTGAACATTTGCACAAAATGTCTCCTTTGATCCTTGAGATAGATAAAGAAGATATAAATCCTAACTTTACAAAAGACACGTAAACTCAGAGAAATTAAGGGACTTGCTGAAGGCCGTATGAAGTTCCAGTCTCCCTCTAAGCTGCAGGTTCAGTTGCCATCTACTGACTTGTTATCTCCACTGGGATAGAACACAGGCGCCTCAAATCCAGCGTTATCTAACAGAACTCCGGATTCCTGCCCCTTCTCCAGTGCTGTGTCAATAAAAAGCATCGCAGTGAATGTAGGAGTATTAGTTTCCTATTGCTGCTGTAACAAATTACCACCAATTTAAAGCAACACAAAGTGTATTACCTCATGGTTCTGGAGGTCAGAAGTCTAAAATGGGTTGGCAGGGCTGCGCTGCTTCTGGAGGCTCTAGGGGAGAACCTGTTTCCTCACCTTTTCCGGCCTCTAGAGGCTGCTCTCAGTCCATGACTCCTGGCCCTGCATCACTTTGACCTCTGCTTTCATCATCACATCGTCTCTCACTCTGACCATTCTGCCTCCATCTTTCTTTTCTAAGGACTCTTGAGATTATATTGGATCCACCCAAATAATCCAGGAGAATGTCTCCATCCAAACATCCTTAACTTAATCACATCTGCAAGTCCCTTTTGCCATGTTCACAGGTTTGGAGATCAGGATGTGGATATCTTTGGGGGCCATTATTCTGCTTATCACACCAAGTTCTAGGGCCCAAACCATGGTGTTACCTCGGTTTTTTCACGCATTCTATCAGCAAGTCCTCTTGGGATCTCTGTCATCACCCCCTCACTCACACCCTCTCTCACCTGGACCGTGGATGCTGAAGCCTCCCATCTGGTCTCCATGTGTCTACCCTCGCCTCCCCACTGCAGCCAGAGAGGCCTTAAAAATGTGGGTTAGATCACACTAGTCTTCATAAGAGCCCTCCAGGAAGTTTATATCTCACTCAGAAAGAAATATCCAGATCTCTTTCCTGCCCTTTGGCCTTCCATCTCCGACTCCCTCTCCTCTCCCTGCCTCACTCAATCTGCTCCAGCCAGACCGCCTTTTTGCTGTTTCTTAAACATGCCTGGGGCTTTCCTCCCTCAGATATCTGTGCATGGCTTACTCCCTTTTTCTTTCAGTGTCTGCTCAAATTTTATCTCCTCAGAGCCACCTTCCATGTCACCCTGCCTCCCTGACACTCTCAGTCCTTTGGTCCTGCTTTATTTTCCCATCTGAGCATTTAGCACTCATGACAATATATTGTGTGTGTGTATGTAGTTTGTAAGTGCACCATCTCCCTTCCTCTGTTGAGAGGGTAGTTCTCTGAGGGCTGAGAATTTCCATTTTCTCAGAATCTGGAAGTGTGCCGTGTGCATACAAAGAAGTTAATAAATATATAAACGAAAGCTGGGCTTTAAATCCAGATCTTCTGGTTCTGGATGGGGTGTGCTCTCCCCTCCTCCATGCTTCTTCACCATGGGCAGTTAAAGAAAAGTATGATTTTGTAACGTGAGCAAAATCTTTGTTGTCCTGGTACCTCCGGGTCACATGTGTCCCTGTGTATGCTGGGAGGCGTTACCTCTCATTGGAGATGGTGACCCTACAGTATAGTGTTTTCACACCCCAGAGTTACTCCCGACTAAACATGGATTTTCAGGTAAGTTTAATATGGGGGTGATAATGCTTGAGAAGAGGCACTTGACCTCAAAGCACCTCACACTTTCTGGGTGTGTGGGCGAGCTGCAAAGGTGGCTCCTGAGCTCCAGGAACGGATAGCATAATTTTCAGTCAATCCTGCCAGAGTTGGCTGAGCATCCACTATGCGCCAGGGACTGAGATGAGGGCTGGCAACACCCAGAGCAAACAGCTTACAGTCCTTGCCCTGGCAGAGCCTGTGGTCGTATCATTGCTGCTTTGAGTGTGGTCCAGGGAGCATCACTTGGAAATTTGTTAGAAATGCAGAAGCTCAGGCCCCATCCTGCATCTCCTGAATGAAAAGCTGCATTTTAACAAGATCCCAGGGTATTCGTCTGCACATTAAAAGCAGCAGCACTGTAGGGAAAGTAACAAATACATAAGCAGATAGTTACTATATACAGTACCATTGAGTTAAGAATGGGAAGACGGGGCAGCACCAGTACCCGGGGAGGGCCGTCAATCTATGTGAGGGCGTGAGTAGGCTTTCGTGGGGGCACGCAGCGGGCTGGGAGGGTGGCATTGACTGGGAAAGCCAGAAGAATGAAGTGATAGCTAAGGTAGCTTTGAAGGAAGGAGGAGGGATTTTTATAACAATAATCATCGCTACTAGTCATTGAACACCCAAGAGTGTGTAATAGATGATGGCAATCATATGCTCCTTGGTGTGTTCCAGGCCCAGCTCTACTCTTTTTTATTTCTAATACACTTAGTGTAACACATCAACTCATTTTAATCCTGTCAGGTCTGTGTAAGTTGGCATGGCTATTCTCCCCATTTTTCAGATAAGGAAACTCACTTGCAGAGGTCAGGTTATTTGCTCAAGGTCACACAGCTAGCAAATGTCAGTAGTGGGATTTGGATTTGTCTTCAAAGCCTGGTCTTTTAACTACATAAACACTACTTTCCCTCTTCTCTTAGGGGTGTGTGTGTGTGTGTGTGTGTGTGTGTGTGAGAGAGAGAGAGAGAGAGAGAGAGAGAGAGAGCAAGAGAGCGAGACAGGAGCCCCAGCCATGTGGTATTACCAGAGTATAAAACAGGAGGTGGGGAAGGTAAGGACCAGGCTGGAGGGGTAGGCAAACAGCTACTTCTGTTTCCTAGGTTTAAGCATCAACATTTCATCCTTTTCCTCTCTCAGGGGTGAGGGCTTCTCACTAACTTCTGGGGTTATCTAAAGAGAAAATGAATGTTCGTAGTTTCAGATGCAGCCGTGAGGCCTCAAAAGCTGAAGTGAGGCCTGCAAAATTGCGCTGGGCTCGTGACTGATTACTGGAGTACCAGGTGATCTTGAGCTGGGCAGTTCAATTCTTCTGTCTGCCCTTCTTTCTTGGGGAGCCCGCCTCGCTGCTGATGAGATGGAAGTAGAGAGCCGGGAAACTGAGTCCTGTTAGTGTTCCCATGACAAGGAAATCACACACACACCTTTTCAAGGTGAGATGAAGAGATGACTAAAAGATTTTTGAGAAGTTTGTTATAGAAATCTTTTTGGATGGCATTGGCAGGGCCAGGGAGGGGCCTGTCTCCGCAGGCAAGTTGCAATCCTCCCCTACCTGACCTTGCATAATGTAGCATGTCCCTTGATGGGAAAACACACCACTCCACCTGCAGTGCATTAAAAAGCTGTATCAAATTATTGCTAAACAGGCAGCCATCCCTGATCTCCATTCCCCAGCAGCTGCCATCTGCTGTATGGTTCAGCCATGCATGAGGTCAGCCTGACCCCAACTTCTCTCTCTTGTGACGGTGTTTTAAAAAAAGCTCCCTGTCTCAATTTTCCTTCATTTGACATCCTGCTTGCTACCTAGAACTTTCAGAGAGCTTCTGATGATCACATATTTCTTCAGGCTTTTTATTTGTTTCATTAAGATTTGGGGAAAGGCAAAGTGTTTGTATGCAAACTGTAAATCCTGCATTGTCCATACTGTAGCCCCCAGCTCCATGTGGCTACTGAGCACTTGAAATGTGGCCAAGTCTGAAGGAGATGTGCTGTAAGAGTAAGACACTGGATTTCAAAGACTTAATGTCGAAAAAAGTAAAATACCTCATTGATAATTTTTATATTGATTACTTAGTGAATGGTAATGTTTTTTTTTTGTTTGTTTTTTTAAAAATATATTTTATTGATTTCAGAGAGAGGAAAGGAGAAGGAGAGAGAGATAGAAACATCAATGATGAGAGAGTCATTGATCGAGCCCGCAACCCGGGCATGTGCCCTGACCAGGAATCGAACCCCAATCGCCTGGATCCCAGGTTGACGCTCAACCGCTGAGCCACGCCCGGCCGGGCGGTAATGTTTTGATATATTAGGTTAGATAAAGTATAATATTAAATTCAATTTCACCTGAATTATTTTAATGTAACTACTAGGGAATTTTATTTTTTTATTATTAATATATCTTTATTGATCTCAGAGAGAGGAAGGGAGAGGGAGAGAGAGAGATAGAAACATCAATGATGAGAGAAGCATTGATCGGCTGCAGCCCGCAACCCGGGCATGTGCCCTGACCGGGAATCGAACCCTGATCACCTGGATCCTAGGTCGACGCTCAACTGCTGAGCCACGCCCGGCTGGGCTAGGGAATTTTAAATGGCAAGTGTGGTTTACATCCGTGGCTTGCATTATATTTTTCTGGGACAGGCCCCTCAACCTATTTGATGGGGAAGTGGCCAACACGGTTTCTGTCTGTGGTAATCCATTCGTAGAGCTGAAGGTTGAGTGAATTTAATCCCCTCACCACCTAGGACTTCCCCTCTCCTCCTCAGTCCTTGCTGTCGTGGTCCTGGGCTCACTAATCAGATCTCACTCAGGTTTTAGGCACTGAGGCTGTTGATTACCAAGTGGCTGCTGGTTGGCGCTTTGCCTCATCTGACCTTTCTCTGGGACTCCTCAGCAGGGGCCTCTCTCTAGGTCAGCCAGCCCCTTGTGTGAATGACCTCATGGTTCTGATCTCAATCTTCTTCCCTCCCTTTTCCCCTCCCCTCCCCTCCCCTCCCCTCCCCTCCCCTCCCCTCCCCTCCCCTCCCCTCCCCTCCCCTCCCCCTCCCCTCTCCTCCCCTCCCCTCCCCTCCCCCTTTTACTCTCCTTGGATGATCCCATCCATGCTTGTGGCTTCATTTACCATCTTTAGACTGATGACACCCAAATTTATATCTTCTGCACCACTCCCTCTCCTGACATCATTTTCTCCTGAATGATGGCACTGGGCTGCCCTGCAGGTGCCTCAGAGCTCAGCATGTCCTCAGGGGGACCCAGACTCTTCCTCCTCCCACATTTGTTTGGCTTGTTTTATCTTCAAATCTTAGGGAATGCTGCTAATGTCCTCTCACTTCTCCAAGTCAGGTACCCCGGCAAACTATCCTTGATGACTCTCTCTTGCATCCCCCATATAGTCAGTACCCAGGCCCTGTCTGTTCCACCACTGAATCCTTTTGGGAGCACTCTCTTCTCTCCATACCCTCTGCTCTGGCCCTAGCTCAGGACACAGTCATCTCTCCATCTATGCCTGCCTCAGTTGCCCCGCTTCCTCCCTCGTTGCCTCTAGCCTTGCTCTTCTCTAGGCCATTCTCTTCAATATAGCCAGTGTGATCTTTCTAGAACACAAAGGTTCTTTCTCTTAGGATCCTTTACGTGGCCTGCAAGGACCCGAGTTTTCTGGCTTCTGCCAATTCTTCAGCTTCATTTCTTGCTTTCCCCTTTCCAGCTCCAGTTCCCTACTCACCGGCCAAACCGAACTGTGTTAATGTGTCTCAGGACCACCCTCTGTCACCTTGCCTTTCTCAGCTAGGTTAGGTGTTCCGTAGTGCTCCAGGTCTCCTCTGCCTCTGTTTCAGCTGGGATGCTGGTCCTAAGCCGTTGGTTTAGTTGTCACTCCCAGCCTTTCAGTGTGTGATTCCAGGAGACCAGGAGTCTGTCTCTCTGATTTATCTGCATAAAAAGGGCCTGCACACCGTGTGACTCTACAAGAACTGCAGTAATCTCCATGACGCAAATGAACAAGTAATTCAGCTACTAGAGGTGGTTGTAACATGGGACAGGAAGTGAAAGTGGGACTTTCATTCCTTGCTTGTGGGTGGGGTAAGAGCATAGCCACTGAGCACACTACTGGCTGGCTGGGCATCTCCCTGGACCAGCGGTGAACATACATTGCAATTCACTGTTTAGTTGCTGGGTCACGGGGAGCTGCAGAGTCTTGATGACCATTTTCCCACAGCCAGGATGGCCAAACTGGTACATGCTGTGAAAGATCTGGTGAGGGAAAGACTTTAAATTTAATGACTCAAAAGAGTGTGTGTGTGTATGTGTGTGTGTGTGTGTGTGTGTGTGTGTGTGTATCTGGGCTTTTATTTACCTGACCTGTTCTTACCTGAATTTTCCAAGACTCAACAGCAAATTTGGAATACCTTATCATTGGAATGTACATGAGACAAGATCTTTGTGGGAGTCCCACTCTTTTCTTGACCTAGAACCCTGAAAGATGTATTTAACTTCCAGACAATTGCAAGAAACAATGGCCAAGTGTGAGACTGAGATAGTTACATTACAACGTGAAACATGAAATAAGTTTTATTTCTCACTACACGGTGTATTTCATGTCTCCTTGAAGGTGTGATTTAGAAGTATGCTGTAAGTTATATAATCATTTAGTGTCCAGCCCAATCCGTTTACTTCCTTCTGAGCCTCTCCTTCTGTGGGAAGATGTCTCATTGTGTTTCTGGGCTGTGTCTGCACTGCGTCCCACCCAGCTGGTCATGACTGCGGCAGGATCTGAGGATTTGAAAAGGTTTAGGTGCAGATACAGTGGAATGATGAAACACCGACAACTCATGATTAGAATATAAATGGTGGCCTGGGACTCAGATGCACACTGAACCCCTTTTAACTTGCAATACAGGGCTCTGTGGTCCATCTGGAAAGAGCCATAAAGCATCCTTTGTCGTCTTATTTTAGTACCTAGATTACACTGGGAAGATCAGAAGCGGGTTTCTCTGTGCTACAAAGGCATGTGTTTCCCATCAACAGGCAGCAGACCCTTTGTATCTGGGTTCAAAATCTTGTTGACTGCATCTGGCATCTTCCCAGCTTTTTCAGATCTGGGGGCAATACCTTTTTGCCTCTCTGCCTTCTCCTTAACACCGAGACCTACTTTATCTGGATGCATTTTTAAATACCACTTGTGTGCAAGCTAAGGTATTCACTGACACCGGCCACACCAGTCTCCTACTTTTATTCCCAGTTTCTATGTCAGAATCCTATTTAGATAGATAGATGGAGCCAATTGAGCAGACCCTGCTGAGAAGCCATATCCAGTTACTGTAAATCTTCCTGCTGCTGTTGGAGACAGCGCAGTCCCCTGAGATTCTGTCCAGAAATCTTATTGGATTTGCAAGACTTAAGTTAATATAGAACCCCTCAGATAGTATGGAGCCTCATTTCTTTGCCTTGAAAGATGTTTTCAGAGGTCTGTTTTAAGAGTTTTGCTGATAAGGAAGTTACTTCTAATATTTCAAGAGAAACAGAACACAAAAGCCTTCTGTGTTCCTAATACTTTTTCT
Source organism: Miniopterus natalensis (assembly GCF_054644295.1). Classification (NCBI taxonomy): domain Eukaryota; kingdom Metazoa; phylum Chordata; class Mammalia; order Chiroptera; family Miniopteridae; genus Miniopterus; species Miniopterus natalensis. The sequence continues at coordinate 46,912,126 of NC_142089.1, forward strand.
CTCCATGCCCTCCCACCTCTTTATTGCATGTGTTTATGCCTCTCCCCTACAGTTCTTTCCTTTTTTCTCTCACTCACTCATTAACCTTAGGCCCCTTTTCAAATGGAATTAATTACTAACCATGACATTTGGTAAGCGATGTCCTAAAGGGAAACGTGTTTCTTGCTCCCCAACCTCCCTTTGGTGAGAACGAATGTCTCTTACTGACATAAGTGAATACATTTCATGATGCAGTACATTTTTCCCCTAAATCAAGTGAGCATCCACTTACTCACATAAAGGACACTGTTCTCTGATTGTTGCTCTGAGAAGCAACATCTAACAGAAGAAACAGTGTGGGCCTTCAGTCAGAACCACGAGACTGAGGCCCAGCTCCACCTTTATTCTGAGAAAATGATGTCACTGCTCCGTGTTTGCATTAACTTACTGTAACCAGGGGATAACACTATCTACTTTGCTATGTTATGCTAAGAATTTAACAAGAAGTTGCATATTCAGTACCTAGCACCCAGTGGACATTCCAGTGGTAGTTCTAAACAGCTCCAGCCGGGATCTTTTTTAACTGTCTTACTCGCCTCCTGGAGTCCAGGAGGTGTGGAACCTTCATGCCTTCAGTAAACTAGATCCTGTACTTCCAAAACCTGCTATGAGCATGTAAGAAATGACAACAGCAAAGGTCAGAGTTTCTCAGTTCTGCAGTGATGCTTTCAAAAGGGAGGTTTTGAGGTAGGAAATAGGTTTCTGGGATCCTCTGTAAGATTTTTGTGTTCTTATTGAGATGAACTACATGAAATGCATGTCCTCAAAGATGTGGGTGGATGTGTGAACAAGGAAGCCGGTGTCACAGGCGCCCAAACAGCAGGGATGGACCCAAACAGCTCCCTCTGGGGAGGACTGACTGCGCCTGGGTCTTGGACTTTTAATCAAAGTGAAAAGCGGCCATGGGGATCCCCGGCCATTAGTAACGCTTTATGGGCAACGGAGTGATTCTGTACCTGCATTGTCTGAAAAATATGAATTTCCAACTCTTTTTTAACAGGTGGTGGTGAAGGGGTACATGGTAACTATTATGACTGCATGTTCCTGTCCGCCCCAAATTTATATGTTGAAACCCCAATCCCCAGAGCGATGGTATTTATAGACAGGGCCCATGGGAGGTAATTGTATCATGAGGATAGAGCCTTTAGGATGGCATTGATTCCCTTATGAGGAGAGACATGGGAGAGTTTGCTTTCCCTCCCCTCCCCTCCCCTCCCCTCCCCTCCCCTCCCCTCCCCTCCCCTCCCCTCCCCTCCCCTCCCCTCCCCTCCCCTCCCCTCCCCTCCCCTCCCCTCCCCTCCCCTCCCCTCCCCTCCCCTCCCCTCCCCTCCCCTCCCCTCCCCTCCCTCTCTTTCTCTCTGTGTCTGTCTTTGTCTTTCTGTCTCTTTCTCTCTATCTCTGTCTTTATCCTTTTGTCTCTTTGTCTATACCTGTCTCTGTCTCTGAGCCATGTGAGGATCCATCAAGAAGGTAGCTATCTGTGAGCCAGACAGTGGATCTGCAGCACATTGATCTTGAACTTTCCAATCTCCAAACTATGGGAAATAAATGTCTGTGTAAACCACTCAGTCTCTGGTGTATTTGTTACAGTAGCCAGAACTGTCTAAGGCAATAATTAGAGGGAGTATGGCAAGAGCGATGTTACTCAAAATGTAGACTTTATTGCAAATCTGGAGTGGAAATAAAGCCAAGGCTTCATCTTTATTAATAATAAATTTTACGTGTTAGATGGGCTTTTCTGTTCTTATATGTTTGATGAAATAATAAACATTATGTGTGTATGGCAATACACTGTGGTCAACGTTTTACATGGAGTATCTCATTTATGCCTACCCACGATGCCAAGGAAGGCATTATTATTATTATTTTCAGTAGCATCAAAAGGTTGGGATAAAAATTCTGCAAGGGCACTTGATAATAGATCAGTGGCGTCTGTCTTGTGAGATGGCACAATGATGGATGGCCTGACTGCCCATTTAGGGATGCAGTCCCCCATTGGTGCCGTGAGCCAGGAATGTGTGCCTGGGGGCTGACCACACAAGGTAGGTGACCACCTGAGCGCCACCCTCCAACTGCACTCATCACATTAGAACACACCCACCATCTTTATCTCATCTTTAAGGCCCTACCTGACCCAACTTCATCTTCTGTAATTCTGCCCACATCTCTCTTTTTTCTTGCCCTCATTATGTTTCCACGAAGCAGTTATCACTACCTGACATTACGATATGTGTTGAGCAGGAAGATTCAGCGAACAGCCCTGGGCGAGCATTCCCACCTCTTGGAGGATGGCAAAGAGCATAACAGTGCCAGCTGCCGGAATGGGGAACCCATCGATGTGGGCCCTCCCCAGATCTGTGGGCTCCAGGTCCCCCCAGAGGACTCAGCACACGCAGTGCTGGCCGGAACAGTGCTTTCCTGAGAAAGGAGACGTGATGCAGCAAGATCGCGTCTGCCGTGTGTGCCATCCTCCACGACCAGCTGGTCCCAAGGCCAGCGCCTGGGCTGCTGCTTGGTCCGCGGCTTTTAGTGCTTGTTGTTGAGAAGGGCCCCTGTTGGAGGGTGGCTCCCAGAGGATACTTGGTACCTGCTGTCTCCAGCATCTGAAGAGGCTCACTAGCTGCTGTGCCTCGTCTGGATTAGAAGCCAGTCACAGGGACTTCTGTTTAGCCTTCTCCGGAACACTCGGTTGACTCCTGTTGGGGTCCCCCTGACCCCCAGGAGTGGCAGCGGGACTCCTGCTGGGATAGAGTCGCAGGATCTCCCTGAGAGTGGCTCACGCATAACCCTGTCATAAAAACCACCCATCTTCAGACAAACAGTCTCTTTTTAGAACTCTCTGGTTTAATAACTACCTTGCACTAAAACAATAAAATGTTGCTGTATAAAAGTAATATTTTCTTCAAATCTAGAAAAGGAGAGAAAACTTGCTCATAGCCTGACCCCCATGCAAAGGTGGAATGGCTAGGGTCCTAGTCACTACCTCCTGCTCTATTTTATAATTTGCTCAATTGCACAAAGCTGGGCTGCTGTTAGTGTTTTGCTTCTTAAACATAATATAGAAATATTTTCCATGCTGTTACATGACTTGTTTTAAAAGTGAACTAATATTAATATGACAGAGATGAATTGGCTGTTCCTATATAAACTGGCTCATTTCCTACAGCGCAGTGGTGAGGTGAATGTTATTATTCCTGCTTTTCATTTGATGAAAGGAAGGCTCAAAAAATTTAGCAGGTCATATAGCTAGAAAGGACCAAAGGGTCAAAATTCATCAGACTTGGGGCTGATATCAAAACCTATGTTCTATCAACAGTGCATTTTAATAGCTGTCAGTATCCTATCTAGTTGCACCAGGTGCTGACCAAACATCGGGTGAGAGCTACCTGCCCCCGAGACAGAATTCCTCCTTTCAGGGAGCTCCGTCTTCCAGGCCCAACCCAGTACACAGACCAAAGGTGAGACGACAACTGCTTTCCTTCCTGGCACAGGTTTCCAGCCCTGGGGCTCTGCTCTAATCTTGGGGACACATAATTGATTCCAGGCATCACATGTGGCCCGGGTTGTGTTGTGGAGAAGGAGCCCCTCGGCAATACTCTTGAAGGGCTTGGCTCCCTTCCAGTCGTGCCCCTGTAACTGTGGCTCAGTTACACACCCGGGGCTTTTCTGCTCAGGATGGGCCCTCGTGAGGTCAGCCTTTGGTGCTGGCTCTCCTGCAGTCTTCTGGAGTCTGCTGCCTCCAGGGCTGGGAATCAGCAGCGTCTGACACTACCAGACTCTTGGAAGAATTTTTAACACAGGTGCTTTATTTTAGAAGTTTATATCCTTCATTGTAAATAGCTAATAAAAAGAGAAAGCTACAGGCCACTTACAAATTCACTTTCAGAAACCAAATTCAGAGGTTTACTAAATGGCAGGAACCTGGTCAATAGCTGTTTTAGATGCATTTATTTCTATTGGGAGGAAAACTTTCTCCAAAATAGCTTTGTTGTCAATAGACTCTTTGTTCCTTGATGTACAGCTTACAGATAAATGCCTTTAGAGGACTTGCTAATGTGTGAGGGTTTTGAAATTAGTGCTAAATTTGCAGTCTGTAATATATCATCTAGTAATCTTTGACAAACTCAATTTTAATCTCATTAAATGGTGTCCTCTGTGATTACGTGTAGAGATCCCTAAGCTAATATCTACCTTCCTTGTTTTTTATAGAAGAAAAAAAAGTCCCCAAGGGGACTGTTCACCAAACAGTATGTGTGTGTGTGGGGGTGAGTGTGTGTGTGTGGGGGGGTATGGGGGTATGGGTGTGTATGTAAAATATTCCTTTTAGAACAAGCCCCCAGAAGATGCCTGGTAATAAGTAGCTTTCATAGTTGGTTAAGCATCAGAGCTGGGGAGGCATCTGACCCCAAAATTATGTGCCATCTTTGTGCATGCCAATTCCAGGAACCTTATTGTTGCTTAGGAAAGGTTGAAAATATTTAAGAAATTATTTTCTTTTCTTTGCAGTCCTTTGGTTAGGATGACTTGGAATTGCAGTCATTGTCACTAACCCTTTGGTGAGAATTTCCCTCCCAAGTCTGCCAAATCAGGGGGTCTCAGAAATGGCAATTCTCATACAAATTCCAGTAGTGATCCTAACCATCCTTTATTCAGTGTCAGAGTCAGCTCTAGGTGCTTGAAAAACTATCTCACTTAATCTTTACATAGCGTATGAAGTGGATAGTCTTTATTAGAAACCCAAAACTCCAGTGATTTGAAGGATCTAGAGCACATATTGCCTATTCATCATAATTAAGAGGAAACTATATAAAATTGAATAAATAAGTTTATGTTGGGGAAAAAAAAAGAAAGCCAAAATTCCGTTTGGTTCAATAATTTGGTTAAGATTTTACAGCCAGGAATTGACAGAAGAGGGATTGAAAGTGAAATTTGCCTGCCTGGGAACCTGTGTTGTTTTCAGTCTTTACTGCCTGCTGCTCTGCCCTGCCTGTGTATGCAGAGAGAAGGTGACTGCTTGGCTAAATGACTACTCGACAGAAAACTCTGTGGAACTGGTTCTTTCTATTAAACTGTATCTGTCTGGGAAGCCCTAGTGTTAGCAGAGATTCTTGCCCCACTTTTGGGCACTCTCAGCTTTTTGCTGCTGCATGGACCTGAGTCTTGGGCGAGTTCTTGGGCCCCAATGTGTAGCTGAATGCAGATGAGAAGACTTTCTTTCACTTGCTTTAAGTAAACATGCTCCAAGGTTGAGGTGTGCTGGTAGAAACATATTTCTGGCACGCAGGTGATCCAGGTGATGATGGTGAAAAGACTCGAAACATAGAGATAGGACCAAATCAAATGCAATGAAAGTTCAGGACATTTTGTTCAAAGTAGAAACTTCCAGTAGAGCAGAATCACCCTCCCTCACCTCCATCAGCTCAAAAGATTTTCTTTAATAATCCTTTATGTGTGATGGTCAGTATTTAAGCAAAAGGCATCACTGGCTTCCTTTCTTGCTCAGTTGCTGTCGTGGCCCTGTCATGCCCCTGCAAGGGAAATTGTGAGCTAACATGGGGTTCGAGATGGTGATTCTCTAGGCTGGAAATCTTTTTAAGGGATTCCATCCCTTACCCAAAGCCAAAATGCTTGTCTGGTTCAGCAGGAAAAGTCTATTTGAATATGCTTCCCTTTCTCCCAGCTGCTTGTGGCTCTGAATTCACGGGTGCCCTGAGAAAGCATTCCCTAAATCCTAACCCCCAATGTGACGGTACTTGGAGGTGGAGCCTTTGGGAGGTGATTGGTTCTTGAGGGTAGAGTCCTCACGAATGGGATTAGTGCCCTTATCAAAGAGACGCCTGAGAGTCCCTTGTCCCTTCCACCCGGCAAGGACACATCAAGCAGACAGCCATCAATGAAGAACTAGGAGGCTGTCTCACTAGACACTGAATCTGCTGGCACCTTGATCTTGGACTTTGCAGCCTCCAGAATTATAAAATATAATTTCCTGTTGTTTACAAACTACCTGGTCTATGGTATTCTGTTACAGCAGCCTTAATGGACAAAGATCCATAACACACAAATCCATAAGCTAGAACTTCACACACACGCGCACACACACACACACACACACACACACACACACCCCTCTCTCAGACACGCATGTACATGTATAGCACTCCCACACTGGCATACATATATACATAAAAACATGTACACGCATATAAACACACAAGTACATATACTGTTTCCTTGGAAGAAACACTCATTTGATGACAGTGGCTTCTTTTTCCATTTGCGGCTTTGACGCTTGGCCTCCATCCTTGCAGAAGGCCAAGCTGAGCTTTTCAACAGCTGCTGCTTTTGTCCTGAAAGCTATGTTTTGGTGACATAGATTCTCAGAGAGAGAGAGGTATTAAAGGAAAAAAGGCCTCTAAGCAAGTCATAATCTTTCCCAAATTAGTATTTGTCTAGTGCCAGGTTTCTAGGCTCAAAGTGGGTTAGTGGAACAAGCCCGAGACTGAGAGTTCAGGGCCTGAGTTCTAATTCTGATTGCATCACTAACCAGCAGGGCAAGGCAGTCACCTTTTCTAAACCTCAGACTCTTCACCCATAAAATGAGATGATGATCTCTAAGGTTTTGGGTCTAAAATTGCATGGATATCTTTTTCCCCATGACAGAGGAGGTGCAGAGCCGCAGAGGCTGGGAATAGTGTGTGAATACGCTCTGAATCCCCACCTGCCTTGAGGACAAATAAGCTCGGACGCCATCCCAGAACGACAGAGCCTCTCACTTCCTCAGGGCTTTGCTCCATACTCAGCATCAGGTGTATCTGTCAATCACCAGTTTATTTATATGGTGCCTCTCACCATGAAATCCAGGTTATTGAACAATATAATCAGTCTAATTTTGGTTTTCTGACTGCAGAAGTAGATGCACCCCCTGCCTGTCTCTTGTCTCAGCTCTTATTGATTTTGATGGTGAAAGGGATTAGTCTGATGCTTTGCATAAGTAGATATCAAGATCTCTTGAGCAGAGAGGAGTTTTCCATGCCGCCTGTTTGGCATTGGCAGGGTATTTCATTAACACTGCAGGCAATGCATGCATCTTTTACTTTTGGCTGCCCCTTTAATACCCCTGAAGGAAGGAAGGCCTTTCTCCTGCCAGGTAAGGGGCAAAAAGAAAAGGAGTGGCTACAACACGTCTATGGAGTCTGATGGGGATTAGGTCTATCCCCCCCGTCCCCGGTGACCAGGTGGTCCCCTGCTTACCTTTCTGTCCTCGCCTCTAGCTACTCCCACAGATCTTTGTATTATTTAGCATAGTGTTCCTCAGGTTATCTGGAAATTGCCTGTTTATTTCTGCCTCTTTTTCAGAATTTTAAAATTCTTGAGTATTTGTCCTGTTTCTTATTGTATATTTGGTGACTTGCCTGTAGTAGGTACTCAAACATTTCTTGAAATAATTATGACTTGAGTTAATCTGAGTGAAAGCAGGGATACATGGAGAGCATTTTTTTTTTTGGTAGCCTGGAGACTTGGTTTCATGCTGGGATGTCCCTGGCAGCTCCATCTACTGAGCTGGCACCAGGGAGCATGCCAGTCTCCTCTGTGGCAGCCTGAAGCACATCTTTATTGGCCGGTGTGGTCTATTTTATAATGCTGAATTGAGACGCCGGGCACAGCTAAGGATTTCTGTGGTGGAGACAAGTTCTCAGCGCTGTCCCATTCCTGGCTTAGAGAGAGTTCCTAGTCTATAACCCAAGGAAGAAGTGAGTGTGGATGTCTGTCTACCTCAAGACAGGCTGAGACGTGGCCCCAGCCGCTGGAATGCTAGAAGGAGAGTGTAATACTCCTTCCAGTTAACCCCTGAAGCAACCTGCACCTTCTAGGTCCTCCATGGCCTCTGGGAGGCTTTGTGTTCAAGTCACTTGAAGACCTAGAGAATCCAGGTCAGAGGAGAGTCAAGATCCAACAAAAGATAATACTATTTTTGTTTCTTTTGTTTTTGAAGTGTGAGAAACTAAAGCTTGCCTTTCATGAACATGGTCAGCATCATGCTTGCTTGGGACAAAAACAGCCTAAAAACCATGTGGAGATTTTTGTGACTTAAAGCATTTACTAAAATCCCTGTTATATGCTCAGTTCTATAACAGAGTATTGGGGGAAATAAGTGACACACGCAGCTCCCCTATCCGGAAATGAAAGGAACAAGAACAGTTGTTTGAGAGTCTTCTTAGGCTACGTATTTCAGCATGTGCTTCATTCTCTTCACAGTAACTGTGATCTGAGGACATATTCCTTCATGTCTCCCTGGGACAAGCAGTGCAGTGTCCTAGGCTTTTTCAATACACTTCCATTGCCTCTCCCATGAAGATACGGAGGAATCTGCCCGTGAGACACTTAGAGCCGTTTCCAGTCATTATCTGACCAGGTAATGAAGTTTCAGGTTAGAAGGGCAGCAGTCTCTGAGAAAGGGACCTGTTAGGGGAGGATTCTTAGAGAAGAGGGAGGGGAGCCCCTGGACCTTGGAGAATGAATACATTTAGGCAGGAAGAGGATCGCAGGAATGGACAGGTAGCCCCAAAAGCAAAGGCGTGAAGGTGGGGAATGTTGGGAAGGGTAGAGAAATTCCATCTTTGTTGGGACAGGAGTTCAGGATGAGTGAATTCATGAAGGAAGAGTCTAAACTATTGTAACAAAGAGATTTTTAAAAAGACAGCGGCTTAAGTCGAATCGAAGTTTGTTTCTCTTTCACATGATAGTATAGATGTAGCTGGGTATCTAGAAAGGGTAGTTGGCTCTGCCTCCAGATGTCTTCCAGAAACACAGGCCTTTTAGTTTGCTGCCCTGCCGTCTCCTAGGGTGTGGCTCATGGGCACGTGGCCCCTGCCACCTGCCAGGGGGAGGAGGAGGGAAGTCGGCCTCCTGTCCACGGTGAGCATCTGGGCCACATGGCATGACCCCGAATTAAGGTGCAGAGCCGCGCCAGCCGCAGGGCCGGTGAGAATGTAGCCTCTCCCTGGGTGAGGTGGTAGGTTTTGCTTGGAAGACGACCTGGAGACGGTCACCATGTCTGCCACAATAAGCAAGATGGGAATAAAAACTGTGGGGACCTTTGTCAGAGAACTTGAAGTCTTTCTAAAGACATTGAAGAATTACGTTTGGACCTCTTCGGCCAGTGCTGGAGCAGCCAGCGTTGGTTTCTGGTGGGTGCAATGGGCGGGTCCTGCTGGTGGGGGCCCCACTTTCCGGTCTTGAGCACCGGACTCGTTTTCTTCTAAATTTTGCAACTGCTTCAGGACCACAGGGCTGCCAGCCACCTCAGGTCAGTTCACCTGAAGGATTAGGTCAGGGTACACCATGTCTTTTACTTTCTTAGGCTTTATTGTGTTTGAAAATGTGGGCCTGCAGCCAGAGCAGGGAGAGGGCAAAGGAGGGATTACTTTCTTATCACAAGGAAATTAGATGCCTAAGCTAGTGATAGGGTGATTTGTTTTTTTTTAAACCAATTTTTAGGAAAATTGAACTTATCCTGTTTACCCTTGTGAAAAAGAACCTATTTTTGCATTTAATGAAATGAATCTTGGCGGTGCAGGGTTTAAAATTAACTTTGGATTTATTTAAAAAGTAATCTCCTTACCACGAACTTGCCTTCTGTCCTTAAAAAGAGGAGAATTTGTATGGTGCTCACAGAAAATGCCGTTTCTTTGCAGTTGTTGAGCAGGCCCCTTAGCAAGTGCATTTGTCAGAGCCTTGCTAGGTAGTCACGGGGTCCTTACCCAGGACCCACTCTGAACTTTTTACCAGGTCACGTGTGTGTGTGTGTGTGTGTGTGTGTGTGTCCATCCGTCTGTGTGCATGTTTGAAATGGGGCTGTTCAGGACACGGAGTATAAAAGGCTTACAACACCCATTTTCCCCCTGTAATAAAAGATTATATCCAGGAAGGGGACTTAAAACATGAAAAATAAATAAATTGACTGGTTCTATTGGAATATAATACCAAACAGTATGGCTTTGCGTGTGTGTGTGTGTGTGTGTGTGTGTGTGTGTGCATGCACCTCTTTATGCTGAAAGATTCATACAAATTTTTCAAAGAACTCAAATAATTTATTCTTTGGCTCACTCCCATGTTGAGATAAGAACTTTTGGGGAGAAATATTGTTACTTAATAGCAGTATCAGGGTTTTGTTTGAAAGGAAATAAAGACTTTCCTTCTGAGACAAGTGGGACCATTGTCACACCGTCTAAGTCACCAAACACGTGCTTGAGACAAGACCATGACTCTAAAGTGTGCTGAGGACTGAGGGTCACCGGGCCTTCACGCTGAGAGGCAGTTTGGAGTTATGAAGAGAGGGCTCTGGCGTTAGACAGCCCAGGTGCAGAGCCTGCTTTGCCACTTTCTGGCTGGCCAACACCCAGCAAGTCGCTTGGCCGCTTTCTGGCTGGCTGACACCCAGCAAGTCGCTAGCCTTTCTGGGCCTCAGTCTCCTTATCCGTGAAACGGTGTGATGCCATATAGCGCAGTTGCCATGAGGCCTAAATGGTTGACACCAATAATGTGCTCAGAACAGTGTCCACCACATGAAGTGCTCAGTAACTGAACCTGGAGTTTTTAAAACTCCAGGGCTCATGTTTTTCCCATTTCACCAGGATCACAGCAGGCTCCCGGGCACAGAATGAGGGTGGGGAAGCATGCTGAGTTCCTTAATGGAAAGCTCAGAGGCCAAGGAAGGGGAAGGAGGAAGCAGAAAGCAGAACATCAAATGCCACATAAGCAAGAAACCATAGCTGCCCTAACAAAGTATTAATTGGGAAAACAGATGTTAACCACTTGTAGTGAGGGTCTGTATCTTACTTGTTTTTACATCCATAGCTGTTGGCCCCTAGTAGTAGTTCAATAAATGTTGGAGCCTGTGGACTTGTTCTTTGTTCATTCATTCAACAAATACTTACTAAATTCTTACTCTAGATCAGGCACTGCCCTAGGAGCTTGCAGTCAGCAGTGAAGAAAGTAGACCGGGAGAGATGCCCTGCCCTGGTGGAGCCTTCATCTACCTGGGCCGTGAGCCTGTGCTGTCTCCTAATGCTCATGACCTCTTTTAACAAGTACAACACTCTTGGTCCCCTCTCCACCCCGCAATTTTGTTAAGCAAACTCATCTATCGTTCCTGATATCTTTTTTTATTTCTGGAAATTTTGGCATTGATGCTTTTCTCAAACATTGGTAACCAACAATGGTTTTGGGATCTCCTTGGCAAGTTGTGTCATTTAAAGGAAAGGGCTCCTTTCTTGATGTCAGAAGACCTCCTGGGTTTGAATCTTAGCTCTCTTATGGGTCCGGTGGCTTTGGGGATGTGCTGAGTTTCCAATATTTCTATTGAAAAATGAGAAGAATGTGTTTCTTGCAGTGGCTTATCTAGAATGTTCATGGTCCTAAGGATCAGGTGGATATTTATAAAAATTCAAATCCTGAGCCAACTCAGTTGCTTTCACCAGCTTAATTCATCAAACCACACTGCCTCCCCTAAGCCTCAGCCTGGAAGATAGTCTGTTGCCTTGCTACTCAAAGAGGGGTTGACCCAGCAGCATGGGCATTGCTGGGAGTTGGTAGACATGTGGACTCTCAGCCGCCCCCCAAGACTTACTGAATAGAATCTGCAGCTTAGCACGTTTCCCATATCACTGTTTGAGCAGCATCAGTTGGTTGAATGCCTCTGGGTCAAAATAGTATTCCATTGTGTTGTTGGTTTTAAATTGTGGTAATAGTGACTTGAAACTCACTTCTGATTCAGAACTGCGTGGCTGTTTAAGAAGACATATCTACATTACTGCTGTTATAATGACATCACAGAATTGATGGCATTTATGAACCAGAGAGTAAATTCTAGATATGTTGAAAAATTAGATAAGTATGAATTTCACATGACAGTTTAATAGAGGCTTTAAATTTTTAACGTGTGTATATCATCTTCTGCTTTCTCAGTGTCTTTTCTTGAGTAGTGAGATCAGAAGAGAAATTTGTTAGTCTGTTTTTTTGTGTTTTTTTCCAAGGTGGACTTACAAGTGATTAATTTACAAATTTGCACGCAGGCTTGGAGGCCTGCATTGATAATCTGCCCTGGTCCTCTCAGACAACTTGGCAAATCAACATAAATGACTTCCTAGGTCTTTGCTCTTGAAAACGTATTCCCATCTAAACGTTGTAAAGGCAACTTAATAAATACAGACAGCCTGCTAAGCAGCAAAGAAGAAAGATGCTTGAATTATATATGTCTGTGTGAGTGGACAAGATGTGCTATTCAGGATTAACGATCTAAGATGTTCTTTACCTTCCTGGACTGATTAAACAGGGTTTAATTCGAAACCACGCGTTTTCCTTTCGTGCTTCTTCAGAATTCCCCGCCCTCCTCCGTCCCCCAGGGATTGACTGCAGGGGTCGTCTGGGACGCTGCCTGTCTAATGCCGAAACTTCTTTTTATAACAGGAAGATTATCCCTTTCTTAATTCTTGTTTACACTGCTGTCAGACGGGAGCTTTCGGAAGTGAGTTAGCATTCATCGCGCCCTCCCGGGAGGCTGGCCAGCCTTTGATCGAGCCGCTCCTGTGGATTCCGAGTTAGGTCGCGAGGCCGCGCTCCTGTCCTCTCTGACTTTGACCGCTCCTGCCCTTCGCTCCTCCCCATACGTCTGTGTGCTCCCAGCAAGTGGCTGCCGGGGCTTGTCGCTGACCAGCTTCTCCCTCCTTCGAAAATCCATTCTCTCCTACCCGTGTACGTACAGGGTTTTATTGCCTTCCCCTTCGACCAGCTCTTGACAAAGTTTGTCCTGCCAGTTTTTTGTGTGTTTTTTTTTAATAAATATTCTGCCACCTCTTGATCCCTAAAAAAATTAATTGGTCAGGAAAGAGTACAAAGTGCTGATTCAGACAGAATTAAACATGGTTCCGTGTGTTGGTTTAATCACAGGGCCACTCGGAACCTTTAATGTGCTGCCAGGTGGGGACTGGGCTGCCCCATGTTTCATTCCCCAATTTTGTTCCCGGTGGAACCCTCTTGGGAAGTAACTAGCAAGACCAGTGTTCAGCGAAATGCACTTTCTCGCCTCCTCCTGGGTTTCTGTCCTACGTGCCTCTCCCTGTATCCTGGGCTGTGCCTGGTGATCGCATGTGTTGCTGAAAATTTAGTGTCCTCAAAATCATCCTGAATTCACCACCCCCACCAGTAGCTAACCTCTACTGACCACTGGCTTTTACTGTGAAGCCTTTTACAAGCATTTTTTTTTCTCTCTCTCAGAAAAGTTACCTGTGAACTCAAGTTCAAATGCCTTCAATGGATATTCAAGGCTGTGTTCTTGGACCCACGGACTTGCAGCCACACATCCCTCTTCCTCACATTTAATACCCTCCTCTGGGCTTGGTTTTTCTTTACATTCCTTACACCTCCTAATATACTATATCGATTACTTACTGTGTGTAGATTGTCTCTCCTCCCGCAACTATCATGCGGGCTCCGCGAGACTGGGATGTTGGGTGGTTTTGTCCTTGCTGTGGCCCCAAGCACCTGCCACAGTGTCTAGCAAGTAGTAGGTGCTCAGTAAATGTTTCAATTACAGGTTGTGATCTCAGTTTGATCTCCTGCCTTTGGTCAGTGTTGATTCTCTGCACCTTCCTTGCGTTTGTTCACTCATTTTTAGCCCTTTGCCTTGATCTGTCACCATCTCCCTCCACCTTTCAGAGTCTGACTCCCTAAGTACTATTTCTTTCAAAGTCTTTTCTAAACACAGCCCTTCCCTGTTGGTCAGGGTCCGTCTCTCTGGAATGTTGTTGCTTCTACCTGTCTCATCAGTAAGTACATGCTGCCTTGTAGTCAGTTACTTTTAAGTTGAGAAAAGATCACGGGGTGTTCATGTTTGCCTCTCACATCCCAGTGGAATAGACTCAGTAAATCTGTGAATGAATGGGACAGACCCGCATTGCGCTCCAGGCTGCACCAAGGGGACCGCAGTGGGCTCTTTATGCGCCTGTGTCCTCCCTCGAGCCCCGGAGATGAACGCTTGAAGTCCTCAAGAGGAAAATTTTGTTTCCCCAAGTTTCCTTTTCCCTACCAGGCATTTCTTTGGTATGGAACAAAGCTTGGGTTCAAGAATTTCAATTACTCATCATGATAGGAGAGAATGATCTTTGAATTCATAGATGGGAGGGTTGTGAGGGGCATGAGAAGTTTTCTTTTTGGGTTTCATTTTCATATTTCATCCTTTTTCTCCTCTTTGGGCAGACAAGGTAACAGCTATAGGGGGAAGCTGTTTAACCACCTCCCCACCCCCAACATCTTTATTTCTTTCTCTTTGTTATCTGCATTCCCTCCCTGCCCTCAGAGAGACTTCACACCCTCCCACAAATGTGTAAACAAATGCTAGGAAGTGGTGATGCTCTTCGCTACAAAGTGCATTTTCTTGGGCCAAGCTGGGCCCCTGTGTGTTTAAGGCTGCTGATGGCTTTCCATTGAGCCACAGGAAAGCGTGTTATTCTTTCTAGTCCGCAGCCTGTCTCCTGTGCCCAGGGGGCTCGGCGGCAGCCAAGCCATACTTGTCCTCTCGCTCATAAACACCTCGTAATCCTCCAGGCTCTTTCTAATACAGCTTTTCCATTTATTCATATGTCACCACCTTAAATTTGTTCTGTTCCAAGGTAGGGATTAACCAAATGAATAAAAATTGGTATTTATTTGGGAGGTAGGACAGCAACGGCTTGAGACCAGGCAGACTTTCATCCCCAGGTTCCCCCATTTACTAGTTGCGTAACCAGAGCCTCCATTTCTTCATCTGTGAAATGGGGTTAACAATGCCTGCCTCATAATGTTGTGGCAAGAATCAGATAATTTATGTAAAACTTGGAGCGCAGGGGTGACGCTTGGTGACCACTTTCTAAATGCCCAAGATATTGCAGAAGGTGTTCTGTGCTTTTGTGGCACGTGGGCTCCTGGGGCCCGGATCTTTTTGTCCTTGTGTGTCTGACACCTAATGGTCAAATCATTTTTGTTTCAAAGACAAAATGCAGGGTTTTACATTCACAAGCCATTCAACCGGGTTAAATGAGGAGCAGATCATGGTTGGGCTCAGTCTGCTGTGGTCAGACATTTGAAAGACAAGGCTCACGCACGACGCTTACTCCATAGTGCAGTGGCAAGGAGCATATTCCTTGGGAGTCTGGCATTTCCTATTAGTCTCTAAGCAGCCCTGTAAGCAAAGGTGGGCCTGGTATGTTGGGTGGCATTTCCTGGAAGATGAGGTGAGGTTCCTAAATACAGGGGCCCTCCCAGGAGGGTGCGGATGACCTGAGCTTGCCCTCCCCAGCGGTAGGGCTAGGAAGAGCTGTGCTGTGAAGAACAAGGTTTCTTCCGTGCGACACAGGTGGGCCGCACACCTCTGGACTGCATGTCCCCCTGTGCAGGGTGAGACGACTGGGCTGGATTGTCTCTAAGGTCTAGCACTGAAGGCCCCATCTTCAGCCCCATTTAAGAGCCACATTATGTTTTCTGTAAGGGCATCTTCACCATTCACCGCCCTGGTGGGCCGGCTTTCACCTCGAGAGTGGGTATGAAAGGCACAATTCTTTCAAGCCGACCTCAACTTCCCTGTTTTACCTTTTTCCTTTTGTTCCTGCTTCCCCTTTTCTTGAAAGGTGTCAAGTAAAGCCAACAGTGATGAGTCAGGTTAACGCGTCCTCTGGCCCGGTGAAATCCACAAGTGGGGAGGTGAGTGGAGAGGTTTCCTCGCTTCCCGCCTGGCAGACTCCGGTGCCTCCTGATGGGTTTTTTTCTTTGATAGTTTCACATTGCCTGACCTGGGATTTCTGTGACGTTTCAGCATATTCTCCCTTCATCACATCTTTCCCTTTGTGATCTAAGATTTCCTATGGATAGTGCCAATTTCTTGCCGCCTGGCATGGAAAGCAGTGCTGGTGGAGTAGGGTCCAGCGGGTCCCCTGTGGTGGTGATGCTGTGACACACTGTGATGGTGGCTCTGTGACAGACACACCGTGACAGCCTGTGATGGTAGTGGTGTGACAACTCGTGATGGCGGTGTGGCACTTAGTGGTGATGGCACTGTGACACACTGCCTGTCACACATGTGAGTACAGAGGTCTGTAAACCATGTACACTCACCACTTGGTTCCCCCCTGTTTTATCTGGACAATGAAAATTGCAGCAGCTCTGGGTGCAACGATTTCTTCAGAGATGGTGTAATGGTGGCATGTGTGTGCAGCAGGCTGGGGACCAGAGGTGGCTATTTCAGCAGGTCTACCTGCGTCTGAGCCTGTTTCTGCCAAGCCAGGGTCTCAGTGGAGCTGGGCCTTATTGCACCTTTGTTATATGCCGGGCTGTAAGCACGACCTTTCAACCACTCTGAAGAGAAGTGATCGGGCCTTGAATCTTTAGCCACAAGTCCCACTCAGCCTGCTTCGCTACCTGAAGTTCCAGGCACCTGTGTCCTATTCTAAACCTGCAGTAACACATCGGAAGTCCCTGTCATAGCGGGAGCGGGGAACCGAGGAAGTGGGATGGTGGCCCTGCATTCTGATGCAAAAGGGGAGACGTGTTTAGAGCGCTTCCCTCTGCTTTGTTGGCGATGCCTTGGTGAGGACCACTAGGAGTCGGGAGGAGCCCTCAGAACTGCCCTGAGATGTTAGAGGGGAGATGCGAAAGCCAGGCCTTCAAGAGTCCGCATTGGGTCCATCCGGGAGAAAATGCCCTCCTTCCTAGATCACAAGGAAGGATTAACCACATAAGGGCAGCCACTGAAAAAGACTCAGTCCCTGATAGGAAGGCATTTACCCCCTTGTCCTAGGTTGGGTTCCTACAGAAGCAAAACCTGAGACCAGGCTTTTAGGGTTTGTAGTTTCTATGGGAGGTGATCCCAGAAATACTGGAGAGGGAGTGGGAACGAAACGGGCTGGGAAGGAAGTCAGCAAAGGGTTTGTTATCAAGCAATTGATCCCTTGAACTCAGTCCCACCGGAAAGTCTGGGATATAGTGTAGCACAGGCACCTCCAAGTTACCCGACCTGAGAACGGAAGAGTCTGCTGGCCGGACAGCCTCAGGCAGAGAGGTGCATTTGGAGGTCAGGCTTACCTGTGGGGAAAGGCCTGAGGGCAGGGAATAACCAAGGCCCAGGGCCTGCGGTGGAGCTCTGCAGCTCTGCCACATCTCTTCTCTCATGTTCACCCTCCAAAGGATCCTACACATGTTCGCTGCAGAGAGTGAATCCAAAACTCAGAAAGGCAACTGAGCCTCAAGGTTACAGAGACAGTTCTTGAGCTTCAGGGTCACAAGAATCCAGGTTTCCTGGCCCCAGTTCTAGGGCTCTTTCCACTCGGCTACTCAAGGCAGAGATTTAAATTTGTAATGATTTATGAGGCATACTGCCCCTGGTTAATGGGATAATATTTTGCTTTTCACTGTGGATTCGTTGTTCTTTTCCTGAGTGAAACATCATCAAAGAGATTAAATCCTCTTTGGGAGCCAAAGAAAGAGCCAAAAATGTCTGAGTGTGTAAATAAAGCCCCCCAGGAAGAGCATAGTTTTGAAGGTATTTATTATTCATGTCTTTTTGTCATTGTCATGTCTTACGTGTTTACTGGGGCTTCTAGCTTTTTGCTTTTCCAAGGACAGGACCGATCCTTTCTAAAAGAGCCTGATAGCGTCCCTTAACAATGGCTCATTACTGCCCAGGTTACTGAAGACATGGAGAAAATATTTATCACAGACAAGCAGCTTCTCAGCGTGTCTCCCCAGGTGTGAGGAGGCCCGTGACATGTCTACATCGCACGCTTGTGAGCTCCTCTCGAAAAGGAGGGGTCGGGATTGTTTATAAAGCATTGCCCATTGAGGACGGGCTCGTTCTTAGATTCTGAAATGCCCACAAGCCTTTAGTGATGCTGAGAGCGAAGCATCTGTGAGGTTCTCAAGGCTGAGCCTGAGGCTTCAGGCAGCCCATGCTGAGAAGGACACATGCTGAGGACGCCGACTGTGGCCTCTAGCAGGAATGAGACCCAGGCAAACTGAGAACGATTAACTTGGAAATAAAAGCCTGTGTATGACGCTGAACTCGTGAAACCAGCTAGAACCATGACAGATTATTATCCTGAGCTTTGGTCAGAGGTTTCTAGTCACGGGCCAGCCAAAGACCACATCCCTTGGAAAAGTGGAGGAAAGATCCAGAATTTCCATCTACACTTTCCATACCTCTTGGATGCATGTCGGTTGTTGAATTATGTCTTCATTTTCTTATTTATCTGAAGCCAAAAGTTTAAGTCCCGTTATGTGGTCATTCATAAACTTTTGAGAAAGGGATCTTCATATTAGAAAAGCTTGTCCAAGTTTTCTTTAGAATTCCCAGCAGGGAATTGCTGGGTCTTAATGTGTGCACATTTTTCAGGGGTTGGATGCATCTGTTCTCCAGAAATGGGGAAACAAACCATTTTTACACTTCTTCTTTGTAATGATTTCTGGTGTCTCTCTTTCCTTTGATCTTTTTCAGTGATGGATGTGTCATTCTTTTTCATGTTGCCAGTGATAGCTGGGAAATAATATAACATCATTGTTTTAGTTTGCATCTGTCTGAGTAGTACTGTTGTGGATATTTTTCCTGAGGCTGTTGCCTACTTGTAGGTCACAGGAAGTTTGCCTATATTTGCAGGACACGGATAATGCTCCTCTCCCCTGCCTTTCCCTTTTTGCTACCAGAATAGCTGTAGGCCAGGCTCACCATCGCTCTTTCTCCATGGCCCCTGTGCACCTACAGGCTGGCTAGAGAATACCTGTGAGCCCCTGAGAAAATGGACCAGCCCCTAGAGCTGCTCCCAGCTCAGGGCCTCACGGCCTGTGTGTGTAAATTATACAGAATAGCAGCATCCAGCTAACAAACCCATTTGAGGGAGGGGATCTCAAGTAGGCACATCCCTCATTCACTTCCATAAAACAAAGAATGGGTCCAGGCGAGGGGGTCTGCTCGTTACTTCCTCAAGTCAGACCTGTGTTTTGTTGTTGATATGCTTGTCCTGTGCTGCTAACTTTTAAACAAAGACTATATTTTGTTGGAAACAATAAGCGTGTCTTTCTTTGCGAGACTATTTTGCCTTCTCCTGAGGGGACAGCCATAGTCTCTATCAGACCAATGACTGAGCCCCTTCACCTCATTTCCCTCTGTCTGAGTGAGGATGCACGATGCTGCTGGATTTGAAAGAAAGATCTAGTAAAATCAGGAAATCCTTCCCTTTTTATTGTTTGTCTAAAGGCGAGCCCTTTGGAAATAAACTCCAGTGTTTTCTATTTAGGTATGTTCTTTGAGACCGTCCCCACTGGCTTCGTGAGTTGGGCTGGTCTTCATTTAGTGGCGTGAAGATGTCAGGTGGCATTTTCAACGTTGAGAATGAGCTACATAAACCTACGCAAATGCTGGGGAAGCCAGACCTGGCCCGGTGCACCTGAAAATTTGTCTGTTCATTTCTCTCAGGAATTTCCTTGTGTTGTGTGGGTGGACAGTTCTCTTTGAACACCTACCTCCAGGATGTAAAAATGAGGAAACAGCAGGAACCAGTTCCAGGAACTGACCAGCGCCTCGTGGTGCTGGGCGCAGGTTTACACCCTGCATGCAGGGCCCTCTGTCACCCACTAGAGGGCACTCTCGTCACTCTAAAGCAATAGTATCGGGGGAAAAACTGGTTCTTCCGTGAAGTCCCCCTGAAGTGCCCCGCGTTTCGGAAGCTGCCGTCTCAGCTTCCACCCTCAAGGTAGGTTATGAAAGTAACAGTACTCTCCAGCCCAGCTAGGCTCGGGGAAGATTAGTGTCCGGACACTCCTGCTGGAAACGAAGCACAGTCCCTGCCTGTTTGCGGTTCGTTAATGACGTGGGATGATAACCCTGGGGCTTTTTTCACACTGAGCAGCAGCGTCCACTTTTGAGGTGCTGTGCATCCCAGCCTGCTCTTCTCCTTGGCCCATTTGGTTGAAATGTGGCTGCGGCAGGGTCCTTTTGAGGTCGGTGGGAGATGAAGATTCAATCCACTGTGTTGATCCTGCTCATTTTGGGGGAAAGCTCAAGAGTGCCCGTGGTTGGTGTGCGTCAGCCTGGCAGATTTTCCATTTAGAGAGGATTTAAGGCTTCGATCAAGGGAAATACTAGGCACTCAGTACATCAGGGACTTGCTGCTGTTTAACAAGCCACCGTTCTGGTTTCCGGGGTTTCTGGGTCATCTGGCGGCCACTGCGTGGGGTTAGTTCCTTGGTCCTTTGTCAGAACTTCCTTCCGATGACAAAGCATCTCTTTTTTGAAATCTTTATATTCCCACCAATGTTTTCTTTTTCTTCTTTTTTGTCAGTTCTTCCAGTTCCTTTGCCTTGGAAGATACGTGAGCTCACCTGTCCTTACGTGTGTGTGTGTGTGAGTGGGGGGAATGGTTGCTCCCTGGAAAGTTACCTGTGTTAATTCTTAAAGCTGCTGGCAGTGCTGTTCCTGTTGGAAGTACAGGGTTTGGGAGTGGCTGCTGCTTGGTGACTAGCGTGTCTTCGGGGCCTGTGAACCTAGGTTTGCATGGGAAGAATATGAAAGACTCACTTAGCAAGTCTTTTCCCCCCTGGATCCAGGAATACTGACTGCTGCCACCATCATTACCAGCTGTATAACATTGCCATGTGCCAGGCGTGATTTATTTATTTTTGTTTGTTATGATAAACTTTATGTTTTAGAGCACTTTTATTTTTTTATTTATTTTTTAATTAAAAAAAAAAATCTTTATTGATTTCAGAGAGAGGAAAGGAGAGGGAGAGAGAGAGAGATAGAAACATCAATGATGAGAGTCATTGATCAGCTGTCTCCTGCATGCCCCCGACTGGGAATCGAACCCTGATCGCCTGGATCCGAGGTCGAGGCTCAACCACTGAGCCACGCCCGGCTGGGCATAGAGCACTTTTAGATTGACAGAAAATCAGCCAAGACAATACAGAGTTCCCATGAACCCTACACCCAGCTTCCCCTGCTGCTCACACCGTGGTGAATTCTTGGTGATACATTGTTATTAAGTCCATGTTTTGCTCAGAGTTGCCAAGTTTTGGCTTCATGTCCTTGTCTCTGTTCCAGGGTCCCACCTGGGATACCACATTGTATTAGTTGTCGTGTGTCCTTAAGATCCTCTTGGTGGTGGCGGTGTCTCAGGCTTGCCTTTGGCAGTTTTGAGGAGCACTGGTCAGGTATTTTGTAGAATGTCTCTATTGATATTTGTCTGAGGCTTTCTCATGAGTAGAATGGGACTGTGGGTTTTCGCGAGGTAGACTGAGAGAGCGCCGTTCTCATCACATCATATCGAGGGTGCATGCTATCCACATGACTCACCATGGTTGAAGTTGACCTTTATCACATAGCTGAAGCAGTGCTTGGCAGGTAGGTTTCTCCTCTATAAAGTTAGCACCTTCTGTTTCCACTCTGTGTTTTTGGAAGAAAGTCACTGTGTACAGTGACTGAAGGAATGGGGAGCTCTGCTGCACCTCCCCCTTGAGGGCAGAGGGTCTACACAGATTCTTTGGGAGTGCTCTGCATAGGGAACTTGCCTCTTCTCCTTCAGGTATTTATTTATTCAGTTATTTATTTATATCAGTATGGACTCATGGATATTTATTTTATGCATTGAGTTATAGTAACATGCTACTTTTTTACTTTGTTGCTCAGATTGTTTCAGCTTTGACCACTGGGAGCTCTTTCATTTGGTTCTTGGGTCCCTTTGACATACTCACATCATTGTGATTTTGTTGTTTTCTGACACTACAAGATACTCCGTGTTCATCTTGTGCATCTCCTGCCCTAGTCCTAGAATCAGTCATTTGTCCAAGGAGCCCTCATTCTTTTCTTTGGAGGATAAGATTAGGAAACAAGGTCTGGGCTATAGGGGTGCTTGCTGCTGCAGACGTATGTTGCTTATAGGCCTTCTCGGCAGAGAGCAGGGAAATACATGTGTGAGTACTAATGGATAAATATATCTACAGCTGACCCTTTGAACAACACAGGTGTGAACTGCACAGGTCCACTTACCCATGGATTTTTTTCAGCAGATACCTGCACAGTTTTGGGCGCCTGGCTGGGAGGCCTCAGATATGGAGAGCTGCCTGTATGCCTTGATCTGTGCCAGTTTATATAGGGACCTGGGGCATCCACGGATTTTGGTGTCTGCGGGAGTTTCTGGAACCAATCCTCTGTGGATACCGAGGGACAGCTATGTTTTTGGGGAGTCAAAAGCTATACATGGATTTTCGACTGCACGGGGGTTGGCACCCGCGACCTCTGTGTTCAAGGGTCCACTGTGTATGTAACCATCTGGACCTGAATTAAGCTAAATGTGAGTTCATACTAATATCGCCAACTCGAATCCATTAATTACGACATGGATCATCACAGCCTCCCCCTTGTTTACTTGTAACCTCCTACTCCAACAACAGTAGACTCGGCCCCCACCATCGGCCGTGCATTTACTTAACTATTCAGTCCCGGTGCACACGTGTGGCAGTGTCAGAACCGCCGGACCCCCTCCCATGGAAAATGGCTTTATCAGCGAGAGGACGGTGCTCGTGTTCAGTTACATGCTGCATTTTATCCTGGGATTTCCCTGACTTTCTAAATTAGTTTTTAGAAGTTTGCCTGTATTAACTTTCATTCTTTCAGCAGTAAATTTCAGTGGGTTTTGACAGATACATAGCGTCATAATCCACCGTCACAGTGTTATACAGAATAGCTGCACCCCCTAAAAACTCCTTGTGTTTTACCTTTTCACCTATTTAACCCTGCTCTCATCCCTGGCAATCACCGATTATTTAAACGTCCCTTTTACAGAATGTCATATAATTGGAATAATACAGCATGTCGTCTTTTCAGACTGGCTTTCTTTCACTTAGCAATGTGACTTAAGATACATTGATGTCTTTTGTGGCTTGACAGATCATTTCCTTTGATGATCGCGTAACATTCCATTGCCTGGATACACCCCAGTCTGTGTATCCACTTACCTATTTAGGACATGTTGGTTGAGATTAAGAATAAAGCTGCTATAATATTTGCCTGCAGGTTTTTGTATGGACATAGTTCTCAGATCAGTTGAGTAAATGCCTAGCAGTGTGGTTGCTGGATTTTATGTGAAGAATGTACTTAGCTTTGTAAGAAGTTGCTAAACCATCCTCCAAACTGGCTATCCCATTTTGCAGTCTTACCAGCAAAGAACGAGAGTACCCGTTGTTCTGATTTCTTACTAACAATTGGCGTTGTCAGCTTCTCTTGGATTTTACCCATTCAAATAGGTGTGTAGTGGTATCTCTCTCTTTTTTTTTTAATTTTGTAATTCCCTAATGATAAGTGGTGTTAAACATTTTTTTTCATATACTTTGCCATCTATACGTCTTCTTTGATGAAATTTCTGCTCAGATCTTGGCAATTTGGAAGACAGCCTTTTAAGGACATCTTGGTTGTTTCAAAGTTTTACAGTTAAGAATGAAGCTGCTAGAACATTGGCATGAAGGTTGGGCTTTTGTCCATTTTTAATTGGACTTTCTGTTAAGTTTCCATGAGTTCTTTGGATACAAGTCCTTTGTTAGGTATGTGCTTGCAAATATCTGCAGGCTTCTGTGGCTTACGTTTTAACAGTGTCTTTTGCAGAGCAGAAGTTTTTAATTAAGTTCAACTTTAATCATGGTCTTTTTATGTTCTTTCTAAAAGCTCATCTCCAAACCTAAGGTCCTCCAGATTTTCTCTTTTGTTCTCCTCTAAAAGTTTCATAGTTTTGTATTTTACATTTAGGTCTATGACCCATTCTGAGTTAATTTTTGTGAGAGATGTAGGGCCTATGTTTAGCTTCTTCTTCTTTTTTCTTTTTTTTTATGTGGATGTCCAGTTGTGCCAGCACCACTTGTAGAAAAGACTATCCACTGATTTGCCTTTATTCCCTTGTCAAAGGTCACTGGGCTCTATTTGTGTGGGCCAGTTTCTGACACACTGACTGATGTGTCAGTTCTTTCACCCATCCTGTGCTGTTTCGAGTACTGTAGCTTTAACATAAGTTTTGAAATCAGTTAGTGTGATTCCTACAACTTGTTGTTCCTCAGTCTCGTGTTTGCTATTCTGGTCTTTTGCTCCACGCATGGTTTTAAGTCCTCTACATATATTAACTCACTTATTCCTCACAGTAGCCCATTAAGAGGCCCAAATAAGTGAAGCAATCTTTTTTTTTTTTTTTTTAAATATACCTTTATTGATTTCAGAGAGAGGAAGGGAGAGGGAGCGAGAGGGAAACATCAATGATGAGAGAGTCATTAATTGGCTGCCTCCTGCACGCCCCCAACTGGGGATCGAGCCCGCAACTCGGGCGTGTGCCCTGACTGGGAATCGAACCTTGATCTCCTGGATCTTAGGTGGGTGCTCAGCCACCGAGCCACACCCAGCCGGGCCAGTGGAACAACCTGGATGAGGCACCTTTATGCCTGCAGCCTGGAGAGCATAGTCACGGAGCGGATACATGGAGGGGGCAGGCCTCAGATCTTGGCAGTGTAGCTGCAGAGGTTGGCTCATAACCACCCAGCAGTGGCCTCTGCTGGAAATGAAGATGAAATCCTTGTTTACTTTTGACAACTTAGTGAAAATATTCATGAGGCGATTTCCTAGGTTCATTTTCGGGGGGTGGGGTGGACATAGGTGTTCGAGTGGGAGTTTCAGAGTTCTTGCTTTAATATCACAGACTTGGGTTGACACCTGGCTCCACCAATTACAAGCCACGGGACCTTAGGCTGACATGCGTTCTAAGGTCCAGAGTCTTCACCTATAAAATGTGAACATGTGAACATCATAGACCCTTTAATAGTGTCTCGCTGGCTTCCTAGACAGCCCCCCTTCTCAGCAGTGGTGGGCTGTCGGTGCAGTGTGGTTCCACTTCCCGTCCACAGCATGTGATTGAGTCAGGCACAATTAACTTCTCTAGCCTAGGGATTTGAAACCCACGGAGAGGGGCCCATGGTGTTGAGGCAGCTTGATGCCTACAGTCTGGAGAGCAAGCTCATCAGTGCCTCCGGCGATGGTTTCTGGGGCTGCTCCTGGTCCTCGCCTAGTCTGGGCTAGATGCTTAGGGATTGATTAGCTCTTTGAGCAACTCCAGAATCTTTAAAAAAAAATAAAAATCCATTCCTCACTAATACTTCTTCCCCCTAGATCTTTCAGTTTAAGCCTGGCAGAACCAGCCTCTCTTGCTTGCAGGTACCTTAATTAGTGCAGGGATAATAGTAGCTACCACATTGCTTATAAGGATTAAATAAGATACCGTGCAAAACACTTAGCACAGTGCCTGTCGGTGAGTAAGTGCCTGGTAATTAGCAGCTTTTGCTATTATGTAATAAGAGCCCCTGGTATTTACCTAGTGCCGTATCACATAAACCGCACACCTCTGTGTTGCCTGCTCGTGGGCCTTAACATTCTGTGGATGAGGGAATGGTGATGTCGAGGACTTTGCCCGAGATCACTGCAGCTGGGTGTGAAAATGCCTAAGTCTGACCTACCTCCCGATGGACCCCTTGATGCTATTAGTGACACTTAAAGATATTTGGGTTCACAGTTTCAGCGTTTTTAGAGTTTTCTTTTCGCTGTACGGGCAAGCCAGTTATGTCCAGGACTCCTCTTTTACTTTTTATATTTTGGAACCTTACCTGAGCACCTAACCTTGATTGATAATTCATAACTCCTTAGAGATGGGCTAGTGACCTCTTCCCACTCTCCAGTATTGTTGAGTTAGTTGCCTTTCGGATCTCAGGTTCTCTCCAACTCCAGTGCTTGGGCCACGATCCCTTCTCCAAGGTTCTTGGAAGTGATAGTGCACCGGAGGAGGAGTGGAAGTAGTGATTTCTCTGTCATTTGTGTGTAAAGGGTAAACCAAGTCAACACTTAGCGGCGATGTTACTAAAGGGATTCGAACATAGGTAAAGTCTCTGAACTGACAGATCTTAAAGATTCTTTGCAACCCTGTGGTTTTTCAATCTGACCAAGGCCTCAGAGCTGGTGGCAGCAGAGTGGGGCCAGCATCGAGGTCTCCTGGCCCTCCCCTCGCTGCTTCCAGGCCTGCCTCCCAGTCTCCCCCCTCAGTCCTCCACCAGGAGCTGCAGAACAAATGGCAGGTTCCCAGAGGGCGGGACAGATGCTGTAGGCTTTCATTTAATGATGGGACCTTTGGAGGCTTTTCTCTCTGCTAATGACCACAGCAGAGAGAGGCTTTCCATACTGTACTGAGATCTAAATTTATATAGCAGATGGGCTGACATTGATGGTCTACGGTGCATGTTGGGAAGATAATTCCCAGTCTCCTGAGGAAAGAGGTGTCAAATTCAATTTTACTGAGGAGCTGATCGGTAATTTGGCTCTTCCATCTCTGGCTTACCCTCCAAATGAGCCACATAATTTGCCTTGAAGGGCCACCTCTTGATGTGGACACAGTCTTTACAGATGCCAGTTGAACAGCACCTAATGCCAAGTCTGTGCAATTCTATTGGTTTGCCTTTTCTAAATGTTATTTAATTATAGCCGTGTCCATTAGTGTTTTAGTTAAGTGTTGTCAGGCTTTCGTCAAAAACCCTTAACTGAAGATCGGAGTTGGTCAGGAAATGTTGGAAATGGACATTTGCTGATGTCAATTGTCCAAAGACAGTCAGCACTTAGCTTGGGAAACAGAGCCAGGAAAAGAAAAAAATCTTTAAAAACGGTGCTCGCAAATCCTCTAAAATTCCTTGTATGTACATCAGTGTCCAAACCTAACATCTACCACGTGGCTTTGCGGCTCACCAGCTGTGTGGGTGGCTGTACTTAGCTGTTTTGTGGCCTCTCTCAGCCTCTCTCTCCTTTGTAAAGTAGCACTAATGAGCCCAACCTCCTGGGGTGGTTATGAAAATAAGAAGGTGCTGAGCCCCTTGCCTGGCACGTGGCAGGTCCTCGATACGTGTTTAATTCGAGTCGTTACCTGTTGTGGCCAGGTAAATCTCTCTGTCTGTCAGCTGTCAGTTTATTCCTGCCTCCATGCTTTTGCTTAGGAGCAGGAGGAGGGTATGGCCTACTGGCTAACAGCACGCCTTGGTGTCAGGCACACCTGGCTGAAGTTTGACTTCTCTGTTCTGGGTAAACAACTGACTTCAAGCCTCAGTTTCTTCACTTGGTAAAATGGGTGAAATAATGGCACCTACCTTACAATGTAGTTGTGAGGGTTAAATGAGATAAGGCTTGTAAACATTGAGTCAAGATGATCATGCATCAACTTACAGAGCTCTTATTATGTATGAGTCCTGGAGGAAGAGTGGTAAACAGATTGGACAGTCCCTGCCACCATGCAGTGGCCAGGTCTAATGGATGTATAGTTGGCCCTTGAACGAGACGGATTTGAACCGTATAGATCCACTTATACACGGATTCCCCCCCCCCCCAATAAATATAGTGGGCCCTTTATATCCACCAGTTTCCTATCTGCAGATCCAACCACCTGCAGATTAAAAACAATATTTTCAGTCCACAGTTGGGAATCCATGGATGCAAAGGGCCTACTACAGTTAAGCTTTGGGGGAGTCGAAAGTTATACGTGGATTTTCTACTGAACGAGGGGTGGTGCCCCTAACTCCCATGTTGTTCAAGGGTCCACTGTACAGGGTGGGGCCAAAGTAGGCTTACAGTTGTGAGTACACAAAACATAGGGTTTATTCTTGATTATATTTATTAATTATTGTATTATTTTCCATACAAATAACTGTAAACCTACTTTTGCACCACCCCATATAGCTGTAGAAGTTGTAAACTTTGAAGTAAGTAATTACAAAGAATTCAGGGGTGCAGAGTGTTTAAGAGCACTTAGCCTAGAAATCCAGCTGGGCCTGGGGATTACTTAAGACATCACAGAGGACGTGGGATTAAAGGTTGCATGAAGGGCACCGTGACAGTAACCAGATCCCGAGCCAGGAAAGCCTGGTCCAGAAGGCGAACAGCGTGCATGTAAACTCAGCAGGAGAGTTTGTGGTGGTGCTGAGTTTGTGAAGAGCTGAGGGCAGTCCAGCATGAGTCTAGTGTGTGCTCAGGAACTGGCAGTTGTTACTCTAGATTCCCTCACAGACTCCTGAATCCTGATTCAAAACTGGGGTGCCCTCTTTAGTCTCATCCCCCACCTTTTTAGCGTTCTTTAACCACCTGAGAACTGATGCCACTCTACTCCAAAAACCTAAAACCTTTTAGTCTGTGCTACTTATTCCAGCACTTAATTATATGCTTAAAAAATTGTTCTTAAAGCTTATGTATCTTTCTTCCTTTACCATGAAAGACGATTGAAAGTTCCTTGAGGGAAGACTTCTGATTTCATATTATCTGGTTTCCCAAAGGCTGAGCACAAGATTGAGTCTGCAGCGATCAACAGGTATGTAATGTTGGTGTGTGAAATAAACCACCTACCTGAAAAATTGTAGTGTGCCCTGGACCATGTGTTAGACTTGGGAGGCTGCGCTTTTCTAATCCAAATGGGTGGGTTGAACCCTGACTTTGCCATTTTCGATGTATGTGATCTTAGACAATTTACTCTTTTTGAGCCTCAGTTGAGTAAGAAATGAGGCTACTCCTCAAGGTCACTGACTATTAAGACTCATTTAATTTTCTTCACATTTTCACATTTTGGAAACTCTGATGTGTCCTACAATGAATGGCATGCTATAGTTCAGTTGGCAGTGTTTTTTCTTCCTTGGTATCAGTGGCATTTTAGGATTTGATGAAACTTTTACTTGTAAGGATTGTTGTGAACATTCAAGATAACGCATGCGGTTCATCTTACCTGATGTTGCCATAACAGTTGAAAGGTAGTTGTGCACTATAAAATAAGTCTCATGACTCAGGACAAGCTTTGCAAGCTGACAGAGTTAAAAGCCTTTATGGCCCATGCTTAGGAAAGCACACAGAAGCTCAAGGCCACCCACCCTTAGCCTTATCCCCCCAAATGTATTTTGCCATTTTTAACATTGTTCAGGCTCATGGAAGAATGCTCAAGATGTTGAGGTCTTTGAAAAACCCTTCCTCCTCCCCAAATAGCAACGCTCTCCTACCCAGGTTCTGAGCTAACTAAGAAAGAAGGTGAAAGAACTGGCAGAGGGAGAGTGAAAATGCCACTAGTTTTAGGTTGGAGTGTGTGGCTTATATCTTTGGGTAGGTGGGCTTCCAGGAACTGCACCCACAGTTATTTGTACAGGCACAAATACATCGACCGAGAGGGAAGGAGTGGAGGGGCAAAGGGGATCTTGGTGCTCTGGGGGCAGTTCAGTCCAAGGACAGAGGTGCCGAATTACACAGGAGGCTCACAGATCAGAAACTCACTCTCTAGGCCAGGAGAGGAACTCCAATAGGGCCTCCGCCCAACTAAAGGACACTTCTGGAGTGGGGAAACACCTTTCATAGAATAGGCTTTTAATAGATGGTAGCTATTGAAGAAAAGCATGGCAGATGATCCCAAAGTTGGCAAATACTCTGTTTTACATTATCTACCCCTTAAGTGGACATTTAAATGTATTTATGTTTTTCTAGGATTCCTAAGCATTGGTTTCAGTTCTTAGCCCAACCATCATTTACTTGGCCTATTATGCAATTCACAAATCTGATGGATTTTTAAAAATTTATGTCAGTAATTTTTACATACAATATTTAAATAAAGTGTGGCAAATTTAGGAATTGCTCTCATAATCTTAATAATTAAAGAATAAGAGTAAGTAAACAAGTTAGGAAGGATGGTGCTAGTCAATGCCATGGCTGTTTTTGTGGACTCAGGATGAAAACATATTTAATTGAAAAATGAGGGCATCTATCTCCAAGACTTTAAAAAAAAATGCAGACAGTAGTAATAAATTGCGTTGCCAGAGGGGACAAACATGTTTTAAAAAGAAATTATTTCAAAGGTCTACATAAAGCCTTGGATTGTGTAAAGCCTGGCTCATCACTGGCCTGTTTATATCTTCACTGGCCAGGGATTTAGTGTGGAAAGAGAGATTCTTGGAGCTGAGAATAAGCCATGTGTGGTTTGCACTGGACATGGTATTAGCTTTGTTTCCGTGTCAGACAAGCTAGTTTAATTTACAAATGGAGTTTTGATACACTCAGGACTGTGAATAAGTATGGTGAGGGTCTGTTAAAAGGCAGACAAACCACAGTAGCTCATTTCCTTTTATTGATCTGAGCACAAAGCATTGCTTTTGCATCTTAGAAATTAAAATCCTCGATTCACAGAAGAATAGTCTGGTGCAGTCTGGAAAGATGTTTTCATGGTCTCTCAGGAGTAAATACTATGCATTTTTAAACATTCCCCAGGAATAATTTACATGATTTTAAGTGTTCTAAAGGCATCTGGGTGTACAGTATTTCTAATAGTAGAGGGAACAGTTAAATATTTTGGGAAAAGTATACAAGTGAAACTAACCGTGCATTGGTAGGAATGTATTGTCAAGGATGAGGTATTTCCTTTGTTTGTTCTTCTTCACCCAACAGGTATTCACTGAGGTGTGTGTGTGTATTGGGGAGAGTGTTATCTTAAATAATAATATCATATAGAGACAAGCAACTGTCTCCCACTTTCAAACTCTCCATACTTACAACTAACAGCTTCTACCTCCCACTCCCTCTTAGCATATCTCTAGTGGAGCTGTTAATGTTAGTGTTGTTTTTAGTGTTCTGCATTAAATTAAAAAAATATTTTCCTAAGTAATTATAAAATGTTCTACTTGACTTTATGGTTAGTACAGATTCTAAAAAATCATAGAGATTCACAAAGAAAAAGAAAATAGCTAATCACTGTTTACATTTTTGTGCTTATCTTTCTAATATTTTATTTATTTTTAAACATATATACATAAATTATAAAATTATATATAAACTATATGTATTTTGTGTATAAATATATAATTTTATATATTTGTAAAGGATACAATTTATATATAATTTTATATACATGAAACATAAAATTCTAAAATATGAAATTATATATATTCTATAATGCCTTATATGTTTTCTAGTCTATTCTTTTCTTTTACTTAGCAGTAGATCATGAAAATTTTTTTCTGTCAATAAATATGTTTCTATGATGTACTAGATAATGGTGTCCATTGCATGGAAGTCCCTTTATTTACTTTACAATCTGCTCTTCCTGGACATTTATGTAAATTAGTAAATGACTGATTTTTTTCTATTGTAAAAAGTGACATCTTAAACATCTCTGTGCACATCCATCTTTGTGCACATCTTTGACTGTGTCTTTTGTGTAGTTCTTAGTGGTTGCACTTTATCTGATTGAAGATTTTGGACCTGCAGAGGTAGAGCACCCTCCAGAGGGCCTGTGAGCAGTTTACACCGTCTTGGAGGCTCTTGGGAGTGCTTAGTGTTCCATAGCCTCTCCCACTGGATGGTCTCATTCTCTTTGACATTTTTAGCCCATCAGGTGAAAATATATTTTCATGTTTTATTTGCATTTCTTTGACTCTTTAGGGGCTAAATGTTGCAAAGCTAACATTTTAGGACAAAACAGGAAATAGGAAGTCTTATTTGATCCATATCTTGGTTTGACCCAGTTGCTTTGAATCACCTGCCCTTGTGGGTCATCTGCCCTGAGGAATATGCTTTTGAGGTTGGCTTGGCCAGGATGGGGGCCCAGTTGGGAGAGGAGTGAAATTAAGGTCATGTAAGAGAACCCAAGCCTTGTGAGAGAAGTACCAGAAGATGGGAAATAGGTATAGAAAAGAAAAAACAAAAAAACCAAATCCATTAAAAAAAATTCCCCTAGGTCTATGCTTTGCCAGGAAAAGAAGGAAGAACTTGATGTCATTTCCCCTCTAAGCTCCGTTACCCCTTGGCCACTATTCCAGAGCTCAGCCTGCCCTACCCTTGGGCTACATGTGGGTGACATCATGTATGTGGGCTCTTTCAAGAAGGACGATCCCAATCACAATTGTAATATTGCTTCCCCAGAAAAAAAACACTTTCTAGGTTACTAACTTTGCGAACGTAAGTTATTTGTTCATTTGGGGAACTACTTATCCTTTTATTTTTCCAATTTAAGCATTGACCAAGGCAATCTGAGCTTTGCCTTTTTCCTCTTGGGTAACTTGATTCTCCAATTATAAATAATGATTATTTAATGTCTGTTAATTCTATCACAGTTTAGGGTGAATTTTAATTAGCCATCTCCCTAAGATATGTGGTTTGTGGCTTGAAAAGTTTTCTAATGCCTTCCCACCCTGGAACTAATGACTCAGAACCAAGAAAGACTGACACAGAGCTTCATCTTACGCTGGGGCTGCAAATGTTCCAGAGCAGCACCGCTCTTCAGGCCTTGCTGCTAGGCGAGACCGAGGCCCCAGCTGGCCCGCCTCAGCCTCAGCCTTGGAACTGCTCACTATTGCACCACAAAGGCTCAGCTTGACTGATAGGATGCTCATTTCTGGGACGTCATGAGTGTTTTTCTGATAGAGTCTTAGGTAGTCATTTTTCCTAGTGCTTTAAAGATTTTAAAATGTGGTTTTATGGGTAGTCATCTCCAAGATCCTTGTAAAAACAGCTCTAATCCTAATTAATGGTGTAAACTGATTTGGAGGAAGTGAAGAAAGATGTCTGCAGCTTCCAATTCAATTTAGGCTAACTGTATTGATTGGTCACCTGTGGTGAAGTCTGTCCAGGCTTCTATAAAAAAGTAGCATAGCCTGAATGGGTTATAAAGAACAGAAATAGGTTTTGCACAGTTCTGGATAATAGAAGTCCAAGATCAGGGTGCCAGCGAGGTCATGTTCTGGTGAGAGATCTCCTCCAATGTCCATACTGCTGACTTCTTGTTGGATCCTCACATGGCAAAAAAAGCGAGGTCTTTGGACTCTTCTAAAAGGGGCCTAATTCAATTCATGAAGGCTCCAGCGTCACACTGGGGATTAGATCAGATTTCAACACGTGAATTTTGTAGGACACAATCGTTTAGTCCATAATGCCCGTCGGCATTGGCATGCAGATACTTGAGGGTTAAACAAGACTTTTTGGAACCATGTAGCATGTCTTTCCTGAGGACGATAAAAAACTGGCCTTAAACATGAGTTAAATCATAAAAAGCATATAGTCCTAACTGTACTCTATGAGAATGAAACCCTAGAGAAAATATTTAAAGAATGGGAAGTTCTGTTTTGTAGGATTTTCTGATTAGGAGTTAAATAGTGGGGGGATGGGGAGTTGTTTAATGGGTACCGTTTCAGTTTTACAAGATGAAAAGATTTCTGGAGATGGATGTTGGAGATGTTTGCACAGCAATGAGAATGTATTTAACTGTACACTTAAAAATGGCTAAGGTGGTACATTTTACGTTATGTGTATTTTACTACAATTAAAAAAAAGAGTTAAATGGGAGCCTCTTTAGGAGAGCTTTTTGATCCGCATTTTGACTTAGTAAATATAGGAGATTAAATATAATTGTGTGTGTACTGGCTGTTTGAGGGTCATTATTCTGCACACAGTTCTCATTTTGTAAAACTGGAGAAGGCAGAATGTGTTTTGGACCCAGGACATATTTGAGAAGAAGCTTAAAATTCCTTTGTATTGTTATGCAGTCCTGTGATTTCATTCTCCTGAATGTGCAGAGACAAAAATAATTTGGATACCAATTAATTGGGTTCTAATTCTTCTGTGTTTTAGGCTCCGCATGACAAGATCAGCTACCTAATGCAGGATTTAATCATGACCGACCTCGTATGTTACTGCAGGGGAGAAAACGAGTTTAAGCGCATTTCCTTCCCACCCCTGCTTTCCCTCAGCCTCTGTGCTTTGTATTCTTGGGACTCAGTAAATTTTTTGGAAGGTCAGCCAGGGGGCAGAGGAGAATTAATATTAAAATGCATTTAATAAATAAGCTGTCAGATGATTCCCTGAGATAGCGGAGCAGCTGGAAGTCTTCGTTCCTTTTTCTTTCAGATCGCTGCGTGCAGAGGGAATCGTGGTTAATATAGAGGCTCTCTTGGCGTCTCCTAACGGGCCTTCAGTAATCATTTCTACCCCAGTGTTGCTCTACCGATTTCATTACTCTTGAGTGACGGAGCAATTTTCTCATAGAATACGGCCCCTCCCTGGGAAGAAGGGAGCAGGGATAGTCATCTACCAGTGTAACAGTAGGAGAATTAAAAAAAAAAAAAAGACAGATTCAGCAGAGAAGGCCTGCACAAACTGACCCGTTGTTGCTGGCAGTTTGAGTGGGGCTTTGGTCTTTGGTTTGAATTGTCAGAATTATTTAATGCTCGACCTGTGGAGTGTTGTAAGGCCCTGATTTTAAACCCTGTGCCCTTCCTAGGTTCTGCCTCAAAGCACAAATGCAGGAAGATTAAACATCAATTAAAGTATCCAAAGCAACCACACAGGAGAAGAAAGAGGGTAAAGAAGAAAACACCTGGCCTCCCCACTCGGGAGAGTCAGCTTAGAAAGAAAGGCCTTGTATTGGACTCTGGAGATCGATCTAATAGAGCTTCCCTAGACCTGAGGGCCTGAGTAATTTCTAGGGAAAGTATTCTGCCTTTGATTCCTCGAAAACAAATTGGAAGAACTCAGCAGATGTTGGCCCATCTGAGGGGCCCTAATGGTACAGAGAGAAAGAAAACAAGACCATGTTCAAGGGACAGGTCGTAAGTGTCCTTGATGTTGAGAAAACGTGATGGGGGTGGTTTCCAAACCTGGCTGAGTGCCTGTCCGCCCCAGATTCCAATTCAGTGTATCTGATGGGGGCCTGGGAATCCGTATTTCTAAGAGATTTCTTTGCTGGGTTTGAAAACTACTGGTCAAGGTCAATAGCTTTAATTAAAATGACAGAGAGGGTCATAGGACTGAGGAAAACTGGCCGAGATGAAGGGGGAGAATGAGCTTTGGAATCCTCTGTTCGAATATCTGAAGAAGAGGAATATGTAAATCAGTTCAAAGCCGAAAGGCTGGCTGAATTGGGGGTGGGATACCTTTCTTAGGGTCCAAGGACCACCAGAGGGCAGAGCATGCTGAGCAATGCAGTTATCGCCCTGGCCCATGGGCCTCTTTGGTCCTTTCCCTCTTTCCTGTCTCCTACTGCCCCCTTCCACCTCTTGGCTGTTTCATCCCTGTGTCAAGTCTTCATGCGCTGGCTTTGCCCCTTCAGCCGTCTCTCCTGCTTCTGCTGTCCATTTCTGCCTTAGCTCACTGTGCTCACAAGTTAGCCTTCAGTACGATACCTGTCTGCTTCCCCGTGGTGCCAGAACCTCCACTTTCCGGGCCCTTCCATTTGCTAAGGTCAAAATCCTTGGAGTCATTCTTAACTCCCTTCTTTCTTTCGCACCCCACGTTTAAATGGTGAGTCCTTTCAGCTGTATGACGAAGCCATCTATTCTCGTCATCTCTGTTATTAACATCTGGTCCAAAGCACCATCATCTGTTGCCTGGATTATTGCCACAGTCTCCTAACTGGACTCCCAGCTTCTGCCCTTAATCCTTGATTTTTTTTTCCAACACAGCAATTACAGTGATCCTTTACAGCAGGGGTGGGGGACCTTTTCCCTCCAAGGGCCATTTGGATATTTATAACATCATTCGCAGGCCATACAAAATTATCAACTTAAAAATTAGCTGTGGAAACAGCTCCTAGATTTATCAAATTTTGAGTCCCACCTGCAGTTGCAGACCAGATGATTTCACAGGCCATATACAACCTGGGCTTTATAGTATAATTCAGGTCCCTCCCTTCTTTGCTCAGATGCCCTCTCTCTCAGAGTCAAAGCCAGAGACTTATAGTGTCCTACAAGGCCCTCCACCTTGGTCTCTCCTATGTCATCTCTGGCTTATAAGTCCCTTGGTCATTCTGCTCTGGCCATAATTTCCTCCTTGCTGTTTCTCATTTGGCCAAGCAGCTTCTGCTTCTGGGCCACTGTCCTTGCTTCCTCTGCCTGAAGCCTTTTGTAATGAGATAGTTATATGGCTCCCTCACTCTCTGTCAAGTCTCACCATTTATTGCTTTATTAGAGGGTCAGTTCTGGACCAGCTTATATAAAAATGGAACCTCTCCATTCATTTCACATCCTGTTTTACTCTTTTCCTGCTTCATTTTTCTTCCTAGCACATTTCGTCACCTGACATCCTGCTTGTTTATTTTGTTTGTTTATTACTTGTCAAGTGGTAATAAACACTGTAGTAAAGCTCTGTGAGGTCAGGGCCTATGTTTTGGTCACTGCAGATCCTGTGTCTGGAATGGTACTCAGCACATAGAGGTGATCAGAAAGCATTTGTTGAATGAATGTATTAGTAGATCTGGATTTTCAGTTCACTTTATTACTTATTCGATGTGTGACATTCAGCATGTTACTTCAGAGTCCAAGTTTTCCTTAATTTAAAAATGAATGTAACCTCTATTTCCAGGGGTTCTTTTGCAGACTAGAACTGATGTTTTAGTTCCCCAACAGAGATGTTAGATCAAGTTTGCACTAAAAATATAATAGCTATTATTATTATTGTTGTTGTTGGTATTGATGGAGCTTTGATGTAAGACTCAATTTATTCAGGTATGGGTTGGATTTCAGTGGCAGTGGAATCCAGGAACTGGTTCCAGTCCTGTGTAACTTTTTTAGAAGAAAAGTTTTGGTCACTTCTCCTAAAAGAGTGTGGGCTACCTGCTGATGGCTCTTGGGTTTTCGCTGGAATGTTCTTTGTACAAGTAAATGCTTTCACTGTGTAAATTTTCCAACTGTTCTTAAGCAAGTGATTAAAATGAAATATAACTACAGATTGGAGAGTGTTCTGTTTTTTTGATTACATAGGGTTGGTAAAGATTCATTTCTTGTCTTTTGATGTTTAATCAACATGCCGTATTTTATATGCTTTTATCTTCCATGTTTTAAGAAGGTAATATCCATGGTAATCAGCTTTTTTTTTTTTAACATTAGTCAGAAAATACGTACGTGCTCAGTTCTGCGAAGAACACTCATGCGGATAGTTTGCTTATTAACCGGGCTTGGTGTCATTGGCACACTTATAATGTTAATAATTGTAGGCTATTAATATTGTAAAGTTAGCTCAAATATTGTAAATGTCTGTTCTTCCAAGACTGAATGTTAAGATTAGAATTTAGAATTTACAAGTGTGTCTAAATCATTTCAAACAGAAAAAAGATGAATGCAAATTAGAGACCAGCTGGAGGCAGATTTGCATGATTATTTTAATGCAGTGACAGGCAGGAACACTCAGAAATTCGAATCAGAGTGACTGTTTCTCATACCTGCAAGGGTCACTGAAGGCCTCTTACGATGTGGTCAAGTGTCACCCTGTGTTATCCTGAAATCTTACTGATAAAAATGGAGAGTCCTATATCAAGCTCACGGTGCCTATTTGTTTTCTTTACACACTGGGTCAGAAGACTGAAATGGAATAAGCATTTTCACTATGGTGAGCAATGCTTAGCACTTACATTACTGGTGTTCCTTAGAATCGTTCCACAGTTTTTCAAAAGATAAATCTTGCCATCTGATTATTGGCAATCATTTGTCCAATCAGCATCAAAATGCAGAAGGCCCTCTGTGTACTGAGCAGCCGTTCTTCACAGAGAATAAAAAAGACACAGCAAAGTTACTTTTTGTGAATGAGCCTAGACATAGTCTTTCCTGGCTGATTGAGTCTTGTTGCATGATTGTTTCTCATGCATGTACTACATCTTTCAGTACTATTCATAAAACTTCACAATGATGACTTCACAGGAGTTTTGTTTCTTTATAGAGACATAATTACCTGCTTTCAGTTTACCCTTGAAATGTGTGTGTGTGTGTGTGTGTGTGTGTGTGTGTGTATAAAGCGTCTGCTGGCCTCTTTGGTAATTATTTTAATTTTAGTTACTCAAATGAATTGCTGATTGGAAATAAACTTTGATGGTCATGCAGACTTGGAGATGATTTTGATCTAAAAGGATAAGTAGGCAAGTGTTTCTGAAGATTAATAAGGAAGGTTCTGGCTCCACATAAACAAAGTCATTTTTTTGGGGAACAGAACACTTGATATATTGCTCGATACTTCAATCTGGTATGGTATTTGAAGAGCATAAAGTTATAGCATAGATTTTCATTTTAATGGGAGAGTTGTAATACCCTCATAATTTTTTTTTTTTACTTCTCATTAGTTTTTACAACCTATGAATTACCTAAAACAACTTCAGTCATTTGAATTTTGACTTGCCACTTATTTTTCTATGAGCACAACTGTCGTTTGAGGAATGGAGCCTGTATTTATGGTATTGTGTCTGAAGCTAGACAGGGGCCCGCTACACAGCATGCAGATGCTCCATGTGGGACGCGGTCCTTGCCGTCAGTGTGGGTCTCTGTTCAACATGGGATTATGAGGAACAGGGAGAACTGACAGTGAAGCAGTAGTTACTGTCAATCCGGTGGTAATATAATGAGAATTTAGGAGACTTTTCGTATGTGGACGTAGAACTACTATTTTAGGCTTGTCTGGAGAACCTTTTGTATGATTTATTTTAAGCTTTATTTCTCCAGTTTGTTCTGATAGATTATTACATTATTATTTATTTTAAAAATTGGTCAGTACCACAAGACTTCAAGCCTCAATGTCTTTCTTGTTGTTGCTGTTGTTGATTTCTATACTAAATTTCAGCAATGGCTTTTATTGGGGTGGGCAGAGACAAATGATAACTGTGAGTACATATTTGTTTCATATATGTTATTGAATATATATGTTATATGTATGGGGAAAGTAGAGACAAATAATGGTTATATGTATATATATATGTTTTTGATATGTTGTATATGTTATTGAAACCTCAGTTCATTGTAATATACATACATATACCCCGATCTATGGTCTTATGTATGCACCCGTATAAAATTACACCTCTGGCTTTGTGTGTTTACTCCCTCTGGTTTCTCCTTGCCGCTTCTCTCCCTCTCCACTCTGAGCTCATCCAAGTAAC
This sequence comes from Miniopterus natalensis, assembly GCF_054644295.1. NCBI lineage: Eukaryota > Metazoa > Chordata > Mammalia > Chiroptera > Miniopteridae > Miniopterus > Miniopterus natalensis. Next base: position 46,951,170 of record NC_142089.1, read on the forward strand.
CCATTTTAATAACTATTTATATGTTCCTCCATAACTTCTTTCCTTTAGCTCATTTCCAGTCGTTAACTGTGTTCTATGATCATCCTTTATGTGAGCCAAAAGCATCTCCACAGGAGTATTTCTCAGAAAGAATTGTTTCTGCTTCATTTAGATACTTAGCTTATCCAAGTCACCAGAGCTGAGTTAGCCAATGTATGGCCAGCCAGAGGGTTCTAGCTCTTTAGAGTTTGCCCAGGACTAAAACTATGAGTATAAAGTTGAGTGTTGACCTTTTGAGGGAGGTCACTGGGAGCAATTCAATTGATGAGGGCCCTCAGTGGGAACTGAGGCTGTTTGGAATTGGGCTGGAAATCAGGGCTCACTCTAGGGAGGTTATTGTGGATACGCAGAGGATGCTTTGTTATGCAAAACCGATTGTGTTGGCCTGGAGGGGGTTCTCCTTTGGACTAGATTATCAGTGTGGGAAAGGTCTTTTTGGTCTTATTTTGAGTTACAAGTTTTGCACGTGAAGATTTGCTCCAATTTTCTACCCATGCTCTCCAGCATGGCCAAGCTCTTGTCCCTGATGAGAAATAATCACCACGATAGTAATCATGATCATGATCATGATCTGAGAGCAGTGGGTATCCTTTCCTGACCACCAAGCTCCCTCTTCCGTACTAATTACTTTAAAGGAAGCATGTCTTTTAACCTCACCACAACCATGTGAGCTATGAACTACCATTGTCTCCACTTTACAGATGAGGAAACAGGATTAGAGAGGTAAAGTAATGTGCCATGGTTACCAGGCTGGTTAGTGGCAGAGCTGAGACTCAGATCGGGGACTGCAGTGCTTCCTAACCCAAGCTGAGGCTGTTCTGTGCTTCTGCTTCTCTTGTTGCCTGACTTTGAGTTCAGCTCAAAAATACTTACGGTGCCCTTCCTGTGGGCCAAAAGCACTGTGGCCAGCACAGAGGAATCAGAGATGACCAAGACATGGGCCTTGCATGAAAAACCGACAGATGATGAAAGAGGAGTGGAGGAGACGGACACATAAACCATTTTAGTGTAACGTAACTGTCACTAGAATGTAAGCTCCAGGAGAGGAGACCTTTTCTTTACTTGTCTATTTTGTCCAAAGCACTTAAAACAGTGCCTGGAACACAGTAGATGCTCAATAAATAGCCATTAAATGCATGAATGAACATGTCATGGAGGGAAGCATATTTTGCCTTGTTCATTTGTGCTCTCACTGAACCCTGCTCCTGGCTCCTGATCCCTGGGTGGCGTTGCTCCCAAGCTCCTAGCCCACCCTGCTGCCCTTAGCATTTATTCCATAAATGCTCTCTGGGACATAGTCTATGTTCCAGATATTGCGCTTAAGGTGGACAGAACAGGCACGGTCCTTGTCCTCATGGGGGAATATGCTTATACTCAGTCAACCCAGATTCAACTGCGCTCCTCACCCACACAGGATCCTCTGCCACCCACCATCCCTGTGTCAGCAGGATTGATCTGAAGTGTCTGAATGGTAGAAAGGGCCCACGTACCCCAACTTTACTTGACCAGATTCCACACCCTATGAGTTTCTCTATGAAGACCTCCTGCCATGGATTCTAAAACACGAAATCTGCTTCTTTGTTCATATGGGATTTTCTGTGGTGAGAAGCAGCAGACAGGTCAGAATAAACCCTTGACCCCCGGGGAAGAGGAAGATCATTAATATGTATGAGCCCTCTGCTGTGTTCCAGGCAATGTTCTTGGCATTTCCTCATTCGTTTGATTCTCGCAGTAACCCTGAGAAGAAAGTGGTATTTTCTCTGTTTTCCCAGATAAGGCCCAGTGAGGCTAGTGGGGTGTTCAAGCTCAGAGAACAAGGGAGTGGTAGAGCTGGGGTGGGGAATGAAGCTCTGTCTCCCTGCAAACCTGCTGGTCTGGGATTGTTCTGTGTTCTCAGGCCAATGGGAAAGGATCTAGGAGGGCTGGAGGGTGAGTGCCTGGTGGTGCCTGTTTATATCAATGCCTTGAAATTGTACTTGTAACTCATTCCTGCGGTCCTCTGCTTTCTGCAACCTCATGGGGGGCCTTGCTCATGTTCCTGTCTGGATTTATGAGCTTGTACGTGACACCTCCACTCTACGGCAGTTTTTAAAGTTCCCCAAGGACCTGTGTAGAGATCACAATTATTTAGGTTCTAAATTACCCTTGTCCAGTTCTAAGCAGATGAGCAGTATTTTCTCCTTCTAAACAATGATTCCTGAGGCTTATTGCTGCAATAATATCACATTTAGTTTCCAAGGAAACTGCATACCCATTCCGGGCGCCATCCCTCCCACTTCCTCAAGGCTGAGTTTTTAAAAAGCCACAACAAACTTAAAATGTGAACCTCCTGCTATTGTTAAAGTTTTAGTTCTGGATGTTTTGGATGCTTTTCTGCAGAATAGCTGTGCATTGTAAATGGCAGTGAAATAAATTACTGCCTTCATTATAACACACAATAGATGAATGTACCACACTTCAGAATCACTGCTTCTGTAGCCAGACACTCTGGTGGCTTTGCATCCTGTAGTTCTCCAATTGCTTACCTGATATTCCATTGTGAGGCCTGGGCAAAAAGTATAGATCGGGCTCTGATATGGATGTATAGTTTACTCTCAGTATGCCTGTGCAGTCCAGTGAAGTGACTGGAGAGATTCAACGCATTTGCAATGTCCAGATAAATTAATAACTGGATCTAAGCAATTTTTAGTAGATTATGCTCCTGGTGACTAAAATATCTCCAACATTGTGTAAACCACTGAGTTTAGGCAGTCATGCATACAATCAAACACAATAAAGTGTGTACTTACTCCAAAGTGCTCTGAGGTGCTTTGTAAGCCTGCTGAAAGGTTGGTGTGACCACACGGTGTCATAGGATGAAACTTGTAGACCCATCGGGTAGGCATTTGAGCTATGTTGATTGAAGACTTTCTCTCCTCACTCATCAGTTTCCCCACCTTTCACACACACACACACACACACACACACACACACACACACACACACACACCCCTTCCATTGTAGTAAAGAGCGGTGGACATCCTTATGTTTACAGAGGCCCTCTCCTGGCAGGGTCTACAGGTTTATAGCCGCTAATTTCTATCCCAGGCATTGCTTCAAGCCTCCATACTGATCCGCATCCTCTGAGCTTTTGATAGAGATCTGTATCTTAGGAGTTCTCTCCCTTAAAATCACTCAGAGACTTAGCTTTTACTTAGGATCTAATTTGTTTTCAGAATTGAGTAGTAATTAATAGTGTATGGGTAGATAGCAGTAGATTCAGAAACAATCTGCATGTATTTTGTAGAAAAGGGCAAAGGTGATTATTATAATATGTTTGGGAATAGGAAGGAAATATATTACATTACAGGATTAAAATTGTGAGCACTGCAAAGGGATTGTGTGCGTGTGAAATTGATTTTCCATTTAAGCAATCAGAAAGCCTGGCATGCAGCAGGCTCAGCACCGGTCTCTCTGGAAGACTTGGGTGGGGGCAAGAGGGTGTAACCCCTACCCCTCTTCCCAAAAGAGAATGGGAAATGGAGCTTCCTGAAGGGACCCTGGCCCTGCCAGGTTCTAAGCTTCTATAGAGGAATTTGTTCCTTTACAGGAAGACTATGCTTTGTGTGCCCGTGGTCATGCAGGTAAGTTCTTAAAATTTTCTTCCAGTAAAGCGCTTTCTGTCCTTTGCCTGTGTCTGTCACCACCACCTCTGTGAGAGGTGCACAGCTTCCCAGACCCCAGAGCCAAGCCGTGGGCACAGCGGACCTTTCTGCCTCTTTTGTATCCATTTCTGTTGCAGTCATGCGGAGCTTCTTGGTGTCCTCTCTTTGATCTGGCTGAAGCCAACAGGCCAATAGACAGTGGAGTGAAATATGGATGGATAGTGGTCATTGTGATTAGTGAATTTAGAGTTTTTAAATCTGAGACCAATATACCTAATGATGAGCAGTGAGTAGACTGACTAATCAGAGATCACTCAGCCACACAGAGTAAATCCAACAGCAGGAAAACAGTATACATAGAGTTCGAAATTAAACTTTAATTTTAAATGGGAATGCCAGTTTAATTTCTAATTCGATTTGTCCCCTGACAACCCCCTATGCGGAGGTGGGGAGAGAAGGGATCGTGGGGGAAGTACAGTGGGGCAAGTGGAGAGCGAAAGGGCTGTGTTGAGGAGATAGGCGGACACCAGGGCCAGCTGCAGCTTGTGAAGGGCCTTATGGTCCAGATTAGGGAGTGTGAGCATCATCTTGAAGGCTTGAAGGGACCCTTGAAGGCTGTTTTTTGGGGACTGACATTGTGGGAACCCAGCCCTGAGCTTGGCTGGAGGCATGCGTTTTTAGTCATTGGATCACAGTAGAGTGTGAATTCTGGGAGCTCAGTTACGGCAGATAAAGGAAAGTTTATCTGCTGGTCTGTCTTTTCTTTGTGAGAACCTTCTGACTTGGCAATAGAGCTTTAACAATCCTTGTTTTGAGACAACGCCTTATGTCTAATTGGTAATTAATGCAACACAAGTAAAGTAGTATATGACACTCGTGACATTTTGCCAATATAGTAATTTATGGTCATTTGTCCAGGAATGTTCTGTGATAGAGATGGGACTCAAGGACTGTGTTATCTGTTGTCTGTGCTAATAGATTGGGGGGTAGAGTCGGATGAGAGTCAGACTTAGAGATGGGAAGGCAGGATTTTTCACAGAGCAATTCGAAGTTGTTAGAAAAGTACACAGAACACCAAGCTTTCAGCCTGCTGACCTCTTGTGCTTCGAAATGGTTGCTCTTTCTTTCTTTGCAAGCTTTGGGACATATGCCCAGTGGCTGGAAGGATTTAGCTTATATTGTATTGAAAAATACAACAAGGCAAGCCTAGCAAACAAGACAACTTAAAAAACCTCCACAAACACAAAGAAAACTATTTAGTGAGGTACTTTCTTGCAAATTTCAGCTCAAATGTGAAAAAATACTTCTTGCACCCGGCAGCGTGGCTCAGCAGTTGAGCATCAACCTGTGATCCAGGAGATTGCAGGAGATCAAGGTTCGATTCCCAGTCAAGGCACATGCCTGGGTTTCAGCCTCCATCCCCAGTAGGGGGTGTGCAGGAGGCAGCCGATCAATGACTCTCTCATTATTGATGTTTCTATCTCTCTCTCTCCCCCTCTCCCTTCCTTTCTCTGAAATCAATAAAGACATATTTTTAAAAAAGCGAAACACTTCTTGCCTGTGGCCTACAAGGGCTTCAGGACTTTGCCCCACCCTTGTTGATCAGATTTCTAAAGTAATGGTGCCCTCATTTGTTGAAAAACTTTATTTGCTGTTCAGCAATTTGTTTGCACACAGTGGCCTTCTCTTCATGAGATGTAGTTTGTGAGCCATTCAGCACAAACCCGTGGGACTGATATGCTATCTGCCTTTCTTCTTATGGATATATAAAAAGATGAAATAAGGTGTTAAATTAAATAAAAAATTAAATAAGAGTGCTATATTCATTTGCAGCTTCAGAAGGGTGCTCTTCCTCAAAAGACATAATGAATGGAGTCAGGCAGTTTCCTATCCCCAGAAGCCCGTTAAAGAAAATGGATGTTGGTTCTAGTAGCAGAAATGGCAGAAATGAAATTAGAGTATAGAAAGTTGCTTCTCAAAGTTTGGCCCATGGACCAGCAGCATCAGCATCACCTGGGAACTTGTTAAAATTCAAAATCTCTGGCCCTCCGCCAGCCTCACTGAATCAGAATCCGTATTGTACTATGCCCCTCAGTCGATCTGCTTCTACATTAAAGTTTGAGAGCCACTGGTGTGGACTTACCTTTCAGGAAGCTTGGCCGTGCACAGAGAGGAATGGATGTGAAGAAAGTCTTAGCTGGAGCTTGTGGCATTTTAAAATTTATTTTTAATTTGGACAAGCCTTGAGCATGTACATATGTACTTGTAAAGAAGGAGACCTTTGGGAATAAGAGAGTACAGAGAAAGGAGAGAAGCGGCTGAGGTCCTGGGAAATGGGAGGGGCTGAGGAATAGCACAGGTGGGAGATTAGGTTGAACTGAGTGAGTGACACTTGTTCTTTTGAGATGGGAGGGAGGGAGGAAAGCGTGGAAGTCCATATAAATTAGCTTTATGTTGAGGAAGGGTTAAGGAGGGAAGTGGGAAAATTGAGAGTAGTCACACTTCCCTTAACCACAGGGAGAAAATGCATCATTAGGTGATTTCATTATTGTCCAAATGTCATAGAGAGCACTTACACAAACCTAGATGGTATAGCCTACTACACACCTAAGTCATGTGGTACAGCCGATTGCTCCAAGGCTACAAGGCTGCACAGCATGTCACTGCGCAAAATACTATTTGATTAAATCAACTGCAAGTGAAAATCAAGATGCCATCAAGAGAGGTGGTGAAGAGGAGGCATGTGAGGCTGCTGCCGGTTTAGCGCAGACACTGTCTTACTGCAGACTTTCATTAAGTAGAAAGAGTGCGCCCCAAGAGAACAGTAAAAGTATAGTATAGTAAATACGTAAACCACTAACATAGCCGTTCATTAATGTTATCAAGTATCATGCGCTGTACATCACTGTATGTGCTGCACTTTCACACGACTGGCAGCGCAGTAGGGTGGTTTCCACCAGCATCTCCACGAACACGGGGGTGATGTGTTTAGCTATGACATTATCATGGCTATGATGTCACCAGGCAATAGACAGTTTTCAGCTTTATTAGAATCTTATGGGACCACCATTGTGTATGAAGTCCATTGTTAACTGAAATGTCATTATTTGGTGCATGGCTGTAGTAAGAAATGGTGGCTTGCTTTCACTGACGATGGAGGTAAGGATATTTTCTGAGAGTAAAGGGACTGACCTGGTCACGGGACTTAAGGAGAGTGCAGCACCTTTGGAAAAACACACTGGTGAGGGAAAACGGTAGGTGAGAAGAAGGAGACCTGAATGACACCTTGCTTTGGCCACTCTTTTGGACAATTCAAAATGCCTTCTTGATCTATTTAATGGAAGAGTTGCTCTAGATCTGTATATACTAAATACCAGTGTTCAGCTTTATATAATTAAAGAAACTGAAATAATACTGGTCTAAAATGTGAGACTGCATTGACTCTATTAATACTTTTCTTATTTTCAAAGAGTCAGAGCACCTTTGCATATGAACTAATTTTCTTCAAAGGCATTTATCCTCATGCAGAGATGGAGAATCTCAGGCGCAGACATGTCACAAATTTTGCCCATAGTCGTGAACCGAGGTTGGTACCAGGCTCCCTGCTGGCTCCCAGCTAGAGGTTTCTTCCACTAGACTCTTTACATTTCATGATTTATCAAGAGCCTGCATGCTACTTGACTTGGAAAAATGAATTAAAATTTTTTTTTATTGATTTTTAGAGAACAAGGAAGGGAGAGGGAGAGAGAGAATCATCGATGTGAGAGGGAGACATTGATTGGCTGCCTCCCGCACGTCCCCCCCTGGGGATCAAGGGGATCGAGCCTGAAACCCAAGCATGTGCCCTGACCGGGAATCGAACCAGCAACTTCTTGGTGTGCGGGGTGATGCCCAACCAACTGAGTCACACCAGCCAGGGTGGAAAAAGAATTTTCCAAGAGTCCTGTTGTCACAGAATATCTGTGGGAATGCCAAAGGGAAAGTAAAAGAGACACACATTAATATTTTATCTCCACACATCCTCAGAGGTCCCCCTTCCACTGTCTCTGCCAACAGGAAATCGTAGCTGCTTTCATCCTTTTGTTGGCTTCTTGTTTCTGGAACTTGTGTTTGCTAAGAAGCTGCTTTGTTTCCTAGTCCGGTGGTTAAAATACACTTCCTTAACTGGAATATTCGTGGCTATGTGCTGCTCAGCACTGTGGATCAGTTTTTCAAAGCTTTTCAATGCTTTCGCTCTTTGATCAGAAAAAATCACTTGCAGTGAGACTGGAATCTGCTTTCATACACTCCCATGTGTCCTTGTTCTCACCTACTGGTCTTTATTCTCTGAAGGTCTGACCTTATAAATTAAATTGTTTCTGATTGTAGCATTAGTCAGGAGAATTGGGGAACTGGGGACTTTTGTTTATTGATCCTTTTATCTTCTTTTTTTGCCTGTAGAGGTGATTTTTCAGGTAATCCTACTTCTCTTAGTAATTTGCAACAAATACTAAGCTTAGGATATTCCTATAAAAACCAGAATAAACATTAAATTTAGAAGTGTTATATAAAAACTAGGAACAAATCATTGTGCTTCCTAGTGCAGCTTAACTTAGATAGAAAAAAAATCTAATAAAGAAAATAGCAGATTCCTTCACCCTGTGGAAGGTCCACAAAGGAAAGACATGGCCCCTCCTCTTTAGGAGTCTAGACTTGGAAGACTTCCCTCATTCTTTGGTGTAAGTGTCACTTTTTTTGAAGATGCCTTCCTTAATCTTTATATCCCTTCCAGTCTACATTAGGTCTCCCTTTTCTGCCTTCTCTTTTTTATTTAAAAAAAAAAAGTTTTTTATTGATTTCAGAGTGAAGGAGAAGGAGAGAAAGAGAATCATTGATGTGAGAGGGAAACGTTGATTGGCTGCCTCCTGCACGCCCCCTGCTGGGGGATCGAGCTTGAAACCCATTTAACTTCATTTACTCCCTTAATCCAAATATAGCCACACTGGGTTTAAGGCTTCAATATATGCATTTTAGGGGGACACATACATCTCTCAACAACCCTAATGAAGTAAGGCACTGTGGTTATCTCTGTTTTACAAATGAGAATGCTGAGGCTGAGAGCAAGGAGCTTTGCCAAGGTCACACTAGTAGATAAATTAATCAGGTCACAGTCACAGGTTTTGTGTATTCAAACTGGGCTTAAAAAATAGGCATAAAGATCTGAACTATGTTAAACATACAGCAAGAGACTTGAGAATGAAAAGTGATTAGAGCTGGCTGTGTGTAAACCAGGAAAGACTTTTGGAAGAGAAGTGATCTGAGATACTGAGTAGGATCTTAAGGAACTATTTGCAAGGAAGAGGCTTTATAAGCTAGTACAGTGCTTCTTCAGCCTTGTGTGTGAGGAGTCTTTACACTCTTAAAAAGTCTTGAGAACCTCAAAAAGCTTTTATTTATGTAAGATATATCTATTGATATTTATAGTATTAGAAGCAATGCCTGGAAAAATTTTAAAATACTAATTTATTTAAAAGTGGTAATAAACTTATTACATGTTAGAGCAAATAATATATATTTATGAGAAATAATTATATTTTTCAAAATAAAATAATTAGTGAGAATGGTAGCATTAAACTTATTTTTTTGCAAGTCTCTCTAATGTCTGCCTTAATAGAAGACAGCTAGATTCTCATATCTGCTTCTGCATTCAGTCTGTTGCAGTCTGTTGTGTTGGTTGAAGTAGATAGAGAAAATTCAGCCTTACCAGATATGTAGTTGGACAAGGGAGGAGTATTTGAATAGTCTGTTCAGATGGTTGTGGACATTCTGCTTTGTTACTATGGCAAAATTCCAGGAGGTAGTTTCTTAAAGATTATTGCAATGTGAAATCCAAAACCAAATCAATGAACTTTTCATATGCTGTTACATTAAATCCATTGGTCTAGCTTGCACTCTGAATGGATTTTTTTTACCCATGCATGATTTTGTAACATCTTGTGTTGGTCATTTGAAAATATCAGTTCACTGAGTTAAAGCAGATCTTTCAAATTTTGACACATTTCATTACACAAGAGCCAAAAATTACATTCCTTGATATCACCACTCAAATCTCTCATCAGGAAAATCTTTAAGTACTGGAAAGCTGTCAAACTTGTGGTGGCAGACACAAGTTTCAAAAAGTCCTAATTTTCATTTGAAAACTAGACTTTTAATATTGGAATTAAATGTTGTTCATTGTTTTGTTGAAGTGATAGGATCACTTCATTTGTTTTCAAGAAGCTGTCTGCCCAATGGCCATGTTGAAATAATTCTTTCAAGTAAAATTCGTGTTCAATGAAAAAACTAGTTGAGTTTGCAACCCAAAAAGTTGCAGAAATTCTTTCCCTTGTTACATATGCAGAAGTGCTCTATGTATTTTCTCTTTCATCACATAGAATAATAAACGGATATGCACTAAAGGTTTATTAAAATTAATAATTTTTACTGCTCCATAATAATACTTTTAATTGAAACCACTGTTTATTTTCTTGGGCGTGCATGGGCTTGAGGAGCACAATGACCACTAGTAGAGTTTGGTGCCCCAGCCTTAATTCACACTAAGGCGCTAGCATTTTTACCTACCATTGCTTCTTTGCTGCCCATGTCAACAGAGTGAAAAAGGAAATACACTTAATGTAATTACAAAAAAACATTTTGCCATTTTCATCCCCAGTGGGGCCGCAGGTACGACTGCCTCCCTCCCCAGATCTGTGGACTGCACTTTCATAACTGCTGGGCCTGAGGAATTATGTTGTGGGATGAGCCCCGTGAGGGAAGCCAGGAGCAGGCATGCTGGTTTGAGTACAGTGTTCCAGGATTTGCAGCTCTGAAATGAGCGTGTGGTGCAGGGACAGGGCAATCCTTAAGTGAAGTTGATAAGAGGGAGAGAAGTTTCAGCAAAGAGGCCTAAGGCTCAGAAGGTCAGATTCTGGGGTAATGCCTCCTCAAGCAAAATCAGGAGTTTCCGGAATTTGTTTGGATAGAATAATACTGTCCTTGCGTTTCTTTATCTGTAGAATGGGAATGTAATAGTAGCACCGTGCAAATTAATGTATAAACAGCTAAGAACAGGGTCTGGTACCTAGTAGGACCGATGTAAGTGTTATTATTGTGAAAATGGAGTTTTGCTCTAGTTACAGGGTGAATTAGGCAACGGTTTTCAAACTTAAGCAGGTGGCAGAATGCCCTGCAGGGCTTGTTAAAACACAGAGTGCTAGGCCCCACCTCTGGAGTTTCTGATTGAAGAGGTCTGAGATGGGGCCATGAGCTGTATTTCCATTAAATTCCTTGAGATCCTGCTGCTGCTCTTCTGGGTAGCACCCTCCCTGAAACCCTGAATCGGAGGAATTCACTCGGTGTCCTTTTCTTTCCCAGTTACTGAGCAAGCCAATGCTTACTATTTGAGATCCTTGAAAGGGAAGTGATGTTTATTTGTTCTTCCTGTTTCATTTGGTTCCTTTCATTTAACTTTGCCTAAGAACTGAAATTTTCCCTGTGTGTTTCTTTCTCCAAACCATGACCTGAGACAGTAACTGATTCAGTAGTTACTTTCTAAAAATGTGCTCTGTTTTGGTGCACCTACTTGCTGTTAAAGCCAAATGACTGGGTTCCAAAAATTCACCTGATTGCCAACGGTTTTACTCTCCAGCATGTTTTTCTTTTTTCCCCTCGATATTTTAAATAATTTTTTATTTTTCAGTTGCAGTCAACATACAATATTGTATTAGTTTCAGGTGTACATCCCAGTGATTAGACATTATAAAGCTTCCTATTTGATCATCCCGAAAAATCTCATACCCTGTGACACCATGTTACACAGCATCTTTACCTTTTCTGAACTGGCCATAGCTTACTCTTCTAGGGGCCTTAGAAGTATCGATCAGGCTGCTCATTTTAAGGCTGCCGGTGAAGATGTGCTAAAGGAAGTGTTGGTAGTTTGACGATTACCAGTGATATTTATTTAAAACTGTACAGTCATTTAATAAGTATGGGGATGCCAACTGGGTGCAGGCCTTGTGCTGAATGCCGAGAACCAAACAAGAGACAAGATAGGCATGAACTAGCCTGGTTCACTAATAAGTCAACAGGCAAAATAGGGAAGGACAGAGAGCTGATTGGGCTGAGGGGGCACCTAATTCATGGGGGGCAGGGCTGTTTTCTGGGGTAAAGTGTTCTCAGAGCTGAAGCCTTAACGGGGCTTTGAATTAGGTCAAGAAAAGGGGCAAACCATATGAACAGGATTCCAGGCTGAACGAACAGTGTGTAGGAAGACCTAGAGGAGAGTGAGAACAGTGTTTCTGAGAAGAAGTTGGATTTGGCTGGCTCACTGAGGCTAGGTCACGGGGCGGGCATCGGGGGCAGTATGGAAGGTAGGAGATCACAAGAAGGTAGAAAGGTTAAGCCGAGCCCTCAATGCTCTTTGGGTTTCTCAATCTCAGCACTAGCCAGATAATTCTTTTTTGAGGTGGGGAGTGAGGGCTGCCCTGTCTTGGTCTCTTTCTCAGATGCCAGGGGCAATCCCCTCTCCCCCAGTTGTGACAACCCAAAATGTCTCCAGCCATTGCCAAATGTCCCTTGGCAGTGGCAGATAAAATTGCCCCAGTGGAGAACCACTGTTACTGGGTTTTGTCTTTGTATAAGAGCCTTGGAGGGCAGTTAATAAAGTTTTATTCAGGTGCGTGACATTAACAGATTTCCATCTTTGGACAGTCACTATGGTAGCCGTGTGGAAAGTGATGGGGAATCAGCAGGACTGGAGACATGGAAACCTGTTAGGATGTTGTTGCAGCAGCCAGGGTGGAAAATACCAGCCACCTGACCTAAGGGAGTGGCTATAGGGATGGAGAGAAGTATACAGACTTGAGATATATTTGGGTGATAGAATTGACCAGCACTGGTGGTTAACTATAAGGAAAAGAGAGGAATCAAGGCTGGCTCAAGGTGTCTGGCTTGGACCCTGAAGAAGATGGTGGGGCTGGTCACTGATGAAGGGGAGTGTAGGAGAAGCAACAGGTTTATGTAGGAAGATCAGGAGAGGCTGGCATGAATTTAGATGAGTTGAGTTCGAAGTACCTTGTGAGAGCCCAGTGGAGATTTTCATCTGCAGGTGGAGTTTTGGCTCTGGACCTTAGGAGACAGATCTAAGCCAATCTGTAACTAGATGAAAGTTGGAACTCTGGTTGAGGCTAAGGGAGAAGCATTGAGTGTGACAACCAGGGAACTTAGGGCAGGTCCTGGCAAGAGGGGGAATGCGGGGGAGGAAAAGCAGGATGTGGCGGTGCCAGGGCAGTTCAGAAGGGCTTAGCTCTGTGAAGAGGAACAAACTTTGCATCCATAACTCAGAGTCCCGTCTTTGCTTCAGGGGATCCCAGATCTCATTAGGGTCATTCTGCAGTGATTGGCACCTCCAGGAGACAGAAGGGTGTGACTGGTTATGGAGATGGCCACATTTACCCCCCATCTAACCCAAGTGGAAGCTCTGAATCCTAACGTCTAGTGTTGAAGGCCGGTGCTGTGTGCCTGTGTAGCACTGAAGCTGGCCCAGGCTGCTGAATTATGTAGGCGCTTTGTAATGGAGATGAATCTCCCCTTACCACTTCCTTAAAGAAAATTCTTTTTGAGTTGATGAGCAATAGAACTGGGTTTCTCTTTCATAAAAGCCACTTTTGATGAAAAAGTAATAACTTTAATTTAGAGATTGTGTAGTGATCACTGAAGGGTTATGATGTCATATAACTAGCCTCCAAGATCAGCGTTGTACAATATCATGTGATTTTTCCCTCCCCCCGAGTGGTATGTGCTCCAGGTACCTGACCTTTGAAGGTACTAATGTATTATTTACATGAAACTAAGATCCAGTGCATTTAAATGGCTGTGACTTATCATGACTATTTCAGAATTGGGTCCTGTGGCTATAATCTAATTCGACTTGAAGGAAATTCTGTCCTGTTTACTTGGATTTCATGCTTAAAAATTTCAGCAATAGTTTCAGTGCTCTATTAATTAAAATAAGATACTTCAGAACTTTTTCCACATAATATGCAATGCACTCAGTAGCTCCTGTTAGAATTAAAACCCTTAGTTAGAAGCTTTAGTTTTCTGGTCTGGCAATCTTTGTTTTTCTAATTTATGTGTCCCATTCACCCTGAAGGAGTTGGGAAGTTGAGATTTACAGCCATCCCAACTGGGAGAGTTAAGACTCTTAATTAAATGAGAGCTTGTTTGTGTATCGAAATGGAAGATTGTGGCTGGACAAAATAAAATTCGCACTAAATTTATAGTGGGTTATCTTCTAAACTTACTGCAGTAGACCCTTTTCTGGTAATTCCACTGGCCCACCCATCCACGTGGTGACTATGTGAGAAACCATTTTTGTATGTACAACTTTTTAGCAGTGATGGATTGGACCAGGACTGGGCTTTCATACCAAACTATGCTAATAAACCCCTGCATCTGGGACTTTGTATTTGGTTCTACCAGATTCCCAGTATGTCTTTTGAGTGAGACTGTTTTCTGCTATGTAAATAGGGAAATTGAGGAAGCAGGTCTGGAGAAATAGAAGAATAAAGGGAGAGACGCAGAGACAAGCAACAGGGAAGAAGAACTCTCAGGCTTCTCTCTGTGTTTGGAAGTAGGAGAACCTCAGTCCCTAGTTCCAGTAAATTTCAAAGACCCAGCTCATCCATCCCTTTGGGATCTCTTGCAGATCCCTGTATTCTTCTAATAGGTGACCAGGTGTGCTAAACCAGCCCATGATTTTCTGCACGTGAGAGCAATGAAATGAGCAAAACATTGCCTCGGTTTCTATTTTCTGATTGGATGGTGGTTATCATGCTTTGTTTATATACTTAAAACAAGCTTTTTTATGAGTTGAATATTATTTGATGGCTTTAAGTTGAACTAGTCTTTGCTTTAATTGTTACTGATATTTTCTGCAAAGTATAGCAATAAGCATAGGAAATGTAACAACAAACACAAGTTTGAAAACAGTTTGTAAAAACAGGAATGATATGTGTGTATGTGTCTAAGTGATAGTGTGTTCCAGGTCTAGGAATCCAGGCCTTTTAAAGTTTGATGTGTGGTCAAGGGAAAGAGAGTACTGTCTCTCGGCGGTGGTTAGGAGACACTATGTCGTGGTGACTGGAGTGCCCTTGGGATGAAAGGTCTCTTCCAAGACTTTTTCCAGGAGCCTTTGTTTTTCATTTTTTATTTGTATTTCTCTTTTTCCCTTGAAATAAATGCTTTGAGGTCGCAGCCTAACCAGGACCCTCTGATTATCCAGTGTTTTTAATGATTGGAAGGAAGGCTGCTCTTGCATCTTTGACATTTGAATATTATTAATAATAAATATCCTCATGAAGTTCCTTTGTCCATAAGATAGTAATGCAAAAACAAAATGTACCTCAGTGATCTAGTGTTTTCCTTCTTATTATTCAAAAACTGTGAATAAATGTGGGTTTATATGTATGTATATAGGTATATGTTTGTATATGGGACACGTGCATTTGAATGTAGAGATAGAGGTAGGTCTCTATATGTTTAGAAAGATATTGTGATAAATAATCCCCAAAGGGTGAAAAGTGATTACTTCTGGGAACATGGCATTGACAGAGCAGGGGAAGAAACTGTCACTTATTTACCATAACATTTTTAGAAGTGATGACATTAGAATAGGATTTAACTTTATATATACTTTATTACTATAAAAATAAAAATTGAAAGTTATGTATTTGTGATTTGAAATCATTATAATGAGATAAGAAATATCAGTAGTTATGCTTACCTAAGTATGAATACCTACTAATTAGGTTGTTAAAACAGAGTGTGTGTGTGTGTGTGTGTGTGTGTGAAGGTATAAGGAAAATTGATAACTGACTTCTAACTATAATAAACTGTGCAATTTTATATGTGTCACATATAAATGTTTTAGATAAGTATAATTATGAATATCCACTTCTGTTATTATGTAATTTCCAAATTATTTATTAACATCATATTGGTTTTTATGTAGCATGTTGTTATTTTCAAAGTATCAGTCATGTTCCTTTAAGGAAAACCTTTCATCGTGACTTTTACAATCTCACCTTATCACATGCTGGTTATAGTCTTTAGAATCTCAAAGGAAGGTTTTTAGGAACTCATATGTACTCTGTGTATTTCATAAGTAACATCTTGTTTTCAGTGTTCATATAAGTGGTCCATACATGGAAAATGTATCAGGGAAAAGGAAATCTGAGAATTTGGACCAGGTATTATTTAGTATAAATACGAGTGAACAATATTTCTTAGTTTTTCCTTGGAATATTAAGAAGAAAAATGTTTGCAAACATGGTGATAAAGAGTTATACTTCTTGATTCTGTTGCTTACTGGATCTTTGAATTTGAGCAAGTTATTGAACTTTTCAGAGTCTTTCATATTCATTCATTCATTCATCAAACATGGTAGAATACCATGATGATCCAAAAATTTCCTCTTGGATCTTACAGTCTACATTGCTTCTAAAATTTCAGCAAGCATCCGAATCACCTGCAGAGCTTGTTACACAGATAACTGCACTCTATGCTTTGATTTCTGATATAGTAGCTCTGGCGTGGGGGCCCAGAATTTGCATTTCTATTAAGTTCCTAGATGATGCTGACACTGTTGGTCCCAGACCCACACTCTGAGGGTCACCGGTCTGGAGCTTGCAGACTCTACTCAGAGTTGTCAAATTCTAACTGTACTAAGTGCTACACGGGCGAGGGATCTGGTGCCGTGAAAGAACAAATGAACTTTGGGAGGGCAGACAGGGCTTCCCTGAATAACTGACTCTTGAGATGAAGGGAGAATTGGGAATAAGTAGGTGAAGAGGGGACTGGAGCAGGAGGTTTTTCAGACAGAGGCTTTGAGGAAGGAGCATGGCTTGTGCTCGAAACAGTTTAGCTCCAGTACTGAGAACTAGGGACATGGGATTATGAGATAAAGCTGGAGGGAGGGAGGGGCCAGTGCAGAACCATCTTAAGGATTTTGTTCTTTACTCAAAGGGCAGTGGGAAAGCATTAATGTTTCTAAAGAGAGATGGGGGGAGGAAGTAGAGTGAAGGGGGAGGCAGAGATGTGATCTATTTTGTGTTTTAAGATAAATCACTTACCACCGGCTGCAGGTTGCAAACGTGAATGTGGGCAGACGGGAAAGGAAATGATATCGATAGTCCAGGTGAAATTGATGGCACCTATTAAAATAGGGTTAATAATACATAAAGTTGTTAAGGTGAAGAGATAATAATACGTGTATGATGCTCAGTACTGGCACACAATAAGTGCTCAGGCATGTTAGTTGCTATTGTAATTCATACGAACAAATATTTTGAAGCCCGGAAGTTCTCAGGGCCGTGGAAAGGGCCATCAGGTATCACCCAGACTTGAATTTCCAGGCTTCTCCTGTTCTACCCCAGCTAGAGTGGCCTTTGAAAAAGTGGCAGTGTGCCAAGAGAAAGAAAAAAAAGACCCAGATATTAAATTTTTATGTTCAGACTGAGAACACGAAGGCAAAAGAGAATTCATCATCGAGATGGAAACTGAATTTATAGGTGGTTTTTTGGCTAGTTGGCCCTGATGACAATTGTTTGTAGTTCTCTTGTGTGTAGAAAAAACTAAAGGTTTCTTTGCTTAGGAAGCCAGGGTGTAGGTAGTAGGGAGAAAATGGCTGTTCAAAAAAGGAAGGCCACAAAGAATTAATGATATTTCTGTGGAGATTTAAATTAAAAGAATAAGAGGGAGGAAAAGTAAAAGGGAGGAAGGGAATCAGCAGTCTCAGCAGGAGGGAGGTGAAGAAGTGCCATTTGGATTCTAACAGGAAGACAAGCAAAAGGTCAAGAATCGGTTCTTGGATGCGGAGTGGCATTTTCCTGTTCGTAATCACTAATAACCCTCATGTACACAGACTTGGCATGTGCAAAATATATTGGCAAATGCATTAGTAAAATTTAACTATTCCATGCTCTGGGAGCATTGACTTGGTAAAATAATGGCATGCCCATTAAAGAAAAGTGATTAACTGACTTACCACTCTTTCTGGTTAAAGTGATAGCCGTGAAGGACACAGAAGACAAACCAGGGGCATTTTATAGCTACAATAGAAGGATGGGAGACGGAGAGACAAAGCCGTGCACACACCATTGAGTTTGATTTTGACTTAAAGGCCATGTTCTTTACCCAAAGAGCAGGGGAAGACCATTGATATTTCTGAGAAGGTCCTTTAAGGAGGTTTGTGTGAGCTCTCGTGGGCGTGCTTGTGCTTGCATGTGCATACATATACAATTAGCTCCAGGGCTTTAAAGAAATGTAACATAAGTATTTATTGTGCACCTCTTCTGTGTAAGGCCCCTGCAAAGTCTTGGAGGGAATACCAATATTGGTGGAGCCTTGAGCATTGCTCTTATAAAAATGAGCATCAAATGGGAGCAAAGAGTGACCCACCTGTACCCCAGGCCCTCTTGCCAGCCTCTTCCAGCCATGGCACTCAGGAAAACACAGTAGGAAATGGTGAATGTGTATGGTGAGTTGTTGGAGAGGGTAGTAAAGGAAATACTTAGACAACATCAAAGGAGAGGGTGAAGGACAAGGTGTCTGCAGTTGGGGATGCCTATATTATGCTGATGAAACCGGTCAGTCTAGGAGGTTTGGATCAATTTTTATCTGTGAAAAATTGGTCTGTGGTCCTAAAAAATGCAGGCAAGTCATCTGTGTGTGGCTTTAGTGCATTGCATTTTCAAAGTATTGATTTATTAGGCATAAATTGATGTGGCCTTCGGGCCCTTGGTGTTAAACATGGAGATCTGAATGTTCTTCATTTCATCTTAATTATGAAGAAATTGCCTGTCAAGGAAGGAAATACTTCCGGAGGTAATCAGGTCTGCAGCTTTATAGGTATTTAAATATGGTGACTTTTAACATATGATTAAACTTTATTGATTCTGATTAATTTGTGGGAAGTTGTAGAATCAGAGTTTAGGATATTTTAAGTGAGATTTTTATTACATATTGAAGTAAACTTAATGACAGTCAACTATGTACAAGTGCTAGGCTAGGTCTTAGGGTACATGCCTTAGAAATGTTGTTCTCAGCCTTGGTTTCAAAGTACAGTCACCTGGAGCACTTTAGAAAAATCTCGAGACCCAGGTAAAACTCAGGTCAATGAAAGCTTCACTCAGATCAGCAGAGGCTGCACTCACTAGAAGCTACCCTTGGATCAATGGAGGTGGCTCTCAGATCAATAAAGGGCACACTCAGACCAATGGAGTACACACTCAGATCAATGAAGTACACACTCAGATCAATGAAGTATACACTCAGATAAATGAAGTGAACACCCAGATCAATTTAATTAGAGTCTCTGGAGATGAACCTATGCATCACTAGTTTACGAAGCTCCCCAGGTGATTCCAGCGTGCAGCCACGTGCTAGAACTAGATTAAAACTCTGGAGAGCTCTGTAAACTACCCAGTATTAATTATATAAAACCTGTGAGGATTGAGCTGGGGCTGGTAAGGTTTTTAGGCTCCCAGGTAATTCTAATGCACATTGAGAATTTAAAACCAGTGGTATACATCTTGCCCTCCAGAGGACTACAGTCAAATGAGGGGAAAACATGATTTATGTGTGAAAGTCTTGAGGAGAAGCACAAGAAAGTCCATGTTTGAATGTCAAAAAATGAATAAAAGACAAGGGATGATAAAATATAAGTATAATGACAAAAATAATCATATTTAGCATGTTGATTCTGAAGGAAATTGTGCTTTCAAAGTGCAGGAATTCTTGAAAATCCTTATTTCCATCATACATTTTCACTATTTATTCTACATTAAAGATGAAAACCTGATCATCTCACCTGCCAGGATTATGCTAAATTCTTAAAGTGGAAGAGTTAGGAATTGAGAACTGCCCCCTTTGATCTGGTCCCTAAGAAAGTCTAGGGTCTATAGAAGGCAGTAGGGTGGAGCTGGGTGCTCTGGGAGGGCTCTGATGGGGAAGGAGTCCTTTTTCTTCCACTCTGGAGTCCCTGAGTCATTGTACCCTATGGAAAACTGACTGCAGGGCCAAAAGAGTGGTGGACGTAACCGCAGGGATGGGGAGAGGGAGAGATAGATCCTGGTGATGTGTCAGGTGGACACATCAAAAGTGCCCCCTTTCAAAAGAGCAGCTTGTTCAATCCCATCTGACATCCTCTGAGGGAAAGTTAGTGTGCGTTTATGAATGGGGCCCTTGCTGCTACTTCTGTGTTATCAAGGAGGAGGGAAATCTACAATGGGGTTGAGAAATAATGAAAGTGCCTATATTTTTTTCTCCCAAAGAAACCAAAAGTATTTCCACAGCTATATTCTCCGACAGTGCCGATTTTATGCTTCAACGAATTGAGAATGAATACCTGGCAGTAAGTACTAAATCTGTGTGTGATGACTGACAGATTAAGCACTAGGGACGTTAAAGGAGATTAGACCATGGATCCCCAAACAGAGAATGTCAGTATTATTTTCCATCTTGGAATTGAATGAAATTGCCTTTACGTTTCTCACCATAGCCAGTGCCATTATATTCTTCCAATTTGGTTCTTATATTACTTCTCTCTTTAGAACCTCATTCACTTATTCAAATAGTGTTTCTCGAGCTCCTTTCATGCTATGGCTTGATGCTAGCTACTGAGAAAGGATAACAAAATGTGAGACATGGTCTTCGGGCCCTAATAGCTTATATATCAAGAAACAGAAAAATGAGACCATAAAATAATCCTATGAGTCTTACGTAATGAAGTTCCATGAAGCCACACTGAAGGAATCCTTTGAAGCGAGCCAGGGAGCAGCACAGAAAATAATACCACCTTTCAGGATGGATATAATCATGCCTCATTTGTTGTCAGTCTGAGACAGCTGAGGGCTGGTGGCTTTTAATCCTCTAGGCTGTGGAAGGCCGTGGGGGTAGTAGAAGGAGCATGGTCATTGGAGTTATTTCTGGATTCGAATCCTGACCCTGACACTTTCGCCTTGTAGGGCTTTCGGCAGATGACTCAATATTTCTCAACAAAATTAAGTATGTTCGTACCTTTCAGAGATGTGTAAGGAGTGGCAGTAATGCTCACAGCTAGCAACTGTGAGGGCATTTAGAAGGCACTCAATAGGTGGTGATGGTTATTAACAACGATCATAACATTAAAGACATTTCTGTTGGGCCACTGAATGCATACTTAAACGGTTACTTCCAGCCAAAAAACTCCATTCACCTTGCTCAGGTTAATTTGTCTTTCTTTATATGACACATCTAATACTTTTCATTCCTCTAACTTAGATGCATTAGACAATATATCGTGGAGCCGAGCTTGTTTCCTTTGAGAAAGCAGTGTTGTTTATTTTTTATCCCTTTGACATTTCTTAAGAGTTCCCAAAGAAGGAAGCCTCAGGTGGCTCCCACCACATAGAAGGATGGAGTTAATCCAATATTTTTTACTTCTGGTTCCTCTATCTTTCTTTATTTTAGTAGTAACTGACAACAACAACTTACATTTATTAAGTCACCATCCTGAGTATTTTACACCATTAATATCATTTAATTCTACTAACAGTCCTGTGAGGTTGATGTTTGGCCCCCTTTTACACATTAGGAACCCCAGTTGGACAGCTGGCCAGTGAGTGACAAGGTGGGACTTGAACTCTGGCAGTCTTGCCCCAGAGGCTGTGCTTTTCTCTGCAGCGCCTGGCTCCCCTGCCCTCCCACCTGACCCACCAGGTGGGGCACCACCACCTGGCTGTCCGCTCCCCCTGTTCCTGCGCACAGGGGTCCAGCACCATTTGGGTGGATATATGGTAAGCCCTCACAGCTACCTGACTCCTTTTCACATTGAAGCTAAAGAATGGACATTAAATGTATCTTCTCTTCAGTGTTGGTTCCCCACAGCCCATATTTTTTATTGTTGTTAACTTTTCACCTTAAATGCTCTAATGCGCCTAACATATAAAATGACCTTAGAACTTGCTTCATGAAGAGCTGTACTGTCCTTAGACCTGGGCGAGAGGACCCAGGCCCCGAGCCTTGTCCTTATGCTTCAGAAGGACCTGCTTATAATGCTTGTTTCCAGCTGCTCCCACCCATGGAGTGAGTAGCCCCAGGGACAAGGAGATGGCTCTCCAGGAAACCACACCACTCCTTCTACACCATAGGGCCCCAGGGCCCCAGAATTCTCCACTCTGACAGCTCTTACCCTGTGTCAGGGCCTGCTGAGAACTTTCTTCTGGGATCATCCTCCTGCGGACTGACTTTGGCTCCCTAGAGGGAGTACCTATAAGTCTGAGGGTTATGGGAGGCTACTGGGATGGTGCTGCAACTTACAGACTGTCCTGAGGATCATTAAGACATTGATTTATATATCAAAATGCTTTGCCAATGGTAAGAGGCTGTTTTCGTTTTTGGGCTACTATAACAAAACACCACAGACTGGGTAGCTTATTAACAACAGAAATTTATTTCTCACAGTTCTGAAGTCTGGAAGTCTGAGATCAGGGTACCAGTATGGTTGAATGAGGGCCTTCTTCTGGGCCACAGACTTCTCACTGTCTTCACACGGCCAAAGGGGAAGGAATCTCTCTGGAGCCTCTTTTATAAGAACACTAATCCCCTCCATGAGGGCTCCACCCTCGTGACTTAAGCTCCTCCCAAAGGCTCCACCTCCTAATACCATCATCTTTGGGGGTTAGGATTTCAACAGGTGAATTTTGGGCTACACAGATGTATAGACCATAGCAGATATAATACAAATTTACCCATTATGTCATGCCTGCTTGCTCAGTAAAAGCTCATGAATAAAATAAGACTTCTTTTTTCTAAATATATCTTTATTGATTTCAGAGAGAGGAAGGGAGAGGGAGAGAGAGAGAGAGAGGTAGAAACATCAACGATGAGAGAGTCATTGATCCACTGATTGGCTCCCTCCTAAACCCCCCGACTGGGGATTGAGCCTGCAACCCAGGCATGTGCACTGACAGGGAATCGAACCTCGATCTCCTTTATCCTAGGTTGATGCTCAACTGTTGAACCATGCCGGGCCGGGCCAAAGAAACTTTTAGTTGGAGGATTAGTCTATGAGAGGTTTAGAGTCTAGTAGGTCACAACCTACTGGGAGCAGAACAGAGACTCACATCACGTGCCTCTGCCTTCCCAAGTCTGACTCTTATGGAGTAATTGCCACTCTGAATGAAATCTGAGGTTTTCCCCCCTAACTTTCTGAGGGAGGCCTTCAGGGGGTGTTTTAATGTCAAACCATTGAGTCAAACCCAATGGCTGAGAGTGGCCCGAGTACAAATCCATCGTATGTGGGTTGAGAAAGCTGGGGTGGATCACGTCTGTGACTCTTGTCCTGGCCTGAGATCTGAGTGCCCCTGTTATACACACCGGGGTTCTCTTTCCAACATGCTGATAGGATTTCTAAAGTGATTGTTGGTTTCCTTTTTTTCTTTTTCTTTTTTACCATCTGCCTCTGCCATTTCCTATCCACGTCGTACTTGGAGTAACACACATCATAAATTTCTTTACATTAATGCTCTCTTCCAGTGGATTTACCTGTATTCCATGGGCGTATTCCCCCACCCCTCAACCACACACACACATTTCTCTGGACACAGTGGGTGCTCAAAAGGATTTTATGGCATTTCTCTTTCTCTCTCTTCGGCGTTTTTTCTTCTTCTTGGCCCAGATTTGAGTTTCTTTGGTCTCCAGAAACCTTCTGTGCTTCTTTAGAGAGGAATTTATCTTTTGTACTCCTCAAAGCTTTTGTTCAGTGGCTCATTTTGCGTATGTGCCGGAGCTTTCTCGGGTGTTTTATTATGTGACTTTGCAGTTTTCAAAGATTTCTTAAGAATTTGCCGGGCTGATACTCTAACGTTCACTTGTTAAATTGCTACGTTTGCTTTGTCTTGAGAGTGGGTTGGGATGTTGTGCCCAGTATAATGGCTACTTCTACCCAGTTTCCGTGGCACTGGAAGTGCTTCACAGCCATGGAGCTTTGTTCTGTGATAAAAGCATGGCCTTTTTACTGTCTTCAGCACAGTGGCTCATGAGGCTTCACCAATGCTGCCCTTTGCATCAGAGATCTCATAATGATACCGCTGTAATGAACCTTGTTTCGAATAACTGGGAAGGAGCAAGAGGAAGGCCAAATAGTATGGGCATGCCATTTGTGCAGCTTTGCCCCGAAGCTGCAGTTTAGCGCTCCCCAGGCAGCCACCGGCCCATTCCCCACGGCTTGCTGGGGGAAGGGACTGGACAGGGGGGAACAGACACATGCCCAGTAAAGTCTGGGTAAAACAGGGAAGGTACTTGTCTGTCAATCACACCTGGGAACAGGTCATTTGCCAGAGTGGGCATGGCCACTGCAAGCACAGGAAGGTTTGAGGTATTTAATCCCCTGGACAAAGTTCACTCTTGTGTTTTCAGGACTTTTGGGACTCTTGTTGCAGGGGATGCATTCTCTTGGCTCCCCTGCATTCCCCCACATGGCCCACAGACACGTGGACCACACACAGTGGACTAGTGGACTAATAGACTACAACTAATCTGATGCTGTGTCAGGCCCAATTCCAACACGGAACGGAATTTTTGGACACAGGCTCTGATTTTTAGATCTACTGAATCCCCAGCTGCACATCTTCCAGCACTGGATTAAGGGGAATGGGACTTTGGAAACTCAAGGATGTAATTCCATGAAAATAAAGCTGTCTATCACATCTCATTCTCCTGTGGAGGCCTCCAGAAATGCTTATTCTAGCAGTACTCCAAGAACCCCACTCCCTCTAGCAAAGGAGAAAGACAATCCATGCATTTCTCCAATAACAATATGATTGTGCAGATTGCATCCTGCTCAAGTGTCCCAGGCCAAGTGGGGGCTGACTGCCAGCCTCTGAGTCCCTTGCCAAGCCTTGCACCTGGTAATGAGCTGCATCTGCCTGGGAGGGACCTTTTCCTAGTATACACAAAGGTGTCATGTGGGCTAGCAGCTAGTCTGCTTTAACTAGCTAGGTATCTTTAGGGGAAAAGGTAGAAGAATACATGGTGGTGTTTTTGGTGGGAAACTAAGATCTGCTTACTTACCTGGAATCCTGGCATTCCCCAAGATAACAGAAGTCATTGGAGGCCAAACCAAATTGTTTAAAGGTTGTTAAAGAACCACTTGGCATTTGCTGGCATTTTACATGTCTCGGACGATTTATTGTATTCCCTCAGTTATTCTTTACTTAGTAGGGAACCTGCCGCCAGAGCTACATATCTGATTTCAGCCCGAGTAAGCCCTAGAACGTTCTTGCCTGCTGAGCTGAGCCCCACTCTCCCTAGAGAATTGCTGCCCCTAAGTTATATTCAGGCAGCCCAGCTATATTAAGATAGTCTTGTCTCCAGGGGCTCTGACATGCCAGCCTATATTTTCCACCTCGTTTGGTCAATGCCCAGAGCAATCCCACGTGCAACTGGGACTGTGTTTTCTGGAAGTAAACAGTGTAGTGACTTGGTAGCCTTTGTCACGCTGTAGTTGTACCTGAGAGCTACATGTACCTTAGGCTTTCTGTTTTTTTGCTCATGGGAACCATAAATACCCTTTCTCTGTCTAGTATGCTGAAGGAGTAGTACACATCCATTTAGCAAATATTTCCCGGTGTTGCCCTTTGTTCTGAGGTCTCTGACTTGGACCTCGCCTCTGTTGAACTGAATTTGTTATCTGTTCACCTGGGAACCTGTACTAATGTGACTCGAGGCTTTCTGTATTCATTCTTATTAGTCCATCAGGCCTGCAGTAACAAAACACCACAGAACCAGGTGACTTCAACAGAAAGTTTATTCCTCACAGTTCTGGAGACTCGAAGTCTAAGAGCAACATGCCAGCAGGGTTTGTTTCTGGTGAGAGTTCTCTATGGCTTGCAGACGGCTGCCTTGTCCCTGTGTCTTCACATGGCCTCTGCTCTGTGTGTGCATTCCTGGGCTCGCTTCTTTTTCTTATAAGGACACTAGTCCTATTGGATTAGGGCCTCACTCTTATGACCTCATTTAACCTTCATTAAAGGCCCCCATGTCTAAACACAGTCACATTGGGGGTTAGGACTTTAACAGATGAATTTTGGGAGGTCATGATTTAGTCCATAATAATTCACACTTGTTAGATTTTCTCATTTAAACATACCCAGTAGGTACTAAAACACCAACACTTCAGTGACAGCTTTTCTGTCCATTTGGGCTCATGCAGCCCCGGTAAAGACTTCATTTCTACCGTCAGAAAAACACTCCACTTACACTAATTACATTTCGGATCTTGCCCCTTAGATGGCATCCTGATTGTTATATCCAAAAATCTAAGCCTCATTTTGGAAACTGGTTCCTTATGTTAACTATAGTAAAATGCTTCCAGACAATCTCATTTTGTTAAAATTAAATTGGTGTTTTCTGGACCATATTTGTCCCGTAAGCAACATTCTCAAAGGGCTCGGCAGGCTGGGGCCCTGGCCTTTGCTTGCAGTAATCATGCTGATTTTTAATCAAGAGCCTTATTTTGGCAGCTTCTTTTTCTTCTTCATCTTCTTCTTTTCTTTTTTTTTATCATTTGAAAAATACCTCCTGATGGTTTGGAGTTTAGATTCCCAGGTATTGGACCATGAAGAGGAGTTTGAGGCCTTATTTTCCCAGGAAAAAACAGACCTGCCTTGTATGTAATTTTAATGGGAAACTTTGGTAATGATGATAATGTCCAGATATTTAGGGAGCATCAAGACATAATCTACCTCTACCATGATATATTTAAGAAACGCAACAGTTGGATTTTTTTCTGGGGTAAAAATGATTTTCATGAGAGAGGATGTTTTTCAGACCATTTTGAAATTCAGGTGCATGATAAAAAAAATACAATTTCTTTGGAGATTAATCCTGAGATGTGTCAGTATTGTTGTAAGGAAGCCTTAGTCTAATGAAATAAGGGCCACTTTCTTGGTTATGAATTTTCTATTTGCAGTATTTGTTCAGTTACTTGTTGGGTTAAGGAGTATCTGTGGCTGCCGTGGGTGGATCTAAGACACAGGTAGGGAGAAACAAAACAGCTGAGGTTTGTGTAGTAAAGTTTGACCTGTTCTGTGCTGGAAGCATTTGGTAAATAGTTACATCTTTTGTTTATGCTTGAAATGAATAAATGACTAAGTGAATAACTATTAATTCAGGCTGGACTGTTTCTCAGATAATTAAAGTCAGTGGTAATGCCCAAAACAATGCTATGTGTTCACTAAAACCCTGTTCTTTTTCCTCCTGGCACACAGCTGGAACTGTGTATCTCACTCTCTCTTGCTGTTGGGTAGGGCCATGGGGTTGAATTCTGGCTGATGGGGTTCGATGGGAATGACATATGACACTTAAAAATCTGGCTCCTAAAAATCTTCCTGCACCACCCTCCACATTTTCTCTCTTCCCTTATCCAATGACTGGATGCGGAGGATGCAGTGAAAAAGCTAGGAGATGGTGGTGACATAAGATGGAAGCACACTGGGTCCCTGAAGCATTGTATGGAACAGAGCCCTCATCAACCCACATGGGACTGTGATGTGATTTGAGCAAGAAATAAATCTTCCTTGTGTTTTAGCTACCAAAATTTGTTTTTGAGATTGTTACATTACCTTGTGTTAATTACAATAAAGGTTCATCTGAGTTTTGTTTCCCAGTACTATTATGCTAAAAAGTATTTGACCTGAAAGCAATGAATGCTGCAACCCAATGTACCTATGCCAGTTTCTGCTCTATTAAAAACATATTCCTTTTGCTCTATTAATTCCTAGATGAATCATAGGGATGTTCTAACTCACAGGCAAAATAAGTATTTGTCAGATCTTGTGAAGTCACATGCACATTAAAACAACATATGCACACACAATTTTTTAGCTAGATGAATAGTTCCAGGTATTTATTCTGCCTCTCAAATTTGCTGAGGGGTCTGCTTTCCCTGGGCATAACCCAGCAGGCGAGAACATCTACCTCTGGTGGCCACCACCATCTGATTAAAGGAAGAAGGCACCAATCCAGGCACATGTTCTTAATTATGAAAATCCCACAAAGGAGATGTGTTTGCAGAGCAAAGCTCAAGTCCCATGATGACCACTACCTAGGTTGCAGTTCTTAAGTGAATGCTTACTTTTTATGAATGTATGAATGGACTACTTGTCTTTCAGGACTATTCTGAAAGAAACCCAAGAAAAAACAATGACCAGAAGCCACAAAGAATGAATTTATAAGCCCCCCACCCCCGCCGCTCACTCCCTTTTGAGAGTTAGTCATTTTATAACCTAGAGTCCTCTAGAGTTGTGTGGCTTAATAAGGCAGCCACTAGTCCTATGTTGCTATTAAAATGAAAATTAATTAAAATTAAATAAAATGAACAATTTATTTTCCCAGTCACAGCCACATTTCAAGTGTGTAATGGCTAGTGGCTACCATACTGGATAGCACAGATATAGAACATTTTTATCATGGCTGAAAGTTCTATTAGATAGCACTGGTCTAGAGAGGTACCTTTGATATTTTCATCTTTTTATTACGCAACCAAATTTTCAGATTTTCTCACTTCTCATGTATTTAAAAGCACTTTTGAGAACAAGAGAACAGACGCAAAATGAGTCATTTATGCTAAGACCTATAACCAGTTTGAGACTTAATTACAGTTTCAGCTCTCCCAGAAATGGAGTCTTAAGCCAGTCAGTCACCAGTCACCTGATTAGTATTAGGTAATCTGCCAGGTAAACCCTTGCCACCTCTAAAGGGAAGTAACCTTGCCATAGCAATCTGCTTTTTTTTTTTTTTGCCTAGTAAATCTTCTTTGTTTCTGCTCTCTTCTGCCTATAAACCCTTTTGCTTTATATAGCTCTTTAGAGTTCCTTTCTATCCGCTAGACTGGATGCTGCCCGATTCATAAATGGCTGAAAAAAGCCAATAAGATCTTAAAATGTACTCAGCTGAATTCTTTTTAACAGCACTGTGCTGATTTTTGTTGTTGTTGTTGTTGTTTGTTGTTCGTTTTAAAGCACAAGATGTTTTTAAGATCATTGCAATATAAATTCTGGAAAAGGTTCTGGAACAAATCACAGAAGGGTGATTTCTGAGTACTTATAAAAGGAAGTCGTGATAATGAGGAACTATCGAAGGCTCACAGGTTATGACAGATTCGTTGCATTTCCTTCTATCACTGGCACAACAATCTAAGCTTCCGAAGGAAGGAATTTTCTGATCTACTTCCTTCATTGCTGGGTTCTCATTATTTTCTGTGCTTGGAGCATAGAAGGTGTTCAGTAAATAGCTGTCGAATGACTATCAGAGAAACAAGGTTGGTGCAGTTAACCTCATGCTATCTTTGGAGCAATGGTTGCTGGGTAATAAGAAAGTTGGGTGAGTTGCTAATTTGTTAAATAACCATGAGAAGCAGCTGATGAGGAGAGCATGAGACTTTAATCAGCCACAGACCTGTCTTCAACTCTTGGCTCTGTTCTTGTCCTGCATAACCTCAGGCAGTCGCTTCCCCTCTCTGAATCACTGCCTCATCTTGGATTGGACATCATGATATCTACATCCCAGGGTTGTCCTGAGTGTCAAGGGGGCCAGTACAGAAGGCTAGCACGCACCTAACACGGAAGGAGGCCTCTAGCAGAATTTTATGGGGTGAGTCTTCATTCTGACCTAGCCGATATTTATATCTCTGGCATCAATAAGGGTACATTGATTGAATTTGTGGATGACCTAAGCTGGAGTAAGAATTCTAAGAGATCTTAGTAGACTGAAATGACAGGCAAACTCTAATCCTTTAAGGTTTAAGAAGGGGAAATATGATGATTTATATTTGATTCAAAGAAAAATTGCAACATAGTGAAGAGAGGAGGTACATATGCCCTAACTTCAGTGTGCAGACAAACTTGGGACCTAAAAAAAAGAATTAGTGTCATGCACCATGGGTTGTGGCTGCCGGAAGTTAGTTTTAGCCATAGAAAAGGGTCAACCAGAGTTGCACATTTGAACTCCTGGGAAGTTGGAAATGCTACTGGGTGATGGGCAGGGATTCTGATTTAACTGGTGTGGGATGCAGCTTTGGCAGTGGGATTTTTAACTCTCCTCCTTCCCCCCTTCCTACTCCCAGGTGATCCTAATGTGCAGCCAAGATTGAGAACCACTGGTCTAGGCTGAGGGAGGTCTCACCTTGTTCTGTGTACTTTATCTTTACGCAACCTGTACATGTTACTTGCATGGAAAAATGCATGCTGCGTGAAGCTCTGAATGCCCCACGCAAATCTGGAGTGTATTCAGGGAAGCATCAGGAGTGGACTGGCAACTGCAACATTCTGAAGAAAGGGTTGAAGAAAACAAAGACGTTTTCTTGGTGAACTGGAAGAAGAGGTTCTTGGATATTGCTTGCTTGGTCAGTCTTGGGAAGCTGGATTCAGTCCCTCGCTTTGGCATTTCAGGTGGTAGACAGAGATCCCCTGTCTGAGTGGAAGCTTCAGGAGATGGGGGTGCTTTCTGTAGATGGGGGGATTACCAGGCTCTGGAGATCCACAGAGACCTCACAGATTCGGTTGTGGACTTAAAGGGATATAAACATGCTAGCTGGTGGGTTCAACTCCCAGCAAATCTTGGTTATTCCTGACCTCACCTCCTGCTCTCTCGCTTTCACCCCCTGCCTCAGCCAAGCTGGTTTCCTTGCTGTTCCTCGAGCCTCCCAAGCACTCTCTCCACCTCAGGGTCTTTGCAGCTGCTCTCCTTTCTCCCTTAAACACTTTTCCTCCAGATATCTGCACAATTTGCTCTCACCTCCCTCAGGTCTTTGCTTAGATTACCACCTCTCCCTCAGTTCTTTATCCTCGATTTCTTTTTTATTTTTCTCCATCACCATCTGAAGTCACACTCACACTCCGACCCCCCAAGTCTTCCTCTAATGGGCTGTGAGGCCCCGCGGTCCAGGGCTTCTGTCTGACACGTGCCCTGATGTGCCCTATGAGCCAGACAGCGCTGGGCTTTCAGAGGTGCCAAGAAATATTTGTTGCTGAATAAATCTTTGAGATCATCTAGTTCTGTGGAATCTCACCAACTGGATCTAGATTTTTCTGTTCTGGCCTAGGTAAACTTCCTGGGAAGTCCACCTAGTTTGCATCTTTGGAGGATACCTTTGGTAGCATGGGTAGAATGACCATGTTAAAGTTTTTTTTTCTCCTCCTACATCAAATGGGAATGGCATCTTCTAAAACCAAAACTTTATTCACGGATTAGCCGTTTTCAGGCACCCATGGAATGAAGTCTAATGTGGAAAGAAAATACAGAACTTTACTGCAGTGTAATTGGTTTTTTTCTGAGCCACTTTGGGTACCGTAAAGGTCAATAATGCACAGGAAAGCTAGGTTTAATTTCTTTGATGTGTAAAAATTAATGCTTTGTCATCAATTACAGATGCAGGAGGACAAATCAGCAGCACATTAAGTTGCTCCTGCGATATAAATTACAAATCTTGTTAGGGAAAAAGTATTAGCATCATCCCTTGTTATTTTAAAAATGCCAAGTCTGATAAACAGTCAGCCTTGGGCACATATTAAAATGCTTGAATTGTGCTAAAATAAATTCCGCCTTTTAAGATAACACCTCATTTTAATTTCATACATGATTAAATCTATCAATTTAAAGGTCTTCTAACATATAAGTTTTGAAATCATAGTAGTACCCTTTAACTCTCTGTAGGAAAATGTAAAAATCTCCCTGCTTCTTTAATAACTTCCTTTATTGACAGAAAACTTCAAGAAATCCTCAGTTACTTTGTGTTTGTGTTCTTTGTGTATTTTTCTCAAGGAGAAGAGGAAATTAAATTGTGATCCTAAATCCCTTTCATTTTTAGAAGTAAATTTTTCTCTTAATCCAGAAGGACGTTGTAACAGCTTTGTGAGTCAAATATTTTATCTCTATCGTGGAGAGATCATCTAAATCATTGTCCTGTATCCAGCAAAATCTTTTCTCTTACATTCGGTAGAACCTCTCAGGGTTTCGCTCTTAGCATACATAGTGCCTCCTCACTGCCTCCAGGGGGACTGCTTCTCAGCTGCCCTGTAACTTGAAGGCCTCACTTTACAAACTTAAATGTGAAGAGACCTGAGGCTGGGGCTGCCTGACCGGCCCGGGAGACGTCAGTAGGCACAGCAACGCTGCAGCTTTTCCAGAAGGAGGAAGCCTCCTGTCCAGTCAAGAGACCTTGGAGGCTTGTTATCAAAACCTCTTTGGAGAAGAGACTGTCAACAGATACTCACTGAGTTCCTCCTGCATGTCAGATTCAGTGCGCAGGGCCAGAGGTACGGCGGTGAAGAAAACAGTATGTTCTGTAAAATACCCAACCTGAAGAGCTAATGCAACACGTGCATATTATTTCTTTGAAATAAAGAAAAGCTGGCCACCATTTTCTGCAGAAAAAAGTTATATATTTATGTGTGTGTATATATATATATATATATATATATATATATACACATTCATATATATCAGTGCTTATCAAATATTTATGTACTTTTTCTTCCCCACCCCCTTCCTCTCTCCCCTCTCCTCCTCCTCTCTTCCTCCCTCCTTCCCTCTCTTCTTTCCCTCCATCCATCCATTCATGCATCTTGATTTTCGTTAGCGAAGTACTGTATTGCCCATTTAAGAATCAAGAGCAAAGACTTTAGAATCAGAAGGGCCTATATTTGCATCCCAGCTCTGCCACTTCATAATAATATTGTTGTATTTGTTATTATTACCACCATCCATTATTGTTGTTGTTATTTTTGGTGTAGATAACAATTACTTCTACTTATATTTATTAATTTCTGACCATATCACACATTAAGGAATTTGCATGCATTAAATCCTTAAAACAATTGTATGACATAGATAATATTATTGTTCCAATTTTTTTATTATTTTATTATTTTTTATGGCTAAGCAAACTGTGCCTTGAGATTTTATATGGCATGTTGCCCAAGGTCACAGAGTAAGTAAAGGAACTGAAACTAGCTTTGTGATTTGGACTTTCTGAGGTTTGGTTTCTCCTTTGTTACACAGAGACATTAATTCCTGCTGTGTAAGTGGCTTGGGATGATTCAATGGGATATGAACTATTTCACATTTGCAGTTTGGTTCCTGGCACATGATAACATGATATTTTCTCACGGTAGATGGGTGATCCTGCTTTGCCTTCCAGCTGTCTGTTCTTAAGATTGAGTAGGCTGCTCTCTTTCTTCTGTCTTCTTAGCTGTTTCCTAGCCCTTCCTTAAGTTTGAGACTTTGTTTTTTTTTTTTATTATGCTAGAAAACTCAGTGTAGCCTGAAGTATTTGAGGACTGATGAAATGTCTTCAAGGTCCCATGTAACCTTGTGGCAAATGCAGAGTGGAGACAGATGCAAATCTCTGAGCTCTTGGGAGACCTCTGCCCGGAGCTTTCTCCTAGACTGTGTCTGTAGGTAAGCAGGTGCTGGGGGCCAAGTGGGTCTCCTAGGGCAGCCTTCCCCTATGCACAGAAATAAACTCTCTCTAGAAACACTGTGTGGGGGTTACCTGATGTCAGGGGGCCCTGAAGAGTGAACATGAGGCTGGGCTTTGACCGTATCTTGCTAAGTGCATGTTGTAAGTACAGAGGTAGCTGTGGGACTGGATATGCTGAACGTGCCATGTGACATATGAAGTGTATTATTGGATCGCGTGCAGTTTTTCATCTGTAACTGAAAATTCCATGGTGCAAAATGACCCATTTAACATGTAGACTTTGCCGCCTCTAACCCAGTTAGAGTTCTGTGTTGAACAAGTTGGGATTGGAAAGTTGGATTTGTGGAGAGTGGTCTGGATCTTGCTTGGGATTCCTGAGTTGCTGTGTGTCCCAGCCTCGAGTCATTCTTGTGACTTGTGGTGGTTGTTATAGAGAAGGTACATATCAGTAAATGAAGAGAAGGATTGTTATTATTATTTGTAAATACCATTTTTGCTTGAAAATCTATAATAGCAAACTCTGCTAAAATAGGAGAATCCCCCCCCCCCATTTATCTTTACTATAATTTTCTTTTAATTTCTGAGGGTTTTTGGTTCACATTTTTTAAGAGCTTACTCAACAATCTGGCAAATTTTGTCAGAAGTTAGAAGACAGGATAAAAGTTTTCAAATTTTTGCTCTGAAACTGGATAGTATAATTGTATATAATTTCTTGAAGAACTATCTATCTTAATTTTGTATTTTTAGGAGACATTAGAGATAGAAAAAATTAGTGTTGAAGGTATGCATATTATATAAGTAAATTCTCATTGTTTATAGTTGTTATTTAAATACATACATTTTCCACAGAGTAAGAATATTTTAGCAGTTTGTTTTATTTTTAAGGTATCTCATGCCTGCATGCATAATTAATAGGGTGACGTAACTCTGGCTTGGGTGGGGGATGGAGGGGGTGGAGTGGTGGTGGCAAGGACTTCTTCCTGGAAAAAGTAGGATTAAAGCCAGGTCCTGAAGCAACAGTGATAGTTAACTTGGTGAAGCTGTTGGGGTAGGCTATGGGTTTTGGACTAAGGAGATAGCTCATGCAGATTCCTGGAGCTGGGAGTAAGCCATGATGCTATTTGGTTCTTCTTTTCAGAGATATTTATAAGATATTTACTCCAGATTGTTCCTGATTGTGACATTTGCAGTTTCAAAAATATTGAAAAAGCTACCTGGTGAATACCATTCCAGTCTTGACCGGTGCGTAGTCTAATATGTCTAATACCTTTGGAGGTGGCACTTGTCACAGAGGCAGTCCCTTGCCCTTAGTTGAGGCAGAAACATGTGGAACATTTTATTCCCACCCAATGGCCAGTTTGGCTTTGGAGTGATTGGTGCAGATTGGTGCAGCCTAAGCTGAGAATTTGCTGGAGATAAGACAGAAAGTCCTTCAAAATAAAAAATTCCAGGCCTGCTAATAGTGGGAGGACAGAGGTTATGGGTGTGAGATGGAAGAGTAAATATCAAGATTCTCTTTTGGTTCTGGAGCCCTCAATGAAAAAAAAAAAAAAATTCATGGCGTATGGATCATAGTTGTGGAGCCTAAGTAAATTAATTTCTCAAGAAACCTTCAAACTACAAAGTCATATTGCATCATAAAACCATGTGTTATGGAACAAAGATTCCCAGACTTGGAAAAAGTCCAAAGGGTCTGTCTGGGTTCTAGTTCCAACCAGGTGCCCTGAGACCAGTTATTTAATAACCTGTAATGAACATGTAATTGTCATGTGCTACCACCATGGCATGGATTTGGCTATATTAAGGGCAACCATTTAAGATTAAATACCTTAAAATACTGTGGGAAGCACTGTGGTTCTCACCCAGCTTTAGCCTCTTTCTGGGCTTCATAGCTTCCTTTCCCCAGTGCTTCATGGAAATATATTGTATCATATGTCATTCAGGTCACCTTCCATCCATTATTCCAAGTCATAGTCCCTTACCTAAGTGACTCAGAAATGAGGCTCCGTTACCCTATCTTTGCCTGCCTTCCCTCTTTCCTTTCATTCATTTGCCCAGCAATTCAAAACAAAGAGGAAAAAAGGTATGATATGCATTTTTCATCAGACTTGAATGTAAACTTTGGGAAGATAGATTTTGTTTCTGTTTGTTCCCTATAATGAATGATAGATTTCTCACTTAAGTTAACTTAAGGGCAGAAATTACTGGTATAAGAGTTACTAAGATAAAAATACTTTGACTCAAAGAATATCACCGCTATTTCACAGTTCCTGCAAAACTTTATTATTCAGCTCTTGGCGTGAGCTTTGTGTTGAAAGAATGAACTTGTGTTTTTTTGGCTCTTGAATGTAAGCGATGAATAGGGGAATGATTGCTCTGTTGCTGAGTGGCCACCCTCTTAAAGACAAGGATTCTGAAATGTTCTATTCATC
The DNA here is from genome assembly GCF_054644295.1 of Miniopterus natalensis. Taxonomy (NCBI): domain Eukaryota; kingdom Metazoa; phylum Chordata; class Mammalia; order Chiroptera; family Miniopteridae; genus Miniopterus; species Miniopterus natalensis. The sequence continues at coordinate 46,986,824 of NC_142089.1, forward strand.
CATGTGTTTGTGTGTTTTTTTTCCATTTTTGACCTTAGCTCTCTCAGTAAGTGTTAACAATTAGACATTTCAAATGTGCTTTGGGACATATCCAGGCCAAGTCAGATCTTATATAAATTCATGTTATTATCTTGCATTTCATCAATATAGTCAAGAACCTGTGCAATGGGGTTTTCTGGAATATTGCAACAATTTTTTGTCTTCCAATTATTAAGAACTAGAAAATGGTCTTTTCTGGAGTATTACAATAGCTTTCTGTCATCCGGACTCACCTTTCCAGTCTGTCCTGCTTATTGATGCCAGTATAATTTTTTTCAAAAGAATTTGATTATGTAAACTTTCTGGATAAAAATCTTAGTTTTAGGAATTCTTAAACCTGAGTCCACAAATTGCAGTCAGGAAATTGGAGAACTCTCTGGATTTGTATGCAAAATTCTATGTGTAAAGGATCCAGAATTTTGGTCAAAGTGTCCAAGGCACCCATGATCTATTCTAGAATATTCGAACTCTTGAATAAGAAACACACCTGTGCAACTTTACACGCACCCTCCAGCCATTATATGAGGCTCCCCTCACATCGACCCATTCAGCGTTTCCTGACCACTCTGCCCTGCCAATACCTCACTGCCTTTGAACCTGGTGATCATTCTATTTGTAATGTGCTTCTTGGGATGTCATTCTTGGCTCTGCCTGGTGAACTATTTTACCTTCAAGATTTTATTCCAGGGCTATCTTTTCTGAAGAGACTTTATTTCTTTTGTCAGGAACAAAATATTGCCCTCTCATCTCTTTTGTCTACTTTACAATACTCATCACATTTCCCCACTAAATTTGAGGACAAGAAATGTATCTGTTCATCTAGGTATCCCCATCCTAGAGGACAGTGCTGGCCCAAAGTAAATGCTCATTAAATATTTGTTGAACAAATAAGCAAAAGGATAGAGTTAAGATAGACTTGATGGAGCCCCAGTGCTAGGATCAACATTGCTGTCCTACAGGTGAATGGTTTATGTAATCCAGACTTCAAGTTGCCAGTCCCCTGGATGAGCTATCTTGGTCTCCTATATTAAATAATAGTACATTGATTCTCTGTTCAACACAGTAGGTTATAATGAATTTCTCTAAGTTTGTGAAACAAAGGATTTCTGGTGCTGGAGATTGATTTTGGTACTTACATGCTTCTCAGTAAATCTCTAAGGGGACAAAGAGCCTAGGCAGACATAAAGTTTTCCCCCAAAATCAGCCTGATAATTTCTACATGGCAAGGCAGCCTTTGTCTCCTATGAAAATGCACTGTTTTCTCACCAAGTGACTTTGGTGTATGAATACTCTGTGAAAGAGAGATCTGCTCTGGAGTTGTGGTCCCTGGGGATTTCATTGATAGCGTGGGCATTGGATGACAGTACAGAACCCAGGAAGATTAGCATGTTATTTGTGTGTTTTGTTGTTTTTCCCAGACTGTGAGGCTGTCCACCTGGCATATAGGACAGGGAGCTACCTAAGCAGGTGTCTGCTTCCTGATTTGTGCATCAGGGACATGGCTTGAGCAGTGGCCAATACAGTGACACATGTGATTCTCTTCTGAAGCCCTCATTTATTTTTGTCTGAGAAACACACTCCCTACCTGCTAATCTTTGAGGCAAAGTCTTCCTTATTTCAAAGTATATCTGATACCATCCAAATCCACTCTGCCTGAAGACTTTAAAGGGCCTCTAAATTTGCTGAAACAGGATTTCATCTGAATTTGAACCTTGTGCCTTCTATCTAAAGAGCATCCCTTCCCAGCCCCATACCTATTTGTGGATGCCAGAAATTTCATAATTAGAAACTCTTTATTTTAGCTTAAGGCTCCGTCCCCTGTGAAGAACACATTATGCTTTCTAAGTGATGTGTGTATTAGTCTGAATAAGTCTATCAGAAGTTCCTCTCTTGAGATCAGCCGTTGGTAGAGGTGAGAAGGAGAGCTGGTGGTACAGGTAGGAGGGGAAAAACAGGCTTGTTAAAGAGGGAAGAGAGCACCACCCCGCCACACCTGCACGCCAATAGCACTGACGGCCACCAAGGATCGCATTGCCTACGTCACTATTTATTCTGGAAGCAGCTTCCAACCTGCCATGTGCTTCGCTGGATTTAGAGAGCCTAGTCAACGCGCTCTCATTTTGTAAGGAAATGATATCACTGTACTTAGCTAATAGCTTATGGAAAAGTGGGTAAATAGTTTCCTAATAAGTTGCATGCATCTATGAATTGCACAATGGGGAGAAAATGGAGCGATTTTGTTTTAAGAGGCACTTTCTGTGCCTCGGCTCCGCCCAGGGCCCCAGTGATTCCTCCCTTGCCTCATCCTGCACTCCACCTACCCACACACGGCCACCCCACATACTCCTAAGTATTCTCCTTCAACGTTATTTTTGTATTTAATCCTCGTGAAGGTTAATAAAGTCCTCTCTCCGTGTGTGGTCTGAAAGCATAACCGATGACTTTATTGGTGCAAATATATTACAGCTGCTTTGACATTTATGTTTTCAGCTCTGATAGATGAATGATTCCAATGAAAGTAAATCAACTGTACCCAGACTGGGGGTATAAAACACCACGCTCTAGGATTTCTTCTTGTCTGGCGGATAGTGGAGGGGGGAAAACACTGAAATTTGACTTAATACTGTGTGTTTCTTCTGAAAAAGTGAATTCACTTTGTTTTGTTTCCTGAAGTACACCTGTGGTCAGTGTTTGGCCTGACACTTCGTGCCAATCCAGGGACAGATGCCTCTAGTGTGGGGACCTTGTTTACTCTCAAGGAAGCCTAGGTGGTGTCCTGAGGTCTAGTTGGAATGACTCCTTTTTTCTCCTAGAGGGTTTCATTCAATTAAAAATAATTATAAATATAGTTATGAAGCATCTTCGTGTTGGCAAACGGAATTTTACTGGAATTACAACCGAGAAGACCAGAGGATGGTTCCAGTTCCTGGTTTGGGTTTAACTGACATTCCTGATAAAAGAGAGAACTATTTCTTTGTCATGTAGAAATGCAGGGTTTTGTTTGTTTGTTTGTTTTTGTAAAAGTAACTTGAGTTGATAGTGAAAGTCAAAACCAGATGCAACAGGAAATGTCAGTTGGTGGTGCAAACTGACAGGTAAACTCAGGAATTGCATCCCTAGTTTCGTGTCATTCTGTGCCCTGGGATGCCCTTCTTTGCTTTTTCTCCCCCCTCGACACTCGGGGGCACTATGGACGCTGTCTGTAACATCCAGCACGATGGTGGTGCTGGGGCTGAATATCAACTTTCTCTGGTCCTTCTGGAAGAATTACTTGCTGTCTCACTTGGGATGCCTGAGAACTTCAAGATCAATTTCTCTTGTAGCATTTTTCACATAGCATTCAAACTATTTGTTCGTTTGCCCAGCTTAATTTCTCATTAGACGGTGAAGTCCTGAAGGCAGACACTGTATTTACCCATCGCTGTGCCTTCACTCCCACTTTGTATCTTCATCACTTGGTACCTAGTCCAGTGACAGCACTTCGTAAATATTTGCAAAATGAATTAAAATTGTAGAGGACATTTAGAATTTTTATTCTAAATAAATGCCAATGTGTCATTGTGTCAATGCACCTATCAGTATTTAAATCCCACTTACTGGAAATTACTTTAGCAGCAATTTAGTTTGTCACCCTGATATTGACTTGGTGACTTTCTGACCTATATTTAAAAATTTCTAGGGAAGAAAATGTCAAAACTTTCTTATTACCTTTTTTTTATATATAAGTTCAATTATAGTAATACTCAGCATCTACTAAGTAGCTAAGGTATTTCTATGTGACCATATATATATCAAAAGTATTGCTAGAGATTTGCAGCTATGACTATACAGAAACCTTGGAAAATATTGTGCTGAGCAACTTGTATGGAATGTAGTTCCTAGAATCTGTGGGGCATAGGGGGAGGATATCTAAGACCTGAAAGTGCTCATTAGTGGAATACACCATTTCATTACTTTTTAACGAAGTGCATATCTGGAGGTAAACACCAATCAGCTGCAATTATGCTTTGGGCCCAAGAGAATTGAGGTTAAGATGTCAAGGCAGAAAGATGTCTATTCTAGCAAAATACATTTGCTCTAGATGTAGATGAATTTTCCTATTGAAACACTGGAAATAGACCATTTCACAGAGGTTTGCCTACCACTTAAGAATTTTTAAGAACATTATAGTTCAGGATTGCCAACTTTTAAGCAAAGCCTTGTGGTTTCAATATACTATTCATCAAATCATAACTCCTGTAAGAGCAAGCTCTCCGATAAAGAGGAGCTTTCTCTTGCACACTTACTCTAACATTTTTGCTCTTGCATTAACCTGAGAAGTTTATGGCATAGATCCCATTTTTCCCCCCATAAACACTGGTATTAACCAGGATAATTCATAGGTGGTCTAGTGACCTTGGAAAGAAAGGTCAGGTTGGAGTGAATGCATATGAAGCCCTTGTTCAAATTCATTTCTGTTCAACTTTATGTCCAACTTAATGCATCCCATTTCCTAGTCTGCTTTGTGCTCTGGGTCAAGCCATACCAGCACACTTAAAATCTCTGTAGGCAGTGGGTCTCAGAACTCTAAAGGAACAATGATGCCAGTCTTGGAAATTATTTTTTAATTATCCATTCCTCAGACATCCTAGTTGGTTTACTTCCAGGAAAAATGATATCTCTGTAAATGAGATGCGCTTGCTTTGGTAAGAAAATATAAAATGTATAATGCTTTATATTTTAGTTGAGAGTAAATTTAGATTCAAATGCTTTGCTGTATATTAGTTTGTAAGTTTGAAAAGAAGCGACATGAACAATGGTTTCTGCCTGGAGAAGCTCACACCAGTCGGGGAGAGAGCCCTGTGCCTAGATCATCACCCTTGAATGATATGTTGATAGATATCTGAACAGAGAACAAGGAAGCTTGGGAAAGGGAGCTACCCTCAGAGAGGCTTTATCAGGTTTAAATTATACTCACCAGGGTAATGGTTGCTGTACCTGCACTGGTTTTATTTAAGGCTGAGAGACTGAATATGTAAACTGACAATGTGCCAGACAATATGTAAAAATGGCATTTTGACCCATGGCCTGCAGAAACTTGTTCGGGTTATACCCCCTTATCTGTAATAAATAGCCCAGGCAGCCCACCTACTATGAGTTAGACTTTTGGAATTCAGACTGCTATCTCTATAACAGTCCAGGAAGCTAAACAACTTCTCTAACAATCAGCCCCAAATGGCCAGGACTTGATTAATGACTGACAACTTCCCCAATTCTTGTTCCCACTTTTGCCTTAGGACCAATCAGAGAAAGCCAAATATGGTCCCCTAACTAGTCAGATAGGATGCTCCCCTAACCAGCCAGGATGGGTTAGCCTGCCTCCAGCTTCCACAGGCCCATAGAGCTCCAATCAGGGCACACCTGAAGCCTTTCCTTTTCTTCACTATGAAGCTCACCCATTCCTTGGCCTGCCTTGAGTCCCTCCCTGCCGAAACACAGTGACTGTGGCTGACTCCCTTTCTGCAGTGAGCTCTGAATAGCCTGTACCTGTTCCTGTTTGGTTGGTCTTCTCCTATTTCCACAGGGCCTGGTTGGGCAGGGAACGATGTGATCCAGGAGCACTTTTTCATCTCTGTCGTTGGGTGATTCCGGGTGGCTGTTGTTCCCTCATATACATTACCATTTCCTAGCTCTGGAGAGGACTGTGGCTGGCCTGAGAGAGATGCACGTGGCCCCTGGTTGCTATTCTATGAGTGGAAAGGGCAGAGCAGTAAAGCACATTACTAAATGTCAATGTATGCATTAGGTATTGCCTTCTGACAGTATACCCCATTCTTGTGGCGCCTAGTAGGGAGGAGCAGAGGGCTTTCTTGTTACAGAGATCAATGGCCAATGGCTTTTTCTTTTTTTTTTACTGTTAAAGTATAAAGGAAAACCTTTTCAAATATCATCCTCAAAAGATTTGGAAATAGGAGATCCTCTGAGCTTAGGGGGGGTCACCAAAGGGCTAGTACTGGCTTATAGATGAGTTGGCTGAGAGGTTCCAACATCCTCATACTCTTATTTGTACTGATAATAAAATTCAGTACAACAGGACTGAGAAACAAAAGCCAAGTTATTCCTTTCTCTTTTTCTAATGAAAATTCAATGACATTTCAACAATGACCTCTCCTCAAACCTTAAGGAGTACATATAAGTGTTAAGATGAAAAGTTGGAACAATTGCCTAAGAACACTTTGAAACCATGGAATACCTTATTTTCTTATTATATTTGGTTTCTTCTGCATTGATTTCATTATGTGTGTTCATCCTGTTATTGCCATATTTAAAAATTGCAATTATGAAACCTTAATAAGATGAAAGAAAGGAAGGATGCAAAAATACTTAAACATTGTTCATGGTGAAACATCCACATTATTTTCAAATTATATTTTATTTTATTAGTTGAGCTTTTAGGATCCTATGGTAATATACTAGAGTCCAAGTATTTTTTGAAATAATTTAATTTTATGCATTTATGATTAGGCAAACCTACTGAATTATATTAGTTTATCAAAAAAGTATGAAATTAGCATTATTAAATTTTATATTTTAGTTTTTAGCTTGCCTTTTTAAAAAGACTTTATTTACATTAAGTCCTCTGTATCTATATGTAGTGTAGCCATATGATATATATATATCTTGTATGTTTAGATATATAAATACTGTGAGGTGTAGATGTCTATTAGTAACTGATGGCCTTTCCTCATCTCTGTGATCTGGAGAAATACATTAGAAAGATATCAGAGTCAACTACAGTTTGTCAATTGGCAAACATTTCTGGAATTCAAAGAATTGTAGCAACAACAACAAAAACCAAAATAATAATCGCCCTTTACTGAGTGCTTACTATACACTAGGCACTGTCTTTAGTGCTTACTCTAGTTACCTTACCTGTCGGTTTCTTTGTGAAGATCATTGCAATAATTACTTCATCACTTATGTATGCACATTTGCAATGTAAGTTTGATGTCGACTTCTCCCCACTGCAGTCCCAGAGGGGAATCTATTTTCCTACTCTTTGAATCTAGGATATCTTTGTGACTTTGTTTGACCAAGTGACTACGGTGGAATTCATGTTAAATAACTTGCAAGCCAGGGGACCTTGAGAGGACCCACTGCTTGCTCTGTCATCCTCTTGGAACACAGGGCTAGTATGAAAAGCTACACAGAGCGGGAGGCCCAACCAAGATCTAGCACCAACCCCTTGGTATGTGAGTGAAGCTATAAGTTAGAGAAACAGGACCAAAAGGATATATCTAGATCTAGATTTAAAAAATATATATATATTATTTTTATTTTGTTTACTTTTATTTTATTTTATTGAATTTATTGGGGTGACATTGGTTAATAAAACCATACAGGTCTCAAGTGTACAACTCAATAAAACACCATCTGCACACTGCATTGTGTGCTCACCACCCAAAGTCAAGTTTCCTCCTGTCTCAATTTATCCCCGCTTTGCTCATTTCCACCACTCCCCACCTCCTTTTTCCTCTGGCTATCACCATACTGTTGTTTATGTCTGTGTGTAGTATATATAAAATATATATTTTTCCTTAATCCGTTCACCTTTTTTTATCTAGTCCCCCAAACCCCCTACCCTCTGACAGCTGTCAGTCTGTTCTATGTATCAATGCTTCTGTTTCTGTTTTGTTTGTTAAATTATTTTGTTGATTAGATTCCACATATAAGTGAGATCACATGGTATTTGTCTTTCTCTGACTTGCTTATTTCACTTAGCATAATAATTTCCAAGTTCACCCATGCTGTCCCAAAAGGTAATATTTTCTTCTTTTTTATGGCCAAGTAGTATTCCATTCTATAAATGTACCACAGCTTTTTATTATAAGGAATTGGCTTGTGTAACTGTGGAGGCTAAGAAGCCCCTAGTTCTGCATTTGGCAAGCTGGAGACCTAGGAGAGCAGTGGTATAATTTCATTCTGAGTTCAAAGCTCTGAGAACCAGTAGAGCCAATGGTATAAGTTCTAGTCCAAGTTTTAGTCCAAAAGCAGGAGAAGACGGTCCCAGCTTAAATGCTCTTAGAGTAAGCAAATTCTCTCTTATTCAGCCTTTTGTTCTATGTAGGACTGCAATGCGCTTAGAGTAAGCAGATTCTCTCTTATTCAGCCTTTTGTTCTATGTAGGACTGCAATGCGCTTAGAGTAAGCAGATTCTCTCTTATTCAGCCTTTTGTTCTATGTATGCCTGCAACAGATTGGCTGAGGCCCACACACGTTGGGGAGGACAATCGCTTTACTCAGTTTACAGATTCAAATGTTAATCTCATCCACAGACTGCCTCACAGACACCCCCAGAATAGTGTTTATCAAATATCGGGGGATCTCATGGCTCAGTCCAGCTGACACATAGAATGAACCATCAGAGGCCATTTTCAACAAGCCAGGTCCAATTGAGTCACCGTAGGACTGCAGACAAGGCCCAGCCCAAATGGCTGTTCCATAGAATTGTGAGTCAAGAAAATAGTTGTTTTTTAAAATTTTATTATTCTTTTATTTTCAATTGTGGTAAAATACATATAGCAAAAGTTTACCAACTTAACCATTTTTAAGTATACAGCTCAGTGGTATTAAGAATATTCATATTGCTATAAACCAATTTCCAGAACTTTTTTCTCTTGTGACACTGGAGCTGTGTACTCATTAAACAACTCCCGTTCTGCTTTCCCCCCAGTCACCTGCAACTACCTTTTTCTGTTTCTGTGATGCTTCCTACTCTAGAGACCTTACGTAAGTGAAATCATGCAGCATTTGACCTCAGGAAGTCTGGTAGCGGAATCCAGCTCTTTAACACAGCGTAGCGTAGTACTTTCCAAAAAAAGTGTGTTCAGAGTTGTTTTATCTGGAGTGGCCTACACTGGACAGGGAGAGGCATAAGTGCCCAGCAACCCTGGAAAAAGCCTGTAACTAGTGTAGTTCGAGGAAGTGTGCTTTCCCAAGTTGATGGAATTTATCTATCATTTGGTGGTGTTTTAGCCCGTTAGGACTGGTATAACAAAATACCACAGATGGGAGGTTTATAAACAACAAATACTTCATTTCTCACAATAATGGAGGCTGGGAAATCCAAGACATAGTATGTGGTCAGCACCCTCTTCCTGTGTGTCCCCATGTGGTGGAGAGCGCAGGGAGGAAGGGCCTGCTCTCTTCTTCTTGTGAGGACACTAACCCATCATTAGGCCCCACTCGGGCTCCGTAATCATCTCCCAAAGGCCCTGCCTCCAAATGGCATCGTAGTGAGGATTCAACATATGAGTTCTGGGAGGGTCACAAACATTCATTTCATAGCAGGGCAATATCTCTATCAAGTACAAAAATGATTCTTGGGAATAAATAACCTTGCTTTGTTTATGTGTAAAGCACAGGTATAAATACGATATGTAAACAGATATAGAGTATATCTGCAGTATTAAAATTTAATGGGGGGCAATTAGAAAAAATATGTCTAAAAAAGCTCCTTGGGGGGGGGGGCAATACTTTTTTAAGAAGTCAAAGAAGTTCTGCCATCTGGTGTTATTATTTTTATTAAATAGATGTGAAGATGTAGGTTGAGAGGTTAAATAATTTGCTAAGAACACAAAGTGATTAAGTGGGAGAGCTCCCTCCGACTCAAACCCAGGTCCCTGTGCTTTTATTTACTAGGTCTAGATGTCATCTTGCTGCTTGTTCTGAGGGCGGGAAAGCAGCTCCCCTCCCAGCTCCCCACAGGTGCTTTTTTGCTTTCCTTCCTTCCTTCCAAATTCCTCCATATCCTCCCTTTGTGGTGGCCTGGACCCCCTAACCTGCTCCGTTTCTCCCTAGGATCTGAGCCCTTACCTCCTCAGCTTCCTCTGTAGCCTGGAGTGCTCCAGGGGAAATGTCAGCTGGATGGCAGGAAATGGGGATTTGCATTTTAATGCCATGCTAAGGAATTACTCAAATGACAGGCTCTTTCCCAGTGGATTTCAGGGTCCCTCCCAGGCCAGTGGGAAGTAATTAGGAACCACGTGCATTGCAGGCCAATGCGAGTCATATGGGGAAGGCAGATGCCTGTCTCTAGCCAAAGCCTGTGTGCTATGTGTCTTCATCTGACCCTCTTGACTAGAATCTCCTGCTGTTATTCGATAAACTAGGCTTTACACCTGAGTGTCTCTGTGTAGCAATTCCAAGAACATTCAATCTTCAAAACACATTTTATAGTAAACAGAGGCAGCCATGAGAAACACTTTGTTGTTGCTTTTAATGGTTGTTTCTTTGAAAGAATTGAATAGCCAGTCTTGGCTTTTTAACCAGGGTTTCTAGCATCAATTTATCAGGAATGAGTGGATTCCTTTCTCTTCCTCCCAGAGGGCCCATGGAAGATGAGGAATATAAGCAATAATAGTAAATCAATTGAATTTACATTTAAAAGTTCCCTTCAGGAGAGCACATGGTGAGCCCTACATAGATAATCTGGTGCTAACACACTCCCCAACTATAGCCCAGGTCTGGTCAGAACCAAGAAGGTTGGGCTTCATCTTGTCCACAGAGATGCTGGTGGTTAAACCTTGGGTAGCAGGGCCTGACACTTGCACCCTCTCTACGGGGAGCACCAAGAGCCAGCCCCTCAGCTGATGGTCTCTGGCTCTCAAGAGAAAAGCAAGAACTGTTCAGAGCTGTTGCACAGAAGAGAAAAACTCACTTGGTTTTTTCAAAGCCAAGGTTAGTTCCTTAGAATAATAAATAAATAGGTATCTCTCATTTGTTGTAGTGATAAAGTAGGTAAATTTCCATGCCTCAGTTCCCCCATTTATAAAATGGGATTATAAGAATACTCACCTGTATTGGTTTGCCAGAGCTGCTACAACAAAACACCAGAAAGGTGACTTAAACTACATAAATTGATTGTGTTGCAGTTCTGGAGGCTAGAAGTCCTAGATCAAAGTGTCAGTAGGGCTTGTTCCTTCTGAGGGCTTTTGGTAGCTTACTGACAGTCTTTGGAGTTCCTGATCTCTGTCTCCATCTTCACATGGTATCATCCATGTTGCATGTCTGTGTCTTTTTATAAGGACACAAATAAGATTGAGTTAGGGGCCCATCCTACTCCAGTATGACCCTGTCTAAATTAAAACATCAGCAATGACCCTATTTCCAAATAAGGTCACATTCTTAGGTACCGGAGCTTAGAATTTTAACATGAATTTTTTTGAGGACTCAATTCAGCCCATGACATCACTTCATAGGGTATTGTGTGGATTAAATGACAATATCAAGTGCTATGTGAGGGTTTGCTCTAATTACTATTGGTAAGTAGACATCTTAAAGAATAAGCGTATAAATAGTCACCATTACTATTTGAGGACCTACTCTGTGTCAGGGACTGTATTGTTATACTTCCTTCTAATCCTCATAGAAACCTTCATAGTACATTCTGTTTCTCCAGTATCCACAGTTTACAAATGGGTGCTTAGATAGGTGAAATGTTTTGATGTGGCTGAAGCCTCACGACTTCTTTATGGTTGTAAACAAGACTGTAATCTCAACCTGATTGTGTAACACTTTGAATAATGGAACAATATTTCAAAAATTTATAGCTCTTACTTGTTTGTATGTAAATGCAATTTTCCATATAATGTATTGAATTTGCATACTCAAGGTTCTGCCATAATATTTTAGATAGGAAGCCCAGCTGTTGCATAAAAAATGATAAATAGATATAAAATAGTCATTTTGATCTTGTCAATAATTAAAAAATAATAATGGCAGTTTTTTGATTTAGTTAACACCCAGTGAACAGAGTCCCTCATACTGTGTTAGTAATCCTCAGATCATTAAAACCTGTCTCCTGCCTCCAGAGAGCTGTGGTTTGCTTCCAGAGTGTGTTGAAGGGGTGGGCCACTGGCCAGGCTTGGAACCAGCTGGGTTGAGCGCAGTGGGGCTGGAGCATGGTGAGGAAGAGTCAAATTGATGGTGCTGCGGAGGGGTGCAGAGAGACTTCCAAGGAGTCAGTAAATCACTTCAGGCATTCATGTTCTGAGGAGAATCTTATGTTCAAGGAAAGTGGAGGGAGGTGAGGACTCTTCTTCCACATGCAAGGAGGGAAAGATTTCGGCTCATTGAAGGGCCAGTCAACAAAGCTGAAAGGTTTGAGATACACTTATTTATATCATCTCGTGCCTGATTTTCCAGAAATAGGGTAGATGTTTAATGAGTACCAGAGGCTTAAATTATTAGGTAATCAATGTATATGGAGGAAGAAAAAGCAGGTTTTTTTTCCTTAGGGCCATCTCCCATGGGAATTCAGAACAGTATGGAAAGAAGTGATGTAGAAGGCATTTAGTATCCAGTCACCTGACAAAAAGAATGTTTCTGGAGATGGGGATGCTGGGTTTAGGGCCATGTGCACGAATGAACACGGTATGGGCCCTGCTTTAGAAGAGCGTATAGTCTCCTAGGGGAAGAGAGATACTTCCAGCTTTCTTCCTTACCTGCCTGAATATAAAATACTTCCTGCTTTTAGATGAATTATGTTGATGTTGATTAATGATAATGGGATAGTATTATTTTTCATTTGTAAGATGCTTTTAACTTTTCATAGTGTTTTCCCATACTATTTTTCTTGCCAGACTGTCAAATAAACATGGATAGGGATAGGAGTTGAGCTGAGACCAGGACTGGCATGGGGCTCCTAGGAGCCTGGCCTGGCTGCCACCCCTCTGAAGGCAGTGGTCTCCCTTTGTCATTTCTTCCTAGTCTGTGTCTTCTACCCTTCCTCTCCATTTTCCACACTGTGCTTATGTCATTCTGGTCTTCCTTGCTGTTGCCTTGGAGTTCTCTACATAGCACACTGTGCTCTTTGGAACAAAGCTATTACAGAAATCTAATAAATAATAAATTTCAGCGCTCAGACAGATCAATAAAATGCATGATAAGAAGAGGCCATTACGGCAAATGAAAAATGCACAAGAGAATGCCCACAGCGTGAGTCAACCTTCAACCAGGAGAAGCTGGAGCTCATGAAACATCAAATGCCAAAAGGGACATATTGGGGCATTTGGAAGCTTTTATATCCCCTGCCATGCCTGGTGCTGGACATTGGACATGCAGAGACATTCTCTATCCAGGAGCTGAACAATTTAGCCAAGGAGATAGATGATGCAGTTATAGCTCATTGTAATGCAATGCCATTACCTCTGCAGATACTAAACAAAGACCTCTGAGAGCTCAGAGGGGGAAGGAATCAACTATGCAGACAGGAGGGACAAGGCTTTCATTAAAGTGATGACACTGGGCTTCTAATATAAAGGATTGGTAGGATTTTTTTTTAGGTGGAAGAGTTGAAATAGATGTGAGATAGAATATTTTCTAAGGGCAACAAATACGTACATAAGTACTGGATTATACCCATACTGATATGTCTAAGGATTTTTTCATCCATATTTTTAACAAAACATTTACAGCCTTTCTCAACCTGGGTTATTGTAGATAACCAGCCTTAGCTTTCCATTCAGCCTGCTTCAATATTTTGGATTTTCATTGTTCAAAAAAGTATAAGGCCAAGTAAGCAAGAAGTAAGCACCAGAGCAAGGAGACTTGGCCCCAAGGGTGTAGACATTGCTGGCTTGGATCATCAGCTGTCTTCTGGGTTCCTAGGTAGGCCTCACAAATGGAAGAATCTGAAAAGAATTACCCAGCCTTATTATTACCCTGGTCACCTAGAGAAAATACATAGGAGAATGGGAATTTTTGCCTCAATGGTGCTCTTCTTTCTAACTTTCCAGCTTCCAAATATGTGGTTCAAATCAGTAACCTTGAACTTGATCTGTAAATATCAATACTTTTCTTCCACAGGGGAGGAGGGAAAGATGTAGAGACAGGAGCCTTGGGCTCTCCCAGAAGGAAACATCAATTTCCAACTACAACTTGTTATGAAATCTGATGCAGGGCTGAGATGAGATGCAAAGAAGGCCCTGTACTAATGGAAGATTCCTCTATCAGCATCTAAATCTTTTTCTTCTGGATTCTTATTTTTATCTACCTACACTTTATTTCTACCTCCCAGGCACAGGGCTTTATTCTCTGCCTCATTTCTGCCTCCCCCTGTTAAAGTGGCTGTTGATAGATTAATTCTGGTGAAAGAGTATACAGTTCACCCTTGAAAAACACAGGGGTTAGGGGCATGGTCCCCGCACAGTTGAAATCTGCATGTAACTTTTTATTTTTCTAAGGAGCTCTATTCAAAGTCTCCGTGTTCTTGGAAAATTATTTTGTTGAGACTTTCCTGGGTAGACTTTTATGACCAGTCTGTCAGCTGGTAGCATCCATACTCTTTTTAACCTTAAATCTATACAGGCTCTTTATTCATAATTCTTTTTATTTATTCATTTAAAATTTATTTTCACATATAACTTTTTACAGTCAGCCCTTTGCATCTGTAGATTCAACCAGCCTCGGATGGAAAACAGTATTTTTTATCGTGGCTGGTAAACTGTGGCTGGGAATGCTAAAATACTGATTTCAAACCTCCATCATTGATTGAATCTGCAGATGTGAAACCTGGGGATACAGACTGCCAACTTTATTTACTGAAAAAAAACACACCAACCTAAGTGTTAGTGGACCCGCGCAGTTCAAACCCATGTTGTTCAAGGGTCAACTATATACACCTTGGAGTCAGAAGTGGATTCAAATCTAGGAAGTATTACTAGTTTAGCTACATGACCTTGTAAAAGTTACTTAACCTCCCTGAGTCTTAGTTTTCTTTAAACGTAAACTGAACAATAATTTGCCTTTAGATTTTCTGGGAAGATTAAATAAAATAACATGTATAACACATCGAATAGTGCTTTGTAGTGCAGGCATTGCACAGATGGTAGCTGTTTGTTTCCCTGTCAATTCTTTTTCAGTAGTGTGCTCTACTGGAAGGAGCTTTAGATTGTGAGGACATTCTCTCCAACATTTGCTAGCTGTTTGTCCTTGGGCAACTTATTTAACCTTGACTAGTTTTAGTTTTTCCTTTGGAAAATGGGAAAAATGATACCCAACCCATTGGATTCTTGTGGGGATTAATTAGGAGAACTTCTCTAAAATACTTAATATGGCGTTTTACATAAAAGGTGATTAAAAATGTCAGCCTCTCTTTCTCTTTCAGGCCTTCATGTAGTGTCTAACTCTTCTCCTTTTTGCTAGCATGCTGACTCAGTTCCTGGCAGAATTATCTAGTTAGCCATGTTGAGCATTAACTGCCGGCTGACTATCCAGATTCGTTCTCCTGCTTTTCTTTTGTTTGACCATCTTCTCGTTTCCCAGCCTTCTTTATAGTTAAATGTGACCATCTAACATAGTGCTCACCAATGGAATGTGAGTGGAAGGGGCCTGTACCACTTCCAGGCTTGACCATTACCTCTCTAAAAGTCCTCCTCTGTGCCACACTCTCCCTTCCAGGCAGCTGGGATGCGGCTGTCCGGGGTGACCTTGGGAGCCAGTCTGCTGTGTTGCCCTCAGCCTGAGTCCCTGGATAAATGTTGAGCAGAACAAACCCTTTACCACCATCACTAACACACACACACACTCACACAGATGCACAGAACTGGGACACATTTGGAAATAATGTATTATCTTCGAGCCATTTCATTTTGGGTCTTTTTGCTCTGGCAGTGTAGCCTACTTTAATACTTTTCCCCTCCTTCTATTTCCTCCTTCCATTTCCAAGTTTGACTGAGATAGCTAGAAAACACCAAACTGCAAAGCAATTTTGAAAGAGCACTGAACCTAAAAACAGAACTGGGTTTGAGACTTGGTTTGCACCTAACCGCTATAAGATCTTTTTATTTATCCAAACCTTCTCCTTCTTATTGAAAATAAGTGATAATAGTTTTTGTGGCTTTTTTGGACCATTTAACTTCTTGGGTCTCAGATTATTTGTCTGCAAAATATGTCACAGAATTATTGTGAATATTAATTAGGATAATGCATGCCATACTTTTAAATTTGTAGAGGCCTTTATAGCTTTACTGTCCAAAATGGTAGCCCTGAGCCATATGTTGCTATTGAATACTTGAAATATGATTGTTTTGAGTGGAAATACTCTGTAAACTATAAAATATACACTGAATTTTGTAGGCTTGCTACAAAAATAGAAAAAAAGGATGTCAAATGGCTCAAAATTTTAATGTTTGATTACATGTTGAAATGATAATATTCTGGATGTATTGGGTTAAGTAAACTATATTATTGAAAATAATGTCTTTTTTTCATTTTTTAATGTAGCTACTAGAAAATTTAAGATTACATACATGGCTCATATTGCATTTCTGTTGGACAGTGTTGCTCGAAACATCCAAGTATTACTATTTAGTATAAGCAGACTTCCTCTAATACATCTGATATGGGACCTGGGTTGTGGGATTTGGGAAGCAGGGTTTCTTTAAATGGAGACGATGGTTCTTATCTTATACGACTCTTTAATGGGATTAAAGAGTTTACAGTGCCTGGTATGCAAAACTTATTCAATAAATGGTAGCTGTCTTATTCTCCCACCTTTTCCTTTCTCCAAATGCAGCTCCCACTATCACCTCCTAGCTTTGAATTTTCTTATTAAGCAAAACATTATTTTGTTTCCTCTTTGAAAACCCCTTCTGAAATGTATTGGCAGTGTCAAAGATGAGGCTTTTTGTTCTCCATTATAGCCTTTTAATGTCATCATCTCCCCACGGATGCATTTGTAACAGCTAACCTCTCTCTAGATGTAATCTAAGGAAACTGAGAACAATTGGTTTCATTGGAATTAGGGAAATGGTTTCAAGTCTAGCAATCCCCATTTAAAGCCTTTTGCTTAGCTAATGCTTTTCTTTATTCAAATCACTGTCTTTTAATTTTTAAAGGAGGGAGTGGAACTAAATGGCCATTATCCTAAACCCAGAAATACTGCATTTTTCTTTGCTTTTGGTTGAAGATCTACCATATGGACTGTCTACATGAAGCACATATTTTCCAGTACTGCTCTCTTGGAACCAGATGCGTGTTTCCTATTTCCTCTTGTCCTCTCCTCCCCTCGCCCCTCATTCTTTCTTCCCCTTCTCCCTTTCTCCCCAGTTCTCTGCCTTTCCCCATCTATCCCTCCTTCCCCTTTTGTTCAGAAAGGCAAAGATGGAAGGAGAATGACACATTAGGAAGACTGAGAAGCTGTCCCATTTGTGGCCACTTGGAAACCAGAAGTCACTAAGAGCCAAGACTAGTAAATTTCTTCCCAAAGCCTTGATTTATTTTGTATGAATGTGGCCCTCCAGACACTCTTGAGGCCAGTGTTTCCTTCTTACTTCCTCGATGGAAACTGTTTATCTTCTCACTGGAGGGGTGACCCTGAGAGATGTATGTGTTCACAAGTTTATATGTTCTTCTTTCCCTCCCTCCCTTCTTTCCTCCCCCGTCCCCTCCTCCCTTCTTTTCTAAAATAATAGTTTTATTGAGATTTAATTCACTTACCATAAAATTCTCTCTTTTAAAGTGTACAATTCAGTGATTTTTAGTATACTCAGAGTTGTGTAACCATCTCCATTACCTAATTTCTTCATTTGTCCGCACCCCCCCAAAAGTACTTATTAGAAGTCACTTTCTAGCCCCTCTTCTTAGACCCTGGAAACTACTAATCTACTTTTTGTCTCTACTGATTTTCCTATTATGGAGATTTTCTATAAATGGAATAATACATTATGTGTCCTTTTCTGACCAGCCTCTTTCACTCAGCATAATATTTTTTAGGTTCATCCATATTATAGCTGTGTCAACACTTCAGTATTTTTATTACCAAATACAAGTTGTCCCAAAAACATGTATACACACTTTAACAGCTGATAGCTCAGTTTTGAAAATGAAATGTATTTTAGTAAGCACTGCCTTTACAGTTATTCAAAGTGTATACATTTTTACATTTACATTATACATTTTGGGGGGACACCTTATATATTTCATTCTATGAATTTACCACCTTTTTTTGCCTACTCATCAGTTGTATTCACTTTTTTGCTATTATGAATAATGTTGCTATGAACATTTGTGTACAGGTTTTTTTGTGCGAACATGTTTTGAATTCTCTTGGGTATTTACCTAGGAGTGGAAGTGCTGATCATGTGGTAACTATATGTTTAACTGCCAAACTGTTTTCAAAAGCAGCTGCATCATTCTACAGTCCTACCAGTAATGTTTGAGGGATGTAGTTTCTCCACATCTGTACCAGCACTTGTTATTGCCCTTCTTTTGATTTTAGCTATTTTAGTGAGTGTGAAACGGTATCTCGAGGTTTGGATTTGCATTTTTCTGGTGATTAATAATGCTGAGAACTTATTCATATGTTTATCTATTTCTGTATCTTCTTTGGAGAAAGGCCTATTTGAACCCTTTGCCCATTTTAAAAACTGAGTTGTCTTTTTATTGTTGAGTTGTAAGAGTCCTTTATATATTCTGTATACAAGTCCCTTATCAGATGTATGATTTGCAAGTATTCTCTCTCATTCTATGGATTATCTTTTTGCTTTCTTAATGGTATCCTTTGAAGTACAAAATTTTTATTTTTGATGGATTCACTTTATTTTTAATTTTGTTGCTTGTGCTTTGAGTGTCATATCTAAGGAATCATGGCCTAATTCACAGCCGTTTCTTTCAGGGATTAAAAAAACCAGAGACATACAGAAGAGGGTGGTTTATAATTTCTCCCCTTCCCTGTCAGGCCTCAATGACTTTCAGACAATGTTTTAGCTGTGCTCTCAAAAGAGTGGTTAAAGTCTTATTTTCATAGCAGGCCGCTAGTGTGAGGAGGCACAGCTGCTAGGCATTTGGACACTGCAGCAATTGCCTTAATTGGGCATTCCTCACCTCTCTAGTTGGACTTGTTAATGGATTTTTAAGTGAGACACACCAGCCAAGTGCCTAGGCAAGTCAGTTCCTGCTCCCTTGGATGTGTTAATCCATGGAAAATAAGCAGAGGCCTTCAACCAGGAGGAAACCTGAATTTCATTTGCAGTGGTGAGAAAGAGCTGTTGTCTGCAGTCTCAGGGGCTTCCAAGTCCACTTTCAGGGGTTGCTTGAGGAAAGGTCTTACCTAGCTGCTGTCTCTCAACCACACTTCTTGGGTCTAACAAGTGTTTATTGGAGCCTGCAAGGCATACGAGGGAGGCCTGTTATGGTGCCTGCCCCAAGGAGCTTCCCCTCAATGGGAAAAATAGAAAATGCACATACGAAAACGTCAGAAGTAATTCACTAACAAAGTAAGATACTTTTCATCTGTTCCTCAACTTTGTATATTCTGGCCTCAGCCAACCATGGTTCCCAGATTGTGCTCTCAGAGACCAATAACCTACAGTGGCCAAATGTGATGAAGTTCCATATCTGTGTTTACAGCCCTGACCTTCTTTCTGAGCTCCACCCTGAATTTCCACATATCTGTCACAGATCTTTACACGGAAGGCTGGGCAGGGCGAGTTTCACACCCTGAAATGGAACTTCTGTTCTCCCTTCTTTCTCACCTCTTCTGCCCTCACCAATCTCCTATTGTCACCCCCACGTCACCAGTTCCATTTTATGTACCTTCCTTTCCAGTCCCACTGTCTTCGTTCAGATTTTGATCGTCTCTTTTCTGAATGTACTCTACACCCAATTTCTCCTCTAGTCCTTTGCTACATTTCTGTGAAAATTATGTTTTAAAACCATGAACCTCACCCTGCCAGGCCCTTGTTCACACATCTTCAGTGACTTCCACAGCCCAGAGAATAAAGTTTAAACTGTGCAGCTTCTGTAGACCTGTTAATTCTCACCTCAACCTCCCTTTCTAGCCTCACTTCCCATAGCTCTAAATTCCGCCCTGTTTTCACACCTCTGCGTGCTTTCTTCCCTCTGCCTAGAGAGTTCCTTCTCTTTCTTGTCTGCTTGGTGAACTTGAACTCACCCTGTGAGTTCCCAAACCCAGACTGGACGCTGGGAAGCCTTCCTTGAGACCATGGGACCTTGCATAGACTTCTGTTTTGATTCTTACCACACGTCTGTGACTGTTCACAAAAGCTTCCCTCTTGTTCCAAACCCTCACTCTTGTTCCCGCTAACACATCCTTTAATCCTTCGCTCTCCTTTCTCTTTCTCTCAATCCCTCTCTATCCCAAATGCTGCTTATAAACCTGTCGGCCCCTGGGTAAGTAGAAACTGTCTTGCCTGAGCACCCAGCATAGAGACTCATTCAGAAGAGATGTTCAGGGAGGATCCTGGTGAATGGAGCTACTGACCCAAACATGTTTAAAGCTACTCTCCTCTCCCACCTAAAGGCAGGCATGTTCAAATCTCAGATTAGTCCATAGTATGGTTTAAGGGCTTTTCATGGGCCAATTATTATTATTTGGGGTGGGGGTAGGGGTGGAGAGAGTTATTATGGGGGGCCACAAAAACCAGTAAAACCAAGTGAGAGGAATTTAGTGATGCTAACTTGGCCTTGGAGGGCCAGGGCCAAGCCTGGAGTGCCTCGGCTGGTTCTGTGCGTGACGTGGCAGCCTCTGTAACGGCCGCCCACAGTCCCGTAGAGATGGGCGTGGGGCGGGTAGCACTGCAGCATACTAGACGTGTGAACACTGGCTTACAGGTTTCATTTGAGCTCATCAGCCTAACTTTGCACCTCAGTATACTAGACGTGTGAACACTGGCTTACAGGTTTCATTTGAGCTCATCAGCCTAACTTTGCACCTCAGTATCCACCACTGTGATGTGAGTCACCCCCCCCCCGCCAGGGTTTCATAGGAATAACTAGGGTAACATGTGTGCTGTGCTCAGCCAAGCTCTTGCACGTGGTTGTCAGGTGGGAGCTATTTCATGTGTATGTTTGAAAAAGTATGTATGTGCTGTTGGATGTGCTATTTGATTAGTCTGGAAAAAATACAGGTAGCCTTTCTAATATATCTGATCCAGTTCCTTTGACCATGATCCCCTTTCTTAATTTCTTGGACCCAGAACCAGGCTCTCATTCCTGAATGGTGCTAGTGCTGAACTAGATGTGCAGGGAGAGCCAGTGAACTGAACCTGGGCAAAGTGAACTTCTTCCTAGAATTTATATCCGGGGGATACTTAAATAGCAATGTCCCAGGCTGTAAACACAGCTGAGAAAGGCTGTTATTGCATTTCATAATCTCTTTTCTGTAATATTAAGACACCTTGATTTGATTGGTAAGCTGCTCTGTGATAGCATTCAATTTAAATAAGGTTTGTGGAGTGGGTGACCATGGATCTCTCATGGATCAAAGACTGCTGATGAAGTCTACCTTATTGCTGTGTGTCAGAAATTAAATCACTATTCACTGTCATGGACCAATCGATTAAATTTTCTTTTTGATGGTAGAATGCTGGGGGCGGGGGGGGGGAGGCAGAGTAGAAAAAGTGAGGATATAAACTAGAATTTTACCACTTCTGTATTGTGCTGCTTACTTCATGGTGTTGGAGGTGCCTGTGTCTCACTGTACTAGAATATTATTAGTCGATATTTTCATATGAAACAAAAATATGGACACACACACACGCTCACCCCAAGGGTGGAAATCTGAAGGAAATAAAACCTAAAGAAAAGTATTATTTTGTGCTAAAAAAAAATCCTGAGAGTCTTGTGATCCTAGGTTTAGAATTATTTCCAATTTAAAACTTTCTTCTGCATGTTCTCCCATCAGTAAATTGGTAACAAAGAATATGCCCTCTTCCCTTTCTGAAGAGGGAAGTAGAAATGAGTGTTTGCTGAGTTCCCTGAAGTCCTGGACAGAAATCCTGTCATCAGTGTCTTTTTGCATGCACGAAGATGGAGGGGCTCATTGAAAATGTGAAGCCTTTCACTATTCAAGCTTCACACGAGCCTGAACTGACACAGAATCAAAGCTTTTTTGAGAGCATGACAGAAAGAGATTGATTATGTCAACACGCCAGGTGTCAAAAATGTTGCGAAGCATCAGACTTCTGAGTGCAGTGTATGATGCTGCTAAAATATATCTGAAATTTGGTCAAATTGCAGGATTCTTTTACTGTTCTTTACTTAAGATGGGTTAATTGGAGCATACCCTCTAGGGAAAAGTATTGACGCAGTTACATTAACCCTGATCACCATGGTGACATATGGCTGTGGCAAACCATACCATTTAGCACAGGAGGCCTTCACGTTGCCTAGAATTCTGACTTTCTTAGTTTTCAGTGTTCTTGCAGATGGCATTAGTTGTTGGGATATGATCAGTTCCCTGTGCTCTGACTTCCACCTTCCAGTGGGAGTTTATGGAAGGAAGGTTCACGCAGCACAGGTCTTGGGATCCTTCAAAGGATTCTCAGTAGTTAAGAGCGAAGTGGTGGTAAATGAGATAGAAGCGCTCTGTGAATAAAGTAATGGTCTGGAAGGGCCTGTAAGTTTGTGTTCCCATTCTGTTAATTTTCTCAGTGACCTTGGCAAATGACTTTATTTCTGTGCTTTTGCAGATGGAAAGAATCGTGCAAAATGGTCATACAAAAACCTAGAATCCATAAAATACCATAGAGATGCTAAATATGCACCATCTAGGATGTGATTTTTCTCTGTTTTTAGGATGGTTACTATTTCCAGGCCCAAGTGGAATGGAGAATAATACTCGGATGCTCTGAGAAGAAAATGAGAGTTAAGCTGGGTATCGGTGTGCTCAGCTGCAGTTAAGGAAGCTGCTGAGGAATTAGTGACTCCCCTTCATCAGGACGGCTAAGCTGTTTCAGGCTGAGTGTTTTATTTTTCTCTCCTGTTTGGTTTGTTAGAAGTCTCTCTTTTGTGATAGGAGAACATGACAATTCTCCTCCTTTTGTGTTGTTTCCATTTTTGGAAAGCAGCAGGCAGAGTTTATATCGGATAACATTTCAAAGGCTGTTTTTGTGAAAAATCATTCCTTCCTGACAATGGCAAAATGGTAGGGAAGAGACTATAGTCGGCTTTTATTTTACTCAGTTCAACCATCTGCAAAGGCTAAATTCAATGACTGTCCCATAGTCACTGGGAGTGTAGTTATTGCCACAATCCGCCTGTGAATGTCTAGCCTTCCAACTACCTCAGTGTTGTATTAAGCTGTCCTTGCCCTGTGATGTTGACCACATCCCGGTGTTGATCTCATAACCCTTCTCTCCTCTTATCCCCACTGACTTGTTTGGGCTTGGTTGGGACGGATACAAACTGTTTCAATGCAGAGTTAGCTTGAACAAATTATAGTTAAATGATACATTTTGTAGGAAGAGCAGGGCACACTGAGGTCATCTGTGTGCAGATTTTGGATTATCTGCCCTTTTGTTTTATCTATGCTATTGTGTTTTTCCTTTGGTACAAATGAGAAAGCGTCGATTGAACTTCTTGTCTGGAGAGAGATAAAATGAGACTGGGAATGAACTTTTGCTTAGGTTACAAACTGACCTTGTAAGGCTGAATTCGGCCCTTGTATGTAATCTGTTAGGTTTGTACAAATTTAAATTCAACTGCATTTAAATGGCTTCCCGGCAGAATTTGCTACAGTCCCCATTGCTCCTTAATGTCTTATAGTTCTACACAGCTTTATTGCCTCCTGCTCCCTGAATGAATTAGAGTTTGCAATTTCTGGTTAAAGGACTCGTTCCTACTAGGAAGCCATGCGTGTTTATGCTAAGCATGTGCTCTTTTCCTCTGATATGGTAGGAAAGGACATCTGTACCAGAACAGGAATTAGAAACTAAAAAGGTAGAAAAAAGGACAGTTGCAAAAGGCAATAGTGGGGAGGGGGAAATGGGGAGTTGATATTCAACAGATCTAATGTTTCAATTATACAAGATGATTAAGTTCAAGAAATCTGCTTTACAACATTGTTAATACCATATTGTACACTTAACATCATTGAGAAGGCATAGATCTCATGTTAAATGTTCCTACCACAAAAATAAAAGGAGAGCAAGGGCAGTACATAAAAGTCAGGAAAATAATGACATAAAGAAAATAAAATAGAAATCAAATACATTTACTTCTATGAGAACTTCTATAAAGGATATAGGAAAAATAAAGTATAATGATGCAGTGCAAAACAGAAATTAAAGAATTAAAAGAAACAAACTCTCAGTGTTGAAACACTCACAGAGAAAAGTACAATTAGGAAAAACTATACAGGGATCCCATGTCTAACTTATTTAACAAGTCTGGTAAAAATATAGGTGCTTATAAAACTTACCAAAATTAAAACTATCTAATATTTTCAAGGTAAAAATTAAGGTACTTTAAAATAGTTTAAAAATGTATTTTTACTTCGGGTACATTTGAGTTGTTGTAACAAGTGTTAAATTACCTTTGTAATTTGTAAAAGAAAAGCAGAAGTCAATGGTCTCCCCCCCCCCCCCCCCCCCCCCCCCCCCCCCCCCGCCTCCCCGCCTCCCCGCCTCCCTCCCTCCCTCCCTCCCTCCCTGCCTCCCTCCCATTCTATTTCTTTTGGAACAGCCATTATTGAATAGATTGCCAATCCATTCACTTTTTAAAATTGTAGTAATTTTAAAAGACAATCTTCGTGTAAGAGAAGGCCAGCTATTTGGACTGTTCCTTAATCATAACGAAAAAGGACTGAAACTCAGAGGCAGCAAGTGACCCCCATTATGGGTGCAAAGAGTAGCAGAGGAAAGAAAGGAAAGTTCTTGAAAGAGTTGCTTTCCGAAGGGGCGGGTGTATGTTTAAGTGGTTTCTAAGTGGCATCCTACTGCTTCCATGAATTTATAGTGTATCAACTGAAAAGAAAATAGAAGCCAATTTAAAAAAACTAAAATTTGGAGGATACATATGGGTAGGTTAGAGTTTTGTTTTTTGATTCTTTATTAGGTAAGATTTAAAAATATCTTCTTCACTGGTGTTTATTATGGGTTCACGAGGCGGCAGCAGATATCTCCAGTGTAATGGTTTGCAGTATATCACAAACTTCTGAAAATGAAAAACTGTAAGAGATTTTTTTTTTCTTAATCTCCAGGAGACTTGAGAAAACAAGTGCTGTGTAAGTTATAAACAGGACACACTGAATAGCGATTTCACAGGAGTGGGAAAAATACCCCAGCCACAGAAGTTAAAATCAGAGTAATCTGCGGCATTCACTATGCTCCGAATATCCTGTCCATATACAGGGCTACTGATTATATTTCTAAAGAAACTTACAAAACCAGATGTCTGGCTGGCAATCAGTTTTGATGAATCTCCAAATCTTAGCCAGGAAAAAATTTGACAGTTGTTGAAAGCAGCTAGCTGTTATGAGTGAGACAGGGGATTGTCTCATCTGTTGCAAGTATAGAGCATTGCATCCTAATGTCATGTTTATGAAGAAGGTTTTAGAGCATATTGTTTAAACCTTCAGTTTTAAAAGTGACAGTTAATTTTCTTGGATGTTGGAAGTTATTTTAATACTATATTCCATAAATACGGTTTTATTATCACCCATCAAAATGTCTTGATATTTCATAACTTAGAGAAATTCATTTTATAGGAATTACATCACCCAGAAGTTCCACCGTGACACTGATGTGGCTCCTAAGGGTGGTTCAGAAGCCTGAACGTGCATCAGAATAATTTGGAGGGACTTGTTGCAGACACAGCTCCCCAGGTCCCGCCCCACTCCTGGCGATTCTGATTTAGTAAATGGGGGCAGAGTCCAGGCTTCTATATTTTCAAGAAAGCCCCATGGGCCATTCTGAGCCATTGTCAGGTTTGAAAAGCTCTGCTTTAATTTGCAAGTTAATTTGCAAGTCGCTTTAGCTGTGCTCTTCAGCAACAGTAGCTACTCATACTGCCCTGTGTATCTCATTAAATCTGTCCCCCATTTGCTCTTCCATTGTTCCACCTGAGTCTCTGCTTTTGCCCTGACCCTGTCCTCTTGGCATGCACCCACTGCTCACTAATGAAAGCCAGTGGCTTCTGCATTGGGCCAAGATCCACAGTTGACAGTAAGTCAAGAAAGAATGACAGGTATTCTGCTGAATGATGGTGGAAAAAAAGAATGTGATAGAAACCTAATGATGCTATTTTATTTCCAGTCCAGTATCTTTGCCCTCTTGGGTGATTTTCCTTTCGTTAAAGGGAATCTCATGCAGAATCCCACTCTATAAAGCAGATGAATGGGGAGCTGCTCTGGCTGGGCGCCCTGCCCATTTGGACTTCCCCTGACTCAGACACTGGTGTTCGAGCCCTCTCATGAACCGAAAACTGCTGTGACCTTTAAGCTTCTGTGTCCCACCTAAAGGCAGTAAGCATATTGCAGTGGCTTTTTCGTGTTTAAAATGTTAAAATGTTCTCAAAGTAGAATTGGTCCGTAATTAAAATGATTTGCATGTAATATAAAGTGTTTTTTATCAAAAATCTATTCCAACTTTTATAGTGAAATTCAATTGTAACGTAAGATGAGGTGTTAAGTTTAATTTGTTTTTTTTTCTGGAAAAAGACATTCATTTAATAAATATTTATTAAGCACTTTCTAGGTCTGACACAGTTCAGTTTAAAAAATTCAGTGTACCTCCTCACAAAATTGCATAATCTTTAAATTGGAAGGCCAGATATTCTCATCAAATAGTGCTTATTCAGGTCCTTACTTCTTTAGCTTTTTAAAGAAATGGGCACCTTTAGTATGGATGGGTTTATATCCTGATGATAATTCCAGAGCCATCAGCCTTCAGGTTGCTCGGGAAGGAAATCAATTTTCTTGTCATTTGAAGGCTCCCCTGGGATGAAGTAATATTGGAGGAAGCAATGCAGCCTGGAATGTTGACTTTTCAGAGGTTTGGGGTTGGCTTAAAAAATAAATGATCTCTGACTTAATTAAACTTCTTTGGAGTGCCTGCTATATATATAAGGTACTATAGGAGGGCTAGATGTGCATGCTGTTGTAAGATGCGGTTTCAGCAACAAGGGCCATACAAGTCTAGCTGGAAATAAAGATCTGGCAATGAGAAAGCCAAATGAACCCAAATGAAGAGTTCAGACACTATACTACGGGATGTATAACATGACTGAAGAACTAGAAAACACCAGGTGATACAGCAGACGCAGAAAAATCAGCATGTTGTTTTGGACATATTTGTGACCCTCAAAATTTACTTCCTCCAAACTTTTCTACTGAAGTGGGGGCATTAAAGCACTCGAAACTCTTTCAAAGGTGATGGGCATGTCTTGTTCTATTAAAATATTTATATTCTCCCCACCTTTTCCATCCCGGTTTCCTATCTTGTATGCTATATATAAACCCCACTCAGGAAAATAGAAGAATGCATGTTCTGAAGGAATATAGAATTATGATGCTCAGCTGAAATGGCCATGACTTCTTTTAGGAGATGAAAAAAATTAAATATGTAGGTGATAAGCATTAGAACAAAATGCTTTGGGTTACCATTCCCTTACCCAAACAACCAAAACCGGTGGCAGCAGTGGAAGAAATCAAGTGCTAGATACAGGAGGGACCGAGGGACTTTGGAGACCTAGACGGAAGGTGATGCAGTGGTTAAGAGTACGGGCTCGGAGGAGAGACTGCCTGGGTCTGAATCCTGGCTCACCTCTGTCTGAAAATGATTACTTAACCTCCCCGACTCTGTTTAATGTGATGACACCTGTCACATGCAGTGTTCGGCAAAACACTCGGCATAGCGCCTGGTGCTGAGTCAGTGCTCATAAGTGTTAGCTGCTATCACTATCACCACCATTGCCACCTTCCTTCTCTAATAAAAACTAAGCCCTCCTCTTTTGGATAAGCCCATAATTTAATACGAGCGGCTCCTTTTAAAATAGTTTAAAAGCAACACACTCCATATATTTCAGTGGGGAAACTGTAAGTAAACTGGGTGCCGTGATATATGGCACCGACAGGAGCGCCTCTCTGCTGCTATAGAGATGCTAGCGCTGAGCACACCCACTCGGAAGCTGAATTTAATTACACTGAGGCAGTGGCATTTTCCACTGCTGATGAGCTTTTATTTATTATCTCTGGTTTACAAAGCAGCTGGGGTTGTCCAAAAATCTAGAACTCTCTTTCCAAAATTAAAAGGTTTCTCCTTCAGATAGTTGCTCTGGAACCTACGACAGCAGTTCAAAGGGTAAATGGAGACCCGTCTGTCCCCCGTCTCATTCTCTTGCTCTCAGTTTGCTTCTTTCTTTTTCCAACTGAAACATGGAATCCTAGGCTGCGTTCACTTATCTAATGACCTGATTCAGGGCCTGAGAACCCAAAGGCATGCGGACGATCTGTGACCGTGGCAAGCGGGAAGCCGTGGGGACCCTGCTTCCCCTTTGAAATAGCCCCGGTTTTAGAAAGTGGGAGGGAAGCGGCACAGCTAGCGAGCACCGTGTGGCTGCCTAACCAGAAACTGCTGAAATGGAAAGATGTTGGAATAGAAAATCAAACGTCATATATTCATCAACCCATGCTTTCACAAGTACCTTCCCTGAGCCTTTGTATATTCTGTGTGGTGGTGGCCTTTTAAATGTCAGTCTGCAGAAGGGTTTCTGTTTTCAGCAAAGGCTGATCTCTAAGGCAATTGGACAACAGTTAAAGTAATAACCACCACATATTGAGCTCTTGCTATGTGCCAGGGACTGTGCTCAGTACTTTTTCGCATTATCTCTGTACCTAGGAACTGGGATACTAGTATTGTCATTTTGCAGTTGAGGCAACTGAGGTTTATAAGTGAGTAATTTACCCAAGGTCCCAGAGATGCGATACGAAAGTGGACCTGTCTGACTGCAAAGCGTGTGCTCTTACCCAGTCTTGTATACTTGTTCATGTATGTTTCATGGGGTATAGTTTCTACTGAAGGGATATTTTAGTTTGCAGATAAATCAGGGCAGGCCTAAAAAAAATTAGGTACAGACTCAGATTAAATTCGATGTGTTCATCTCTCTCTTATTGTCTTGGGCTTATTTTTTTTCATTTATCAATTTTTTTTTTTTTTTTTGGAAGTACAAAAAACTGAACAGTATACCATGAACACCCATTCAGGTTAATACAAACATGTCTGTCTTTTAATGGCTGCATGATATGGTTTGGAAATACCATAATTTATTGAATTATTTTTTTTCTGATGGGCATTCATGTTATTTCAGGTTTTTGCCACTTAGGTAAATTTTCCATGTGAAAGCTGCTGCTGTCTGCATCTCAGCTGCTGTGTGATAAAAATTGAGTGTTGGCAGTGTTTGGACAATCAAGAGACATAATCCCAGTGGTTGAGTCAGTTAGACCCTGGTCCAAGTCATGGACTTACCACCCACCTGCTGCATGACCTCGGACAAGCCATCTAACTTCTCCAAGTTTCAATTTCTTCATATGAAAAATGAGAGAAAGAATGCCACTCTCTCAGGGATTAACCAGAGGACCAATGGAATATGGTGTACAGAGGGCTCAACACAGAGCCGGGGTAGAGCAGGTGCTACCCACCAGGAGCTACCATGTTGCTAGTGCCCAGCAAAGATGCCCTCTCACTACAGCTGGGATGTGAGTTCTCTGAGGGCAGAGCTGTGTCATTCTTCTTTGTCTTGGCAGATAATAAAGACTCAATAAATAGTTGTTCATCAAAGAGGTTTGCTAGTTTACTAATGTTCTGGGCAATATTTGCCTCTTTTCCCCCTCTATCTTTATTATAACAATTGTGAACCACATTTCAAGAGCCTCTGGGACAGAGTACCTTAAGTGGTTTAAGTAGTTTTACCAAGGAAATGTTTTTCACGTGGAAAGAAAACAGGGTGAAATTTATAGAGACCTTGCCTCACAATTTTTATTTTCCCAAATCATGTGTTTATAGCTCCAATGTTTGAGCTCTTAAGCTGAAACCATATTGCTGTAATGATGAAATGATTATAGCTAACATTTATTGAGTACTTACTATGCGCCAGAAAAATGTGCCCAATATCCTTTACCCACTACTCCCTAATCATCACAGCACTCACATTATCCCATCTTATACTTAAGGAAACTGAGTATAAGTTTGCCCAGGTGGGTGGAACCAGGACCCTAAAACCCAGCTCTACCCAACACTAGAGCCAGCACACTGATTCCATGTCACGCTGCTGTAACTATATATTTTTGGGCTCAGTTTTTATGGAAATTTGTATTTTTAAAGATATAGGAACATTTACTATAATACTTATAGGAGTAAAAGAGGGATATACAGGGGGTTAAAAGAAGAGAGTATTATTTTGTCAACTTCAATTCCTCTTCTTTGATGCTAATATTTGCATCATCTAAGCATTTAATTGGAATCAATTTGGATTGGCTAAATTGGGGTAAGACAAAAATAATATTCAAGAGACGGGTCTGGTTACTTTGTGTGGAATGAGGTAGAGGTGGTAGAAAGTTGCAATCAAGGAAAGCAGCTAAGAGTCTGTTGCAGCCATTAGGCATGAGGTAAGGAGATCTGGGATGAGAGAGATGGCAAATGGAATTAGAATCAATTTGACATTGTGTCAGGACGTAAATGGAGTAATTAGACCTTCATCCAGGAGTGGATTGTGAGGAGCAGGGAGCATGGGTCATCATCCTTCAGGATGTCACTTGTCCCTGGAGATCAGAAAAGCCCACCCTAACATTTTCTATTTCACTTTCAAAACTTTAGGGAATATAAACAGGTGGTACTTCCCAACCTCTCGGAGTGATGTCTGTCATGTCCCAGATGAGGAAGTACTTCCTTTTATTGGGGGCTCACTGGCTCCAGGGTTACGTGACAATCTGAAGGTCACACTGCAAGGATATTGGCTAAGAGTACCTCTGGCAGGGGTTCTCAGGAGCAGTAGGTCAGCTGAGCCACCACGTTCCAGATCTTGTGAATATTGAAAATGGTTATCTTCAGATCATCCAGTTTAGTCTGTGTCCTGTGACTACATTGGAAGACCATCATAAAGGCTATGGGTCAAGTTGTCTGACACTTTGAAATGTGTTTCCTTGGGTAAGTTAATTAATCTCTCTTCAGCTTCCTTATATTAGCATGAGATCTTCCTTGTAAGGGTCTATGTTGATTAGATGGGCCCATGTGTACAAAGTACTTACAGTGGTGTTTGAAACATAATGAGTGCTCAGTAGATAGTATATGCTGATATTATCATGTCTGATCTATAAGGCAAAGGTAACTTATGCAATATCCTTTTTATAGGGGCATTAAATCTTAAACCCCTATATTAAGGGCTCTGTGTACCCTCCTTGCCACCTTTTCTGTCATCTACCCTCACTCTGTTATTGGGGTTACTGGGGAACTTATTGTTTGATCAGAAGATAGCTCAGTGAACATGGGGTCAACAAAGACAGGAGATCACTTAGACATGTAATCCTGGAATTCTGAGAAGGTGGCAAAATATTCATACCTCACAGTAACAGTTACCTGTCTGGTAACAGAATTGGTTTAGTTTTCTCAATTCCAGTGTTTCATTATTTTGGGCACTAATGGTAAACACATTCTGCCCCTCTGAGCATCCTGTTTCTCTAATGCTCATCCCTGGCACTTGCCATACTCTTTCTTTTGATGCTTTAGTATCACTCATTAAACCAAAGTCAGGGTCACCCTTCCTGTGTGCCTGGGAAGTGCTCTTTTCCTATCTTTTATTTGTCGATTGGCTTTTGAATGGCATCTTGCAGTGGCATTATCATTGCAATACCATTGTTTTCTGTATAACATACACAAACTATTGTACACTCATGGAGCTGGAAGGAACCACAAAGCCAACCTTTGTCCCCTCATTTTACAGATAAGGGAATTACTTAAGTAATAGCCTGAAATCCTATTGGAATAAGCAGAGAATGTTTCAGGAAGGAGTTGGGGCTAGCTCTAGGCAGCTACATCAGCATAATAGTAGTAGCTTCAATTTTTCTTCGTACGGCACTGAATTCATTTGGTATAATGAATCTATCTATCTATCTATATATATTATAGCCATCAAATTATCCTTAGTAACTAGATAGGTGTTATTAGTTCAAACCTTTAAGACCCACGAAAATACTTTGGTTCACCAAGCACGTCTGCCATATGCACTTAAGAAGATTCTGTGCTGAATGGTAATTGTAGTAACTGCTGCCCTACTCTTGTAATATCTTCTATAAAAATAATAATTTGTGCTTCAAATGTCTCTTTCTGTGAGTTGCTCAAAGTACTTTGCAAGAATCACTTACTTAAATCCGTCCTTCCAGATGGTGTACGGAATAGCTTACAGTGGATGGCTCAGTCAGAGTGGGGAAGAGTGCCAAGAGCTCCTAGAAGCCAACCCTAACCTGATCCTCTACAGATGTGACCCTTATCACATTAAAATAACAACAGGCATTCAAAGACATTTCATATTTATCGAATTTACTCCACATTAAACTCCTGAAATAGTAGCTGTAGATATTGTGTCTGATGATTTAAAAAAAAGTTGAAGCTCTTTTGGGCCCTAAAAACACTGAAGTGATTACTGATGAAACCATGCCCTGTGACTCTGTACTGTAACTCTACTGCTTTTTCTACTAGATTATATTACTCAGAGGTGTGTTTTCCTTATAACACAGTGGTACCCTTAAGGGGTGATCTTTATCTTTCTGGATTACAAAAAATAAATTACCCAGTCCTCATTATATCAAGCCAGTCAGCTCTTTCAAGACCATCAAGAGTCCACTTACACATGCAAAAGATAAAATTCATTGCCATTTTGCTCCAGGGATGCTCGTGTAGGTGATATTTGACTTTGACAGCTGTTTTGAAGAAAACAAACTATTTTGGTTAGAGTAAAAACAATTAAAAATGGATATGGCAGCTTTTGATGAGCCATGTGTTTTTCTCCCCCCCCCCCCTTTTCTTTTTAACCACAATTCCATTTCTTGAGTCTAGTTATGGCTGCATTGGCCATCAAGGTTCCTGTAGGTATGCAGTGGTGGTTATGAGGGGTGGTGATATTGGTGCAGTGTCATGCTCCAAGCATGTTATAGGGTAATAGCCCAGCACTGCTAACCGTTTCAAATCAAGACTGTGAAATTCAATTGTGACATTTCACTTCAAAGCTGAAGCATCACATTGCTGTCCGTGTTGCTATTGCTCACCATGACCCTTCTCCTTACGTTTTTCCTGCTTCTACTGCTCCTCACATTGATAGGCTGAAAAAACATAAGGGCCCACAGATTTAACTGTATTTCTTCTCAGTGCTTCACCACAAACATGCTTTCATAAAAGTCAAAGTAAAAAAAGTCTGAAAATGGACACAGAGCATTCTATTGATTGTTGCTTCTGTGGCTGAGCATTGAGCTCATATGTTGTAGGAACAAGGGTTTTTAATTTGGGCAGACCTGGGATGGATCCTGGCTCAGCTACTTACTGGCTGTTGTGACCTTGTTCAAGTCAGGTTTCTTATCTACAAATTGAGGAGGATAATACTTACCTAATAAAATAATTATGAAGATTAAATAAAAATGTGTGTGAAGTCTCAAGCTTAGACTTGAATAGACTATTGGTCAATAAATGTAACTATTGCCTGTAGTACTCATGAAAGCTTCAGATTTCTATGCTCAGAGCCATCCCCTTCCAAGGGTTTTGGTGCAGTAAGTCTGGTTAGAGCCCAGGAATCTGCAGTTTCACAGGTGGATGGTCTGAGGATCATAGTTGGAAAAAACAGGCTTGAGGTTCTAAGCAAATGGGCTGTATAATGAGTTCTTCAAAGTTTTCTGGGTTATGGTCAAATTCCCTCAAATTTTCAGAGAAGAAATTGTAATTTTCAGGGATCACTTAACTTACTGCAAATAGCTAGTAGTAGAAAATTGGATGCTGTGGAATTCATTGATTCATTTACCATATGTTTTCAGGCACCTTCTCTCTGGCAGACCCTCTCCTAGCTGCAGGGAGCACAATGACAGACAAGGCAGGCGTGGAGGCAGAGCCCTAGACTAACACTCCCCTTCCCTGGGAGCCTGGGACTCCATTTCCCAAGACATCTCTCCCTCAGCATCAGGATGACTCTATAGCAAATGGGCCTGTGGATGCTTTCAAGTCCCCTCTGCCAGGACTTTGGCCCTTGCTCCAGAAAGATGTTGGGTCTTGAAGGAAGCTGTCTCAGAGGAAGTACAGCCTGAAGCCTTTGCTCTGTTGGGACCAGACCCTGCGTTCCTGGCTCAGACCAGATAGACCTGTTTTCCTGGGACAGCAGATGTGAACTCCTGGGTGTGAAGGTGAGGCTCTCTAAAATCTAGAGGATGGGGCGTGG
Organism: Miniopterus natalensis; assembly: GCF_054644295.1. NCBI lineage: Eukaryota > Metazoa > Chordata > Mammalia > Chiroptera > Miniopteridae > Miniopterus > Miniopterus natalensis. Next base: position 47,021,057 of record NC_142089.1, read on the forward strand.
TTGCGTTAGGGCCTGGTCTGACAACTGGCTCAGTAGATGCCATCTCTGGTTCTCATCTTCCTTCTCTGTCTTGATTATGGCCACCCATCTGAGCTTCGGGCCACGCACACCCCTTGCCTTGTGAGTACACCAGCCACTAACTGAGCTTCCCCCTATCCCACTGGGAACAGAACGACTTTGACATGTTGGGAACCGTCTGACCTCTCATCTCCTTCTGCTTTTCAGACTTTTGTTAGCTCCTGTGACCACACCAATCTCAGGCTCAGCTGCTCTGTAGGGCCAGTCACAAATGGCCCACGGAAACATTTTCTTTGGGTTGAGCCCGATGTAGGATTATGCTCAGGTCTCGTTGAGAGGCAGCATGATGAATGGTGAAAGAACTGGGTGAGGAGCCAGCAATTCCCGCCAAACTCCTCTGCCCCAACCCTTTCTCCAACCTTGGCCAAATCCCAAGTCTCTCTTGAGAATCCCATCTCTCCTTCGAAACCAGGACTGCTGTGGGACAGGGTTCAGGCAGTGCCCATGTTAAGGTCTCTTTCTATATTCCAACCTCTTGGACTCTGGTTCCTGACCTCTTGTCCCCAGTTATCTTCTGGTTATGGGTCTTCAAGGCCTAAACCCTTGTTCATGACCCCTTGCTTATGGACCTATGGAACTATCTGCCTCCTTTCAACTCATACTGACTTCTCTGGGCTTGGTCCCCAGTGTGCTTTACCTAGGATCTTGCTAGGTCACCTGCTCTGTCTCCTCCCTTCCCATCCTACCCAAGCTCTGTCCTGCAGCTGTTCAAGATTGGATAGGCAGAACTGCATTCCTCACGGTACCTTTTTCGTCTGTTTCCCACTTTGCTTCTCTTTCCCAGAGAAGAGTACCTGCATCCCCCCTCCCTGTACTTTTACCACCTTTTCTTCAGGGCCCAACTGAAAATAACATATTCTAAAGGAAAATATGTCACTATTGAGGCTGAATATGAATCTGATCTTCGTAATTGTCAGATTTGAAAAGTATACATATTTTCTGAATAAAGTAGACTATTATCTTAATGATCACTTCTGTAAAATTGTTAATGGTCAGAGACCCAAGAAATGGCTTTGCTTTATGTGTGATATGCAAATGAAATGAATTCTCGGGCACTGAGATCCAGGCTTTAAAATCGACTCTTTGTGAATCGAAAGCAGCCAATATTCTGTAAGTTCTCCCCAGATAGGGTCTCTTATAGAAAGACTGGCAGACTGCGATGACTGTGGCTGCTTTGACATGAGGATGTAGTCAATATCTCATGAAAAATGATTTCAACTTTCTACCTTCTGCAGTATAAAGAGACAGGAAGGAAGTACTTGATGTTCTCATGTCCATCGGAGTCGACAACCAAAATGCTTTATAATTTCTTAATTGATTTGTCTGGAAAGAGCCCATTCCCTGAGGAACTCACAGATCTCCATTTATGTAGAAGAGAAAATAGCAGTCCTATTCCCATGGCTGCTTGAAATTCCATTATTGGTGTGATGAGCTCATTGTTCTTCATTTTGGTACAGATAAGATATTGAACTGAAGAAAATGCACGAAATATATCAGTCTCCACTAATGAACCAGGGAGTGGTAGTGGTGCTGCTTGTTCATGCAAGATTTGTTTTGCTTTGCCAAATGGATTTACCATTAATTTCATTCAAGCCACACAAAACCCTCCATCAGTGACATGCAGAAATGGTGGTGGGATTGTCGAGTAGCTGCCAGAATTTGTCTTGATGATGCTTGATGCAGATTTAAGAGAGAGAGGAAGCAAAAGTGCCAGAGCCAGGAGGACAAGTGATTGACACTCTCAGCCGGACCCTTTCCTTCCTGGGCCCGGCCTGGTGTCAGTCACCCTTCCCTTAAGCTCCCAAACAGAAAAAGTCAGTAAAGCCATGCATGGGAGAGCTGATGTGAAGAGAGAAAGAAATTGGGTCCCAAAGTCTCAGAACTGAGATACTTATGCACTAAACTCTAAGAGGCATTTCATTTTTAACTAGCTTAGTGTTTCCCATAGTTGGACAACAGCCCCAATAAAGAAAATACTTCCAGAAGAAAGTAGGGCTGCTGGAAATTAAGGGCCTTACTTGCCAGCTGAATAAATTTGACACTCTTTTCTCCCGTTGTTTGGATGTGATTGCTCTGCCTAACTGTGATGTACTCACCTTCCAAGGCCCGACTGAGGGCTTCTTTGTCAGACCCTTTCCCTCCAGGGACCACCCAGATCACTTGACCTCCAAATATCACATTTTGGCACTTTATATTGCTTTGTTTTCCTCTCTCATGTTTAATTTCTTCATGGGATTTAATGTTGTTACTATAGGTTGTTTTTCATTAAAGGGGGAAAAATGGACCTTGTTTTGATCTCAGACTCTAAGTTACGGTCAGCTGCGAAGAAGGCTAAACCAGATTTGCAGCCCACCCCCAGCTAAGTGTACGGAATTGTGCAGCAGACACGGTAGGGCCGTGACCCTATTCCTGGTGTTGTTTCTTCTCTCTCCTCTTTCTCCATGTTGTCTGTCTCTTCCAGGCCCCTTTCAGATTATCTAGGGATTAGGTGGAATATAAATAACCTTCCACGTGCTAAGCCAGGGATCCTTCAACACAGAAGCTTGCAGCCTCCAGACAGGTAATGAAATGACTCAGCCCAGGGAAGAAAGCACAGCGGTCTGCACAGTGCCAGGCATTGGTGGTCATACTGGAATCAGGGCTCATTGTTGCCAAAATTATAGATTTTTCAAGAGAAGTCAGAAAACCAGAGTCTTAAGTAAACTTTGTAATCTTTAAACATAGGCAACTAGTGTGTGTGTGTATAATATTATATATATTAGCATATAATATTACATATATTTTAACCCCCCCCCCACAAATATTTGACTGCCATATCTAGTCTGTGTACCACTGGTTCGCACTGTCTGCTTTGAAGTTTTATTTGGCAACTACCCAGTTATAATGGGAGTGACTATCCTACCATCACTCTCTCAGGAAAAGGCCATGCATATTTGGTCAGTTGCCAAGTGTCATTTGCTGATCAGCAGAAGCTGTTGGAGGATTCTGAAAGGAATAGGAAAAAGGAAAGCTGGTTGCTTAGTGCTATAACAACCCTGGCCCATGTCACATCCATTTGTGAATACATTCTTCAGAATCCAGGACCTACTTAATGGGTCATCTCCTCTCCATCTCTACTCTAGAGTGCTATGACTTACAGGGGACCCCAAATGTATGTGTGCTGAAACCCAGCAAGACCGAGTTCCTCCCTTTTGCCCTTACGTAAAGCATCAGCTTAGAGCCATAACCATGCTCCCCTTATAAGAATCATTCCTGATAAGGGATTCAGGGGCACTGACATCAATGCTCCCCAAAGGCTGGCTCCTGAGGAAATTTCTCTGACCTATGGCTCATCCTGTGAGAAAACCCCTAAATATTTCATAAGTTAAAGTTATTAAACTATATTGAGATTATGTACCTACTATTTCCTGTGAGTGTGTAAAAATATCTTGCGGAGGAGATCTTTTTAGAAAGAGTGCATTTGCTTGACATAGTAAAAGGGTGACAACTGTAGACTGGTTCCTCCCATCTCTCTCTATTTCTAGATTGTGTGGGTCTGTGCAGTGGAAAAGTCTACAACCAGACTTGAGCCACACCCTCAGTTAATGAGAGGTGGGAGAGGACAGGTGGGAGATGAACTGGAGCTCCAGGTGCAGAAGTTTATCCATCTCCCTAAAAGTGGTCGCCTTTTTGAGGCAGCGTGTCATCATTCAGCTTACATTTGAAAGAGATTTATCGGAAAGCTGTTGCAAGCAGCTCAGTTTTGGTTTTTGGTGGCAGGCGGAGGGGAGCAGATTTGACCTTTCCTAGTCCTTGAAAGAGAATATATCACTCTTGAGAAACAAAAGATCTTCTTGTCAGCATGTTTGAATTCAGCAAGCAGACCTGGAGATGGCCCCGAGGGATGGTGGGCTCAAAGAACATGGGTGATATCATGTAACTTTGACCTATTTCATATGAGCCTCTCTGAGCCTGCTTTTTGGGACTGGCTGCCTTGTTTGTTTTATGAATTGATTCTCATATTGATCCTTACTTGGTGGCTGTGGAAAAGAAGTCTCTCTCCTGTTTGAACTCATGTCTTTGTAGGCTGTCTTCAATAAAGGACTAATCTGCTTCTAACATGAAAATCTCCCGGCCCCTGTTGATTTGGCAAGTGACTTCCTTGCTGAGGATTTTCCCAGCTGTAGAGTAGGTATAGAGTGATTTGCTGCACTGGGGAAGGTTAGCAGAGAGGATGCTATATCCATTTTGAAATGACACTTAACTGATGTTACTTTTTGGAACCAGAAGAACTTATTCTAGGAGAGAGATAAAGTATTTATACATTTGTAATTATTCACAATTATTTATTGAGTACCCCTTCTGAACCTTGCTCTATTAAAATAGACAAAAAGGCATATCCTCTGTGATCTTATGCTCTAGTGTGACAAAACAAAGAGAAAACAAAACCCACTTCATAGAAGTATATTATATGGTACGCGAGAAGCGGATGATTCTGTGTGGAACATAGAGCTGGGTAATGTTGATCATGAGCAAATAGGGATTGCTATTTAAAACAGGATGATCAGAGTGTCCCTAATTAGGTGACATTTGAATGACAACTTTATTTATGCTTTAACAACACTACTCTGGCTGCTTCTATGGAAAAAGACTCAGGAGCTAGGATGGAAACATGGAGACCCATTGGGGAACCATTGTAATAATGTTGGCAAGAGATACCTGTGGCTTGGAGAAAGGAGCTGGCAGTGGAGGTGGTGAGAAGTGATCAGAGTCCAGTGTATTTTGAAGGTACTGTTAACGTGGGTTTCTGATGTATTGGATAAATTTTTAAAGTAAGAATGGGTCTTCAGGATCATTTAGACTTCTTTTGAGGTCAGATAAGGAACATCAGTCTGTGAAACTAGTTGCATGACAATAGAGGCTTTTAGAAACAGAGACCTGTGCCCTATAACAGTAAAAAAATTAACACACCATGTGAGCCAAACTAAATGTATTTACACAATTGGCCTGTGAATTTCCAAATTGCATCCTCTAATAGTCAAGTCCTTCATTTTACAGGTGAGAGATCCAAGGTCTTAAGATCATTGACTTTGTCCAAGGTCATTAAAGGCAGAATCAGCATGGGAGCCTCAGGTTTCCTCAGTACTTGAACCATGAATAGCTTTTCCACCTTAATGTCAACTCTCTGAGTGAGCACCAGCAAAGCAGAATGCTATTCCCCCCCCCCCCCCCCGCACTGAGGCAGAATGATGTATTCATTTTACTATTCCTTCCATCTCCATCATTAAGTGTCATCTTAAACTTGCAAGCCCTGCCCTGTCCCAGCCACTGCCACAAAATGTCCTTGGGACTGACTGACCCAATGTGTGTGTGAGGGGATAGGGGTAACTCTGCATCCTTAGTAGTTTGGTGGGCACTGCAGCGAGGGAAGAATAACAGAGAGAGGCCATATAAAATGGGAACAGAAGGTTATACTTTGGGCAACTTGATGGATGGGTCTGTATTTATTTACATAACAGAAAAGGTAGGTATGGGAAAAGGAGAGGCCATTTGAAAAAATATCCAAAGGGCTCACCTACAGTTCTTCCCCTGACAAGATGTTCATTGCATTCATAAACTTTATAAAATTATAGCACTTTTCTATTATAAAATAAATACATCTTGGCATATAGAATAAATTAATATATTTGCTAAAGAAGGTATTTCCAAGAAAGAATGTTGAGAAAATGAGGTATCTGGGGAAACATCAAGTTGGATTTTCATCTCATATTATAGACAAAAATAAAAATCTCCATAGATTAGAATTGAAATGAAAAAAAATCTTAAAAACCTCTAAGGAAATTAAGTGCATATTTATTTGATCTCTGAATAAAGAATTCTGAAGGTTTAAAAGCAAAGAAAAACAGGAAAAAACCCATAACATTTATCACATAAACAATTAAAACACAACCTGAATGGTATTTACAATACGCATTTGAGAAAAGGTTAGTAACCTTTGAAGGAAAAAACCCCAAACATCAAAAGATAATGGAGTTGAGAGTAGGAGCTCACAATTCACAAAAGAGGAAATGCAAATGGCAAATAAACTTAGGGGTTTGACCTTCCGAGTAATCAAAGAGAATGAAAACTAAACTAAAATGAGGTACTATTTTCTGTTTGTTAATTGATAAAGGTTAAATAAAAAAAAAAAATACTTAAAGCTAGGAAAGTAAGATAGATATGTTTGTACGCTTCTGGTGTAAATGTTTCCTGGTGTATCAATCTGGAAAGCAATATGCAACATGCATTGAGAACCTTAAAATACTAATATTCATCTACCCATTAATCTTACTTTGGGGACTTTATCCTGAAAAAGAGAAAGCTAAAATTGGAGCAGAGGCTTACATCCCAGCTTTATTTACATTAGGGAACAAATGGAAACAACCTAAATATCCACTTAAGATCTACCAGTATTCATATGTGGAATGATGTTCCTGGAAGTTTACCTACACACATAGTCCTTGTGCCACTCTCGTGCTTTATATACTATGGAGGTCTGTTAAAAATACCTGGTCATTTCCAAAGCCATTGGCACCTCACTGCTTCGTTCATTGGGAACGTGTTATGTGGCTCAGAGGTGAGAGTCCCACTTGTCACTGAAACTTTGGAGCGCACATAAATCTAAAAAGAAGAAAACCAGCCATAATGACAACATCTGAAGTCAGACATAGTTAATATTTTAGTATTTTCCTTTTTAAACATTGTTAAACATATTCCCAGTTAGAGGTCACTTTACCTGGTTGTCATCTCTCAATGACGAAAAACTTCAAACTGTGCATACATTTATATGTGTGCACTTGTAATATATATATATTATGATATATATATTAAATTTTTATCCCAATTTATAATAATATATATTATAATGTATTATAAAATATATCCCAATTTTTATCCTTATTTTCCAACTTAATACTATACCCTGAACCTATTCCAACTCATATAAACTTTTTAAAATTTTTATAAAGATTCTAATTCGCCCATAGCCTTTTAAAAACACACCTGCTATGCAAAGTGAAGGTGGACACCCCAACTGTGAAATCTGTCTCTGTAACTCTTTTAACAGCACAGTGCCGCCCTGGAGCATACATGGGACCGTCTTTCCTGAGTTTGTCCCAGCCTCACCTGACCTCCAGTAATTCAGGCATTTCACTTTGCTCAACCTTAGCTCTGATCAATCTCTTCTCCCATTATTTATCATTCTGCAGCAGGAATCTACAAGTAAGCAATTTAAGATCCCTGAGTGGACATGCGTTAAAGCGAATTCTGCAGCTTAAACTTCTTCAATCAATAAAATAATGTCAGAAGTTTATTAAATTCTAATATTATTCTAATATTATTTTAAAAATGCTAGCCCCAGTCCTCTCTGTTTGATTGCTTATCTCTGAAGGAAACAGTAAATGCAAACTAGGCATTTTAAGAGGATGGGGGTTTAAAAGAGGGTGCTTTCCCAGGGTGCTCTCTTACTGGTTACTTGAAAAACTTGTGTGATTTGACAGTTGCAGGTAGAGATTTTCACTAACAGTTTGTTACTGTGGCAGAAGAAACACTATGTCCAACTTCATCTTGTGGTGACTTAAAACCTGGTAGAAGAAGGCCATTGCTTCACTAGGAGATAGAAAAACGTTGCTCTCTGATACCCCAGTAAATGCAGCCTAGAGCCCCTCTTAGTGTGCCGAGTGAGAGGGTAACTGTGTGGCATCCCTGAGGACAGGGAGGCTGGCCTCCCGGGCTATAGGGAGAGATGTTTTCCAAGGTGTGTTTCATGCAATTCCTTGGCTTGCGATAGATTTTCCTCTAGAGAGCTCATTGCTCAAGTGCATTTAGGGAAGGAGTCATCACAGGACTGTAACATTCTAAGGTGCATTGTGAATCAGTAAGAATAGGTTCCCTAAACCTATATCAACATGACACCTTTCTTCATAGAGACTGGTGTTTTCTAAAGCTTGGTTTGGGAAATTCTATACTGGGGCTTTGTCAATTTGAATCTTGGTTTATAAACTCAGATATACAAAAAATAGTGCATTTTAATTTTTTTAACATTAAAATGTGTTTTTAAAGCACCTGTTTCTCCCAGGCAGCAGCAAGTATAACCTTGGCCTTTCTTGGGGCTCTGTTCCCTGCCTATCAGCATTTTGCCAAAGTTCTGGCCATTGCTCATCTGCCTACATTTGACTGGTTGCCTCCTGTCTCAGACTGTGCCTGGAAACCATCCTGAGGTCTTTCCTGGGCAATACTTGAGTCACACTGCTGGAGAGAGGGGTGATTTTTCCCCCTCGTGACCCCCCCCTCTTTCTCACTCTACCCTCAAAAGTCTTTTTTCCACCTTCTTGATTATATCTAGCATTAGATTCTCCAGTTTTATTGTATTCTTCATGGAGGGTTTTCTTAGTAGTTAAGAAACGTATCCCCTCCAGTATTTATGCATTTTAAAGAAGGGGAGTTACTGACATCCATCTGGATGGTCCGCAGGCAGGGCAAGCTTCAGGATGGGTTTGATTCAGCACTTTAACAGTGTCATCAAGGCACCAGTTTCGTTTTTCTATATTGTGTTTACTGTGATATGATATTGATCCTAAGATTGATTCTTTTGCTGGAGGAAAATGGCTAATGTGATTCCAGGCTTTATATTTACATACCACATCCTCCAGAAGGAGAGAGAGGAAATTGGCTTTGGGTAGCTCCTCAAAATCCGAAGAATTCTTTTCTCACACTAACTTCCACCAAAACTCTCTTAACATCTTATTGGCCTTCATTAGAAACCACATGCCCATTAAAATTATTTTGAAGTACTTTATACATGTAAAAGAATATATGTAGCGTGTAAGACATATGAAGAATAATATAATGCAAACCCGTGGAGCTGCTGCCCAGCTTACAAAGAGGGTAATACCAGTTTTGTGGGAGGCCCTTCCTGGGGCTCCCTAGTTGTGCCTTTCCTAGTCACTACCAGAGGTAAGGTTTCTTTGTGTTTATTAGTATCTTGCTTTTCTATGTAATTTTACTCATAGACTCCTACACACAGGATTGTTTAGCCATGTGGTTTTGAATGTTATATAAATGATATTATCTATGCGTATTCTTCTGCAGCTTGCTTTTTCATTCCGCATGGTTTATGGGATTTGTCCATGTTGATGAATGAATCTGTGTATTCATTTTCACTGTGCCACAGCATTCCATTATATAATTAAACCACAGCTTATTCATCTGTCTCCTGCCCATGGACCTTTAGGCCGGCTTCAGTTTGAGGCTATCATAAATAATGATGCCAAAAATCTCTTCTGCATTCTAGATTGACGTTACTGAATGACATCATGCACAGTTTTTAATGTTACTAGATAATGCAAAATATGTCCTAAAAAAAGAATGAAATTGTTTGCAATATGAATAGAATATAAGAAATCTTAGTCATTCTACATCTTTTTGAAGTACTTGATTTTATCAGAATTTTAAATAGTTGACAAATTGGCCCATGAAAATTGTATCTTGTGGTTCAATTTGCTTTTTTTGACAAATTAATTAGGTTGAGGGGATTTTTGTTTATTGGCATTTTTATTTCATTTTTTGTTAAGCATCTGTGCATGTCTTTTGCCCACTTTGCTTTGGTTTTTTTTTCTCTTCTAAATTTATTTCAAGTTCCTATGTATTCTGCTTACCAATCCGGTATCGGTTATTTATGTTGTAGTATCTTCTCCCAATTTTCAATTTATATTTTCACTTTTAAAAATAATGCTTTTTAATAAATTTTTAAAATGTAAGATGGTTGAATCTGTCAAACTGTTCCTTATGGTTTATAGTTTGGTGCCTTATTATAAAAATTATTTCCTACTCCAACTTCATTTTACACACACACACACACACACACACACACACACACACACACAGAGTGTTTGATTGATCTGGCATGAAGGAGGGGCCCTATTTCATTTCTTTTCTGAATATCACTATTAATAGTCTCAGTATCATTTATCTCTTCCCAATGATCTGCAGTGACATCTCTGTTATGTATCAAGTTTTCATATATGCGTAGATTCATTTCTGGGCTCTCTGTCATGTGCTCATTGATCTGTTTGTCTGTGTTTGTGTCAGTACCACACTGTCATGGACTTTTACACCTTTATAATAACCTTTAAATTTGATTAAGCAAGTCTCTTCCCATGTCCCACACCCCATACTTTGTCCTTAGGAATGTCTTAGCCATTCGTGGCCCTTGCTGCTCTGCATACATTTTATAATTGGCTCAGAAATTTCCACTATTTTTATTGAATTACATTAAAAGTATGGATTTAGGGGGGAATTGACATCTTGATAATTTTACAACAGTGAGTCTTGCTGTGTCTTTATTCATATCTTTACTTACTTAGTTCTTCATGTCTTCAGTTGCTATTATAAATGGTATCTTTCAATATAACATTTTCTCTAACTATTGCTGGACATTCTTTTTTCAATGGAGTTTAGTGTTTATATAAGACAAGAAGAGCCTTTACTATTTGGTCACCTCTACTTTTTGACCAACCCAAGTAGCTGAGGCAAAGAATGACAGAGTTTGCCCACCTCCTTGAAAGGAAAAGATTGGAAAAGATAAAGGGAGAGCAATACAATTGAAAAGTAGTTTCAGTAAATTTTCCTGCCACACTATAGGACCTTACCAAACCTCATGTTTCAAGGAAGGTATTCTATTTTAATGACAAGTAAAGGAAAGTTTAGAGAAGCCAGGTAATTTGCTCAAAGTCACACAGCTAATGTGTTTATGGCAAAGCCAGGATTTAAAATTAGGTGGGTTTTCACTCCAACATAGTTGTAGTCATCATGTGCTTTCTTTTGGGCAAAAAAGATGTTCAAAATTTTTAAAGCACTGACTACAATGACCAGAATGGGTAATCCATTCTATAGCCAGATTTATGTGACACTCCATCCACCCAAAGTGAGCAGAGGCCCGATAGCACTTCCTCCTGCTCCTGTCATCACTGCGGCTGGCTGAGGAGGAGCTTCGCAAACCTGAGGAAGCGGACAGCGGACAGCAGACAGCGGACATCTCCAGCACGCTTCCCCTAGACTGCATTTCGATGCACATAGCCAGGCTGGGGACCCAAAATTGTAAAGCAGAAGTGAGTGTGCTGTGGAGCCTTTTAATATTTTCTTAAAGACTCAGTGATGGAAAACTCTGATAGCAACTCAAGTAAAAGCTTATGGCTGTGAAAAGTCTCTGTGGATTCGACTAGAAAAGATTCTCTGCTAACTATGGCCTGGATGCCTGAGCCCAGTGTTCTTTGGTGAGAAAATTACCACAAGTCATCTTGCCATCTGTGAGCCTCATGGGTGGAATCTTCTGCTGAAGACGCAGTTGTTCTCAATCAACCTGCACTACCCAACAGGCCTCTGGAGCTTTGGGGCTGCCGTACAGAAGAAACCAGAAAGAGGCATCTTTTGTGGGAAAGAGAGGCCAGGCATTCTTTTTTATTTTTTAATATCTTTTTATTCATTTCAGAGAGAGGAAGGGAAGAGAAAGAGAGAGAAACATCAATGATGAGTCATTGATCGGCTGCTTCCTGCACGCCCCCATTGGGGATGAAGCCTGCAACCCGGGCTTGTGCCCTGATGGGGAATCAAACCATGACCTCCTGGTTCATAGGTTGATGCTCAACCACCAAGCCATGAGGGCCGGGCCTGGCATTTCTGATGGCTTGTCAGTGGCAGGTAGTGAGTTTAGCATTTCTGGGCTCAGGTGCTTGGAGCGATGTTTGCCAGTGGCCTTCCAAGGCAGAAGTGGAGTCCACAGAGGCTGTTGCCTCTGGCGGTCTCCCTGCTTTTTTAAATTATTTTTTATTTATTTATTTATTTTTTAAATATTACAAATGTCCCTTTTTCTCCCCAATGACCCATTCTACACCCCCCCCAGCCCCTCTCCCCACCATTGTCCGTGTCTTTGGGTTGTGCACATATGCATATAAATTCTTTGATTACTCTCTCCCCCTCCACCTACCCGCCCTCCCCCATCCCTCCCTGCTTTTTAGAGCCAGAGCACAACCATAACTTCTGCAGCAGGCATGCTGACCTCCTGAGGCTCCAAAAATGAAATATGAAGAACTAGGGAGAAAGTTGCCAAAACTTAATAGAGATCCTTCTCACAGATGCAGTTTTAGAAACAGCACAGATATAGGTTGCCCAACTGGATGAGTTCTTAATGTTTTCCTACCATAAAGACAGCGGATGCTCAGTAAACATCGTCTTCTGCCTCCCTTCCTCTCTTTCTTGCCTCTCCCCTCACCCTGCTCCTTTCTTCCCCTGTCACTCTCTTTTCCATTCCTCCCCCTCCTCTTCTCCTCTCTCCTCCATTTCCCTTTCGTTCCTGTCTTCTGTCTCTCCCTTCCTCCACCACTTGTTATGTTCTGCATCAGTGATGCCAAAGTAGAAAGTGGAAAACATTTCAGAACTCCTATTTATATTTGTTTTATTTCATCAGTTGTATATGTCTACTTTTGTGTGAGTGAATTGGGGATATGTTCTTAAAAATATATTGCTAATGCTAATGGCCCTGGCCAAGTGGCTCAGCTGGTTGGAGTGTCATTTGTAAATCAGAAGGTTGTGGGTTCGATTCCTGGTCAGGGTACATATGTAGGTTGTGGGTTTGATCTCCATGTGGGGTATGTACAGGAGGCAACTGATTGATATTCTACTTTCTCACATCAGTGTTTCTCTCTCTCTCCCACCTTCCTCTCTCTCTAAAAATCAATAAAAATATATCCTCAGGTGAAGATTTAAAAAATTCTAGAAAGTAAAGACATACTAGAGATGGCAGCTCTCAAATGTTTCTGTTTTCATCCTATAACTAGTACATCCTTTCCAGTTTCAATCGATGGATTATATCTCTCCTATGGTCCTTTCAGTATTTATCATTTTTGGTAAATGAACACCCAGCATGCCATTTTGGGAGCTAACTTCATAGCTGTTTCAGCCAGGGGCGAGGACCATGACCTTCTGTTGGCAAGCCCCTTATTGCTGCCACCAGAGACAGAGGATTGAATTGGATGCACCATGGGTCGTGGCAGGGGCTTGTCCTTTGTACTATCACAAAGGATTCTTGTAATAATTAAGTGCAATTATGGACATGGAATTGAAAAATGAAATAAGGATGGCTGTTATCACCATTATTAATGTCATGTGCATGGTGTGGTACAAAGATTTGGACTCAAATCAACCTCTGTTCAAATCCAAGCTCAACTAATTGCTAGCTGTGTAAATCTGGGCAAGTCACTTTATTCTTTTTGAGCCTGTTTTCTATGAAATGGGATCAATAATACCCATTTATAAGTTGGTCATAGAGACAGATAATATGTGAAATCACCTAACACAGAATAGATGCTCACTGAATATTGCCTTCCTTTTCACCCAGGCCTGCTTCTTGGGCCCCATGGTATGTATGTATGAATGTATGTGTTGATCAAACATTAATCCAGTGCTTACATTGTGCCATACACTGTTCTAAGCATCTTATAAATCTGGCTCTTCTATATCATAGTAACCATTTGAGCACTTACCATTTTTACCCCATTTTACAGATAGGAAAGCTAAAGCCCAGAGAGGTTTAACAACTTGCCCAAAGCCACATAGATCTTCCACATGGTAGAGCCACCAATTGATATTTGTGTAAAGTTACCTTAAGGTGAGCTTTATTTCTTTTTAATTGAAAATATTTATTACCTTGAGATATTGCCTACAAGTCAATATAGATTTTTCTCTTGAGTCTGCAAATTTTCTCCCTTAGAGGCCTTAGGAAAACCCAAGATGAAACAAATGCATACCTAATTATGAGTTTATTCTCTGTGTTAATGGAGTAAAGGGTGACCAAATGCCTTTAAACACATTTTCCTTTGGTGCCAGTCTGAGGGAGGTGTCGGATTGCAGCCCCACAGCTTTTCAGCACTGGAGCTGGCCAGAGAGATGCCTGCAGCCTGCTGGGGCCCCTCTGTGCCAGCTGCTTCAGCATCGTGCCTGTTCCTCATCTGCACAGAGCACACACAGTGTTCACAGGCACACAGATGGGAATTCAAGTGGGGCCAAGTTTCCTGGGAAAAGTGTCAGAAAGTGAAACCTGGCCAGCAGACAGCACCCTTCTGTTTAACCTGAGCTCTGGAGCCGGATCCAGAGAATGACTCTCAACTGGCTGTGGTTTGGGTTCATTCAGCATCTTGTTCTCATTTTGAAATGTTTGGTCCTTGGGAAGGCCCCAAACCTCACTTTGCTACTCAATTATATTGCCTGCTTAGGAGTTTTCAAGGCACATGTGTTCGTGTGGCCTTGATTTATTATTATTTAAGATAATTTACACGTTTTTAGGCACAGTTGACAGTAAGGAAAGGGCAGAAAGGACATAGATTGAGGACATACTAGGTGCCAGGTGCCCGTGCTAGCTTAATTGATGGAATCAGAGAAGCAGAAATACCTTCCAACAGGAATGAAAAAGGTAGGAAAAGGTTAATGGAGAACGTAGGGTTCATGAAAAGTGGAAATGGAAAAAGTAGGACACATCTAAGTCTTTGATTCCAAAATCCATGTCCTCAAGTCACCTGAGGTGATTAAACACAATGTACAATCACTTTGTGTGAGGAGACAAAAATTATATTACGTGTGTTTCTCATCTTTTCTCTCCTTCTGCTTGCTGAAGGAGTTCTGCCTTCATTGGTTCAATTCCTTTCCTTCCTTTTGATCTTGCCTTCAGAGACTGGTTATATTAAACTTTTGTGTTGGATGTCAGGAGGGAGGAGAGAGGGGGCAAGAGGTTTATGGACATATATACATATTCATATCTGTATGTTTATTTATATGTTATATATATGTAAAACTTCATACATAATAATTCCATAGACATGATAGGATTATACTATGCTTAATCTTTTATCTGTTTTAAACCCTTCAAGTTCGTTATGAACATTTTACACATCAAAATGTTTAAAACGACAATATCTTATTATTTATTTATTGAATTTATTGGGGTTACATTGGTTAATAAAATTATATAGGTTTCAAGTACAGAGTTCTATAGTACGACATCTGTATATTGTATTGTGTGTTCACCACCCCATTTGAAGTCTCGTTCCATCACTATTCATCCATCCTATATTCTTTTCTATCTCCCCCCATCCTTCTTTCCTTCTGGTAGTTACCATACATCATTTTTTTAAAAAAAATATATGTTTTTATTGATTTTAGAGAGAGAAGAAGGGAGAGGGAGAGAGATAGCAGCATAAGTGAGAAACATCCATGGGATGCCTCCTGCCTCCTGCACGCCCCCTGCTGGGGTTCGAGCCTGCAACCTGGGCATGTGCCCTGACTGGGAATCAAACCGGTGACTTCTTGGTGCACAGGACAACACCCAGCCAGCTGAGCCTCACCAGCCAGGCCACCAAACATCATTTTTAATATTGCCTAAAACCCTATACTAAGTATATGCCAATATTTGATTATTGGATATTTAGGTCATTTCTGGTTTTTAGCTTTATAAAGAGTGCTGCAATGACACTTGGGGGGAAAAATGTTTTAAATTCCTATTTCTCAGGAAAAGTTTTATTGTGTTTTTTTTGTTTGTTTGTTTGTTTGTTTTCTTAAGTCAGAAGAATTATCTGTATATTCAAACTAATTTTTAAAGCACTGGAATCATTCTTGTAACAGCGTCTTCTGGAAGACCCACTGTGTGAAATCCACAGAAGTGGTATTTGCTTCCAAGGGTTTCCCTCTTACACCCCTTCCCCTCCCCTCCCCTCCAGACCCCTGAGCCTCCACAGGACCCCAGAGCACCCCAGGACACTGATAAGACCACAGAGCTAGGTGCTTGCTTTCTTTTTCTATGGTGTTACTATTTGTTGATGTTACCTAGTACTGAAAATTCATTTTTCCCTTGAAAAGAGGAAACTCCATTTTCTTTTTCTAACTCACACTGAGTTTTCATATAGCACTTTACCAGCTGAATTAATAATTATTTTGATTTTTATTATTTATCTATTTTTACATACCTGTTATACTAGGACCTTTATGTTTAAACAGACTCAAACACGTTCAGGCAGCCTGGGGTAGAGCTCACTGAAGTGTCTGTGTGTCTGAGCAGGGACATGAGCTCCATTCAGTGACTTTTGTCCCATCAGCTTAGGGAAGGCACAAAGGATCAGGGCTTATCCTATTTCCTGGAAATCAAGAATAAAAAGAAAATCTGGCCTCGTTGGTACAACTGTCGTTCTCCATGTCTTATTCTTTTTGATCTTCTGCCTTAAGTATGTGTTTGAAATGTTAACTGTACTCATCTTGTGACTTCAGATGGTCACGTTCTTCCTATGTTTTCTATGTTTCTTCAACAATGCTGAGGTGGGCAAGAGGGAAATAGAGATACAGGCTTTAGCATTTTCATGGCAATTCTGTTGTCCGCGCCCTCTAAAGTGAGCCCCAAAATGAGGGCGATCACAGTAGCTCATAAATAAGTAAGTAGTGTCTTTTCTTCAGATGTTGGGATTCCAACTGGAAATTTCACATAGTGAGCCTAACTTACAGACTTCACGTGACTGTGCAAAAGGGAACCTTCATGAATATGTTATTAGAAACCTGATCTCTTTGTCATTTATCCTTTCTGTGTCCTTGCTTGTTGGAGGATGAGAATTTCGTGAGTGGTTCAAGGCAATGGAAATGTCAGAGAACTGAGTTAGATATGCATAGGATATTGAAAGGACACAAATTTATGCTTTGAAGCATTACCATTATTAGATTTATAGTTTTAATTTTTTCCTCTAGTCTTAGATAAGGGGAATTGTTGACAAGTCTCTGAGACTGGAAGAAAATTAGAAGGTAAATGTGTATAGGCTGAGAGAAGGAACTCTGTTAGCAAATGAAAGCAAATAGAAAGAGGGCATTGTTGGAAGCAAAAGCTGGCAAAAAGGAACAGTTTGGGTCCAGCAATGGTCAAATAATCCTACCAGAGTGAGAAATCTTTTCAAAAGAGCACATTGCACATATTTTCTATTCTGCTGGGGTCAACAAAAATAGATAGCAAAGTATGATTGAAACATAAGGGATTTCGTTGTTTCTCAAAACTTTAACAAGCAATAAAAGGCCATTTTTTTTGTCTTATTAGTAGCATTAAGATAAATTTAATATGCTGGCTTCCTGGGATTTGTGCCATTAGTTTATAAATTTTGCTGATAAAGAAGAAAATAAATGTCATTTTATTCTATTTTGCATGGAGATAGCAAAAAGCTTAGGGATTTGTTTTGAGGGTGAGGGGCCTTTTTAATTAGGACTATTATAGAAACAAGTTAAATAACCAAATATCAAACCTTAAAACTATCTCTTGGAGATAGAATGTGGATGATGGTTAGACTGGAGACATGATTACTAAGGGTTCTCATGTAAGGTTTCTTAGTCTTCACAGGCCAAGGTGATCAAATCCAGTTGCTCCTGAGCCCCCACCCCCGTGCCATTTGCCCTGCCAGACCTCTGAGCAGACAAATTCAACTTTATTATGTGTGAGATGCCAAGGCATCCGTAGATGATGGTGGGTGTGAGTCATGTCACAACAGGGATCCAGTACGAGTCTGTGGATAGGGAGATAGCTGGCCACACATCCCGCTGCTGTCGTCCAGCCAGCTCTCCCAGCGAGGGGGCAGGAAACTAGGCAGGGACAGGAGCATCTGAGTCCTGCCTGTGGCTTCAGCTATAGCCCCAAGACAGGCGTCCGGTGGACTAGACCTGGCCGCTCGGAGAACTCCCGGTGACTCACCTAGAACTTAAGCTGGCAGAAACACATACTTAGCTTATTTCTGTCCTGAAGCCCTTACCAGAAGCTTAGATCTTAACATGCCAGCATGAGGACGAGACAAGTGTTACCAACTTAACCTGTGAGAAGTAAAGAAATGCGAAGGAACGGGTAACATTAGCCCCCAAGCTTCGAGCAGAAGTAGGCTAAGCGATCCAGCCTGCGCTTTTCTAGGCTGAGAAGGCAGGGCCAGCCACCTGGTGGGAAGGGGGCAGTGTGTGTACACAGGTGTGCGTGGTGGGGAGAGAGAGAGACTCTGACAGCAGGACACAGTGCCTCCAGACCACAATAATATTAGGGGTACACAAACATGTTTTTATTTTTCTAATCGGGAGAAAAAAAACCTGAATATAATAATCATAAATATGCAGTAACGGAGCCATCCTGGACTCTATTTGCCTCTATACCAATGTTTATATATGTGATCGAGGAAGATGCCCATGAAGGTAAAAATGCCAAGGGCCCCTAATGCAGCCCCAAATCACTGACCAACCATGGGAGAGACCAGGACATACACAGAGGCAGACAGACAGAACGGAGAGAGAAAGAGACAGGAAGATATACACAGAGTAAAAGATGGAGATGGACAGAGAGTGGGGGATGAAGCAGGAATCATGCCCAGAGGGAGAAACAGACAGGTACGCACACATGCACACACACAGAACCGGCCTCACAGATGCAGAGAGGCAGGGAGAGTGAAAGACACAAATATGTCACGGGGAGCGTTTTGTTAGCAGGGGGCAGCCATCAGCTCAGTCTGATTGTTTTCCAGCCTCCCAGGATCAGAGGTGTCCGGAAGAGTTCCAGGCCTCTCAACCACTCCTTTATGCCCAGACACAGAGAATTAGGTGGGAGAGAAGAGAGGGCCAGGCTTCCTTCTGTCCCAAGCTCTTGGTACAGGGGGTCCTGAGAGGAAGGGTTGTATCTGTCTCTGGCCTTGATGGTGGCTGTACTTCTCTTTGCAGGTAGAATGAAATGCAGTGGCCTTTCCCTTCTTCCAAAAAGTGTCTCAGTCTTTGCTACAAAGCCACCAACCTCGTGGCTGTGCTTAAGCCAAAGCAGCTGGGAGCTGGAAAATCAAGATTGGGTGAGGGCAGGAAGTGCCCTGGCCTGAGCTCCAGGGATACTGTCTTGATGGTGAATGTACAGGGGAAGTGGGACAATTAGAACATGAAGACCGTGTCACTTAATTCAAACTCACACAGTTCCATTTCATTTCTGTTGTCTCTGGAAAATAGGGATGGAGATTGTTTATAAAGAGATCCAGTAAGATAAACACCATTTAAAATGCCCTACAAGAAACTCCAGTGAAATGAAATAATTTACACTAAGACGTATAATACTTCAATCTGCTCTGAATTCCAGTCTTCTAATCTTGCCAGAGATGGTGTAGGAAGAAATCAATAAGAAAAAACGGAGAGAGAGAGAGAGAGAGAGAGAGAAAAGTTATTAATCCAGACAAGCTTGTCTTTCCCACCTTTCAGGGCCAGAGAGGAAGCAGTAGGCAGTGGGTATTTCGGAGAACACACCAACCTTGAGGAGAAACTGCTCGCATGTCCTTGGTTGTGGAAAGTGTTTTTAGGTGGAAGTAATTTCTTATCTTGCACAAATGATCACAGCATGTGTCTGTTTGTAAATTCAGTCCTAGCCCCTGCCCAACATCATTATTGAGATGATTTGTTCAGCTAAGAGAATGAGGGCATTTGACGTTATAATTTATAAGTTTGTTTTTTGTCAGCTGTAGGTTATTTTTCTGCCATTTGTTGACACCAGCCTCAGAGTGCGGGCTGGTGTGCAAATCCCATCAGAAATGGAGTTATAAGGTCGAATTACACCGAGCCCTGCCCCCCAAGCTCACAGCAATTACTTTGGATTTATTTTTGTAGGCGTAAGAAGCTCATCTATTTAGAAGATGAATAGTTTATTTAGGATTATCTGGTAGCAGCAGGTTAACTGCAGAGTGATTGCATCATCTCTAGTCCAAATCACAGGCCTTATAGAACCAAGCCTGCTTTCTGAGTGTCCTGTGAGATGTACACAGCTCTGCCCAAGGAACTTAAGCATTGTTAACAGCGAGTCCATTGGGTGAGTTGGTTCTTCGTCCACATTAAACAGATACAAGGAGTATCTACTAGCTTCTTCTTACTTGATTATAGGCACATTTTATAATATAAAAAAGTGATTGTTTTGCAAACAGTAGCTAACACTCTTCTAAGTGTGACACATTTAATTGTTACTAAAGCTTTGGGGCAGCAATACTGCTATTAACCCAATTTGACAGATGAAGAAACTGAGGCACAGAGCTGTTAAATAACTTATCTAAACCCACACAGTTTATGAGCAGCAGAGCTGGGTTAGTAATCAGCCTGCCTTGGGATCCTGTGCCCTTAGTGCCTGCATTCCCTCCTCAGCTGCAGAATGGGGAATTACAACCCCTGCTCTCAGTAGGTAGGATATTGATTCATTTTTCCACGGATGGGGGAGCCTCTTCTGCTTGCTGGGATTTTTATCTGCTACATTTTTAGCCTGTGGGCCTAAGCTATGACTATTGCCTAGACACTTTGAAGAAAAGGAAGGTATAAAACCACTATGGAAGCTTGAAACTGAAACGTTGATTACCCTCTCCAACCTTGTATCCAGTGATAATTTTTTAAAGTCCTGTGGTCCAATTTCTGCTTTCAGGGTGACCAAAACAATGCTTCCCCCACACCTCTTTATAGATGTTTTCATATGCACATGACAAATAGCAAACCACATCAGATCCCAGTCCTCCAAACATGCCAACTCATCCGTCACTCTGCTGGCTCCAGGAAAAGCCCTAGCCCTCCTTCCCACCGGGGAACAGAGGCCTAACAGAGGGAATGGCACACACAACTGTCATATCAACCCTTACTGCACAGATTCGGGTGAACAGTGCACTCTGCAAATTCTACCGAAGCTCAGATGAGCGAGAAATCAGACCTGTCTGGGTGGGTGAGGAGATCTCCAAGGAGGCGTCAGGATATGGGCTTGGTGGTGGTTGGGGAGGAGATTGGATTTGAGGTAGATCCTCAAAAGTAGGCTGGACTTAGATGACTGGAGAAAAGGAAATTCCACGTGCAGAGGTGTGTGAGCAAGCCTCTGAGAATTTAGGAGACAGGCAATGGCCAGAGCCAGGGAAGGTAGCACTGTTTTGGGAGTCCCAGGCCATGAGGCTGGAAAGATACCAACTGACCCTGGCTCCCCTACAGGGAACAGGAAAATGAACATGTTATACTTTGCTTATGGGTGTAGGATGGCGTGGAGGTCAAAAATCTGATTTCGTGTGTGGCATGTGGAACCAGTCCTCACCCTCCAAAGTCTCTCTCGTGCTATTGTACGTTCTCATCTTGCCCTAGAAGCTATATTTTTAAGTGCCTTGAACTCCAAAAGAAATAGGTTAGTTTTTTCCTCCCACTTGTGCTCTTGAAGCCTCTGTTTACAGGACCTCATGGTACTTGCACTGCAGGGTGTTACCTTGAGTCTCAACCTCTTTTGCTACTAACACATTACAAAGATGATACTTTCATTTGGGATAAACTCCATTGATCTCTGCCTGCAAGGCAAGATATTTTTCTCAAGCATTTTGGGGCACATTTTCTCTGAGAGGCAGCACGAGCACAGATGGAAGTCAGACTGCGTTAGGATCCCAGCTTTGACATTTATTACTGCGGAACCTCTGGTAGGTACTTCACTTCTCTGTGCCTCAGATTTCCATCTGTTTTTGATGATTAAGTATGTTAATTCAGGCCTGATGCTTTAAGCAGTACCTGGTACTAGTAAAGAATGGTTACCTCACATCATGGTTCTAAATTGCTACATGCCCATGGAATAAATATCCCATTGTTTACTTAGTCAACTTACTTTCTCGTAAATGTTTATGTTATTTCCATTTTTCTTTTACCACAGCTAAGAATGCTGCCTCTTGGGATATGTGGGTGTATTTCTGTAGCTGCCCTTTGAAACAAACATTATTATCCTACAGCAAAGGAATCTGAGCCCCAGAGGGGTTACACAGGCAGTGAGTAGCAGGTCCAGGACCAGAACCCAGGTCTTTCTGTTCCAAATTCAAGTTTGATGGGTTTTCCTCCCCTCCCATTCCACAGCTACTTCACATTCTCCCAAAACTGGAACATTTGCCTCTGGTGGCCTAATTCCTAATACAATTATGTGGCACTTAATGATGGGGATATATTCTGGAAATACGTAGTTAGGTGATTCTGTCATTGTGCGAATATTATGGAGGGCACTGGCACCGACCTAGATGATCTGAGCCTACCGCACACCTAGCCTGTGTAGTGTGGTCTAACCTATTGCTCCTAGACTAGAAACCGGTACCGCAGGCTACTGTCCTGAATATTGTAGGCAATTGCGACATAATAGCAAGCACTTGTGTATCTAAATATATCTAAACGTAGGAAAGGTACAGTAAAAATGTGGTCTAAAAGATGAAAAATGGGCACTTCCCATGAATGGAGCTGCAGGACTGGAAGCTGCTCTGGGTGAGTCAGTGAGTGAGCGGCACGTGAGTGAGAAGGCCGGGGACATCACTGTCCACTACTGTACACTTTACAAACACTGTCCCACAAGCCCTTTCTCTTCCGACAGGGTCAGAAATAGAACATCAAAGCTGCCAGTGCTGCTCCATGAACAGGGACATGGGCTGGGTTGATTGGAAGTATGGAGGAGAACCTGGCTGGGTGAAGGACAAGTCACCACAATAGTGACTGATGGGAGGGAGGGAGAGGTGGCCTGAGGGTCAGTAGGAACAGAAATCAAGGTGGAGAGATGAAGGAACATAGAGGTCGTCATGGCAATGTCATTTTAGCATGTTGGAACAGTAGTAAGAGTAAGGAACTTTGTGGTACTCATTAAAAAAAAAAATGTTTCACATGGAGAGTGTGTGTAACTCAGGACTTAATATTTTGACTTTGGAAATCGGTTTTTGGTTCCATTGGCCCTATCTGGCACAAAGGGCTCTCTCTGGAATTGAATTGATGGAAGAAACAAAACTTATCTATGCTTTACATTGTTACAACCTGAAATATTTCCAAAGTACAGAGACAGGCTGGCTCTGCACTACCACAGACAGCTTTTACTAAGGTGGCAATGACACTTAATACCTGTTAAGTTAGCTCCTGTGAACCTGTGTCCTTGTACAGGATCTTAGGTCCTCAACAAAGAATTTATGGCAGTGTACTCTGAAGACCATCAAGCCAGATCTGGGAGGGCTGTAGCACCCCTGAATATGTAGTGCTGGGCCAGGCTCCTGTGCGCCGAAACAGGTCAGTGGCTGACTGATTGGGATGTAATCTGTGCACTCAAAATGAGGGTTCCGTGAGTGAGCATGAATCTATTACCAAGCCCCACAGATACTGCTCCTGTTAGAGGGGGAAAAAACAAAAAACAAAAAAACCCCCTCCTCCCAAACCACATGGCCTTCCACATCTTACTGGAAGTTCAGTTCCTTTATAATCTTAGGCACCGCCATTGTGCATGCGGTCCATCATTGACCAAAATGGCGTTATAAGGCGCATGACTGTAGTGGCATTGCTACAAACATAGCTGTCCCAAACCTGCTTCTGCTTTCCTCACTTTTGATAACAGATTGCCTAATGTGTGTTCCCTGAAGAAAGGTGGCTTGTGGAAGGTGAACAGCTGTATGTGAATAAAATGCGGGTGGAGGAGATTGGGAAGGCCTGCCCTGACCTATTCACCACGCCATTGTGCCAAAGCAGGCAGTTCTATCCGCCCATGGCTGCAGTTGGAAAGCTCTGGCTGAGAAATATCTGGATGAAGTAACACTTAAATTATTAAGAAGGGAGGTATTGTACTAAAGAGGCTGGAGAAAAATAACCTATGGAGACTGGCTTGTTTTGACCAGGAAAGGAAGAGATGGATGTTCCAATAGACCATCTTACTTTCAAATTAAAAAGAAAAAGATTTCTAGGCCCTACTAAAAGCTTAAATTTTAGAGACTCCTAGCTTCACTTTGATGAAATTTCTTTATATATATATATATATTTACAATGGCTTATTAGAAGAGTTTTTTAATTAAAATTCCCCAGTACATCATTGGAGGACCTGCAGATTAGGATGGTTGGGCCAACCCTTTCTTCCCCAGCGAGTTCAGGCTGCAGTGCCCAAGGCCATAATGCCACCTCCATCATCGGCTACCCCAGCCGATGGGACACCCCGGTAGCCTTGTCAGACAGGATGCCAGCTGGAGCAGATCCTGGCAGAGAGCACGGAGCCTGGTGAGCTCATCATGGCCTTGCTGCCCCAGTCCATCTGGGCATTCCCCTGGACCCAGTTAGCAGATTGGGAACAGCATCCAAGTGGCTGCAACCACTAAGTTAAAGAGGAACAACAGACATGAGAGAAGCAAGTGGGAAAGAACGTTTTCCATCCTGAAGGAGCAAGTTGCTTGTCAAAGATGTAACGAACTGAAACAAAATAAGTCGCTGCTCCTTAAGCCTTTTTTCTAACCCTGCTGGGGTTCATTAGCTCAGGGGAAAGCACCGAAATTGGAAAAGAAAAAAGAAATACTTATTGTTTCCATGTTCAATTTCTTATTTAATATGACTTAAAAAATTTAATAGAAAAGGGAGGGCATCATTAATTTTAGAGTCTGCAAGAAATAAAAATGAAAAATGAACTGCTGATTAGTGATATGCAATTTTTTCCTTGAAAGTCGTCAATAATGTGTGAATGTCACATTACATAACACTTATAATGATTAAACCAGAAGATGAAATAAGATAGGATAGATCTTGTGTTCTTCCCTGACTAGTGGACAACTCGTCTCATCAATCTCTCTGGGCTTGCAGCCTTAAATTGAATAAACGGTGTTATTGGGGGAGATTTATCGCCACAAGGCTTAGCAGCCTCACTGAGGGAATCTGACAGCACTGTTTTGAGAAGCCTCCAGGATAAGTCTTGGGATTTGTGTTCGTTGTAGCCTGTCACGAAACATTGCCTGAACCAGTAATGAGTGGTGAACCTTCTCCGCAACTTAATATTCTGACAGCAACATTGAAAATGGGCAGCTGTTGGTGTCCCATCTCTTGGGAAGTTAACGCATTCTCAGTCCTAAATTAAAATTTAATCCTAGGTTGAGCATTAACCTAGGATTCAGGAGATTGAGGTTTGATTCTGGTCAGGGCACATGCCCAGGTTGCGGGCTCCATCCCCAGTTGGGGGCATGCAGGAGGCAGCTAATCAATGACTCTCTCATCATTGATGTTTCTATCTCTCTCTCTCTCCCCCTCTCCTCTCCTCTTCCTGAAATCAATAAAGATATATTAAAAAATATATATGTATATATAAAATTATTTTGTTAGAAACGGCAATTTCATTATAGTGTGAGATTATGCACTGGTAGCTCTGGGTACTGAGGAGTGCTCATTAAAAAACAGTGAGTTTTTGACATCACAGGGGCAGACCTACACAGAGCAGGTATGAGGAGACCCTTATGAAATGTTTGTTGAAAGAATGAATGAACTGGTAACCATGAGTTCTCCTCTTTTCATTCAAGTACTCCCTGTGACAGAAGTCCTGACCCTTGGTGGTATCTAAGCACCATTAAGTAAGATTGGCTTATTTAATACAATTTTTAAAGGAAATGCCCTGCCACACCTTGGACTAGTAGTCAGGAATAAAAGTTGGAAATATGTTTTTAAAATCCTCCCCCTTAGCTTTATTGAGGTATGATTGAAAGTAAGATTGAATATATTTCAAGTGTATAACAGGATTATATGATAATATGCATACATTGTGAAATGATTATCACAAGCAGGTTAATTAACACAGCTATCACCTCACATAGTTGCCATTTTGTGTGTGTAAGAACACTTAAGATCTATTTTCTTGGAAAATGTCAAGTATACAATCCAGTATTACAAAATATAGTTACCACCCTGGCAGTAATATTTTTTTCTGGTACATCTCCTCAGGCAAGGGAAACAAAAGAAAAAATAAACAGATGGGACTATATCAAACTAAAAAGTTTTTGCAAGCAAAAGAAACCTAAAATACATCTGATAAGGGTTAATATCCAAAATTTGTAAAGAACTAATACTAAACACTCCCCCAAAAACATCCTACAAAAAGTCCAATTAAAAAATGGGCAGAGGACCTGAGCAGACACATCGCCACGCCAAAGAGGGCATACAAAAGGCCAATAGACATATAAAAAGATGCTCAATGTCACTCATTAGCGGAGAAATGCAATTTAAAGCCACAATGAGATGTCACCTTATACCTGTCAGAATGGCTCCCATCAATAAATAAATAAGCACCATGTTTTGGCGAGGGCGTGGGGAAAAGGGAGCCCTCCTGCACTGTGGGTGGGGATGCAGACTGGTGCAGCCACTATGGAAAACAGTATGAAGTTTCCTCAAAAAGTTCAACATGGAGCTGCCTTTTGACCCAGTGATTCCACTTCTGGGGATTTGTCCAAAGAAACCGAGAGCACTAATTAGAAAGAATATATGCAGCACTATGTTCACTGCAGTGTTATTTACAACAGCCAAGATATGGAAGCAACGCAAGTGCCCATCAATATACGAATGGATAAAAAAACTGGCGGTGCATGTATATAAAGGGATACTACTTATGGCCATAAAAAAGAGTGAGATCTTACCATTTGCAACAGCATGGATGGACCGGAAGGTGTTATGCTAAGTGAAATGAGTCACTCAGAGAAAGACATATGATTTCACTTATATGTGGAACCTAAAGAACAAAATAAACACACAAAATCGAAACGGACTCGTAGACACAGAGAGGGAACTGGTGATCGTCGGGGGTGGTGGGGTGGTGTTAGGGGACTAGGTGAAAGAGGTGAAGGGATTAAGGAGTACAGATTGGTAGGTACAGAATAGTCAGGGGGATGTAAGTAAAGCATAGGGAATGTGGTCAATGGTGTTGTGATAGTTTTGTGTGATGCTGGTTGGGGTGCTGGAGGTTTTGGAGGGAGCACTCTGTGGAGCGTATGATTGTCCTGGCTGCTGGGCTGTGTACCTGAAAGCAATACAAAATAAAATGGAAAAAAATTAATAAAAAATAAATACACTTAAATTTTTAAGAACAGTTTTAAATTTACAGCAAAATTGAGCTGAAGGAATAGAGATTTTACTCCCTGGCCCACACATGCAAATTCTTCCTCACTATTGCCATCCCTCACCAGAATGGTTTATTTGTTACAACTGATGAACCTACACTGACACATCATTATCACAGAGTTCATAGTTTACATTAGGCTTTATGCTCTGTGTTGTACATTCTATGGGTTTTGACAAATTAATAATGACATGGATCCACCTTTACAGTAACATACAGAATGATTTTACTGCCCTAAAAATCTATTATGTTTCTATTTATACCTCCTTTTCCCCTGACTCCTGGCAAAGACTGATCTTTTTATCATTTTCATTGTTTTGCCTTTTCCAGAATGTCATATAGTTGGAATCATGTAGTATGTGTCCTTTGCAGACTGGCTTCTTCCATTAGTAATATGCATTTAAGGTTCCTCTATGTCTTTTTATGCCTTGTTAGCTCATTTCTTTATAGTGCTGAATATTTCATTGTCTGGATGGACCACAGTTTACTCATCCATTCACCTGCTGAAGGACATCTTGGTTGCTTCCAAGCTTTGGCAATTATGAATAAAGCTGCAATAAACATCAGTGCATAGGTTTTGTTTGGACATAAACTCTCAGCTCCTTTGGGTAAATACCAAGGAGCATGATTGCCATCTCACATGGTAAGAATATTTGTAAGAAACCACTGAACTGTCTTCTGCAGCTAGCCCTTTTCATGTTATTCTCAAATTCAATACAAGAAACATTAAACATCATTTTGAAATCCCAGCATACTGTGGAAGGTTTCCTAGTCTTTTATGTGAAGGTCATATACTAATGTTCATTTGGAGATATAGCAAAGTCGTGGTCTTTTCTTCTTTCTTCTTTTAAGACTTCCTTCTGTCTCTAAATATAAAACTTTAAAACATGATATGATAGTGTTGCCTAACAACTGGTATGTTATAGGTAGAAGGAAGCGTGTGTATGTATGTGTGTGAAGGAGGGATATGTGTATGTATATAGGTCTATGTGCATTTGCTTTGAACCATGATTAAAGAGGAGCAGAAACAGGATGGTTTGTTGGTCAAAGAAAACTTTTCAGATAAAGGCAAACTGGTCATTGATGCACAGCTGTTTGGAGGGGCATGCAGGCTTGCTTTGTGCTCACTAGGGGAAAACTATTTTTAATAAGGGATAGTGCATTTGTTCAATGCAAAGAAAGTAGCTCTTTGCACATGCTGACTGAATCGCCAGCTATTCTTCAGGCACAAGTCTCATTGTCCTCATTGTTCAGTATTTAAATACTGTACATGTATTGTAATGTCTTTACTGCCATTTCCAAAGAGGTCTGTTTCTTCAGTCTCTAAAACCCAGGACCAAAGAAGACTTTTCTCATAGGTATATTTCATTATTGGTTAGACTGGAAGCAATCTATAAATTTTCAGAGTTACCAAACACTGAGAGATAGTTTCCCTTAGAATCGCCTTAGAACTTAACTTTAGTCTGAGAAGGTGTTTTAAAAAACACACACACCTTTTACATTCCCTTGTTTCATCAGAACTGTTTGTAGGGAAAATGTGAGCTTCAGTGTTGTTTAACTGCAGAGGACTGTCATACTGCACTTCTAATAAAAAAATAAATTGAGCATAGAGGTAGACTTATAGGAAGAGAGAGAATTAGATTTGATTAGATTAGCTTTAACCTACCTGGAATAACACTGCCTGCCTTTCCTGTTATTTGTCAGTGTTTATAGCAGGTTCCGTCTACAATGCTTTCACTATTATTTTCAGGCGGTAAAAGGCAGTCAAGCAGAAAAGACACTCATAAATGTCAGAAAAGACTAAGTTTTTTTTTTTTTTTTTTAACATTTCAAGGGCTTTGAAGGTCAAGTGCAACCCACTTAAAGGAAGCAGAGTGATGGATATGTGGTAGCAGGTTGTTAGTTGGCATATTTAAGCATATAATTTATGTGAAGTTAATGCACTTGTCTATTACACTAAGAAAATGAAATATCATGGGAAGACTCTATTTACTTTATACATTTTGTTCACCTCTTTGAAGGTAAAATAAGTCAAATTTTCATCATCTGTGATAAGGAAGGAAAGATGTTTAACTTGTCAAAACTGATCACGTTACGGAGCACTGTGATTCTTCCCTTGTTCCTCCCATCATAATACAGTTCTTTTCCCTGGCAGCTTCCACACTGCATGATAGGAAGAGGGAGAGCTCTGTTAAGAATTTTTGCAAACCAACGAGAGATTTTTCCCCCCCCTCACCTCTGGAAGCCTATATTGAGATGCTTTCTTTTTCTTTTTCTTTATAAGGCTTTATTTTTTTTCCCCACTAGGGAGCCTGAGCAATTATACTTTAAAGCTACTGAAAATAGATATGCCCTTTGATATCAAAGAACTTCTTGAAGATTTTTCAAACTAAACAGACCCAAAGATTGTATTTCAAGGTGCTACTAGCTTGGGTCTTTGTAGTTAAAAACTCTCAGAATGTTCTACCAAGTGTATTCTTTGGAGATGTTGGAGTTTTCAGTACTATTGCATTTGGTACAAGGTAAGGTGTGAGTGTGAGTGTGTGTGTTCCCACTCCTGCTGAATTGAGTCTCAGTAGTTACAAATTGTTTCCCATGGTGGAAGATGAACAGAGAGAGGAGAGGCATAGGGGGTGGCCGGGACGTTGCGGAGCACTCGCTCTGCGCCATGTGCATAATGCGTGCTTCTTCAGTACTCACTGTTACTGTGAGAAGTGGTAGGTTACTGTCCTCGTTTTCCAGATTAGAGCTTCAGAAAGGTAAAGTTTGCTTGCCTAGGAGCAAACTCAAGTTTCTTTAACGTCCATAGTTAGCTCACTAGGGTGGCCTCCAGAGAGGAGGAATTAGAGGACAGAGAACAAAGAATAAAACCTGCAGATCAAAGCCAATTTCCTGGCAAAAGTGTGTGTGTGTGTGTGTGTGTGTGTGTGTGTGTGATGGATGAGAAAATACACTTTTATGCACTAATATGCATTGAGAACTGTAACATATCTACATGGTAAAAGTTCAGGCGTTCTCTTTTCTTTCTAAAGAAATGTCTTTGCTCACTCCACTTAGGTCCTGGATTTCTTTGTTTATTATACTTCTACTGTTGGTTTTCAATCTGAAAATCCCTGCTGCTTTCCATATATGGAGGATTCATTTCTCTTTGCTTTTACCCTCCATTTCTAGACCATGCCTTATCTTAGAAACCCAAGGCATCCATGGCAGCATTTTAATAAACAGTGAACCATGAAAGTCTGTATTCAACAAATGTTTGTTGGGGACCAAATGTAGGAGATACCACACTAGGATGATGTAGTAGCAACAAAAACAGACAGTTCCTGCCCTTGTGGAATTTCACCCCTAATGAGAAAGAGAACTGATCCCTCGACATTTGTACGGAACTTTGGTGTTTATGAAGGAAGGGCTTTTTATAGGTTTTATCAGAGTTAAACTTCATGAATCTGTGAAGAAGGGGCCCCTACAATCTCCATTTTACAGTTTAGAACTCCATAGGTAGGAACTACTTTGTACAATGTGGAGCTGAGATTAGAATTAGAATTAGAGTATCTCCAAATCATCTTTTGATCACATTGCCTCTTAAAAATGATTAAAACAAAATGTCAAGGGCTAATACATGCATATCAGTTTTCACTTACAATAACTATTTTTTCACCTGAAAACCACAGAGGCAAATTATTGCATTCATTTATTTTATTGATTCACCAACATTTCTTGAGCACCTGATATGTGCCAAAGAATGAGTTTCCAGGACTAGGGGTCCAAGATGTAGTCCCTCCTTCAAGGAATTATAATTTATTGGAGTAGACAGACATGTAACTAAATAAATACAGGGCCATGAGATAAGATATCCTCCAGGTATAAATAAAAGATCACTAACTTTTTAGATGTTTTGATTGAATCTTGACATCACTACTTATTAGCTGCTATCCCGGGCAAACCATTTATCCCCTTTGACTAACAGTTTCCTCAACTGTAAAATGAGGGATAAGAGTATTTACATGGATTGCTGTTGTAAATCTTAGAGGAAATGTGTGTAAAGGGCTCAGCACAATTCCACACACATAGTAGGTGCTCAGTTAATGAGACAATAATTATAAGATATATCTATATATTACTTGCATTACATCTATATCTATTTTATATCTATATATATCTATCAATCTATCTGGCTATGGACTCCACAGGAATCTAGGGACTAATTTTCTGATGAGACAATAGAAAGAATAGGGGAACTATCTGAGAGAAGGTGAAGTTTTCAGAGTATGAAGACAGATATTTTTGGGGTTTTGTTTTGTTGGTTTTTATTTTTTTCCTAAACTGAAATTTTGGGTAGAAGGAACTAAACAAACGTATGAAGCCATCAAATAGCATGGAACCTTCCAAGAACCACAAGATACCTACAATAACTAAGGGATGAAGTATGAGCTTGGGGAGGCTGACAGACAGGCTGGGCTAATGTACATCAGATCATAAAGGGGCTTTTAGATCATGCAAAGCCACTTGGACTTCGTCTTAAACAGACAAATTCCACTTCACCTAAATAGAAACTGACAAGCCTGAAAATAAAGTGGTTAAAACAACTTACCTTTGCTTGTGGAGTTCTTGATTGCATGGAAAGAATAGAAAATCTACCAAAAACTGATCTGAAAAACCAAGACGTGATATATATTGAACAAGAATCTTTATGATTGACAGACAATGGATAGTTCTGGTGGTATATACCATTAGGAAGCATCTTACACCAAGTCCTAGGAGGAGCATGCAGTGTTGAAAAATAACCCAAAACACCCTGGGGCAAATTTTGTTCATTAAATCGCAAGTTCTAAAGCAGCAGGGACAAGGCTCAGAGTGCCTGAACCCCAAATAGAACACTTACTGTTTTTCCTTGAAAGTCAGCATAAATATTTGATAACGTCTCCCCTCCTGTGAAGGGGCCCTCTCAGTGGGAGTGGTATCTGGTATCCTTAGCAGGACAAAATTATTTGTTTTCTTAAGTTTTTCTTTATGTCCTCAAGGTGGATTCTAAAAGCTCCTAAGGTATTTTGATTTTGAATTCTCACAAAAGTATTTTTTTTTCTTTCACAGTAATTCAATATAAAAGGCAATAAAAGTGATATATTCAGAAGTATTCAGGACCTGCTATCAGTGCCACATGGGGATAAATTATCTTCCCACACGTACGTCCCACAGGAGAAAAGAATCACAACTCACATTTAGGAAATATTGCATGTGTTTGCCTCCATGTTCCTCGTATTGACTGCCCTGCTGAAAAGCAGATTTTTTGCAGATAAAAGCTGCCCTGCCTTGCTGAACTACTCATCTGTTTTGCTCAGGAAGAAAAGGCTTTGTTAAAATCATGAGCAAAGCCGGCTTGCAAAATACTGCCTAAAAATAGCAAAATGCAGGAAAATGTCAAAATATGCTAAGACCATCGGCCAGCTTTGTGCTTTGGAAAATCACCTAACAAATTCAGCAAATATTGCTTTTAAGTGAAGAGAAATTATCTGTTTTCTAAGCATCATCTTATGAATTGGTGGCGAGGTGCTTGAGAATAAATGAGGCTGTTGGAGGTAGGTGGTCTCGCCCTTGTTGAAGAGCTAGGCCAGTGGACACGCGGTTAAAGGAGATGAACCCTGCCCTGTTCGCTTGGGGCTCCAAAACTGTCCTCAGATTACTTACGTGTTTTCGAGGTTTGTGTACATGAGACTTCTGGCTTGGCTGCTTTTGCCAATGTGGTAACATTGGTGAATAAGACAGAGTTTCTCTTTTTCAAGAGCTCACAGTCTAGCAGGGAAAGAGATATTGAGTCACTCATTGCAACAGTGAACAGAGCTAGGCAAGGGAGGTTCGAGTGTCCTGGGGAAAGCCCTTTAGGGCTTGTGAAGGTTCAATCACTGCAACCTAATTCTCCAGAATACCCACCTAGGCTGGGTTGTGGGCACCAGAGCAGAGATTTTAATTGAAATATTAAGACTTAGCCCAAGTTTACTTCCCATCAACTGAATGTGTTTTTAAAATTTGGGGAAATGGCTTTTGTTTTTTTCACTATTTATTGGTAATTCTCCCCCTGGAACTACCATTGTATATATTTTTATGATAATGTTTGCTGATTAAATCTGAATATTTGTCTTATAGAATGAGCAAATAATCTTCAGAGAAATCTTCATCTTTATGCAGTCACATGTAAGAAACTAAAACAGGCTTTTGTTTTCTTGTTTTAAGAAATATGCATAGAAATGAAAAATTTCAGACTGTCTTTGCTTTTACTTCAGGTTTTCAACGAACTAACTCAGTGGATATTTAATATTCTTATAGTGAGTGCCAGGGCTTTGTGGAAGTGGTTTGACCAGGTGTGTTAACCCATCAGTGTCCTTATACATATGGGAGACTGACCCCGATCCCATTCTGTACAACGGGGTGAAAAAAATATGGACTCTTCCTTTTAGACAAGGGTTAAAAAGGAAATAATCTCCTTTGCTGCAAAGTTTTTCTCAGCAGGTGCAAAATAGCTGCAATCAGGTAGGCTTTGGTAAGTGGCAGCTGCTATCTACCAAGTTGAAAGATCACAAATTCTCACCCCATTTCTATTTCAATTTCGTAGACACTGGGTTCAATTTGTGAGTGTCTGAAGGCATGCCTAACTCTGTGACAAGAAATGGGCCAGGACCCAGGGTAGGAACCACGTACAGAGCTGTGCTGCAAACCTTCCTTGTAATGATGCAAGCTCTGGCCAATCAGGGTCCCTAAGTCATTACTCTGGTCTTAGATTTGAGAGCCAGATAGGATCCTAAAAACATTCCATCCTACAGGGCTAAAAAGGATAACAGTCTTCCCTTCCCCGTGTTCACATGTGTTATAAGATTTATCAAGAGAGAGCCTCTGGCCTCAAGCTGTTACCTGTTTTGTGTGAGGGGCTAATGTGCCAAGTTGCACTGATTAGCACCCTACTGCCTGGAGCATTGTGGTGAGAGGATTCTGAAGTTGCTGTGGTGGGTCAGCAGTGTCCATCTGTGTGAATCTGGTTGAATGATGACAGTGGATTGGTAATCAACTAATTATCAAATGTTGTGAACTATGCTTCAGAATGAAGCGCTCTAAACTTTTCCTGGAGGGCCAGGACCATTTCACAGAGGACATGACGTTTGGATTTGGTCTTAAATAAGTAGCAGTTTTGCTGACAGAGAAAGGAAAGAAGACATTTCTGGGAAGAACAACAGTAGGGACCTGATAAGTGGAGATAAGAAGGAAGTTAATGATCTTTGGTTGCCTGCTATGTGCTAGGCACTACTTACAGATGAGGTAGAGGGACCAAAAAATTAAGATGCCCAAGGTCATATAGCTACTAAGTATGACTAAGATTTTAATTATTGGGGCTCCAAAGCGACTTTAGAGGTAGCTACTCAGAGGGACAGTATAGGTGAGGAAGACTGGATTGGAGACGGAGGATATCATGGGTTTGGATTTGGACTACTGAATTTGAGTTGCCTCTGGGATATCCAAATAGAGGTGGCTAGTAGGTTGTTAGAAATATGGCACTAACTAACCTATGATAGAAATATACTGAAAACTCACTGATAACAGTACAAGTCTAGTGCATGCATTTCTAGGCTTCTGCTTAACAGAGATCTTTCTGTCTTTGCTAGCCTAGCACAGGAGACTATAAGTAATAAACTAATATGCTTTATGTTGCATGAGCGGCTCGAATTACTGTCAGTGCAATATTAAATCCAGAATTGATAGGAAAACGGTCTTACTTAGAAATTCAAGTGTTCTTGGCACAATACTATTTATTATCACCATGAGACCTGCGCTCTGGAAGAACTCGGCTTGTGTTCAGCAAAAGACTGTTTACTATGTGAGCATTCCTCTGCCAAGGTTCAGCCGTGACCTGCAGGACAACAGTGTCCATTCCTTAAAGAGATGCTGGGAGGTGCCACAGTTGATGTCTGCCAGTGGGGGTGCGGTGTGATATGCATGTGTATGCAGGGTCATCTGACCATGTTCAAAAAGAGAAGGTATTTTTGTTTTGTTTCATTTTGTGCAATCTCACCCAGAAGAGAAACCTCCAAAGGGTTTTTACATTAGTGAATTCCAATGTCCTGGGCAACTCCAGGACGCCTTGTCATCTTTTCCTTATGGACCTGTGGTTATGCTTTCTTTAGGGTAGAGGGTGAGGGACAGGTATTTAAAATAGTCCTGGCCTGATTCTCTTTGTTCTCTAGGATGATGATGATGATGATGATAACAAGAATGACTATTGCTGTGATGACAATACCACCATATTTTATTGATTTTCAAATGTTGTCATTTTTTTTTCCACATCTCTGAGATTGAGGGGTGTCTCCTCCTCAATACCACCTTGCAGTTGCTATTAGCCTGCAATAAAGTTAAATTCTTCCACATAGGATTTGTGTTGTTTCAGATGTTCTCCTGGGGATGTTACCAACCTGAGACCACTTCAAGTTGAATTATTTACTGAGTTTTTTCTTAAATCACACTGGTAGTGTAAACTTGTATCAAAAACCTGCTTGAGCACTTGCATGTGGTTCAAATTCTCAGGAGAGATTCTTTTTCCCCTTTCTCTCTTCTGGCTGTGCCTTTCTTTCTGAAAGCAAGCTTTATTTTTGGAATATCCTAACTTAAGGGTGATACCATTTTGGTGTCTTAGCTTTTTGCAGGCATCTCTTATTAGACTCCCCATCTTGTTTTTCTTATATTAAGAGTAATGGTGTGACTGACAATTGATATATCTTAGTTTTGATGAAATACTGTAACAATAAATTTAACATTTACTGAGCGTTTTCCCCTTGCCAGGCTCTTTACATGTAGTAACTCATTTAAACCTGTAGCAGTCATATTAGGTGGTTCCTGTTGTTGCCCCAATTTTAGGTAAGAAAACAGAGACACGAAGACGTTAAGCAGGAACTTGTGCCCAAGTTCACATATATTAACTCCTTCAGTGTAGCTTGACCTCTGTGAGTCTGCACGTAGGCTGCTGATGGTAATCCGCTTTCATTCCTGTAACGTACTGGGCATAGTACCCGATACTTGCTGAGCACACAGCTCAGAAAGTGGACCATTGTCCTTATCAGAAGGACAGAGTATCCTTTTGTTACCCACTTTTCATTCTCCGATGTGCGATTCTTGCCTTAAGTGTTAACCTCAGACAAGAGCTTATTTTCTAAAAACTATGAATTCTTGTCTTTTCACTCTGTGTCATATAAAGGATGTTGTCTAAGCAGGTTTTCTCCTATTCAGGTGTGCAAGTTCTATCTATCAGGAACTTCAGAGCAATTCTCAGTGAAGAATCCAGTTCAACAAAAACTCAAATCCTTCTCGCTTCACTTTGTATTTCGCATCCAATTCCTCCTCCCCCATCTCCTACTACACCCACATCAAATCTACAGAGAAATCTCCAAGGGAAGTGAATTAAGAGGAGAAAAAGAAAAGAATAATTTGTAGGTTTTTCCCTTATTGAAAAATGTATTTTTCTTAATGATCCTAAACTGAATTTTTTTTGGATAATTTCTTGTGTATATTTAGGAGAGAATACATTTTAATGCCTCTATCTTTTGTTTTCTTCCTCTTCATTTCCCCCCACTCATTTCTTCCACCAGTGCTTACTGAATGTCTTCTAAGTTTAAGACAATGTTTCTGATGCTCCCTGTAGGAGAAGTAGTTCTCAGACTTTGTTCACGTCCTCAAGAAAATTTTAAAGACAAAATAGGAGGGACTTTTTCCTCCGTCCCCCCTCCTCCGTACCTCTTTCTTCCATCTCCTTCACCCACCCATGAACTCGATGCCAGGCTGGAAGAGAAGACTTTAGGGAGGAAACATCATTTGAGCGAGTTGTCTTTGGACTTGTACAGATAGGGATGGTGGGAAACAGCAGGGCGCCTGAGAGGAGCAGCCTGGACAGAGTCGCAGAGACTGGGAAGCCAAGTGGTTTGGAGAAAGGTGAGACGTCCAGCCTGAAATACCGAGGGCATGAAAAGAGAGATGGGAGATGGGACTCAAACACACAGCCTTCCCCTCTTACTTCACTGGTGATGGGGAAAATCAAGAGATGATAGGTCTGAATATGTTTAAAAAGCTGTTTCATGTAAGGTCAGGAGGATTCACAGAAAAATAAGAGGTCCCCGTTGGTGTCCTCCTCACTGACTTCATCGTCATTCTCTGGGAAGGACTCCCTCCCTGATGGCTCTGTGACGACCAGAATTCATCTTTATGCTCCACTTCAGTGTCTCGAGACAAACTCACTTCTTTACGAGTGAGAGATGCCAGCAGATGTTTGTAGAAAACAGATAAGGCCCAGAGAGGTGAGGTGAGAGTGCAGCGAAAGCACCGGGCCTGATTGCCTAAGCTCCTTCATTGGCCTTGGTTAGTTAGCACCTCTCTTCCCGCAACAGGATGCTGGGGGCCCAGAGACAGGACAACAGGGACACTGGAGCATATTTCTTCCTGTAGTGCAAACACTTAATGAAAAAACCACACACACAACACTGCAGGGCCATCTGCCCCGATCTCTGATGTTCTCATCATGAGAACCAGCCGTTTAGATCACATTTTTCTATGTCTGTTTGTACAGCCATACGGAGAGGCTGCTTTCTGGGCCCTTCATGCTAGACACTCAATATCAGTCTTTAATTCTTTCTTATGTTTCTGAAGAGGTTTCATTTCTTTCTGCTATGTGAAAGGACATATGCTGAAGTAATTCAATAAGATGTAGAGACAAAATGAGATAACACTGCTTTTTATATAATTTTACAAAATGAAACAAACTCGGTGAATGTAGCCATGATTGTTTCATTTGATATTGTAGTGGTTTAAAAGTCAAATCTGGCCGGGAAAACCTACATCCCCTCCTCAAATAAAATAAGAAAAATGTGCAGGTATATTAAAAACGTTTTTTATTATGCTTTTAAAGTAAGTGTTAGAAAGTTCGGTGGGACTTCTTACCATGTCATCTGACAAACTCATAATCTTGTGTTTACTTCAGCTTCTCTGTAGTGCTTGCAGCTATAGAGGAAGTATCTGCTGGGGGGAAATAATCTCTCTGGGAAAAATTTGGGCACCTGTAATTTTCCCCTAAAACTAGCTTTTTGCACAGAATACTTTATGACAGTTATGCCCATGAGATCTCTATTATCTTGGTTTTTGCTTGTTGGGTTTGTAAATTCTTACTGGATTATACCCAAGTCTGAAAATGACATGTTGATGTGGGCTCCAGATCCTTAACATAGGTCACCATATTGATGCTGTTCTACCACTTTTAACCTTTTTTTTAAACAAAAAAAGGAAAAAATGATCAGTATTTTGCTGTTTAACTACATCTTCATTGAATAAGAGGACTGTGCAATTGTGGAGCTGAGGAAGGAAGACATACCCATTCTGTCTTGTTGGTTCCCACAAACTGCCTGCAATAAGACAGCATGCTATTGATTGACAAAGAGCTCCTAATGTTTTCGAGCAGAAGTGGAAGAATAATTGCATTATTTTCCCTGAGTGCTAACCAATGGTACCCCGTAGTTGTCTTTTTAGTACTGGGAATAAAGCCAGATTTAGGCAAAATGAATTAAATTTGCCCACAAATTACTGATTTTGAAGTAAATGTAATTACTATGCTTCAGATCAGCCTCTTAATTTTCCATATGAATTAAGTATTTTGTTTATTGACAAAATGTATTACAAAATCTACTTCAGGGCTAGTACCAGTTTTTAAAATTTATGAAGCAGGTTTTTGGTTTTTTTGGGGCAGCATTTCAGTAATAAGTTTATTGAGACTTAAAATTTTTTTTAATCTTTAGTGTTGAAAGTATTACAGATGTCCGCCTTTTTCCCCCTGTTGATCCTCTCTGTCCCGAGTCCACCCCACCCCCAAGCCTTCCCCATACTATTATCTGTGTCCATGAGTTATGCATATATGCATATAAGTTCTTTGATTAATCTATTTCCTCCACCTTACCCCCTTCCCTCTGATATTCGTGAGTCTATTCCATGCTTCCATGTCTCTGGGTCTATTTTGTTCATCAGTTTATTTTGTTCATTAGGTTCCACATGTAAGTGAGATCATGTGATACTTGTCTTTCTCTGACTGGGTTATTTTGCTCAGCATAATAATCTCCAGATCCCTTCATGTCAGTTAGGCTAAGAGATCCTTCTTTTTTACAGCTGCATAGTATTCCATGGTATAAATGTCCCACAGCTTTTTTATCCACTCACCTACTGATGGGCACCTGGGCTGTTTCCAGATCTTAGCTATTGTAAACTGCGTTGCTATGAACATAGGGGTGCGTAAGTTCTTTTTGATGGTGTTTCAGGTTTCTTAGGATATATTCCTACAAGTGGGATCACTGGGTCAAATGGCAGTTCCATTTCCAGTTTTGAGGAACCTCCACACTGTTTTCCATAGTGGCTGCACCAGTCTACATTCCCACCAGCAGTGTACTAGGGTTCCCCTTTCCCCACACCCTCGCCAGCATTTGTCATTTGTTGATTTGTTGATGGTGGCCATTCCTTCAGATGTGAGGTGATACCTCATTGTCGTTTTTACATCTCTCTGATGAGTAGTGACTTTGAGCATTTTTTTTATATGTCTCTTGGCCATCTATGTCCTCTTTGGAGAAGTATCTATTTAGGTCCATTACCCATTTTTTAATTGGATTGTTTATCTTCCTTTTGTTAAATTATATGAGTACTTTATATATTTTGGAAATTAACTCCTTATCAGATGTATCATTGACCTTGTTAGACATTCACTCCCTGATGACCTCAGTAATTCTATCACCAGCTCTGCTGCTTAAGGCCTCCCTTGACAGGCTCCTGTATGGACTCCACCAATCTAGGACTGTTCACCTTTTTACTACCCTCCTTTTCTTACCCCCCCAACAAATGAGTGAGAGTTTTCTCATGGATCAGTATAGTTTAATAAGCAAGATCCACACAGTTTGTTGATTCAATAGCTAAAACAAAACAAATGAAGTCTCCATTTATATACTCTGAGCTTTGCTAATCTATCTTGTACAAATGGAAAGTAGCTTTATTGCATTCGGGGAGAACCAGACTTGGAGCTTAGAATTGTATTGATTACACAACTTTTTACATGGGGACAAATTTGTATTTGATAAGGTCACTTATCAAATAGGCAGTAGGTCAGGGCTCATCAATGTGTGATGTGATTGAGCAGTGATATAAATCATACAATTAACATTGTATTTTATATTTATTATTGGATAAATGACAGCATATGGGTAAAAGTGTGCATTATTTTATCATGGTAAAAAACTACTTCAGTCATTTAGTAATACTATTTCAATAGAGAAATACACCTTTATACTGTTATTTATTATTTATGAAAAAGAAACAAAACAAAATAAAATCTAGAAACTAAATTAATAGTTAAAGGTTTTGTGGTTAAAGGCTAAATCTGTGGTAGAAAAGAATAAAAATATACATATGTAAATATACCTTCCAAATTTGCTAGGTCCACATTTCTGCAATTGTTTTCTCTCTAAATCATGCATTCTCTATGGATTTTATTTTGAAATAGGTATTTCTGCTATAAGTCTGATAAATGATATTCTAACTCTAAAGAGCAAGCAACTGGAATGCCACATTTTTGATGCATATTTTTGCAGCACAGAGGGGACTAAATTCTAAATGTCTCAGCTGTTAAAGGCCCCTTCAGATTTGTCCAAAATGAAGAACACAGAAGGAGAAAACTCTCCCTAAAGCAATTCATCAGATCTGTTTGGGCACAGTTGACACTCTCTTAGAGCTTGTGTGGATAAGTTGCACTGAATAGTTCAATGGTTTGCAGCTGCTTGGATTATTTGAGAGAAAGAAATCTCTGTGTTCTTAATGTGCACTTACATGGCCTGGCCAGTCCTCACCAATTGGCTAATGTCCACCAAGGCTCTGATAATTCATGGTTAAACCATAATAACATCTGGTGTTTGAGTGCTCACTATGTGCTCAGAACTGTGCTCTGCATTTTCTACATATTGCTTCATTGAATGTTCATGCTTCTGATGTTAGGGGACTGACTTATTAAGTATATGTCAGTTTTTTGTAGTATGAATGTTTGTCGAGCAGTCTTCTACTTTAGAAACTTGACAAGTCCTTACTGTTGTTTTCACTTACCTAATTGTTGGTTGCTGACTCTAGGGGATGCTCTGATTACTTCAAAACAGGCAGCAATGATCAATTCCATAAACAAATTGTTAGACATAGAACACATGTCTAAACAGGTAGCATCTTCTAATTTGCTGAGTGTTGATTGACTGAAAACAGTTACTAGAACAAACCACTGAGGGAATCAACTTAAGTCAAACAATTGGAAGCAGGGCATTGTGGCATGGTAAATGGCAATTTCCAATAAAATGAAGTGATTGATATATTTACATATGGTTGGAAAGTGGATATTTCAGAATTATAAAACATGCCACTTTTATACATTTATGCTTTATTATCCTAATGTAACATAGATAAGACAGATAACTGCATCTGATTTAATGTATTTGTCTTTTTTTTTTTTATGGTTTGAATCCTGTTTACTTCCTTAGCATTATCTCCTACAAAATATAGCCTACATACTCTTCTTATCAAATAACTGGTAAGCTTCTGACCAAATTAACGCCTATCAAAATTCTGCGCCTTAGTCTATGCTGTTCCCTCTGCCTGAAACGCCCTTCCAGTTTCACTTGTCTAACCCCTCCTCATTCCTCAGGACTCCATTTGAATGCCACTTCCCCAGGCAAGCACTCCCTGAATTCATCACCCTACCCCCCCCCCCCCCACACACACACACACTTTCTCTGGGTTGCCACAGTACCCTGGGCACACCTGCTTTACCTGCCATGATACATGGTATTATACTTTTCTGTTTACTTGCCAGCTGCACTAGGTTGTGATTCTTTGGAAGCATGGTCTGTCTTTTTGGTTTTATTTCTGTATTTCTGCACCTCACCAATTCTATGCAGAGTAAGGACTTAGTGAGCAGTTGTGAGTTGGCGTGAATGCATTCATATAAATCATGTATATCAGCATTCTGTCACTTCCCCAACACACACACACACACAAATATAAACACACACCCATTCTCACTGCATTCTGGTGAGTGTAGACTTCAAAGAGCCTCATCTGTGGTTTTTGTTTTAATTGCTGAAGCTCAAGGTCATGATCTGGCAGAAGTGACTACTACAAGAACGCACATTCATGTTAAGTCCTGTTGTCCTTGCCACCTGGAGCACAGAATGTGCTTGAACTTATACTTTTTAAAGTGACATTTCAGGGCAGTTTATATGAGCACTGTGAGAATGCTTTCATGTTAAATAGGAATACGGAAGCATGAAGAAAAATAAAGAATCAGGTCCAGGCTGCACAACAGAAATTGGGTTGGAAGCCTAGGCTGTGAAAGGAGCACCTCTGCCACCTCGGAGTATGATTTCAGGTGGAGCACAGAGGAGTCGGTGCCTGGCCTGCCCTCTCCATTTACTTGCCTCTTCCTCTCTGTGCTTATTGCTTGGTTCCCTTTCACAGGACAGGGGAGGCAGACATGTATTACTAGGGAGCAGGCTTTTACGATGATCATTTCATTCCATATTAAAGTTTCTCTCAAAATGGCTGATTTATTTTCTTCTCATGTATGCATTATGTATGTGTTGCCAGGCACGATCAGATAATTCAGAAAGGCCATCCACACCTTTGTCCCCAAACCTCTAGCCATACAATGCAATGCAACAACCAAGAGAACCAGAGCCATGCTGGGCTCTGGAACAGACAGGGTCACAAATCCCATCTGGGTCTCCTTCAAAGCAAGCTGCTGTTTTGCAACAAGCTACCAGATGGTGCTAAAAAACATTCTTACCTGTTTACTTAATGGGTGACTGGCCTCTTTGCTTTATTTAGCCATCTGTTCTGGTCTATGTCCCTTTAAACTTGTAAGATCCATCACCTCATTTAGGCTGTTACCTTGACACATTGCAATGTTGTGGACATAATGCTTCCACAGAGGAGCAAATTAATATGGGTTTTCATGATTAGAAGGTTAAATAAGCTAAGGCTGTGGTAGTTAGTGGTGAGATAAGGGGTTTTGAGGAGGCAGAACTCAAGGGACTTTCAGGTGATTGAAAAATTAGGCCGGTTAGACAGAGAGATGGGGATTTTACAACTTACAGGGGCTGAGTAAGAGCGAAGACTTTCTTTGGGTATCTCTGATTTCTGGGGGATTGTTCTTCTGCCTAGAGAGACACTGTGACCATGGGCCCAGGAAGGATACAGGGACCAGCTTTGGGTTTCTTTTCTCCTTTTGGGACAGTCTGTAAAGAGCAAAAAGAAGCTGATTATACCAGGAACTGGTAAGCTGGAAATACAACCACCTCTAAAATATTTAGTCATTCCCACAAAGATATTTGACTTCCAGCTTCATGGAGGGACACTTTATTGTGTCTTTACCCTGGACTCGAAGTCAGGGTTGTTCCTGATGTCCACCTTCAGCTCCGAACTCCACCTTTGGCCTGACTCCTTGACAGCTCCATCCAGATCACTGACCAGTCCCTGAAAACCAGGACTTAGAAAGCCAAGGACTTTATCTTCTGCTCTTTATCAGTTCTTGCTCTGACCGCTCTGGTTTCCCCTGATATAACCAGTATTGTTACAGTCACTGAGACTCAAAATATCGGGCATCTCTGAATTTTCTGTCTGCCAGTTCTATCCAATCAGTAGCCAAGTTCTCCACCTTTCACCTAAATTGAGCTTCTTATATCTTTCCCACCTTTTTACTCCCCCACCACTGCTCTAGTTTTCCGTCCCTCATTACCACATCCTAACCAATTGGAATAATCTCCTAACTAGTTGCTTCCTACCTTTAGTTTCTCCTTGCTCAAAGCATCTTTTTTTTGCAATCTTTTTAAAAAATTAATTTTAATTTTTATTTTTTTACACTTTATTAAATTAATTGGGGTGACAATGGTTAATATGAACATATAGGTTTCAGGTGTGTTTTTATGTTACAAGACCTGTCTATTGCTCTGTGTGCCCACCACCCTCAAAGCATCTTAAACACCAATGTTTGATGATAATTTATAAGTCACCTTTAAAAATTAAACAAAAGCCTCCTTTGGTTTACCATCACCTAGCAAACTCAGTAAACTTCCAGCTTGGTATCTGAGGCAGTCCATAAAGTTATTTGTTTCCAGCTTTTTCTTTTTCTCTGTGCCCCAGTAAGACAAAGTGCAGTGTGGTTAGAAATAACCCTGTGTTTTCTTGCCTCTTTGCTCTGTTCCTTCCACGCAGAAAGCTCCATTCACACATCTTTACTGATGAAAACTCATGCATTTTATTAAGCTCAGTCTCAAATAGATCTCTTGCTTTCTCCCACCCCATCAATGCAGTTGCTCCGGCTCTTGTTCCATAGCAACACATTGAGGGGGATGTTCTTACCTGCTTGTCATGCATTTTTTCCTACCCTTATTGTTACCTTTTTAAATCTTACTTGTGCATATTCTATAGACAGGTTAACATTTCCTGCATGTTGAGGGTGCTAGATAAAGACACAGGATAATGACTGATAATGATACTTTGTCTATAAGAATGCAAAAAATTTATCCATTCATTCATCCTTTCAAGTGTTGGGTGCCTATAGTATAGTACATAAGGCACTGTGTCACGGACCTGGGATAGAG
This sequence comes from Miniopterus natalensis, assembly GCF_054644295.1. NCBI lineage: Eukaryota > Metazoa > Chordata > Mammalia > Chiroptera > Miniopteridae > Miniopterus > Miniopterus natalensis. The sequence goes on from NC_142089.1 coordinate 47,065,781, forward strand.
ATCAGTATGACACAGTGCATGCAAGTTCTCCAGGAACTCACAGTTACATGGAGGAAAAGTCACATAAATGATTCTGCAATGATTATATGCCTTCCAGGTATGGGAGTGGTGGGACTTCTTATCTCTAATAGGGTAGATATGTCGGGGGTGAGGAGACGATGGTGGGGGGGGAATTGAGCAGTTAGCAAGGGCTTCCTATGGTTGGGAATGTCTGTTTTGGGTTTTAAAAACTGAATAAGAATTGTCAAAGAAGATAGACAAGTAAGAAAGGGTAGGAATGGAATGGGAAGATAATCCAAGAAAGCTGCTCTGCTTACTCTCAGAGGCTCAGCACGTTAAGGCAACCCTCCAAATAAAACTATCCTAAATGACAGCCTCCTTTGAAAGAGAAAAGGAGAGGAATAAAGGAGCGTCTGTAACTGCTTTTGGTTGAAAGTCATTTATTCATTCTTCTCTTTTTTTAAATGTTTTGTAGAGGAAGTCTGTGATTGCAGTGAGCTTCATAGCGGCGTTTCTCTTCCTGCTGATTGTGCGCCTCGTCAATGAGGTGAATTTCCCATTGCTGCTCAACTGCTTTGGACAAGCTGGCACGAAATGGATCCCATTCTCCTACACATACAGGCGGCCCCTTCGCACTCACTATGGATACATAAACGTGAGGACGCAAGAGGTAAGACCCCAGAGGGTTACCTAGGATTTGAGGGTATCCATGGTAACAGCTTTTCTTTAGGAGCAAGATGCCTTCCAATAAGGGAACTTGCTCTCTCTGTCCCACTGAGCTTCCTTGGGTCCCTGACATTTTCTCATTCTTAGACATTTACTGACACATGTCTAAAGTCTACTGCCCCTCCTATGTCAGATCTTCTGATTCACTGGCTTCATGTGGAGTTGAGGAAGCAATTACCTGTTTTCCTGGTGGTTTGTGGCATAACATACACTTCTTTCCATTTATTAACTCTGATCAGCAGTTACCAGCTAGAAAATAGGCTGGCTTTTTTTCCTGGAGGTCAACTGGTTGGGGACAGCTCTTTGTAGAATTGCAGAAAAGCATTTATATAATCCTTAGACCTGGAGCTAGAAAAGGCCAAGCCGATTTTAAAATTCTCCGTGGCTGCAGAGATAATGGTATTTAAAGAGTTTTCAAATTTAAAGGGGTTAAAATCGTTTAAATCCTATAATCACTGAACCTCTGAGCCTTTGTAACCAATTGGTGATACAGAGGAGAATGGAGGCATATTGACAGCCAGAAAGTGCACACTATGCTAGCACTTTTGCAAGCAAGGATTTGTATCATGGAGTGAAGGAAAAAATAATGAGCCTCACAAACTGTGTGAAGTGTATAGAAGTGGTTAATAAAAAAAGTGTTTTCACTGTTTGTTTTCATGCAGTGGGATGAATGTGAGGTTAATAGTCATAGATGCAAAGTCCAAGCCTGCTTGAATTGTTGGTAACAAAAGTACAAGTCATCAGTGTGTCCACATCCCTGAGAGGAGTTTTGGGTCAGATCACATTGCAAGGTCATTTTGTAAAGGTACTAGAGAGGAGGGTTATGCATAAAATGCTACTCCTATTCTGAGAGTTATTCTTAGCATCCAGGGAGGGATGTTGAAAGCTGGCTCAGTCCACCCCCTTTTGTAGGCAATATCATACCTGAGTCTTTGCATCTGGTTAATTTGATTTTTTGAAAATCAGTTCTGTATCTGCAGGATGTACAGGCTTTTTATTAGACCTTTATAGTTAACAAGAAAAAGGCACCATTAATAACACATAAATTTTTAGGAGCCTTGCTTGATGTTTATCCTTTAATTGGCTTCAAATTAATTTTTTAAAAAGGGTCCATGGCTTGAATGTGTTGCATATTGTAATAAATTGATTACCTGTATAGTAATTATCAGAGAGAATAGTTTGTCTCACTCCCGTGTTTCGTTACTTTTATTCCTGGCTGTCAATTAATATTCTATAACTCTACTGGATTGTGTTAATCACTTCACAAGTGCCTGTCACAGGCAGAAAATGAAACATGTGACTGAAGTATTTCACAAATTACTCTCAGGAGGGAAATCTCACCCAAAATAGAGGACCCTTTCATTTGTTTAAATATTAATGGATTGGATTTTGAAGTGTTAAGGGAAAAACTGACCTAGGGAGGTTGTTATTAAATTAGTCATATTAACCAAGCTCCCTTTGATATTCTTTTGATATAGTTTTTAATATGACTTTACCATGGGATATTGATCATTATTTTGATCTTTCAGAGGCTGTTTCTTGGGAGGAAACATGATTAATGGAAAGAGAGGTTTTTTTAGGCTTTCAAGACACATGGGCATGGCTTGAATGGAAACAGATATAACAGTATCATATAGCAAACTTATTATGAGGCCTAAATAGGACTAAGTGCATGAGGTGTCCAGTTCCAAACTGGTGTTCAATGAAGGAGTTGTTGTTTTTTTTACTTCTCCTATACTTATCTGTTATGACTTGAAGTGCTCAGTATGAATAACACTGAACTACCACAGTCCAGAATAACAGACTTTGTATTTAAATTTTAAATAATCTGGATTCAAGGGCATCTCATTAGAAATCAGGGTTTTGCAACTTAAAACCACAATGAGAAGAGAAAAAAGAAGCACAAGGAGGTATCACTGCACACTAAATACTAGATTGGCAAAAAATTAAGAATCTGATAATATCAAGTGTCTGTCAAGATGTGAAACAACAGGAACTCTTATGTACTGGTAGGTGGAGTATAAGCTGGAACAACCATTTTGGAAAAACCAGCTTCCTGTTATCATATAAAGTTGAAGATCTACATATCCCATGCCCCAGCATTTCCAGCCATGGATATGCTCACTTAGACACACTCATGAGCACACAGTGGCACCCATGGGCAGCGCGCATGGCAGCATTGATCATAATCACTAGAACCTGGAAGCAACCCAGATGTCTGTCAGTAGGAGAGTGGATTAAAAGTGTGCTACGTGCACTAGAATAGCTTACAGCAATAAAAAATAAAGAAACTGTAGCTATATATGACAATGTAGATAAATCTTACACAAACATAATTTTGAACAAAAGATGCAATAAGAGAATATGCACAATGTGATTCCATTTATAGGTTATAGGAAGAGTCAAAACTGCTTAGGGACATATATAGGAGGGAAAACTAAAAGGAATAAAAAGTAAGGAAATTATTATCATACAAGTGAGAAGAGCAGTTACTCTGAGAAAAATGTGTGGTTTGTGAGCAGTGTGAGTTCCTGGGACACCAGCAAATATCCTATCTCTTGATCCAGTTGAAAGTGACATGGGTGTTTACATTCTAAATGTTTTTTAAGTATCCATTCATGTTATATGCACTTTTCTGCATGTCTCTTTTATAATGAAAAATTTAAAATATATTCTGATCCCAGTTGGGTATTTATTGACCAGAAATCACAGAAAGCATTTCACCTAATTTAATAGCAAGAAAGAACTAAAAAGAAGCAATGAGCTCTTAAGCTAGCTAAAACAAACTAAGGATACTTGAAATAGGCAGTTTCACTTTATGCAAAAACTAGCAGATATGCCGGTAACTTATTCTTCTAGTCTGTGCATGATAGAGAAGCCCTGTATTGTACCGTGAGTGAAGGGGATGGGCAGAAAATGTCACATGGGAGTTGAAAAACAGCATAACACCTAAATAAAATGATGAGTGTTCCTCCAACTCAAACAGTTCTAGGTTAAATTGACAAGAAAGCAAAATTTGGGGGCTCTCTACCTCCCTCTTCATTGATTTCATCTTTCCTTCTCACATTCCCAACCCTTACCACCCTCACCTCTGCGCTCTACTCTTACTCTCAAATACTCTGTGCATTGGTCTTCACCAAACAATGGCTTCAGGTATAATCCTTCCCAGAGATAGTTGCATTAGATAAGATTCAGGAGAAAAAAGACTTCAAGAGCCAAAGTAGTAAAGTGGTGGATTGGATATTCTGGGGCAAATAGCTTCAATAGTGGCATTCAACTTGGCCCCAAAGGCAGCCACATACTCCTATGTCCCTATTGACTCTGTCCTAATCAGGAGAAGGGTCAATAGCAGTGACCGAGCTGAGTCAAGTGAACTCCGAGCTGATCTATTCATTTTAAGATCTTGGTTCTTGAGGTTTTCTCAGAAGTTTTTCAGAAGAAAGCACATGCTTGCTAGAAACCGGAAGACTTGCAATGTCTAGTGACCGGACATTGTTGTCACTAGACACAGATTTTATGAGTGGAAACATTTATGAGAAAAACTATCTCTCCACTACTGTCAAATGTAAGGTGGGAGTGGGGGTGGCTGCATTAGGTTGACGATTCAGGGGACTCGGTAGAGAGCTGGGTTGCTTGAAAGCAAAATCTAATTCTCTGGTTATCTTTTTTTAAAAATAATAAATAAAAATGAGACGAGTTCTGGTCCCTTTGGCTTGGCCCAAATAAAAATATAAGCAGTCTACATGGAATAGATTATACCCAGTTCAAATTCAGCTTCATTTTATCAATTAACCCAGTTTTTGAATGATATGTTCCCAAGGGAAGTAAAAGACGTAAAAAATATAAGGAACACAAGAAAGATAAATATGTGGACTTGCTTATATTTTACATTGTTAGAGGTTTTTTTTCTGATCCAGACCCATACAAAAGAATATGTTGTGAAAATTATGAGGACTGTTCTAGAGGACTTAGATGGAAAGAATTCAAATACCCCTCCCACTCTATAATGACAACTAAATACAATGAGGTTGGTGATTGGCTTCCATCCTTTGCCCTGTCTCCTTCCCTTTCTTCACTAGTGTGGGTAAAGGTTCTTACATTTGGGGGAGAGGAAGTCTTGAGAATCAGGGAAGCAAAATGAGTGCCAAATAACTGAGTGCTGAAATCCTGAACTTTGCTGGCCACAGAACCCAGAATTCCTCGTCAATTCTATGTTTGAGCTGACAACACCATGAGGTAGCACCAACCCAAAGTTTGGACCAGGAGTGATTTAGATTTTGCAAGAGGGTCTATACGTCTCTTTGCTCCCCATCTCCATTAATTTCCTGACCCACTAGCTGCTCAGACTTGCCCTTCCAAGTCATTACTGCATTAATAATGCAACCCTCCATTTAAACAGGACTAAATTAGGGGACCCCAAGGGCAGAGTTACTATATTATTGACTGACCTTGGACATAGTAAAAGGCATAACCCCATATGTATTTGGGAAAAAAAAAAATCTATGTTTGGTAATATTCTGCAAACTCTGCTTTCTCCTTAACACAAATTTTAATGATTCATTTTAAATTAATTAATTGTCGTGGATAGGGAAGGTGTAAACTAAAAGATACTGCAGAACTTAGTTCAGGGTAACCATTATTTCTCCCTGTTGTGTTCATGGCAGATTTTGAGGAAAAGAAAGGAAATGAACTTCAGGTTAGATTTTGTTTCTAGTTTCCAGATCATGGAATCAGTCATCCTGTTGTTTTTGGTTGTTGCTGTTGTTGCGTGACCTTGCGTGAAGACATTGCTCAGAGCAAGTGACCTGCAATTTATTTGCATTAACCGCTAGATAAGAGAATCCAGCTCTGACAATCAATAGAATGCCACGTGCAGATCTTCCTGGCGATCAGTGGGATGACAGCTGTCTCCCTCAGATCTGAATAAGAGAACCTTAACATGCTAGAGCTGCAGAGGTTTTCTGGTGTTTGGGGAAAGAGTGACCTTTCCGATGGTCTTCTGATGTGCTAAGTGAAAAAGCACAAGATTAAGAGAACATGGCAATCAAATTGTAGTGCTGCATATTGATTTGCTTAATAATTTAATGAGGCCCAAACACACCTCTTTAAAAAATAAGAACGTTTTAAAGTAGACTGAAAAAGAATGCTTAAGATCAGTTGCTGTGACAGACAGGCCGCACAAGCCTAATTAAAGATGTGCATAACATATTGATGTTGCAATAGAATTTCCCAAATTGTGGTTATAGCAACAATTAAGGAACAGAGCTGACTTTCTTGGCAATAAAAGCACTCTCCACACATTCAAACAAATGTCCACATGTAACTAAAGCTGACATAAACGGTGGTGGTTTTTTTTATATTTGAGAATATAGGCTTTGGGTTTTACATAAGTATATCAAGAACAATTATATGCTAAGGAAAGGAGTAGGGGTCTGGGGCTTCAAAGGAGAGGAGGGTGATTCACAGGAAGATAAGAGTAGATGTTTGGTATAAGTATACAAATGTTTGCCCTGCCATGCAGACAAGTTTCTCAGATGGAAAAGTGTCCTCTGGTAATAGCTCTCTTCCTGGCACAGCCCCCCCTTTCTAATGTAAATTTACCTTACAAAAGGGTACCTTCTACTCTGCTTTCAAAGATTCTCTTGTGTCTGCAGCTCAGAAGAATCCCCGTGCTGGAGGGGCACATCTTGGGGAGGAACATTCTATGCCCCTTCAAGGAAAAGAGCAAAAGCAAAAGTTTAGGGCATACACTGTCCATTTCCCCTCGGTTTCTACCCCCAGCTACACCTGAAGGGTACTACGCCTGCAGTCAAATAAACTCCTGTCCCGGCTGGTGACCGCCACTGCCTCACTCTCCGTCCACCCATTTCTTACCTGTCTCTGGTTCCATTACCTTCCTTCTAATCTCTGGGCTCCTCATTTTGTTTAGCTGGTTACCCAGTCTTGAGTGTTCTTTCCTTGGTCCTGCTGACCTGGAAACTACACAGGAGGCCGGGCCATTTATAATGCTTCCTTCTGTGTACCCCAACATGGAAGTGGCACCCCATGTCCAAGGGGTTTCTGAGACAATGCCACCTGTCTGCATGATTCTCTGTCTTTCCAGAGAAGGAAATCAGACACATACGGGGCAATAAATAGGCTAATCTGACTGAAACGCAACTTACTCTGGGGTATAGAGGATAGAAAATGCATTGATTAGGTAATTATGATTTTGGAATGTGAATAGCATTGCTGGAAAGGGAAAAGCCACACTCATACTTGCAAAACAGTAATGCATATAATATATTCATGAACCAATGTATATAAATATACGGAAATACACACATTTATATATACATATATGTATACAATATATACATGTACACATGCTCACCAAACAATTTATACTTTCTTACATATAAACATACATATACAATATACTATTTTATTATGTACTATATTACATAATAAAATGGCTAATATATATAATTACCCAGTTAGGTATATATAGTGTCCCATTGCCCCTTTATTATAGAAACAATCCTCTCTTGATCACAGGGGTGTGCAGAAATTCAGGCTAGTGAATGGCCAAAAGGTGGATACACGGCTCAAGATGAGCCATTCTGAACCCTTCCCAGATTTTATTGTTCTAAGTAAAGTTGTGGGGAAGACCCTCTATTCTTTGAGATGTGGTTCTCCGAGTGTGCTCCCTGGAGAGAATGAGACCACGACACTGAGAGAGGCACTAACCAGGTGCAGAGTTAAAGTGAGGGCCTGGACAATTCTCTAGGGCCAAGCCCAGCCATTCTTGAAGCCAGTCTATCCACCCCCTGTGCGCCATGGTGGTCTGGGTATATAAGCCAGTAAACCCTTCTTTTTCATGTCTTCTGGTTTGAACTATGTTTTGGTGTCTTGCAAACAAGAGTCCTAGTTGATATGTACCATATACATTCTAGTTATTTTAAAACCACCAAACATTCTGAAACTCATCTTTAAACAAAGTGCTGCCTAGAGGACGGGAGGAGCCATCTTTCCAAATCCATACCTGAAACCTGCTGGGAGGCCGAGCGTGAGGTCACACCTGTCAGCCCATCAGTCAGCCCAGGTGTCCACAGAGATCCATGCTGCATATCTTCCTGCTGAGGGACATATGTTTAGGAAAATAGCTTATCTTTTGAAAAAGGAAAATAAAGGTCACAATTTTCCAAGGTCATAAAGCCAGAAAATGGCTGGACAAGACTGATAACTACTGAATTTCTAATCTTACTCAAATGATAAATCACATACTTTTTATTTTAATTATTCAGAAGAAATCTTCCCTATTGCTATGAGGCACCATCAGTCAAAATAGATTGATTTTCACTTTACAAATCACATCTGTTATTGATGAAAGATCCATTATCATAGTTTTCAATGTTTCAATTGGTTCCCCCAGGAAGATATAAGGGGATTTTATTCATTACAGAACCTTAGGTAGAAAAATGCCCATTTACCAACTTTCATGTTAATACACTTCACAGGGGCCTGTTAGAAATTCAAATATCAAATTACTTCATTTGAAATAAGCAAAGTAGAACAAAACAGGTCACCCACCAAAGAGTACCCTGATTTGAAAATTGAAAAAGATGATAGAACTAGCCCTCACCCATGGTAAGAGTTTTTGTTCAGCATTTTTCAAGTTCCAGTTAAATAGCCCGACAGAATAGCTAGAACAAATATACATTCATCAACTGGCAGTTAGTATTAACAGTCACCAAATACTTAATAAGTGCTTGCTTTGTTCCAGATAAAGTACTAAGTTTCAGCAATGAACCCTATTTTAAAAAAAAATTAAAATTGGGGTTCACCAAGGAAGGGAATGAGACAGACTCACTTGCATTTATCTTGGAACAATACCACCTAGAGGGCATAGACATTTCAGCATAGCAGATTCATTCTGTTGCTGTTAAGAAGTCAACATTCAAGTAACTTCAATTAAACAGTTGTAAAGCAGATTATCTTCCATAATGTGGGCGGGCCTTAGCTAATCAGTTGAAGGCCTAATAGACCACCACCAACAAAAAGGTACTCCAAACAATGTATGTATTTCGACATTTTAAATTCTGTTTTCTCTTTCTTTCTTTCTTTCTTTCTTTCTTTCTTTCTTTCTTTCTTTCTTTCTTTCTTTCTTTCTTTCTTTCTTTCTTTCTTTCTCTCTCTTTCTCTCTCTCTCTCTCTCTTTCTTTTTTACGATGGAAACATTTCTGGAGTGTTTCACAGATATGACTTAATTCTAGTAATTTTTCTAGTAATAAATGCCATATGTATTCATTGTAGAAAAACTGGAAAACATGTTCAAGGAAAAAGTCACCTAAAATTTATTACCCAAACGTAGACCACTACACTTAATAGCTGTAGCTATTGTCTCTAAACCTTCTTGCTTTGTCTACATTTAGAGTTGACATAATCCTCTGCTATATATACTTCTCTATCTTACTTATTACCATTTAACATTATGAAAAATTGTTCTGTACTTTTGGACAAAAAGTGTTTTTGTCTTTGCAATTCCAGAGCATAGCATGGTGCCCTGCATGTAGTGCATTCAACAGATGCGATCCAGGGAACTTTCTGACTTGATGAACTGACAAAGCCTCCCTGAAACCACTTAATGGAACTTGCTGACCAAGGCAATTTGAGTCTCTTCCTTTGCCCTCACATGACAACTAAAGTCACTGGCAAAGAGTCACCGATCTAAGACCTTGGAAAATTAGTTACATCAGTAAAATAACGTGGGAAGGGCTTACGCACATAGGTTCACTATACTTTATCCCAAATCCTTTGGAACAGTTACTCTTTGGAGTTCGAATTCTTTAGTTGAGAAGATTGATAGAGCAAATGTACAGTATATTATGAAACCACAACTGGGTACAGGACAGCACGTTGTAATGCAATCAAACAGTAACAGCAAAGCATTTTTATAGCATATCATGTGAGTAACCACAACAAGTAGACCCTCTCCTTGTGCTTTGTAGTTTTTCATGGTGCATTATAAGAATCCCTTGTGTCTGGGTTGTGGGAACACCCTCCAAAGGAGTCCCAGTCCTTTCAGCCCCAGTTTATCACTAGCTGGTGACCAAATTTTTGGTTGATTTCCCAGCTTGCAAGGTTACTGGAAAATGCAAGTAGTAAAATTCAAACTGATCACTAGGCTCCAAAAAACAGCTTCACAGACATATCCAGCATAATGTTTGATCACACACCTGGACATTATGGCCTAGCCAAGTTGACAAATAACTTAACCATAACAGTGTATAAGACTTTTAATGAATCATTGAAATTTTCTCACAAATATTTATGGTTTATGTAAAATTTGTTTCCCATATTGTAGATGAGGAAATTGAGACTAGGATAGTTATACTCCTCACTCAAGTCACACTTGTTCAAAGTGGCAGAACTGAGTCTCGAAATCAGACTTCAGAGCCCCAGGTTATAGTCATATGATCAAGCTCAGAAAAAGAGCATCCAATGATTGGACAAGTTATTCTCCATACTGGACCTGCTTCCTTTGCTCAGGGTTCAACTGCCTGTATTTTTATATGACTTAATCTTGATTGCTTTTGCTGAGTTGGGTGACAAGAATAAGAGTTTAGATTTTTTATTTTATTTTTATTGATTTCAGACAGAGGAAGGGAGAGGGAAAGAGAGAGAGAAACATCAATGATGAGAGAGAATCATTGATCACCTGCCTACTGCATGCCCCCTACTGGGGATAGATCCTGCAACTCAGGCATTTGCCCTGACCAGAAATCCAACTGTGACGCCTGGGTTCATGAGTCGATGCTCAACCACTGAGCCACACCAGCTGGGCAAGAGTTGAGATTTTACTTACTGGTTGTTATGAGCTATAAGTCGATTATCTTGTTGCAGCTCACGTCTGGATGGAGTACAATTGTGCAGCTCTCCTCCTGACTTTTTACTTTATTGTATTACCATTCTTGCTATCTTGCTGATGAATTGACCTCATATCTGTCTCTATATTTTTCAAAAGATACAGTGCTGTTTTAGGAGTTACTTAAGTCTTGTTTCAGGAGCACTATAGTTGATAATTGTGTTTCATCGCTGGCTGCACTGAGCCTTTGAACCCTGTATTCTTGAAACAGTATGCGCTTTTCGGACAGGATATGTTCAGGACAGCCTATCAGAGTGAAAATGTTGGCTTTCCCAGATTAAAGAAATAGTGGGATATGGTAATATATTCTCTTGATTTTCAAATAAGTGGAGATTAACATTGTCTGAAATGCACTGAAGATAAAAATGAGGCAGAGTTTTAGGTGCTGAACTATGTGCCAAGCAGCCCTTGCGTTTCTTTCTTGAACATCTACTTCAAAGAAGCAGCCATGTCTTTGATACCTCCGGGAGCCACATGAATATGACCTGACTCCAATTGCCCTCATCATCTTCAGAGTGCATTTATTTACTTAGTGCCTGGGTCTGTGGTCAATTTGCTTATTTACTTCTTGAAACCAGCAAGATCATTATAATTCTCCTCTTCTTTAAATAACCCACTCTCAGGCTGTTATTAACCCCACTTAGAGTTTGGGTATGGAGTCACCTGATATGAGGTCATTCAGCCCTTTGGTGAGTGGTGCGCCTGTGTTAAAAAATCTTATGCTGTCAAAAACACAGGAATCATGGCCACAGAACGATATTCACCATATGAGCCACCTTGACATTTCCTGCTAGTGGGAAGCTTTCTTTTTTTTTTTTTTTTGCTTTTCTTTTAACATAGAAGAATGCATCTTAAATTCTGTAAGCTACATAATCATGCCCACGAGCTTTCTCTTTTCAATGCACCTCGTCCCCATAACTAGTTTTCTCTGTAAGTGGAGTTAAGTATGCAGAAAGCCAGTTAGGAGATTCCACTTAGGATTCCCTCTCTTAACTGGGTATCAAAACTTATGTGGTATAACTGCTAGAAAAGAGACATGAGAAGAAGAATGTATTCTATACTGGCCCTTCAGTTTCTCAACTTTATGCCTAGTTCAAGCGGGCAAGCTTCTCTCTGCTATCTCTACATGTATAAAATCTAACCATTCCTCAAAGGCCCGTCCAAATTCCATTTTTTTCATGCTGATTTGCCTAATTCTCCTTAGAAGTCACAGCTCCTTCCTATGAACATTTTCAGCACTTTTTATGGTAACTAATAATGCTAAACACTTTATTATGCTTTGCGAAATTTATGGACATATTATTCCATTTAATAACTATTTCTTGGAATATGATAATATCCTCCATTTGAAGTTGGGAACACTAAACAAATGGAGCACAGAGAGGTTAAACAATTTATTATATACCACAGAGCTTTCCTCTGTCTCTACCATCCAATCTCTTTCCTTGCTAAGTGTATCCTGTTAGCTTCAAATCATCATCATCATCATCATCATCATCATCATCATCATCATCATCATCTTAGCTAACCCTATTGAGGACTTCTCTTTGTCAGGCATTCTTCTAAGTTGTTTATATGCAGCAGAAGCGGCAGCAGTAATACCTGACACTTCCTTGCCAGATGCTCAGTTTTCAAAGCAACTCTATGCAATAGGTACCATTATTATCATGGTATTCACAAATGAGTAATCCAAGACTTAGAGAAATTAAGTAACTTATTCAGGGTCAAATAACCCCAGGAATCTACTGAGAGCATCCCTGTCTTTCCATATCACAAATCTGGTGTCTATTCAGTGAAAATGCTGCAAAAACTCACTATTGCCAGGCATCACCCCTCAGCTACCATTGCTACAGAAAGCTTGAGCTTCATCTTCTTCGGCACTTCAGATATTTCAGGAGTACGTTCCCCTGGCAGAATCTAAATAGCATCGGGACCATAGTGGCAAGGAAATTTGGGAAATATAGTTAGCTTTTCAGCCCTTGCTACACAAGATTGAGGAGGAAAGGGCACAGAAGAAGGTTAGAGTGGATACTGAACACCAAAAAATGACATCAGCCTAACTGTGATAATGATATGAGACTTTTGGCCACTCCTTTTGTGTAAGAGCCTGTTATAATGGTCATTGAATATTTAGTCACTCATATGTGCAGTAGTTTCACCCCATCAATGGGGGGAGATGAACAACCACAGTTTGATGTCATAAAGAAATATTGCTTGTTAATGGACTGAGAAAGGAGTGAGTGTTTTCTACAGCTTATGAGGAGAAGCTTATTTTATTGTTAATGCAAAATTAACCAGGCAAACCAATACCCAGAGGGCTGTATCCAGATGCATTCCTATTTGCAGTCACTCAGTGGATATGCAGCTACCCAAATGCTCTCTTAATCCTTCAACTTTCTAAGTAATGATTGAATAGAACCTTTGCTCCCCTTTCCTGCTCAAATGCTAATGCATTACTTCTCGTCAAGACCATCATTTCCTAAGTGTTCAGCAATTTATCTACTTAAATACTGAATAAACAGTCATGAATTCCTCATTTGACCAGTTGGTTGCAGGTTGGCCCTAGCATGAAAATGCTCAACACGGTATTTTCCCCACTACCTCCCACTGATTAGGGCAGAGTTTGCTCTGATGAGTATCTGTCTCAGGTGGGCCTTTGTTTGTAAAAGTGTCAATATTCCTTTTATGAGGAACAAATATAAATGTAACTGTAGACATTTATTTAACAAAAAGAGCGGTTACTTAAAAATTACTAGCTTACCCTGGCTGGTGTGGCTCAGTTGGTTGAGCTTCCTTCCATACATGAGAGGTTGCTGGTTCAGTTCCCAGTCAGGGCACATGCCTGGGTTTCGGGCTCAATCCCCAGTAGGGGTTGTGCAGGAAGCAGGCAATTGATGTTTCTCTTTCTCATCAATGTTTCTCTCTCTCTCCCCCCCCTTCCTCTTTCTCTAAAGTCAATAATAAAAAAAATTAAAAAAATAAATTACTAGCTAATAATTGCCCTACTTATCAGTATTTTGTATCTTTTCCAATGATTCCTCTTTTTTTATGAAGAAACCTGCCTAGAGTATCTCATGGATTTTTCTCCCTCAGTGTGCTTTCCTGAAGTTTCCTGTAAGATTGATTGGAACACAAGGATTTTAGTTCATGGCATCCTGTTAATCAGCTCAGATTTGTTAAAGTCATTAGTGTTATAAATTTTCTTGTACTCACAATTTTCCTTACCCAGAGTTAATTCTGCATCAGTGTATTAGTGTGGGCAGGGTATCTTCCACCAACTCAGTGTTCTTAATGGAGCTTCCCCGGGTTAATGACAGTGGGGATCCTCATAAGGGAAATAAGGCATTTGGTTCAGACTACTTGTGGGAGCTGAACCTGCTAGAATGCTCTTCTGGGGGTTTCATCACTAGTCTGCCAACAAGAGAAGCCTGCATCCCATCAATTCCTCTACACTGAAGCCTTGCCATGCGGCGCACTTTGTTTACCCAGTTGTTTCCTTTTTCTCATTTTCTGATTCATGAAAGAGACACAGAAGCATTTGGAAAAGTTGGAATTGGCAAATTGTGAGATTAATTTCCCTATGTTGGTCCCCACGGTGTTCAGACTGAGACAAGGTGCTTAACTTCACTGAGCTCTAAGTTGTCTATAGAACAGAGTCGATACCGCTTCCTTGGAAAGAGGTAAAACCACGAAGAGTCAGGTTTTCACCACGTTTAGGCTGCACTACGTGTTTCAGAGCTCCTGGAATTCCTTGAGGTAGAGGGTAAGGTGGTAACGAGGTTAGAACTTGTGTTATGAATCAATCCACGTACAGTCTTTAAGGCCATTCAGGCTGCAGTCTCTGATATCTACCCGTCTCTCGACTCCTCTCTCGTTGCACCCACTCCCCATGGGGCCTGATGCTTCGGCCATGCTGCATCGGTTTGAATTCCAATATAGCAATATATTTTACACTTTTCTGAATTTTCAAATGCTAACCCCTACCCTCATTTAGCTGATGAACTGTTCACCTTCCATGCCTTTTCTGATTACCATTTTTCTTTGTGTACTTGTGTTCCTAGTGTAACCTCTACCTATTTCTATCAGAGCACCTATAGCCATTTACTGCCATTATTGTGTACAGAGCTGACTTCCTCTATTAACTGTATGCTCCTTAAAGGTAGGATCCTCTTTATATCTCAGTCCTTTACATTTCCTTCTTGCCAGTTGTGGTGCCTTCACTCAGAGGGAAGCACATCCAAAACTATTTTAAAATGTGGGAATTTCAGTGCAGTATTTATTTCAACCCTAACAGAGATAGAAATTAGTTTGTCCAGATATGTGGCTCTTTTCAATTATAATATATTCAGTAGGCAGGAATACTTAGGGAGATTTGTATTTTATAAAATCACAGGAAGGAGGACCAGTGAATTAGAAGGTATGAAGGCAGGTTTGAGCTCAGTACGAGTAATAACTTTCTGGACATTAGAACTATTCAAAATTGCAATGTGCTATCTTGTCAAATAATGAGGTTTCAATGACTGAAAGTATTCATACCAAGACTCACGGGGAGGCTATTAAATATATATTCTTATATTGGTTTGGAATAGGTGCTTGCCAAGATCCTTATAATCTTAGATTCTATTTTTATCTTTTAACTTCAGTTTAAATATCATTAACTTTTTGTAATTGCCAATTATAGATTTAGTATCCATCAATTTATCTCAACCTTTATTTAAATTTTTTTTATTACTCTGTCAATGAAAAAAATTACCTTCTGCCTCACTCCTCAATGAACCTAGCTGTCCTTGTTTATCCATATTTTCTTTCACTCCTTGTCTATATGCATCATAAAATTTGTAAGACTTTTATAAATATTTTTCAATTTAAGTCAACCAATACTTGAGTGATAGGCCAGATTCAGTAGGAGATACAAAGAAGACATAATGATTGTGGCAGCTAACATTTGTCAAGGGCTTACTACATTTTATATATATGAACACATTTGTTATGCACAACAATGCCCTGTAGTAGGTACTATTTTCCTATTTTGTGGATTAGAATACTGAGGCACCAAGAGGTTAATTAATCTGCCCAAGATCATAGAGCAGGTTGAAGAACCCAAGCAAACTGATCTAAAATCTGGACCTATAATCATTAAGTATTACTGACTCTTGATGAATACATTTAATAAGATACTATATCTTACCTTTGAAGATAGTTTTACCTGCTGGAATTACATGTGTTTGCTTTACAGTGGACAAGGTAGTTCTTGCTCTTACTTTTTCTAACTATTTCTTCTTTCAAGCTTCTTCTTATTGTTGTTGCTTTATAGTATTCTGATATTGGCCAACTAAATCCGTGTATATCTAAATTATACATTTCTGATTTTCTGAACTTGCTATCTAACTATATATCTTTAGTTTGAACTCACAGGGCTGTGATTCTATCTCCGTGATTATGTTAATTACCCTCCCCTGAGAATCTTCCATTCATATTCTGCTTTTGTGGGAACCACAATAGCATACAATAATCCAGAGACAAATTAACTCCTATAAGCATACCCAAGTCCCTGGAAAGTAGAATTTAGAGAAGCAGTTTTCAAATATTAGTATGCATCAGATTCACCTGAAGGACTAGGTAAAACACTGATGGCTGGGCCCCAACCTGATGGTATCGGATTCAGTGGATATGAAGTCAGTTTCAAAAGCCTGCATTTCTATCATGTTCCCGGTTAATGCCGATGCTTTTGTTCCTGGGACCACACTTTGAGAGGCTAGGTGTTTTAGAGCTTAGGCTGGGTTGAAGGTGTAAGATATTTTTAGAAAGCTTCACAGGTGATTCTAATGCCCTCCCAGGAATTACACTTATTCAGAGTATTACTCTAAGTCTTTTGAAAAGCTTGTGCTGATACCATTCAATCCTCTACTGACCTTGTTTGTTCTAGAACGCTCTATATTTTTCACTGTTTGATAAAGTGTCTGCACCTACTTGCTTAAAAAGATCATTTGGGAGTAAAACTCTGCCTGGAGCCTATCTCATTGTAGACCAAGCAAGTAATTAATTGTGGCTTTTAATATCTCCTTTTCCAATTTATGTTTTCCAATTACCATACATAGCCCAGCACATAGTAGATGCTCAGGAATTTTTTTGAATGAAAGAATATTCCAGTAGGCCAGATTAACTGACCACATATCTCTAATCATGCCAGAATAACTTTGTTCTGATAAAAATTACTAATTTTATTGATCCAAAAGAGCCATGTCAAATTATTTTCCTCTTTTTGCTATTTTCAATTTTTCCAATTTGGGCTCAGCCAGCAGTGCCGCAGCTGAACAGGGCTGCGTGGATTTTAATAAGGACTCCTATTTCTGGGCAGGGTAATAGGCAAGTCTGGAGGGCAGGGTCACACTCTCAAAGCCTGCTTGACATGAGGCAAAGATTAAAATGCAAGGGCAGGCGGAGGAGGCTGGAAGGAAGCTGCAATTTCTCACTGTAGATTTCCTCAGAGTGTCATTAGCTCACCAAGAAAAACACAGGGTAGATTGCATTTACATGAGGGAAGCAAGGCAGAGCTCGGTTCTCTTATTTTTTTGGCATCATTTCAATTATTTGTTGCAGTAATTGAACTTTGATCCAAAATATGTTTCTTGGTATTGTATTTCTTAGCATTGCAAGGCACAGAGTTTTTCCCGTTTTTCCCTAATAATTGTCACGATGGTCCTAAATTTACTGTGTAAGTAAGTATAGAGATCTCCAGTTTCAAACAGTAGTGTTTCTTTGTCGTATAAATGAGGCTCTTGTATCCTTTTTATCAGGATACAATCAGTCCTGGACCACAGCACATTGAGAACTTTACAACAAAGTCCTATTCTAATTTGATCTGCACCAGAAATTTGTGAGATTGATCATTAGAGTATTAACCCCATTATATAGGTGATGAAACTAAGTCTCTACAAGTTTGTTCAAAATAAAACAGCCTGATCTGGCTGGTGTGGCTCAGTGGTTGAGCATCAACCTGGGATCCAGATCATGGTTCGATTCCCGATCAGGGCACATGCCCTGGTTGAGGGCTCGAACCCCAGTAGGGGGCGTGCAGGAGGCAGCCGATCAATGACTCTCTCATCACTGATGTTTCTCTCTCTCTCTCCCTCTCCCTTCCTCTCTCTGAAATCAGTAAAGATATATTTAAAAATAAATAAAGAAATAAAGAAATAAAGAAATAAAGCAGCCTGTGAGTGGTGAGGGCTGTGACGACATCCCAGATTTTCTCACCCCGGCTTCATGCCTGATTTGAGACACTGCGCTGCCCAGCACCTCTGTGAAGAGGAGCTTCCTTTATCCCCACTGGTCTGATGAGAACAGTGTTAGGCATGGGAAAGGTGAGTTGGTCAAGGTCAAAGGCAAGGGTGAGAGCTAATTCTGGAACCAGATCTCCTGAATCAAGGCAGAAATGCACTCCATCCCTTCATACCGAATGGATCCTGTAGTTATCCCCCTCTTCCCATTGGTCTGCTGCATGTTTGTGAACAGCAGCTGCCCAAGCACATAGCCAGGGCTTCCTCCAGATGAGCTAATGTGCCACCAGAGTGGAGATAGCAGGGCTCACTTCACAGGCCAAAGAGGACATCTGCATTTGCCTCTCAGCCCCAGTTATTCAAATCTGCTCGCAGCTGGAGGGATGACAGGTCCACAGAGAGGCCAGTTTGTGATGTCCAGACTCCCTTTCACCCAGATCAGTCTCCTCCTGTTTCTTAAGCAGAGGCTAGGCTGAGCTCCCTTGGATGTGGAGCACAGTAATTCCCACAGTCCTCAGGGACCCTCTGGCTTCTGTGTCAGCAACTGGCTGCTCGCCCGGGCTCTGCAGGGCTCTGGAGTCTGGAGCCTGCTGGCCCGGAGGCAAGAGGGCGGCCAGATGTGCATGCTAACAAATGGCAGGAGCTACTGTGTGATTATAGTGGTAGAGAAATAAGTCGGGAAATTATCTCTCCCACTGGGTTTGGAATCCAGAGTAACTGAGGCAGCAAACAAACTTCTTTCTCTGCGTGAGATGGAACCAGTGTACTTCTGTTCATGGTGGTTTTCTTCTTGGAATGAGACCTTTGCGAGCTGTCTAAAGGGTGAAGTGTTTAAAAGCTGGCTGTCTAGTAGTTGATACCTGAAGTGTGGGCTGGAGGCCACCATTACTTGGGTGCTGGTTAGAAATGTGAAATCTAGGAACCAGCCAGTACCTACTGAATCAATATCTGCATTTTAACAAGAGCAGCAGAGGGTTTGCTTGCTTGTGTGAGAAGCCCTGATCTAAACAATACTCAGGAGCCTGGGGAGGACCTTAGGGGCATGTGAGACACTCAGACACTCGGGGCTGTGACACTTCTTTGCACTCCTGTAGCATAACTTGGTCACACCGAATGGGGTTCCACCTCTAGCGCTGAGGATGGGGTGATGTTAATCCTCCTGTCCTTTCTGGCCTGAGGCGACATTTCCAAAGGGATGTGCGAAGCGGTACGTATCCAGAAGAGGGATTTGCAGCCGCACGAGCGCCCCAGGCCTTCTCCTGGCAGCCTTTGGACCACGTGGTCCTCTGTGGAGTAGCTACGCACTACATTGCACCCTACGATCAGAAGAACCCACAGCTGCCCTGCAGAGGGGAGCCGCACAACCAGCGGAGGGGCAGCAGATACTGAAAATGATGTTGTGGCTATTAACATTTTTATGGGTGGACTGCTTTGCAAAGCTGAGGGAAAGTATTACTCTTCTAGGATTAATATATTTAACAAAAAGTCTGCCAGGAGAAGAGGCTTCTGCTGATAAATAGGATTTTGCTGTTGATTTATCTAGTAATGGAGACTTGAAATTACAGGAATCGATGTATATGTGAAAGCCATTGTCATCTGGTTAATTATGTTTTGCCAGCATTATGGAGAAGCACTTTATGCTCGGGGCAGCCAAATGTATTTCTGCCAGAATCCTGTATTATAAGTGATGGGCAGAAATGTAGCTAAAGACAAAGACACCTATAATTCCAGATTCCTGGACATCCGATGCCTCCAGAGGCGTGACTTCCCTTCCCGCCTGCACCAGGACTGTGGTATTTAGGTCTAGTTTCCTTTGGTACAGTGGTTTTCAACTGGGGGAACTTTGCACCATCTCACTATCTCCCATGAGCCATTCATGAGTATCTGGAGACATTCTTATTGTTGTAACAGGTAGGAAGGTGGTGGGGGTAGAGGCCAGGGATGCTGCTGATGCTAAATATCTTACAATGCACAGGATAGTTCTCACTCTCACCCCAACAAAGAATTATTTGGCCCAAAGTATCAGTGTGTTAAGGTTGGGAAACTCTACTCTAGAGCACTCCTGCTCGTGATTCTGACCCAAGGAATTGGGACCAAGTCCATATCCTGTTTTCCAGCAGATACAGAAATTAGGCCTATGGGGACTATAGTCACCTGGGATTGTCTGCCAGGATAGCCACCTAGGATGGAGCCTAGATGAACATACAGCTGAAGAGGCTGGAATGCTTCCCAGCACACTACCACCTGTCTGTCATTGGTAGTGATGCTGTTATCAAGGTGATTCTCAGCTTTCTTTTCTTCTTTGTGATGAATCAGCCATTGGTCCATTGGTTTGAATGGCTTAACCTGCACATAGTCTTAACTCTGCTATTTGCCAACTGAGTGACCGCGAGTGTGGGAGCAGAATAATGGTCCCCACAGATGTCCTGAAACCCATGAATACATTACCTTACACACATGACAAAGGGGCCTTGCAGATGTGATTAGGTCTGGACCTTGCAATGAGAAGATTGTCCTGGAATATGGGAGTGGGCCCAATGTGATCAGTAGGGTACTCTCTAGTGAAAGATGGAGATAAGAGAGTCACGGTCAGAGATTTAAAGATGCTATGCTGCTAGTTTTGAAGATACAGTAAAAATGGAAGAGGGGACCATGAGCCAAGGAAAGAGGGCCACCTCTAGAAGCAGAAAAGGCAAAGAAACAGATTCCCCTCTAGAGCCTCCAGAAGGAACATAGCTCTCTGGATACGTTGATTATGGCCTAGTAAGGCTCATTTTGGACTAGTGACCTCCATAACCGTAAGATAATCAGGCACGAAGTTTGTGGTGATTTGTTATAACAGCAATAGGAAACTAATATATTGAGTCAGACATTTTTCCTTTTTATGTCCCACTGTAAAATTGGGCTCATTCATTCATTCATTCATTCAGCAGTTATTCATCAGTTGCCTTTTATGTGCCAGGCAGTCTTCTAAGCACTTGGCATAGAGCAAGCAGACAAAAAGGAACAAGCCCTATGCTAATGAGGTCACAGGAGAGCAGCACAGCCACAGAAATCTGTGAATGTGTAAATGGTACATAAGTGATGCATGCTCTGAAGGAAAATGAAAGCCGGTAAGGGAACTGGAGTCTGGCTGTTTCTTAGAAGGTGTTCAGGGAAGGATTCTGCAATAAGGTGATATTCAACAGAAGCTTCAAGGAGTCGCAGGAGGAAACCATGCAGGCATCTGAAGCAAGAGTATTCACAACAGAGGAAAAGCAAGAACATGTGCCCTGGGTTAGAAGCTTTAGGGATTTAAAGTACAGGGAGGGGGCCAGTGTAGATAATGATAGTAGTTACTCTATGGGCTGTGTGAGACTTCTGGGCAACATACATGAAACCCCTTGGTTTACTTGCAAGCACTTTGCTGTGATCCCTGAGAGTCCATTTGTGGGGCTGCCAAGTGACCCCGAGGGTGACCTTCATTCTTTGTCTGTACAAAAGTGAAGAGGAAACATCTGTTGGCCCAAAGCCCTAGCAACGGTGCACAGAGGCCCAGGAATAGGATTACTTTCTTAACAGAGAATTGATGGTGATTCTCTGTGAACCTTTCAGATGTTCAGCCTCACCCTTTATACCTGCGTGGTCCAGGAGGCCCACAGGCCAGGTGGAGCTTAAAGCATTCAACTTGTCTCTCACTTGAGTGCACACCATCCTAGGAGAGAAATCTCGGAGGAATTTACAGACCTTGGCCCCTGCCTGGCCAGGGCCTAGAAAGAAGTGCTTAGCATAGCCTCTGACAGCCCAGCCTTGCCGCCAACTAATCCCCCAGGAGGAATCAAGCTCTGCCAAAGGATGAAATGGAAATATTTGAAATATAATCCAGACACTTCTTTTTCCAAGGCATATGGTGAAAAGGTCTAGTTTTTATAAAAAGCTGAGAAAATTAAAATGCTGAAACGCTGCACATGGCATTGTGTTAGGGAGTAAGGATTTCTTCTCTGCCTCTGGGGGTGGCGTGATTGGAGAAAGATCAGGGTGTGAGGCACCCAGAAGGCCCTCAGAGTCCAGAGCTGGCCTGTGTGCCTACCCATTAACATCTTTGGTTTAAGGGTTTTCTCCCAATGCATTTTGTATCTCTAATCTCGTAATGACCAAGGCAAGGTCACAGATGATGTATGTGTATTGCTTTCTTCTTTATACTGAATAATCCACTTGTAGCTGAAAGGCATTTCAGTCATTAATTTGGTTATCCTCTTAGATGTTTTTTTTTTTCTCTAAATGAGTTTCTCTAAGCTGTCTTTCCCTGCTTTTTGATAGATAAATGAAATAGCTTTAGAACCGAAAGATTAATGTGTGTGCTTTATCATCGGAGTGGGGGAGCTTTCTCCTCTTAGACACGTAGTCACAAAAGTAAAAGTCTTCAACCCTATTGCTCTTCCAGGGAAAGAATCTTCTTTCTAAAACCTGTACTTAGATATGTTTGTTCTGCACTCTGGAGGGATTGTCAGAGAAAAGGTAAAGAAAGGCTAAGCAAGATGAGTAACTCCAGCTCAGGAGGAATGAAAATAAAAGGAGGGCGAGATCAGCGAGTGCTCTCAGTTCTGTGGGAGCTGACTCTGTGTCCTCGAAAGCTCAGGAGAGGAGTCCAAGCCAGACAGAAGCCAGGCATGCGGCCAGGTGAACAGCTAGAAAAACCCCGAGGAGCCACGGCCGGTCAGTCACTGGGATGCAGGCAGCTTCTCCTGTCCTCAAGGTCAGAACCAATTCCTACCTTACTTCTCCCTTCTTATGCTCAACATCTAAAGCAAAACCCTACAGAACACAGAGAAATGAGGACCGAACACATCCTTATAGCTTTGAAGTGCGTTGATAGTCTCTGCCTTCTATTTTCTTAGAGCCTTGGTGGCGTGTTAATGTCATGGAATAGCAGGATTCCCTTGTATTATAGGATAAATGTGCTCGTGAAAGGTAATTATAAAGCAAGTTTTTACTGAAGAATTAAGGCCATTTATGGGAATCGCTTTAAGTGGCATATTCATTCACTTACTAATGAAAGAGTTATGGTGCCTACCAAATGTCCAGCCCTGAGCAAAGCATTAGACATGGGGCAGGTGTGGGGCAAGACATCCTGGGCCTCCCGGAAATCACAGTATAAATGGTAGGGAAACACATAGGCAGATACACAGATACGCAGTTAAATTACAAATTGCCTAAAGTGTTATGACAGAAACAGAGAGGATATTATTCTAGGGAGTTATGAGGGGCAGGTACAGGACAAGGGAGCCGACTTTGAGTAGCCGGATGGCCTTCCTGAGATTTCACCTGAGACCTGTGTGATGAAAAGGAGCCAGGTACATTGTTATAGGCCAGGAATGGAAACAATTTCCATGCTGGCTATTCTGGGAAGATGGGGAAGCTCATGTTTACAAAGTGAAGTTTTGATTTATAGAATCACAAGGTCTAAGAGGAGCCTGTCACCCTTATGCTTCTAAGGAGACCTTCCCTGGTCCCCTTTCCCACCCACCTCCTGCGTCCTGAACTTGATATTCCCTTGCCCTACATTACTGTTTCTCCTTAGCTATTACCAATATATGACATACTCTCTAATTTACCTATTTATCTGATTTATTGTGTGTCTCCCCCACTAGAATGTGAGCTCTATAAGAACCTACATTTTGTCCAATTTCTTCATGATGTCTGCATCTCCAGTGCCTAGAAGTCACTGGGTGTTCACTACTCAAAGCTATTTCTTTTGGCCCCTGGAGAGGAGTGTGATATTGAAGAAAGATGAAGAATTTTGAAAACTGCCAAATCTGGAATAATATGCTATACTTTCCAGGGCTGTTGTGAGATTTAAATGCAAAAATGTGCATAACAAATGAGTTGCGTGCTGGTGTGTAGTGCGGACTGAGTGAATATTCTCTTGTGGTTCCCCAGCTTTTCCTCAGTGTGCTCAGTAAGGGTGAGAGCTATAAACATTGTGAAATAGGAGAAGGTAACATCCACAGTTTCTCCGTTCCCTGATTGGGTTCCCTAGTCCTGTTCAGTGCCTCTCTTTGTCACACACTATGCCCAGCTCTAGGCTTCCATCATGGCCCATCCTGTCCTCCCTGTTTGTCATTCCAGGCCCTGGGATACTTGGCTTTGGTTTACAAGGGAACAACTGCTAAGCCTGCAACTGATTCATGCTAAACCCTGTCTGGCTGCCACTGTGCCTGAGCAGGCCAGCCCCCTTACCGTGTGTGGGTAAGAGTACGTGAAGCGATCAGAGACACCACCACCCTGGGCTGGGCTCAGCATCCCTCTGCAGATGGTTATGAGACACTGGCCCAACGTGCCTCTGTACCTGTCCCATGTTTATATTTGCCGAATGACCTCAATTAAAGTTTTTCCGAATCTCTTTTCCTCAAAAGAATAAAATACTGTAGTCCCCCTTATGCATGGGTGATACATTCCAAGCCACCCAGTGGATGCCTGAAACCACAGATTGTACCAAACCCTATATATTAGATGTTTTTCCAATAGGTATGTACCTATGAAAAAGTTTAATTTATAGGCACAGTAAGAGAGTAACAACAACAACTAATAAAGTAGAACAAATGCAACAGTTATAATGATATACCATAATAAAAGTTATGTGAATGTGGTATCTCATTACCAGAGGGAAAGGGGCTAGGGGGAGGTAGAGGAGGGTAAAGGGGGCCTAAAGGGTGATGGAAGGACACTTGGCTTGGGGTAGTGAACACACAATATAGTGTACAGATGATGTGCTGTAGAATCAAACACCTGGAACTTATGTAATTTTATTAATCAATGTCACCCTAATGAATTCAATATAATTTAAAGGCTATCTTGTAGTGTACTCACACTCCTTGTGACAATGCGAGACACAAGGCCTATGTGATGAGAGGAAGTGAGGTGAATGACACGGGCGTTGGGAGATAGCGTTAAGCTACTGTAAGTGCTATAGTAGCACAAGCTCTGTGATACCACGACAGCCCATCTGATAACCGAGACGGCTTCTCAGTGGCGGTCGGGGGGTGGCGCATACAGCGTGGATACGCAGGACAAAGGGATGATTCACATCCAGGGCAGGGTGGAGGGTGTCGGCGAGAGATTTTATCACACTACTCAGAGTGACACACAATTTAAAATGTATGAATTTGTTTATTTCTGGAATTTTTCCATTTAACGTTTTCAGATCGCACTTGATCGCAGGTAAATGAAACGGAGGGAAGTCAAACTGTGCATGAGGAGAGCAACTATTGTACAAAAGAAGTGAAAAAACAGGGCTAGAGATCAGAGAGCGAGGACATGATGTGGAGAGAAGAGGGAGGAGAGAGGAGAAGAAAGGAGGGACAGGAATGAATGAAAGAGCAAAGGGGAACAGAGGCAGTGGGTAAAGAAGCCTGTTAAATGTTGGCGTATCTTATACCCATAGAGCAGATATTAACACCACAGTCTGTGAAAACCTTAGCTGGGTAGTATCTCTAACTTGGAATACTATATCTAATGATAAAAGTAATAATGCAATAACATTTATTAAACATCTGCATGTTCCTTTTACTTGAAGGCAAATCCTGTCATTACTCTGCTCAGCAGTTTTCAAACAGGCCTCATGTTACGCAGTGAAAACCAACCAATAGCCTTACTGAACCCTCCCCCCAACCCTACCTCAGTACCGTCCACTTCCCACCCCCATCTCTGAAACTTCCTCCCAGCTCTCCCCCTTGCTCCCCACATCCTATCCACATTGGCCTTCTTGCTATTGTTGATCAAACTAAATTGTCCTGCCTGAGGGCTTTTGCACTGGTCTTATTTTGCCTAGAACAGGCATCTCCTCAGCATTTTTCCCCTGCTTCCTTTGGGGCTCTTCTTTTTTCACTTTGTAAGCAAAAGTTCCCGGTGACAACCCCCTATGAAATGTCAACTCTCCACTGCCACTCCCTCCTGCTGCACATCCTTCATACTTGGCTTTAATTTTCTCTGTACTACTTATCACCTGTCATATAATATTATTCTGTGTCAGCTGTGTGTCTTTTTAACTCTAAGCTGTGAATACAGGGACTATGTCAGCTTTCTTCTTGATTCACAGCAGATTCATGAGCACCATATCCTCACAAAGGCCCTAGAAGGTGGACACTGCTTTTCATTACCCACTGTACAAAAGAGGAACATTAAGCTTATATTATAGAAGTAAAAATTCTAAGGTCATAGATAACAGGTAGTAAAGCCAGACTTTAAATAGAGGTCTGCTGGCGTCCAGGGCCAATGCTCTCAACCGCTGTGCTAAGTGGTTCCCCAGGGCATTTCTATACTGTCAGGGCACCTGTCCCACAGGGTAGATTAGCACAGTACCTGGCTCATGGGGAGAGTTCGATAAGCGCTCAAGAAATTACTATCATCATAATCAGTATAAACTATTTACTACATAGACGCAAAGAAAGCTTTGGTTGAAATGTAATCTGTTCATAAGTTATTATTTTTAAAGAACAGCATCTAAATTTGAAATGAGGCAAAATCATGACTTCATGTCCTTTCCC
Source organism: Miniopterus natalensis (assembly GCF_054644295.1). Lineage (NCBI taxonomy): Eukaryota > Metazoa > Chordata > Mammalia > Chiroptera > Miniopteridae > Miniopterus > Miniopterus natalensis. The sequence goes on from NC_142089.1 coordinate 47,092,216, forward strand.
TGTCATACCAGAGCATTATCCTAACAAGCCCTCCAAGGGTTTTCTGACTCTGTCAGACAATATAATTTTATTTAGCTTAATACTTACCATTGATATTTACCAAGACTCTTTAAAGTTGATGTTAAGATGTAGACAACTGAGAAGATAAAAATTACTATTGTCCAATAGATAGGCAAATGATTTTGAAGTAGAGAAGATAAGCCCCAGATATTAGAGTTTTACTGCTCTCTCGACCATTAAGCAGTTTGGGATATGTATCTTAGGAATAGTATTCCAGAAATCTTTTTGCCCATCCATTCACCTATCCATCCATCTACCTACCTACCTCTGCTTATCTGTCAGTTTTTTATATTCTCTTTTAAATCAGCTTTATTGTCTTACTGATTCCTTAATGATTTTAATATAACTTTTAACACATGGCCCTTATGTATTGGTATGAAAATAATTATGTCATGTATATATTAGAAGAATAGAATAGAATAGAATAGAATAGAATAGAATAGAATAGAATAGAATAGAATAGAATAGAATAGAATAGAAGAATAGAATAGAATGATGATATGATATAATATGGTCTTTTAGCAAGGAACTGGTGTTATCTGCAGTATTTAAATCCTACCAGCTGTCATGTTCCTATGCTGCTACCCCTGATGGAATCAACTACTTATAATGAAGTTTACTGTACTTTTGCTTACTAGATATGAGAAAGATATATCATAGTGGTTAGGAACCAGGGCTCTGGGGTCACACTGCCTGGGTTCAAGCTCTTACTCTGCGATTGTGATGGTTAATTTTATATCAAATTGAGTGGGCTGTGAGATCCCCAGATATTTGTTGAAACATTATTTTGGGTATGTCTGTAATGATGTTTCTGGATGAGATTAAACATTTGAATCAGTAAACTGACTAAAGCCAGTTGATCTCCCCAATGTTGGTGGGCCTTATCCAACCTGTTGAAGTCCTGAATAGAATAAAAAGCTGGATAGGGATTCTTTCTCTCTCCCTGACTGTCTTTGACTTGGTCTTTTCCTGCCCTTGGACTTAAACTCAGACTGAAACTTACACCATTACTTCTTCTGGGTCTTCAGCTTACTGACTGTAGATCTTGAATTTCTCAGCCAAAATAATCATGTGAGCAAATTCCTTTTAATAAACATCTCTTTATATATCTGTACATGTCTATATCTATCTATATCTATCTATTATCTATCTATCTATCTATCTATCTATCTATCTATCTATCCATCCATCTATCTATCTATCATCTATCTATCTATCTATCTATCTATCTATCTATCTATCATCTATCTATCTATCTATCTATCTATCTATCTATCTATCTATCTATCATCTATCATCATCTATCATCTATCTATCATCTATCTATCTATCTATCTATCTATCTATCTATCTATCTATCTATCTATCATCTATCTATCTATCTATCATCTATCTATCTATCATCTATCATCTATCTATCTATCTATCTATCTATCTATCTATCTATCTATCTATCTATCATCTATCTATCATCATCTATCATCATCTATCTATCTATTTATCTATCATCATTATTATTATCTATCTATCTATCATCTATCTATCATCTATCTATCTATCTATCTATCTATCTATCTATCTATCTATCTATCTATCTATCTATCTATCTATCATCTATCTATCTATCATCTATATATCATCTATCTATCTATCTATCTATCTATCTATCTATCTATCTATCTATCTATCTATCATCTATCTATCTATATCTATCTATCATCATTGTTATTATCTCTCTCTCTCTCTATCTCTCATCTATCATCTATCTATCTATCTATCTATCTATCTATCTATCTATCTATCTATCTATCATCTATCATCTATATCTATCATGTATCTATCATCTATCTATATGTCTGTCTGTCTGTCTGTCTGTCTGTCTGTCTATCTGTCTATCTGTCTATCTATCATCTGTCTATCTATCTATCTATCTATCATCTATCATCTATCATCATCTATCTATCTATCATCTATCTATCTATCATCTATCTACCTACCTACCTACCTACCTACCTATATATCTATGTTATTGGCTCTGTTCTCTGGAGGACTCAGACTAATACAGTGACCTTGGACAAGTTGCTTAACTATACCAACAAGGTATTTTGAGGAATAAAGGAAATAATGTATATAACATGTATGTAAAATGCTTATCATGGTGTCTGGTACATGGTGTTTAATAAATATCAATTATTAATATTAATTAATATTACTATTAATTAATAGTACATTATTAGTACTATTCTTTTCATTTTAGAAACTTAGTATAGAAAATGGAATTTTATGAATCTATCAACATTGTTTAATATCAATATTCTCTTTGCAAGCCCTGGCAGCAATAGGACAACTTTCTTCCTGATTTTTCCTAGAAACCTAACTAGGAGCTCTGAAAACTGTTTACATTGAAGGATATTTTATTCTAGGATATTTAACCCTACAAATTAAAATACCTCATGATGAATGCGTTTGAAAATGACCTCTGCTATTTATTTTCTAACTTTCTACACTGTGCTACAAACAGAGATAACATTGTTTAGCACTGACTGTCTAGTTTTATCTTGTGCATTTTTGACCCTATTGATTTACCCTAAAAGTCCAATTTAGAATGAATGAGCACCTGTGATATTTGTACACTTCAGAATGTGGAAGTATCTTTCCCAGCAACGATTGCGTTCTGGTTTCCTTTGCACATGAGAGTTGAGGTGGAAAAGGCAGCTGAACAGAGGTTGGCAACCTTTCAGAAGCACTGTGCCAAGTCTCCATGTGTTTGCTCTAATTTAAGGTTTTCAGTGCCAGGAAGAACCTCCTCCCCTCCAAACCATTGGAGACTGAGAACTTCCGAGACAGAGTAAGGCTACAGAAATTGAAAGTATCATTATTTGATAGGTTTTTCTTTGTGTGTGTTTTTTTCCTAAAAAACAAAAACTTTGAAAAACTTGATGCAAATTTTTTGAAATCCAGGCAGAATGTTCACAGTATATGATGAGGTGGTTAGTGAACAAGATTGGAGTTTTGAAATTTTTTGTAGCTCTTCATGCCATGCATTAATTTATGCAAGCACAACTATAGGCATTCACTGTGTGTTCATTTGGTAATCCAATCACTAAATCAATACTGAGCCCTGACTTTATATGGACAATACTTAACTTGTTTTGAAGAGTAAGTCAGAGAATGTGTATAAAGTACCTAACATAGGGTCTGGCTCATAGTAGGTATTCAGATGAAAGCCATTAGTCTTAATCTTCTCTTTAAACTTTTTACAAGAGCAGTAAATTTACTAGTAAAAATAGAACCATGCAGAAGAGTTGAAATAAAAAGCAATTCCTCATGCTGCTTCTGTTCTTCTGTCATATCCTCCAGAGCCTCAATTTAAAAAAAAAAAAAAAAATCAGTTTTGTGATAGCTGCTAACAGAGCATTAAATAATACAGATACCAGTGATGATGCATCTGCCACTGTACTCTCATAGGGAGATTCCCTGCTGGGTCCATCTAGGTTCACCTTGGTCAGGGGCAATGTGCCCTCTTACCGTTTTTTCAGGTTGTGGTCTTACAAGTCGTCGATTGTTAAACACTTGACCTGTTGTCCAGAGGATGACCAGGTCCGAGGGAGTCCACAGCTGAGGACAGCTCATCTTCCAAATCCCTTGGGCACTGATTTCCAGATGTCTGGGGTGGATGGTTTCCTTTCTGTCCCTCAAGGATGTCTTCCTTTCTTTCCCTTTCACAGTGTCACCCCTATCCTTCCCTCACACTTTTCTCATTAATCTCATCCGGCTTCTCCAAGAAAAGCTCTGCAAACCTCAGTCTGGCTCGCGGAATCTGTTTCCCCACAGTATGGACTGGGGCTAAGTGTGGAAGGAGGAAAATACCTTTAGGGGTATGAAACAGAAGATCTGGCGCGAAATGCACAGAGAGCAACTAGATTAATATTTTTAGAGCCACCCCGCCTTATTTCCTTATTTTACCATTCCTTGATTTATCAACTTTAGACATTATTTATTGACTCCCCTCTATGAGGAAGGGGGATTTAGTTCGTCTCTTCTCTCTACCTTTTTCTCTCCTCCCCTTCCCAAAGTCTGAGGGTTATATTAGTATTTTGCTTCTTCTGGTAGTTTTCTTTTTAATTTTAAATAGTAAGACTTCTGTTTTTATTCCACCACCTATAGGTAGCCTCTCTTGTCTATCCAGTAAGATGAGCATATTAACTTCCTTCCCTTCTCTCTTCTTTTATGTTGTCAATGTTGCTAATGTTCTGTTCCATAACTGTATTTAAAGTTTCTGAGTTTTATACCAAAGCTTGATTACAAAAGAGTTGAAAGCCAGACAATACGGTTTATGTTATCATGTTGATTAGCAAGATTTGAAAATGGGCTTCATATTAGAAAGTATTATTGTTTCACTATTAAATTTCCTGAATTTGGTAGTTATAGTGTGCTTACATAAGGGACTATCATATGTGCAGTAGACATGCTGAAGGACCATACATACTGGTTTATATAAATAGTTTGCAAAAATATATATATGGGAAGATAAGTAGATGGACAGATAAAGGCATAAGGTAAATGTGGCAAGATGTTAACAACTGCTCAGTTTGGATGCAGAGGACACATATGTCCCTTCCCTTATTCATGTAACTTTTCTGTTGGTTTACATTTTTTCAAAATAAAAAATTGAGGAAAAAAATTACTAGTCCATTTTAAAGCCCAGACATTTGAACAAGTTTAAAGTAGATTGATGTGTTGAATGCTTACAAGATATCCCTCACATAATACACCAAGTACTGAATTCAAAAAGGCAATTTAAGCTTCAGTTTTTTAAGGTATAACTACTGTGAGTTAATAAGATTAAGAAAAACATGAAAATGTACTTTGAGTGACATCTTTTAAAAGCATTAGTTTTGAATCAGCTGTCTTCAGCTCAAGTGCAATTAATAGCCCAATAAATGAATCATCAATAAGATGAGTAACTATGAGAATCAGCTCTTAGATTTTTAAAGCAAGACAGGTTGAAAATAAACACATTTTTCAGCTTCTTAGATAAGCTTTTTATTATACCAACTCTGTGACATGGATTAAAATTATGATAATGGAGTAAAAGTATTATTTTATCTCATCTAAAAATGAAATATTCGTGTCATAAAGTCTTTTAGTACTTACACTAATATAGGGGCTGACAGTTGTAAAGCAAACACTAGGTGACTGAAGCTCTCCCAAGCATTATTATCTTGATATATGATCACACTATTTTAAACACCACATCTCAATTTTCTGACACATTTTTTACTTTTATAGTTCTAAGGATTTGCAGCATTACATTTCCTCTGACTCTGCTCATGTGACTAAGAAAAGTGTCAAACTAAGTATGAAAAGCTCAGAGTGTAACTTAGCATCGAGAAGTGAGGCAGATTTTGTCCTGGATCGTGCATACTAATCAACTTGTGATGGTAGACTAATTTGCTAGCATTTCTTTTGGATGCACATGTCTATATTCATATGTGAGATTTTTTTGTGTGTGTGTATTAACTGTCAAGTTTGGGTATTAGGTTTGTGCTATCTTTATAAAATGAATTCGATGACCTTCTATCTTTTTGTTCGGTTGGAACAGATTATGTAGCATATTTTTTGAAGATTTCAAAGAATTTTTTCCAAAGAAATGTATGGCCTACATTTAATTTTGGAAGTATTTCATTGATAACATTTTTAATTTTGTTCATGATTACTATATACTGTTCTTAAGTCCATGTAAAAAATCTATACATTCCTAGAAAATTCCCTTTTTATCTAGATTTTCAAATTTCTCAGTATACAGTGTATGTGGTGTTCTATGATATATTGTAAACCTGTTATATATCTTTTTTTACATTATTTTTATAACTTTTAATTTCCTTTGTGTTTTTCTGTGTTTCTTAGATTTTCCATGTTTGCCCATTTTGTCCATTTTCTAAAAAAAAAGCTGTTAGATTTATTAATTTGTCCATTTTCAGGATTTATATATTGCCCATTTTGTCTATAATCTTTGCTGTTGTTTTTTGAAGGATGTTTCATCCACGGAGGGGTGAAAAAGTTGATTCTGGGGAGGTTCAGGTGGGACAGAAGTTCTTTGCTATTATAAAGGTTTGTGACTGTCCAAGGACCACAGTACATAGATAATATAGTTGATCTGTGGTTTTAAAATTTCATGGGGGTGGGAGTGCAATTAGGAAAAAAAAATTGTCTAAACAGGCTACTTAGAGCGACAATAATGAAAAAAAAAGGTTGAGAAACATTGTTGTGAAGCTGTTCGCATAGTGCCGTTGATTATTTTATTTCATTTTTTGACTTTATAGTTTCTCAGGTGTTTTATAAGTTGAAAGGAATTGCGGTTTCTGTTTAAGTGAGTTGCGGTTTCAGTACTGAAATGCTCGTGTGGACGGCAGCGCTGCCACACAGTTGTTTGGTCCCTTGTCCTTGGTTGGCCTCACCATGCAGCATCTGACCAGCGGCCCCTCCCCTCCCTCCCGGCAGGACCGTCGCCGGCCTCATGGGACAGGCTGGACGGACGGCGAAATGCTCAGGGCTGGCTTTCCCTCTGTCTCATCGGGTGTTTTCAGATCTGCCTGACTGCCTTTCCACCTCTGGCTAATTTCTGATTATTGGAGTGTAGAAAGCTGAGCGTGGGTCCTCTTTTCTTTTTCTTTTATTCCCAGGTGAGCTCCTCCAAGTCCACTGCTTGAAACCCTCTTGCATAACTTGACGCCGCCAGCCCTGCGGCCTTTCATGAGTTCCTAGCTTGCACAGGCCATTGCCTGCTTGACACTTCCATGTGCCTCAATTAGGTGCGTGTTCAAACTAGAGTTTTCTTTCTCTTCCCACTTGGTTTACCCCTTTCCCTCTCATGTCAGCAAATGGCACAGCCACCACTCAGTTTCATAAGCCAAAACCCTAAGCAGCACCCTTCCACCTTAACTGCCCGCCTTCCTCCGCATCCCATCCGTCAGCGTGCCAGCCAGTTACAACTGCAAACCTGCCCTCCACTTCCCTTGATTTTCCCGTTTCTCTCTGACCCAGGCCAGTGCCAACTTCCTCCACAGAGTGCCAAAGAGAGCTCTTAGAAATGGAAGTCAGATCACTTGGCCTCTCTCCTTAAACTCTCTCTTGGCCTTGTATTAGTCAGAATAAACACCAAGCTTCTTCTCATGGCCAGTAAGGAACCCTGTCCACATCCCCCCTCCAGCCGCACTGGCTTCCTTCTGTTCCCAGAACATGCTGCACATGTTTCCACCACAGGGTTGCTTGCTGTTTCCTCTATTTGGACACTTTTCAAGCCTTGGTCTTCATGTGGCTGCCCACTTTTGTCTGAAAAATCTCAGCTCAGTTGTCACTTCCTCAGAAGGGCCAGGCCTTCCCTCTGGCACTGGAACTAATAGTAGTCTCTCTCCTTTAGTGACTATTAAATCACCCAGTCCAATTTTGTTTCTTTGTTTATTTTGAACCAGATATTTTATTGCAGATTATGGCCAAGGTTCCAGTTGGGGAGCCCTATGTGGTTTGGTTTGGGCCCCTGAGAAGGTGAGAAGGAGGGCATCTGAGCTGTAAGATGATGTTGATGTTGAGCGCCAGGTGGCAGGTGAGGCTTCTACCCTTGGGCTTCATGTTCAGAGCTTTCACCACCCTATCATCTATCACCATGGAGAACCCCTTAAGGCATTTTTCTCCAAAGAGTGGCAAGAAAGAATTATCTAGTCATAAATCTGTCTCCTTCCCAAAGGCCTTCATGAGGTCTGCCAGGAGCTGAACTTTGTTTTCCACATTGTGGGCTTAATTCCCTGACCAGTCACAGAGACACTGACAGTCAGACATGGACTGGGACCTCCTTGGCCTTACCAGCCTCATCATGCTCCACAAATCCCACCACGTGGGTCTTGGGACGTCCCAGGGTAGAGGTGCCTTGCTGACCTTGTGCAGCTCTGCCAGGTTCACCTGTCCCCAGGCTTCCTTCAAACCAAGGCCAGGATGACATCTCCCACTTTGACAGGGGCTGTAGCTGTGGAGGTGCTGCGGAAATATGGGTCCTCCCAACTGTTCGCCCTCCTCCTCCTGCAGGTAGCTATCCTGCTACAGACTCACAGAGGCTGCCCAGTGAGGACCAGGCCAACCTGATAGTCCCAGGCTGCTTGGTTGGTCCTGCCAGTCCCAGTCTGGGCTTTGAGGCCTCAACTGCCCCACCTACCCGCCGAGATGCTGTCTATTTTATACAGTGGCTTTAGAGTTTATCCTAGTTCTGAGTAGGGCTCTTCTCTTTTTTAAAAATATGTTTTTAATGATTTCAGAGAGAGGAAGGGAAAGGGAGAGAGAGAAACATCAATGATGTGAGTCATTGATTGGCTGCCTCCTGCACGCCCCCTGCTGGGGATTGAGCCTGTAACCTGGGCATGTGTCCTGACCCGGAATCGAACCATGACCTCTTGGTTCATAGATTGATGCTCAACCACTGAGCCACGCCGACTGGGTGGCTCTTTCTTTCTTGTTGGCATCCACTTGTGTCTTGTCAGGCCCATGAAAGAAGGAACCTTGTTGTTCCATTTATAATGGATATAGCTAGAACAGCATCTGTCCCACAGTAGGTATTTCTGTGTAATGGACTTGTGGCTTAATTCTCATAGATTCAAATGATGAATCTTAAATTATTAATGCTGAGGGTATGCTGTATTTAGAAGTTTTTGTTGATTGGTTGGTTTGTTTTAAAATCAAATCAGGTTTTATATTTGTGAAATTTTATGCAATTTGGTGAGGTATGTGCCTGAGTCGATGGTATATAGGGGAGAGCTTTCACCTTTATTTCCTTTCAAATAATTAGATATGTTTGCCAGTGTTTACCAGAAATTCCATCAATACCAGTTTGAGGTATGTAGCCAGGACTGACAATTCTACATTTATCTATAGCTATCAAGTTGGTCATTTACTCCTGATAGCTCTGCTGGTATTTTTGTTTTTTATTTTGGTCCTTTAAAACAAAGAAAGCAAAACAAAATAAAAACGTTTTGTAGACTCTTATTGAGATAAGAAGGGAAAATTTAAGAGGTAAATATTAAATTATTTGAAATGATTTTTGGATGAAGCAGGTTGACTTTACTGACTAAAACAGATTTTAAGAAGTATAAAAGAATTTAATTTAATTTAACATATTTAGCACCTTATCAGGGTGATTAGAATTGCCTACACTTTGGTTGTTTCCAAAACAATCATGTAGATTTTTTTTTCTTTCTTAAGCTCAAAATGATTTGGGGCGATGTAAAAAATTCTCTTCCTCTCCACCCCCTGATTAATTTCTTCTTTTAGTGGGGATGCCATGCTGTCGCCATGAGCTCACTGCCAAGAAGCTTTGGAGCAGCGATCAGTCTTTTAAAGAAACCTTTTATTTCTTTGTTTTATAATTGGAGAATAATATATATTCATTGTAAAGAAATAAAATGGAAACTATGCATTTTCCAGTTTAGTGTATTTCCTTTTCAGTGTTTTTTTCTGATATATGATCTTTTTTCTCATCGGCTGTGAGCTATGCATTGTGATTTCCCTTTGTGATAAAGGGGATGAATCTGCTGGCTCATTTCCTTTTATAGACTGCCACCTTCTCCACTAACCAAGAAAGAGTGTATTCTGGATTTTGCTTCGGTTGCAGCAGTTTATGCTAGAAGAATTATAAAATGTGGAATCTGTAATCTGACTTTGGCCTACTCTGTATCAGAAAAAAATAGCTTCCACCACAGGCAGAGAGGAAAGTTTCCCTATCACCCAGAGAGCCAGTGCTCTTGATACATATTTCATGATTGCAGCTGAGGCTTTTCCAAGCTCAGAGTGCTGTATCATTCATTTATTCTTTTACACTACAAGATTATTTTTGGCTCTTTGTGTTGGCACGTAGGATTTCCCGTTACTGATCTGCATGAACCATTTATCAAGTCAAGGGTTTAATCTATCAACGTCGGAATTTCTTTGTTCGGCCTCTCTCTGCCTTGCTTCCCATATGGTATTTTATCGTATGTGTATATTGTTGGCTTGAAGAAGGTTATTTGGAATGCAAGCATTTATTATATTTCTTTGCTTTTTTAAAATAATATATTATGGAGCAAAGTGATATTTTATAGGGAATGATAATTATACTGTAAATCAGTTTCTAGAACATTAGATTAATCTCCAAGCCTATTCCTTTGCTAGTATTACTGGTTCTGTTCTTGCCAGTAGCTCCTACCTTTCCTTCTCACTTATTCTGAAAACCTGAATCTTCTTTGATTACCTTCTCTCCCCTTTTCCAAACATTTATTGAATCATCAAGTTATTTGGATTCTACCTCGTGGATATTTCTTGAGTCCACCCTTCCTCACTTTTATTTACTGGACTCTTGATGCTCTCTGTTGTCTTCTAAGAAGCAGGTCAATCTGTAGAGAAGGCTTTTGATGGGATCCGGATATAAAGGGAAAAACAAATTAAGTAATGCATTCAATAACACTGAGTATCTGCCATATGCCAAACCATTTTTTAAGCTCTGGACATGTAGCAGTGAACAATACAGTAAAAATATTTTTTCATAAAGCTAACATTCTAGTGGGATATAGGGGAGAAAGACAAAAACACATCTTACATGAGCAAAATATAGTATGTTGGATGTTGTTAAGTACTATGAAGAAAAGTGAAGCAATGAAGGAACAGGGGGAAAGCTGGGGTGGACAAGGAAGGCATAGATATAAAGCTGGTGATAGAGATGATAATAAAAGTTAATTAAAACTTAAAGGAGCATCATGAACAAAAACTATACAGCAAAAGCCATTCTAATTTTAACTGTTTCTTGAATCTTCTAGTTATGATGCCAAACCATAGTGATAATCTGTGCCTGAGCAAAGCTCTTTAAGAATTATTGCAATAGCCACCAAGCTATGGTCCCTCTCTCTGAGCCATCCTTTCTCAAGTAAGTACTTTTAGTGAAATATTATTGAAATCTTAAAATAAGAATTGTACTGACAATAAAAAGGAAGGAAGGAAGGAAGGAAGGAAGGAAGGAAGGAAGGAAGGAAGGAAGGAAGGAAGGAAGGAAGGAAGGAAGGAAGGAAGGAAGGAAGGAAAGGCAGGGAGGGAGGGAGGGAGGAAGGAATTATATCTAATAGAAGGTGCTAAAGTTAATTCAAAGGGCCATGGCCACAATAGGTAGCTCAAGGAACACAAGATGGGACTTCCAGGGGCCAGAGTGAGACACAAATGGGCATCATGAATAATATTTAGTGAACCCTTACTGCCAAGAGGAAAAAGTCTAAAATCTTTAGCCTAATATTCACAACCTTCCACTAACTAGTTTCCAACCTTTTTTCTTAGCATCAGTTTTCTGATTTCCTCCCTTGCTGCTTTTATTTGTTTGTTTGTTTTTAGCTGAAAGATCTTTCTCTACCATCTCATCAGTGTCTAAATTCTATCCTCTCTACTGGACTCAGCTCAGATGTTTCCTTTTCTAGAAAACCATTACCTCCTCTTCTGACTGTTAATAACAAACTCTTTTGGGGGCATTTTGTATGATATTTTCTTATTTGTGACTGTGCCTCCACATTTCTGTTAGACTTAAAGCTCTTTGAGAGTAAGCTTCTGCTCTGACTGATCTTTTATTCTTCCTGATGCTCATCAAGTGTCCTGCAGGGATGAGGGAACAATTAATGAAAGTGCTCAGTGGCATATTTAAGGAAAATATTGTCATATGAGCATACCTTCAGATGAAGGCCCTGGAAATGGGAAATGGGAAATGCCTCTCAGGCAAAAGACATGAGATGATTAGCTTGGGGAAGAGACAAGTAGTGATAGGCAAGTGTTTCAGTCTTCATCTTTTCTTTCTTTCACTTCTCTCCTCTCCTCTACCTCCTCCCCCTTTCTTTCTTCTCTCTCTTTTGTTTTTATTTTATCTTTATTGTTGAAAGTATTACAGATGCCCCCCCTCCATTGTTGATATTTGGGAGGGAGATGGGAGAAAGAGAGTTTCAAGAGAAAACAAGAGAGACTCTGGGGGCCAGATTATGAAGAATTTAGTTTAAGACATTTTGGACTTTATCCTAAAGGCAGTGAGGAGCTATTAGATCACTTGAAGAGGAAGGAAGAAGATCATATTTACATTCTCTGAGATATTGTTTGAAGTATGTCCCTCCATCCCCCATTCATATGTCGAAGTTCTAACCCATTACTTCAGAATGCGACCTTATTTGGAAACAGAGTTATCGTGATAGAATTAGGATGAGGTCATGTTGAAGTAGAAAAGGCCTTTACTCCAATATGACCAGTGTCCTTCTTTTTAAAAATGCCATGTGAAGAGATAGACATGCTCACAGGGAGAATAATCAGGTAAAGATTGGAGTTTTGCTGCCGCAAGCCAAAGAACTACCAGAAGTTAGGAGAGACACCTGGAACAGATCCTTCCCTGGCTCCTTCCGAGGGAGAGTGGCTTGATCTCACCTTAAAACCACCACATTAATTTCAGACATCCAGCCTGGAGAACTGAAAGACTGTAAATTTCTGTGGTTTCAGTCACCCAGTTTGTGGTACTTTGTTACAGCCGACCTAGCAAACAAATGGAGTAAGGATAAATCTGGCTGCGTGGTGGAGAACGGTTTGGACTGTGCAAAACAGGATATGGGGAGAGAATTTGAGGCTATTAAAATCAGAGATGATAGGGACTGTGGGAAAGATTAGAAGGCTAATTTGAAAGTACAGCCAACTGGGATGGGTGAATGATTGAATGTGGATTGTTGAGAGGAGAAGAAAAGCTTGAGAAATTGTGGAGGATGTCAGGTCCTAATGATTGGTTGGTGACTCCCAAATGTGTCTCTTTAGCTAGATTTCTCTCCAGTCTTCCAGATGCTCATATTCAAATGCCAAGTCAGCTCCACCGAATTTTCCACAGCCACTTGGATGAATATTTAAATTAAATAAATGAATTAACTACTAATAATATGTTTACCATATAAATCAGGAGTGGGGAACCTTTTTTTCTGCCAAGGGCCATTTGAATATTTATAACATCACTCGAGGGCCATACAAAATTGTCAACTTAAAAATTACCTATGAAAAAAGCTCCTTGATTTATTGAATCTCGAGTCCTACCTGTGGTTGCCTTGGCAGGGCCAGGCCAAATGATACCACCTGAGAGCTGGTATTTGGGAGGGAGATGGGAGAAAGAGAGTTTCAAGAGAGTTTACCACTCCTAATATAAATGAAAGAGGAGAGACTTAATAGGTTACTCCTCCAAATAACTGTATGATAAAAGGAGTCATACTTTCATTTTACCTCAGAAAGAATTTTTAATCAACCAGAACTCCTCAGAATGGAATGGATACTCTTGGGAGGTAAATTTTTATCTCGGATGTCTTTAAGCAGAGGCTAAAGGACCCCAAGCCTGTGACTTCAGGCTGTAGCTCTCACAATGTCCTCGTTACACTCTAATTATGTGGAGGCCTCCCTATCTTCCTCATTTTGTCATGAGATCTCTCAGAACAGAGAGTATGATTTGTTCAATGCGCTTGGTTCCTCTGGCCCAATACTAAGCTGCATAACTTCCTAACTTCTGCTTTGTTGAGAATGAGGAAGTGTTGGCCAGATTTTAAGTATTCTCTACCTCAGCTAGTTCTTTCTATAGTTTATAATAAATATACTTGTCTATTTTCTTGCTTAATAATAAAAATACAAAGTTTTGAGATGAAATATTCCTGGTAGCTAATCAATACTTCTGTTATCAATTATCCATGCTAGATTATGTTAGGCATTAATTTGAGTCCATGTTCTGCAGTGTATGATACGTGTGTTGTGCAAAGGCGTAATTGCTTGTGTTCATACATAATAAGTAGGTTGGGGAATTTGCCTGATGGTATATCTTAGTTATTAATAGTGATCGTCAAGTGTACATTTCAAGTTTAGAACCTCATTGGCCTTTTGGGAGTCAGCATCTCAATTTCAAGGAAATATTAAGCCTTTCCTTTCATGTACTCCAGTTCATTTAATCCTGTCAAAATAAGAGCTTTTGTGTCTAAGGAAAAAGAGCTAGAGGCTAATTAAAGGACTCCCGGCCAGGGTTTCATGGCTCTCTGATTTCTCTGCAAATGAGTGATGAATTAAATGTAAACGAGTCAGAAACATACCTTAGGGTTTTTTTTAATTATGGTAAAAAAATGCATAACATAAAATTTACAATTTTAACCATTTTTAAGTGTACAGTTCAGTAATCTTAAGTACATTCACATTATTGTACAACAGATCTCCAGAACATTTTATTTTGCAAAACCGAAGCTCTCTACCAGCCAAACAAAAACTCCCCATTCTTCCGCTCACCCCAGCCCCTGGTAACCACCACTCTACTTTCTGTTTCTATGAATTTGACTACTTTAGGTATCTCATGTAAGTAGAATCATACAGTGTTTGCTTTTTGTGAAGGGTTTACTTCACTTAGCATAGCGTCACCTGCATTCATCTATGTTGTATCATGTGACAGGATTTCCTTTTTAAGGCTGAATGATATTTCAGTGTATGCCTGCCTATACTACATTTTGTTTATCTGTCCATTTGTCAATGGACATTTGGATTGCTTCCGCCTCTTGGCTTCTGTGATATTTTTACACTAAGTGTATTTTAAAATATCAAGTTCTTAGATCAGATCTGTTGTTAATTTTCCCTCTAAAAAATAAAGGAAGAATATTTTAATATACTTGAAAATATTCTCAAAAATATTTGTCACTGAAGCCTCCTATTTTAGATTGTGATTCTCTGACAATAATGATATTCAAATATTTCTTTAGGCAGATAAATATTGTGAAACAACCTGAGAAACTTTCAAAGCTTGGAAAACAGATATTTATGTTTTATCAAATAGGTGAATAAATATGGAAATGGAAGACTCGAACTCCTGAAGGATCAAAGAGACTTTGTAAATAATTATTAAGATAAACCTATCACTTTAAAACACTCTTTAAAAATTAAATTCCTTTCCACACTTTCTGAAAATAAATCTAATTTTGCAACACTATAGTGAGTAGAATCTTCTGTGATGTCTTAAGTAATTCCGGAACCTAAGAGCCTGTGGCTCAGAGGTTTGTGCCAGTGAAAAATCAATGTGTCATCCACATAATTAAGATCATTTTGAAGGAGAGTTCTCAAGAGCTTTGAGTATGTATGTAAAAATAGGTGCTAGAATTCTTTTAAAATAATAACAAGCATAGTCTCTTCATTTTTCCATGTTCTGAAAATTGATAAACTAACAGAGCCATTTATACTCTCTCTAATTTTCTGAAGATTAAATTCATTAGTTTAATTCATGCTTATCATTCTTGTGTCAACTGCACGGATGTATGCATCTGTAAATATAATCTTCTCCGGTCCCTTTATTATCCACAATCCCTGGCAAACATGTGGTAGGTGTGAAATTACACAATTGCTAACATCGGAAAAAGCTATTGCCTTACTGTTTCAGACTGGGCCGCTCCTGTTTCTCTTTCACATTGGATGGTTTCTTTATTTTGAATTAACTTCTTGAATTCCTTTTCTCTAAGCTGATTCATAATCCATTTCAGAATTTCTTACCCTTATGTCATGTTTTCTTTATAAATCAATCTATGCACCTGTGCATGAAATATTCAGTTTTTAACCCAGCTTAAATTTATCCAATGCACCTTTTCTTGCTTTCAAAGCAGGCAAGGAATGTGTGAATTCAAGTCCACAATCTTCTTTTAAAAACCTAATCTAATTGACTCCTCCAAAAATTCTTTTTCCCTGACTTTTAATTTAGCTTCTAAAATAAATTATCAGCTATTTATATTGTTAGACATTTAAAAGTAGTTCTTGAAGAGCAAAAAAATGTGCATAGTCAATTAGAGTTGATTCCTGAATTTGTTGAAATATCACCTCTTTGGCTTTATCCCCATGGATTATCTACCTACCAAACAAAAGAGGTAAATAATCAGAATAAATATAAGGATACAGTTTACAAAATGACTGCCATGTATCATGATCTTTCTCCCATTTTTGAACAGTGCTCTTCACTGAGAAGTTCTTGATCCTTTCTTTTTGTCTTGATTTCTTCTATATGATTGTGGATATAAAATGATTAAACAAAAAGTTCCCACCCGGGCAAGTATCAAGGTACCCTGATGTCACAACTTGAACTCAATCAAGAGATCACTTTTTCTTCTGGGTAAAAACTGCCTCCCATCTCCCTGGTTTGGCAGAAAATACAAGTGCTGAAACCTATAGCAGACAAATGGTACCATTACTAGGCATAAGATTTGGGAGTCGGCACTTTGTAGGGAAAACAGTAATAAACAAAGCTCCATAGAAATATAGTTAATTCAATATCTATTACATGAGAGATCAAGAAACCTTTATAGCAAAATGTTAAAAAAAACTGGCATGAGGCAGTACGGTTCTGGCAGATCAGTACTAGAAAATGACAGTGTAGGTCTCTGAGGCAGAGCATCGGTGGGACTGCAAAATCTGGATAAAGAAAGGCAGAACAAGACAAAAACTCCATCAGCAAAGTGAACATTCTGGGAGCGATACCTGGCTGATTCCTTAGTGTGCAGGTACGGGGATTAATATCAGAAACACAGGGCTCATTATTCATGCGATTATGCTTGTTAACTAAAGAGTCAATGATATACAAAATTCTCATTCTATAGTATTAATCCAGTCATTATCAGTTTTTTCTTTTTGCATATACACTAAGTAAATATGTATCGAGGACCCACACTTGTCTCAGGCTCTGCTTCACAATGGTGGAAACAGCAGCTTTGGCCTGAAGGATCTTAGGGAATCGGGCAGGAGGCCGGCGAGAGGGGGCCGTGTGGTGAGCACAGTGCGCTACGGGATCAGGGCGTGGGGGCGCCTCTCTCAGTCCTCAAGGCCAAGGAAAGAAGATTTACTAAGAACGAGGGGTAGGAGGATTAGAGCAGGATTGGGGGAAGGTTCCAGGCAGAAGCTTCTACTAAATTTTAAATGGAGCGAAAGTTCAGTGAAACTTCTGTTGTCACTAGAAAACCCCAAATAAAGCTCCTCTACGTATGTATTACAGACAGCTCTCTGAACCGGAGGAATGTCACCTATGATTTCAGTCAGGAACTGATGGTGTGGCCAGGCCGGGTGTGTCATCCCCGCAGCATTTCCATTAAGAGGGCTTGCCCGATAGCTTGTCAGATGCTCCGTCCATGCTGCATGTCGCTGGACATTTGCGGCTCTAGTCTAGAAACATAGTTCTGACCTCTTCGCTCCACAGCGCCGTGGGGGCTGTTGCTGCGCGTTTGACTTGCACCGTGCGCAGAGATGTGCACCTGTGGACTCCTTCCGTTTTGCTTTGTACCTGTGTCCAATCCAGCCCCAGAGCAATGCTCCAGGAGGCTCGCCGGGAGAATGCTTCCCATGTTGCCACTGCTCTTTGTGATCTAGTCCAAGGGCTCAGCAAAATTTTTTCAGCAAAGGCCCAGATAGTCAATATTTTAATCATTGCAGACCATAAAGTCTCCGTCACAACTAAACTCTGCCGTTGGTAGCATGAAACCAGCTATGGGCAGTATGTAAGTGAATGGGCATGGCTTTGTTCCAATACCATTTGATTTGCAGACACAAGCAGTGGCCTGCAGACTGTAGTTTGCTGACCCCTGCCTAGAACAGTTCTCTAAGCTACAGTGTCTGGACCTTCCACATACTATTGCTGGGGCTCGGAATGCTCCTCCTCTCTCTCTCTCCACCTGGCTGGATTTTAGTTATTCTTCAACTTTCAGCATAGAGGTCATTCCTTCAAAGAAGAACCCTCACTTCCAGAAATCCAGGTTGTATGCCCCTCACGTGCTCCAGACCGATTTGTCGTTGCCTGGGGACTTGTCTCTCTGCTCCAGTCCACTCCAGACTCTGAGCTCTGTGAGGGGGGAGACCTGCTTGCTTTGTGTACCCTTTGTATCATGAGCACATAACACACAGTGCCTGGGACACAAGAGGGGCTTAATAAATATTTGTTTAATGATCAGTGAATGAAATTATGTATCCCTTCCCTGACTTTGTTAGAATTGTAAGTCTAGCAGGTGAATTTTATTTATGGCTTTATAGCTTATGAGCCACGCCACCATTTTTAATAACCATATTGTAACAAAGCAAAAGCTTATATCTTGATTCTAGTAGCATTCTGCAGGCTGTGGGATTCAATAGTTTTAGCCTCTTTAGGTAAGTGCAATTTGGACAGTCTGTGATGACCAAATTTTCACCTCCCGATCCTGTTCTCCCCCTAACTGTTGTTCTTCTCTGTGTTTCCTCAGCATCTTACATCTTTTAAAGGGGTCCCAGAATTGTGCTGTTCTCCAGTGTTTTAGAGAATTTTTAGTAAAATATTTCTTTCCTTTTAAATACAGCTCATTATCTCCCTAGAACCAAAGAAACCTATTTGACTTAAAAGACTAGCCTGGAGTCACATCAGATGGAATCAGAGTAACTCTTGCCCCAACCAAGACGAAGGCTTTGTTACTGGGCCCAAATTGTGGGGCTCAGGCCTTGGAAGAATTATTTCCCAGGAAGCTCCTCTATCCCTTACAGACACACATCAAGGGGCCTACCCCCCAATTTGTCAGCCTACCCATACATCTCTTTGAATCCCAGGCAGAGCCAGCTGGGGCCTTGCCCACAGAAGGGTCTTTTTTTTCTCTCTTCTACTTGCAGGAAGAACGACTAATAGCAGTACTTTCAAGGAGCTCATTATTCACCAGGCATTTACTATCTATAAGCTGTTTGCAGATAGTAACTTACTTAACTTCCCTGGTGATTCTATTTTACCAAAGAAGAAACTATAGCACAGAGAAAATAGCTACATCGCTCAAAGTCACACAGTTAGTAATTGTGGAGCTAGGAGTTGAACTTGGGCAACCTGATGTCAAGACATTAAATCATTTCCCTGATGCTGTGACCACTCACAGCCCACCCCTTACTCCACCCCTCCACTGGCCCCTTCCTGTAGCTTATGCAGCTCCATCCTGTCCTGTTCCTTCTTGGAATCTCAGAAAATAGGACTGAAGGAGGGGCAGGGAACGAGCGCATGGCCCAGCTGAGACTGGAGCGGAAATGCCTAGAGACTGCATTACATATTAGGCAATATTATCTTTTTATAGGTTAAAAAAAATCCAGGTCCTAGCCGGTTTAGCTCAGTGGTTAGAGGATCATCATCCAGCCCCAGCTTGGGTGCGTGCAAGAGGCAACCAATCGTTGCATCTCTCTCACATCGATTTCTCTATTTCTTTCTCCCTTTCTCTCTCTCCCTCCCTCTCCCTCTCTCTCTCTCTCTCTTTCTCTCTCCCACTCTCTCTGAAAAGCAATGGAAAAAATATCCTTGGGTGTGGATTTAAAAAAAATTCCAAATCCGGAATACTTCGAGCCTTGAAACTCATGAGAGAAATGAAAACGCCCTTGAGCGGCTGCGCTGCTTTCCCTTTTCAAAGAGTGAACCTGGAACATTGAAAAGATGTTCTTCTTCATTAAGTGTTTTTCAGAGTCTGAAGTAGCATTGTAGACACAAATAGATGTTTTCCTTAGAACTGAAATGAATTTGTGATATAATGTAGAGAACATAATGCCTGTTATTGTTTTTCCCAGAGACAGTGCAGCAGACTTCAAGCCTGAGCAAGGCGGCCACCCTGCTGGATAGGTACTCACTTCATCTCCAGAATGGTGTCCCATGAAATGATTCTCACTGTTACACGTTGCAAATAAAAATTAGTAAATTAATAATAATAAGCTTCCTTGTGACACAAGTACTGGCCACTATGGGTCTGAAGATATCAGATCCCAATTGTTTTGTGAAAACTGGCTTCATTCCAGGGTTGATTAAGTTGGCATAAACATAACTTGGGCACTTTTCAATGTAAAAATTTTTCTTTTTCCTTCTAAACTTTTTGCCTTTTTATAGTTTCATCTTCAGTGGTTAATTTTCATTTGAAAAAATATCATTCCTTTTATAGGAATATCCCTAGACTAAAACGTGCTCTTTTTGACCCAAAGAAACTGTTTCTTCAAAAACTCATAGACATTAAATATTTTTTTTTACAAAATGACCAAAAGTGACTTGTTCGGGAGCATCTGAAGTCAATATAGCAGTACATTGAGAAATCAGATTCTCTGTTCTCTATTTTTCTGAAATTATTGTGTATAAGGTGAACCATCACTTTTTGGTCCCAGAAACTGATTTATATAGAGGATAGAAAATGTTTTTGGAAAGTATTTTTCCCACTGATAAAGCCAGTGTTTTACCCTGTAATGAATCCATTTGTCTAGGCATCCATCTGTCCGTCTGTCTGTCCATCCACTCATCCATCTACCCATCCAATTGTCTATCCATCCATCCAATCTAAATTTTCAACCCCCTGACCCATTTTATCTTTCTTCTTTCTACTCTTTTTCTCTTTGCATTTTTAAACTTCTATTCTATACAACTTACTTATTTTATTTATCGTCTGGTCTATACTCTAGAATGTAATTTCTATTAGGTCAGAAATACTAGTCTACTTTGGTCATAGCATAGAACAGTACCTGGCTATAAGTAATAATAAATATGAGGAAGGTTGAGTGAATTTTTATTAGATAAATATTTATTTAACATCTACTGCTTTTCAAAGTACTAGACAGCCAAAAAGGACCTGAGATACAACAGATAAGAATCTCATTCTGAAGACAATTCCAGGCTAATAAAGCCATTACCGAAATATATCCTTTTAACGGCATCACTATACAGGGGAAGTAGTTGTTTCCATATTTGAAATGCAGCAGAAGTGCTATTTATACGTCTCCTTAAGAGAATGGCTTCCCCGAGGGAGTGAAATACGCAATGGACACTGAGCGAGGGGAAGGATTTGGAAATGGGGAGTTGTGGCAGAAAAGCGTCTAGAAAAGAGTGATAGTGGAAATTAACAAGTGCAGGTGGGAAACAGGATATATAGGAGATGGAAAAGCAGGTGTTTCAGTTTAGAGAAGGCTTGGAGACCTGAAAAATAGTAATAGAAGAACCATTTGGAAAGAGCGATTGGGTCAAATCATGGAGAATTTTGATGTCACTTGTTAGCAGTGCTGAGTCCAAGATTCTTTTTCTCTGGTGTCTGAACCCTTTCATCTCCCCTCCATTATAACTTTCTAGTGACAATATTATGTGTTTCACGTTTGGGGTTTTCCATTAGCAACTCAGCCAACCCAGTTCCTAGGGCCTGGAAGGAATCTTGTGTGAAATGCAGATTTAGTCTTTGATCTACTTTTTGTAGGTCAAAGAGCTCAATCACTAGGCAGTAATTACAGGGCTCATAAGGATGATGTTCTTGAATAATTTACCTAAATATATTAGTAACAAACAAGCTTTCACCACTGAGCATCTCGCTACCTCTGCTCCTACTTTGCAGTAAGTAGGGAGCTAGGAATTATTCCCAGTTCCAAGAGATTGCTACGAAGTTGATCTGGAGCATGGAGCTCTGGCTTCGCGAGTGTCTCAGCCCTGGAGCTATGGAATAACAGTGTCATTTAGGGAGGGCACCAAAAAAGTGTTTTTCTCTCAGCCTGTGAGCCTGCCGCGTGTGTCCTTGTTCCATAAGTGTGCTTTGGCACTGGGAAGTGGAGACAGCAGCTTTCAAGTGATGAGAAGCAGGCTGATTAAGGGCTCTGCGTGAGCAGACAGTACTGAAGCTGCTTGAATAGGCTTTGCCCAACAGTTTGAGGAATTTAGTGGAAAAATTTATAATTTTGGGTGTTTTGGTAGAATTTATCATTTCCTTCATTTCCAATTCCTTCTCCTCTAAGTTCCTTCTCTGTCATTTAATGCCACCACTGTCCTGTCTTTCCAGGTACCCAGATTTGAAACTTTAGTGCCATTAGGAAAACATTTTAAAGTAACTTATTTATTTAATTTTTTTATTTAATTAGCTCCGACAGCCAGAGCCAATTTCCACAGCATGAGTATTTGTTCTTTTAGTCTGTCTTCTTCCATTATTTCCATCTCTTATCTACTGAGCATATTCTGCGATGTGAATATCAGATGCTATTCTGTAAGTTGGTGATATGTCAGTTCTCACACATTGCTGGATTTAGCACAGCTACCTCTTCATAAAAGCTTTCAAAGTCATTTTCCTACTGACTTCCCTGATCATACAAGCCAGACATGCTTCTTGTCTTGTCTACCTTTCTATGATAATAAAAAATTCTAACAGGAATGGCACTGCACTTATTTTGTACCACTTTCCCAGCTCTACTGACTATGACTTGGAAGTGTTGTTTGAGAGAGCTCAGGTTTGTGGTCAGGCAAACCTGGGTTCAAATTATTATTCTACTACATACTTAATAGTCTGGGGCATGTTACTTGAAATGGCTAGGCCTGCTTTCTCACCTGTAACTGCCTTTCAGGGAAAGGTTGTTGTGGGAAATAAGATAATATACAGTTGTCCCCCCCCCCCCAAATGTATACACACTGTAACAGCTGATAGCTCAGTTTTGAAAATGAAATGTATTTTAATAAACACTGCCTGTATATAATTATTCAAAGTGTATATATACATTTTGGGGGGGCGCCCTATATGTAAGGCACAGAACATGGGGTCAATTGGGAGTTATTAATATTGTTTGATTTAAAGTAAAACAAGATTCTCAAGGATGGAAGCAACATCCTATATATCCTTGAAGGATAGTGTCCCTGCTAAGCAAAGGGGAGTGTGTGTAGGCTGGGGGTAAGTTGTGGGCCTTGAACAGTGAACTCTTTCTTTGCCTTTTGCCATTTATTTTAGTGGATTTTCTTTAGTATTCTGCTTCCTAGTAATGAGGATGGGGAGAACGTGACTCATACATTTATTTACTTCAGGCAAGTCATTTTTTTTGTCTCTAGACTATAGGTACCAATTTGCAAGGGTGCGGTCTGTGATAGCTAAACGTTGGTTAGCTTTCCAAAATCACACTAAGATAAACAAATGTAGGTTTGACATCCAAAAGCCCTTTCAAGAAAGAGGGTCCTGTAAGTGGTTTCATTTCTCGAAAAGCATTCTAGAGCCTGAAAAATGTATTCTGTTTTCTGGTGCCTGGAGGAGACTGCATGAAGACCGGAAGGAGCGCTCCAGGGTGCCTATTGGCCCGTGGTTCAGGGGCCACTGCTAGATCTCTAAGTTCCTTCTCCTGAGATTATGTAGCCTACGGTCTGACTACTACCAGTAGAGAGGAAGAAGGCTGGCACATTTTGCAGAGAGCCAAGGAAAAACAGAACTCTTTTGTCAAGGTAATAATAGCACTTAGCACTTATAGAGGGCTTTTTATCTTCAAAGGGCTTTCCAAACATTAGCTAATTAAGAAGTCTGCTCAATGTGCAGCAGCTGTTGAAAAAATAAATGGGATGCTTGGGTGTATTAAAAGAGGGAGCAAAAACATGAGGACATCCTATATCAAGCAGCTGCGGTGCTCTAATTTGTTTGCTTCACCTGGTGGAATAGATCAGACTTTAAAACAGACCTGCCGTGCAGAGTAATAACGGTCAGGGAGAAGGCAGAGCTTGCACATAATGGAATATTGCAGGGGCTACAGAATATTTACCTGAAGAGGGAAAGCTTCATCACCTAACTTTCATTAAACTTTCATAACCACAGGGACGCGCAACACTAATGAGATAGACATCTGACATGTAGACACAGATGCTCTTAAGGAAAATCATTGACATCAACGGGCATTCTCATTTATTTATCAAATTCACTCAACAAGTATGTATCAAGCACTTGCTAGACATTGGAGATACACATTTAAAAATAACATGGGAACGCCCTGGACTGTTTTGCTCAATGGCTTGAGCATTGCCCCGGAGACTGAGGGGTCCCAGGTTTGATTCCAGCCAAGGGCAATTACCGGAGTAGCAGGCTCCATCCCCAGCCCAGGTTGGGGTGTGCGGGAGGCAACCAATCAATGTGTTCCTCTCTCATCGATATTTCTCTCTCTCTCCCTTCCACTCTCTCTGAAAAGCAACGGTAAAAATATCCTCCAGTGAGAATTTAAAAAAAAAAAAATTAAAAATAACATGGAACGATGTAAAAACAATTGCAGATCTGTTGTGCTGGGTCCTTTACCTATTGTACCTTAATTTTACACTAATAATGACATGCATGTGCATGCATGCGCACACACATAGTTGATTCAATTAGCACTGTCTTTGTTGACACATCATTGGCAGAAATGAGCTATCATACCAGTGCATGAGCTGAGCTATGACTTTGGTAACGAAAACAAACCAACCAAAAAATGCTTTTTATTGTGGTTTTGTGCAATAAGCCTTGGGAAGTAGCCAACTTTCCTTTTTCTCTTTCTTGTTTTTCATAACAAAATCCATTTGTCTAAACCTGCCATTCTGTTTAAAGTGCGTATTTGCGAGACTGCAAAATTTACAGGGGTGAGGGGAGGTCATACATGAAGAGAAAAGGGAGAGGGATCATAGGATGTCAAAATACGTGTGCATGGTTTCCTGTTACCATAAACACCATGCTATTTATACACGCCTATACACCTGCAAGGCATATCAGACACCTTAGTTCCATTGCACACAAGGAGAAAGGGTAACTATCCTCGTTACCGAGCTGCTTGTCAAAATGGGGTTGTAAGAAAAGTATTCTCCCATTCAGGGAGGACCAGCCTGGAAGAGACAGCAGGAAGGTGAATAAAGAAGAGAGGGTGTTCTAGATACGGGAGCAAATCCAGAGGGAACCTGTGCATAAAGTGGAGAAAAATGCCTGGCAGAAATTATAAACAGGTTTCCTTTTGCTGAGGAAAAGTTATGAGCCTAGACTTGAGTGAAATAACATGAGAAGAGGAGCGATGCAAAGCCAGGGACATGGTCACGAAGATAAGTAAGCAGCTGGTCAGCATCTGCCAAGTCCAGGGCATAGCACACTGTAAAGTGATTGGAAGGCCTAGGCCTGGATCCCAGGAGTCCAGGACCAAGGGTTGTTTTGTTGTTGTTGTTGGTTTATTTATTTATCTATTGAACAATTTTAGAGAGAAAGGAAGAGAGAGAAACATCAGTTTGTTGTTCCACTTATTTATGCAGTCATTGGTTGATTCTTATATGTGCTCTGACTGAGGAGCTAACCCAAAACCTTGGTGTATCAGGACAATGCTCTAACAAACTGAGCCACCCAGTCAGAGCCCCAAGGGTTGTTCTTTGAGGGTGCATGTATGGGGTGGGTCTGATTAGAAATGGCTAGAGCCTGGCTGGTGTGGTTCAGTGGTTGAGCATCAACCTATGAAACAAGAGATAGCTGGTTCAGTTCCTGGTCAGGGCACATGCCTGGGTTTCGAGCTCCATCCCCAGTAAGGGGGGTGCAGGAGGCACCCCATCGATGAAGTCTTTCTCTCATCGATGTTTCTATCTCTCTATCTCTTTCCCTTCCTCTCTCTCTAAAGAAAAATCAATAAAAACATTTTTTTTAAAACTATCTTAAAAAAATGGTTAGAAAACAAATCAATTCAGTGATCACTGGCTCACCTTGGAGCATTGTTCATAATAGGAACTTCTTGGGAATAAACTAAATTTTTATTTTTTGTTAGATCATGTTATCTGTGGAGAAATGATTGATTGATTAAATAAATAAAAATTTATTCATGGGATTGGCTACTGTGCAGCTCTTAAAACTAGGAGCTCTATCTCTACTAGAAGCTTAAAGATAAATTGATAAAGCAAAGCGGGGAAAAGTGTATATGGCGTTCAAATTTGTGTAAAAACTATAAATCTATAAGTAGGTGTGCATTCACACATATGTATGTGGAGAGACTACAGATTATCTCTGGAAGGATATGAAAGAGTCACAGTGGTTACTCCTGGGGAAGAGAATGGAGGGCTTGGGGGACAGAAGCAGATGGAGGACTTCCTTCCCAGTGTGCATTGCCTCCTCCATTTTAAAAAAGGCTAATTTTGAGATAATTGTAGATTCACATAAGTTGTAAGAAAGAATATAGAGATGCTATATACTCTTCACCCAGTTTCCTCCAGCGGTAACATCTTGCTCTTGAAGAAACATAGGTTTTTTTTGGTGGTGTTTTTTAAATCCTCACCTAAGGATATTTTTTTCCATTGCTTTTCAGAGAAAGTGGAAGGGAGAGAGAAAGAGAGAGAAAGAGAGACACATCTATTGGTTGCCTCCAACACGCGCCCTGACCAGGGCTGAGGATTGAGCCTGCAACCAAGGTACATCCCCGCGGGTAGTTGCTCTAACCCCTGAGCCAAACTGGCTAGGGCTGGAGAAATATAGTTTAACATCACAACCAGAAGTTCACATTGATACAGCCCCCTGAGCTTATTCATATTTAACTGGCTTTGCACGCATTTGTGTGTGTGCACGTGCGCGCGTTTAGCCCTATGTAGTTTTATCATAGGTATAAGTCTGCATGGTCAATACAATAGGCAAGAACAGTTACATTGCAAGGATGTCTTCTATAGCCATAGCCACCTTTCTCCTTTTCTCTCTTTCCTTACCCCTGGCAACCACTAATCTGTTCTCAATATCAATGATTTTGTCATTCTAAGAATGGTATATAAATTGGATCATACTGTATGTAACCTTTAGAGATTGGCTTTTAAAACTCTGCATAATTCCCTTCAGATTCACCTAAGCAATTTTGTGTACATATCCTTATAGATAACATATTGTAAGGCTGTTTTTTTATCCTCTCTGCAAAAATCTCTAGCTTTTAGCTGGTGATTTTAGGCCATTTACATGTGAGGTAATTATTGATATGTTTAGGGCTTAAGTCTGTCATTTTATTACTTGTTTTCTCTGTTTCCTCCATTCCTCATCTTCCTGAGGGTTACTTGAACATTTTTTAGGATTCTCTATTTATTATTTATAATGGTTTTGAGTATACCATATTGTATAATTTTCTTAGTGATTGCTCTGGGTATTACAATAAACATATAAATTAGCAAAGCCAGCTAATATTGTATTCCTTTTTTAGCTTTTGGGTAACTTTTTATTACCTACATGTTAATATAATAAAATAAAATAAAACTAGCAAACCAAAATACCTTCCCCAATAAATTGGTTGTGGTACCGATTCCAACGTGGAGGTGTGCGTGGACTTCCCACACAGCGCTAAGCAATTCTTGGACACCTTCTGGGTGTTCAAAAAGTCACCTCAATTCAGACACTGTCTACTGGAAGATAGCATCAGATTCCACAGGTTAAGAGTTTAGCCCTATAAAACCCCACTCCCACTCCCTCTTCAGAAGCCAGTAGCAAGCCCAAGTTATTTATTACTTGTGCTTCTGACTGACTGGCTATAGATTAGAGGTTCTTTAGAATACAGATGCCAGTAGTAAGTCCAGATTGTTACTTGTACTTCTGATCAGCTCTCTATAATTCCCCACAACCTTCAACTTGAGTTCAATCAATTTGCTAGAATGGCTCACAGAACTCAGAGGACCATTATACTTACTAGATTACTGGCTTATTATAAAAGGATAAAACTCAGGAATAGCCAGATGGAAAAGGTGCATAGAGCAAGTTATGAGCAAAGGGCACAGAGATTCTATGCCCTCACGAAGGGTGGTATAACACTGCCCAAATTCTCCCAGAATCCTGTCCTCTTGGGTTTTTATGCAGACTTCATTACATAGTCATGATTGATTAAATAATTAGCCATTCAGGACTGATTCAACAGCCAGCCCCATTTCTTTCTCTAGAGGTCAAGTGTGGGACTGAAAGCTCCAATCCTCTAATCACCTGGTTGGTTCTCCAGGCAACCAGCCCTCAGCCAGAGGTGAGGTCTTTAGTCATCTCATTAACATAATAAGAGTTGTCACTCTCATTCTTTAAACTTTCTAAGTCCTAGCTAAAAGAGGGTGTTAATATTGGAACCAATCTCATAGAATCTTTGTGAGGATTTGCTTAGAAAATATATGTCAAGTTCTTCATGTCATGTCTGACACATGGCAAAAACTCAAATTATTGCTATGATATAACTGGACTTTCCTCTGCTTGCTTACCTGGGTCCCAGGGTTGCAGGTATACAGTGACATGGTGCTATTCTTCAAGATGAGAATATTGTGTCCTGAGACATGCCTCATGGTATGACTCTCTTGACTGCATGGATAGCACCCTTTTTCCACGTTTCCCCACTAAGGTGAGATTTAATCATATAACCATGTTTGAGGTAAAAAGGGATTACTCCAGTCCTTTTGGCTCATTTTCTTACCCTTAGATTTATGGTCTTGGTATGTGGTAGTCATTGAATATGAAAAAAGAAAAAAAGAGTAAAAAAAAGTTGGGTATGGATTCAAAGGTTCTTACTTTAGGAGGATGAGAGGAAGATGTTAGAACTGATAGCATTGTCTCTAGCAATAAGCTACGTGACCATTCTTTTCTAGCCTTCCATGTATCCTGTTGACAGATCTTTGGATAGAATCTCCTGCAAAAAATGCATGCTTTTTACTTACTTAATATAGGACCCAGAATATCATAAATGACTCTTGGAACTGCAGTTTTAGTGTTTTCTGTCATACGAAAGATTGCCCCGGCCTATTGGATGGTACTTCACACAGTCATAATCGTCATTTTAGGTTATCCTAACCAAGCAGAGATCACCTCCTTTCATTTCCCTATTCCTTACATGACACCTAATTTTCATGTTGTAAAGACCTGGCTTCATTTTTAAATCAGCAGAAAAATTATCACCACACCTAAGAATATTTTCCTTTCTTTGTGTCTCTTCCCTTTATGGGTCATGATCCCTTGTTTAAACAATTTCTATCCATACGTTTTCTTTCCAGGGCTTTTTTTCCTGTGCATGTTACCAATATCCCTAACCCCATCTCACCCTTCACCAGACCTTGCCAAATCTCCCATGGCGAATTTTACTCCCAGATTAAAAGTTTAGACCCATCTCCCATCCTATTGAGCAAATCGTAAAGAGATTAAGACTAAGGGCAGTTTAGAGTCAACAAGAACTGAAAAAACTTGCAGCTGGTGGTACCATCTGTGCCTGTCAAACTGTGGCCAAGTAGTTTTCCATGGTGGAGAAAGACAGAGAATCTGATAATGGCTTTTGGTCTGAGGTTAGAGAAATGAGCCTGGAGGAAGATTAGGAGAGCTGGTAGGCAGCTCGTTCTCCTTATAATGTGTGGCTCATGTCCCAGAAAAACAGTCTTCTGGCAAATAGTCAAATTTGACATTCGAGACCTTAGAGTGGCGTCCTGCGTGTGCCCTTTCTTTCCTCGCCCATCTGCAGAATTTATTCTGTGCCAGGTGCTCACCATGGCATAGGGGCATCATAGTCATGAAAGGGAATTGTAAAAAAAACCTCATAGAACTTACAAGAAACTTCTAAGAACATTCCCTGGCTTTAGGTGACGCAGAAATGGGAAGATGGGAGAGAGCAGCGGCAAGAGAAGAAGGGGGAGGATTCTGTGGGCTGCATCCCAGGCTCTCCTTTGTTGGGGAGAATCTGCATATTGAGAGAAGCACAGAGACAGAAGGAAAGCATGGCAGCCAGGCTGCATCATTCAGTGTTAGAAAGATACTTGATAGAAATGAGGGAGCAAGGAGGGTGTCAGCTTAGCCACTTGGGCTGGGGTTAGGAAGAGACTTCTGAGAGCAGAGGAGAAGCACAGGAAGGGACGTTCAAGAATTGTTCTTGCCCTGGCTGGTTCGGCTCAGTGGTTAGAGCTTTGGCTCCTAGACTGAAGGGTCCCGGGTTTGATTCTGGCCAAGGGCACATATCTTGGTTACAGGCTCCATCACCAGCCCCGAGTGCAGAAGGCAACCAGTCGATGTTTCTCTCTCTCTCTCTCTCTCTCTCTCTCTCTCTCTCTCTCTCTTCCTTCCACTCTCTCTGAAAAGCAATAGAAAAAAATATATTCTTGGGTGAAGATTAATAAAAAAGAATTGTTCTTAAAATGGGCAAGAAAGTTGAACAGGCACTTCATGAAAGAGGACAGTGAAATGGAGAATAAATGAAAGAACACTCACCTCATTACCAATCAGGGTAATTCAAATTACAACCACAATGAGATTAAAATGTTAGCAGAATGGTTAAACCAAAAATGACTGACAAAACCAGGTACTGACAAGGATATATGGGAATTGGAACTCATTCATATCACTGGTGTAAAACCCTTGTGGTAAACTATTTACCACTCTCTGTTAAAATGGACATATGCATATCCTAGAACTTAGCAATTCTTTTTCTAGGTATACACTCAAACAAAAGTATGAGTATATGTAGGCACTGAACATTATGCTCATCAATGTCTGTAGCAGCTCTATTCATAATAGCTACATTTGTAAAAAATAAAATTTCCATAAATAGCGGAATGAATAAACAAATTGTATATTCATATTATGGAACACTATATAGCACTGAAAAAGAATGAAATGTGAGTGAGTCTCACAAAGGTAGTACCAAAAGAAATCACATGTTAAAAGCTACATATTCTATGATTTTATTTATATAAAATTCAAAAGCAAACCAAGATAATTTATGGGACAGTGGTTACCTTTGGAGCACAGAGAGAGAGTGTAGTAATTGGAAAGCATATGAGGGGTTTCTGAGGTTCTTATAACCTTCTATTTCATGATCAATCTGAAATAATCTATTAAGCTTTGCATTTATGATTTCTGCCTTTTCCTGATTAGATACTTCAATTTAAAAGTTTGTTAAAGAGGAGGGTTGGATTACAAATTAAATCTTAGACATTTATCTGTTTATCTACCTACTTATTTACTATCTATTTTTGAGAGATCAAAGTAAGATTGGGATTGTTTTTAAATTATTTCATTTGTTCAACTGTGTTCATTTTAATGTAAGTTCATGCCACCACAATAGCACATAGAACTCAGCAGGTTAACTTTCCCATACAACACTTTGGCTATTCATCTTTTATCTTTCCTTTTTCCTTCCTAGTGCTTTCATACTACATACTCCTTCTCTGGAGCTCTCTTCTAGCAACACAGAGTCTAAGAGTGACACTTAGACCATCCTGAGTCAGAATTGCCTCTGATTGTATGAGACCACTCTGATGCTTGTTTATTCTGGTGATGAACAGGCACAGTACTTAGGCTATGATGTGTTTTTAGTGCATTAAATAAAATGATAACTTGAATTCTGGGGAAGCACTCAATA
Source organism: Miniopterus natalensis (assembly GCF_054644295.1). NCBI lineage: Eukaryota > Metazoa > Chordata > Mammalia > Chiroptera > Miniopteridae > Miniopterus > Miniopterus natalensis. The sequence continues at coordinate 47,123,416 of NC_142089.1, forward strand.
TGTGGAGTGATGTGTAAAATTCACCAGAAATTTTGGTTTAGCCACATCGGACTTTTCATAGTGGGACCTAAAGAGAATAAAATACTGGGCAATATTTTGATAATTATGATATAAATGCTTAAGTATTATTTTGTTCTAAGAGCTGCAATGTCTAGAAATTATCACTATGAAAATATTTTTTTAAACTGGGTTCCTCAGAACTTTTTGGCTGTAATACTATATAACTCAGGAGTGTTTATCCATCAATTGCAGGGGAGGTTAAGGTAAGAGAGAGCAGATAGGCAGCTTTGGATCCATTTATTGGGGATCTACATAAGATTTTGTTAGAAAATATTTTGGGCTACTTAAAAAAAAAGACAACCAACTCCTTTAGAGGACTGTTAGTATGGTGCTAAAAGATTACCAGATACCAGGAAAATGTTGTGTATAAGACCATGTAACCTAAAGGCAATATCTGTGTACTTGCAATGCCAGGGTCAAGTGTTGGAAGAAACAGCACTTGGAATTGGGAGTTTGGAGTAAGGACTCCCAGGAGTGTTACAGGAAAAGATGCCCCAGAACTGAAAGTTAGCTAATGCACCCACTAAGTAGCTGCATAAATTACTAGTTGAAGGCATCAGGGTATATTTAAAAGGGTTAGAATTTGAACCTCCAGACAACTGAGAAAAGGAAATGCGTTGAGGTGAACGGGACCTTCTTTATGGCTATTGTCTGCGATGCATTTGCAATACATAAAAGGGGTTTAGAGGCCAAACAGAAAGTAGTGGCCTAGATCTTAACAGGAACTAGAGTGGAATTGGGAGACAAAAATTCCCTTCAGAAGTGCTAAGACAGCCATGATAATAAAGGACCAAAATCCCAGAGAAAAGGGAACCAGAAATATCTGAGCCAGCATTCTGCATGCAGCTTCCCATGAGGAATCTGTAGACTTCTACACTGTGCACAGAGAAGCCAAGAAGAATGCAGTAGTTAAGAGGCCAAAAGTCTGAACGTGGACTTCAGCAATCCCATAGAACTGAAAAGGCAGAAACTGTGGTCCAGAGCCCCCGCCGCCCCCCCCCCCCCCCCCCCGCCCAGCAAAAAATGGCAAACTCTCATTTGAGAGTAAGAAGAATTAGCCTCTAATAGCAAAGGCAAACTGGAAATAGACCATTTGCTACTGGGTCAAGATAATGTTGTGTCTTTGCTCTTTCAAGAAAACAAAATCCTCAGTACTGGAAGAAACATCCAGAGCCTATATAACTTTTTACTTAAAATGCACAATGGTCAATAGAAAGTTACCAGGCATGTCAGGAAACAGGACCTGAATTTCGAAGAAAATGGAAATAAACTATAGGTTATTGATATATCGAGATTATTGGGATTTTAAAAAGACTGTGACTAATATGTTTAAGAAAATATGTGTACAAATGGATTATATCACAACAGGAATCTATAGACAAGAATCAAATGGAAATCCTAGAATTGGAAAACATAAATTAAGAATGCAAAAGATGTGTTTAATACCCTCTCTCTGAAAAGCAATGGAAAAAATATCCTCCACTGGGGGTTAAAAACATTCAGTGGATTGAAATCACATGTAGTATTTCCTCTGATCACAGTGTAATTAGGTTATAAATCAATAACAAAAAGATAGCCTAGAATATATACATATCCTATGACCCAGGAGTTCCATTCCTGGATATCTTACACAAATGGGTGCATTTGGCAGGAAAGGAAATGTACACTAATGTTCATGAAATTGAAAATAACCCTTTGTCTATCAACCATAGAATAGAAAAATTATATCTTGTATATTCATATAATGGACTAATGAATGAACTACTGCTGTACACAGCAACATGGATGAGTCTCACGGATGGAATGAGGCACTAACAAAGCCAGACACAAAGAATGAAATCCCAAAACAGGTAAAAATAAGCTTTAATGATGCAAGTCAGAATAGCGTTTTGTTTTCTCACTGTGTACATGTTATTAAAAATGTTTTTAAAAATACCCCAAACAAACAGAAAACCCCTCAAGATGCAGAAGTGCATTCTGGGAGAAAAAAGTGGGCAAATATTACAAACAGAATTTTCTTGGGTTCCAGTCTATAATTTCTATGAACCTTCCTCTCCCTAGTAAACTCTTGCTTTTCAACTCCATTGTCCTCTTGCCTGTTATTATGGAAATAAATAGACTGGCTAACGGTATTATTTCATTGTCTCAGATCTTTTTCCTCCCCTGTTATGTAGGGCACATGAGGCAACATGGTGTAGTAAAGACACAGCCCTGGAAACAGACCGCTTGGTTTAAATCCCAGTTTAACATTTGGGCAAATCACTTAAATGCTCTGTGTTTAGTTTCCTGACTGTAAAACCAAGGTAACAACAATACCTATGTCAGACTGCTGTTTGGAGAATTAAATGAATCAGTAATTAAAACTATGCCTGGCCCAAAATTCAGCACTGGATAAATGTGGTTGTTCCTGCAATTACCTTGTGGAGGAATTGGGCCATTCCTTATATTTGTTTTAAATCCCTCTAATACCTAGACCTGTACTGAGCGTTCAGAACGATGGGATTTCTGGAAAGCTGGAGGCAGAGGTATTTTGGGAACTGACTCTGTTTTCTCTCGGTGGATGAAGATGAGTTTACACTGATGACACGTTTTGCTCCTGAACCAGAAGCTTAAATAGAGTTGTGTAAATTAGTGTAAGTGTGAAGAATAAGATAGGAAAAGTTGTTTTCTCAACTCTGGCAGTACCCTACAACCCTGAGAGTGGATTAGCACTGTGCTGGGGCACCGAATGCTGAGTGCCAGTGGATGTGACATCAGTCCTTTCCCTGTGCAGTCATTATTTTTTTCCATTCATGACTAAGTTGTGGCTTTAAGCAAGGGTATCTATGTGTCATTTTCTGCAAATGTGTAAGCTACCCAAACATAGATATTTATGGATTGAATTGAATTGGATTGTACTGATTTGAACTGATGTGAATCTTGAGAGATATAAGAACCAAAATAGCTTGGTGTTTGAACTCGTAAGCTTTGGAGTCCGATGGATTTGAATTTAGCTTACCAGATTTGTGAATTTTCACAAAACATTTAACTTCTCAGAGCCTCAGCTTCCTCATTTGCAATATGTGGGCAATAATTATAGGAACCACACAGGGTTCCATGTGCCTGGAACATGTATTAAGCACTTAATAAATCACAGAAATCACCATTATTGTGGAGGCTATTTTATTTATGTTTTTATTTCTCTTGGCCAAGAAACTCATACCAGGCTGAATTGTGAACATTAGCTGCAATCTCTTAGAATTTGTATATGTCCCATCCTTATTTCTTAGAAATCCATTTTTATTTTATTCTTCTGACAACCCTGAGAGTTTGGACAGGGTAGGTACTATTGTGTGCAATTGGCATATGAGATAATAACATAGAGAGATAATGTGATTTGCCTAACAATCTCACAACTATTGGTGTTAGAGATCAACCTTGAACCCAGGCCTCCTCAGTGCTAACCTTGAGGATTTTATTTCTTCCTCCTCTTTCTATACTCTTATCACCAGATAACCAGTGATAGAGTATTCAACCCTATGTAGAGGATTCCTGAGAGATGGGTATTACCCTAAATTATCCTAAACAAGATGTACAAGAACATCTCATCTTTTCGGTTGTGGTCATTAGATGGTTGACATAGGGCGGTAGAGGTTTTAAGAGATCTAAGAGGTTTGATATTGAAATTTCATTTAAGGATGCTCCTTCTGGACCCAATATTTTCACTCTCCCACACTAGGGTTCATTTTAGCTTCAAGCTTTCCCCAGAATGGCCTTTCGTCCTGCTGCATTCTTCTTGCTTTAGGTGGGCTTTTCCTGGCCCTCTGCCTCCCAGGCTGGAGATGATTATCTCACCCAAGTTTGTTGCTCATTTCAAGGCACCAACTTGGTAATGATGTTTTTACATTGGCACTCAAGCTTATTTTGAGGGAAATTTAGGTCAACAGCCAATCCATTTAATTTTAACTAAGGTGACTGTATGGCTGGGGGAGATGTTCCACCTTCTCTCTCAGCACTAAATGAAAACTGCAAGAGGACAGGGACTTTGTCCATCTTCCTGCAGAATCCCCCAGGGAATGGGACAGTGCAGATAGATGCTCATTACATATTTACTGAATAAATAACTGATGCTCTAAATCAGAAATTCCTCACATTTTAGTTAATTTCATACCTTTGTTCTCCATTTTCCCATATATTTCAGATTTTGTTTTAGATTCCATTGAGATGTGTTTGGGTTTTTGTTGTTTGATTTACTTTATGTTCTAGATGTATTTTAAACTTCTTGGCTCCTTGGAGTAGTGTTTTCTGTCCATACCCTGGTCCAGGTGTTCATAACCACAAATTTACCTGCTTTTGAAAGTTCGATTTTGGAATAAATAAATTAAAATAGCTATTTTTTTGTCCTGATTACATTCTAGTACTAAGTTACTTAGGAAATTTCAGATGTAAGGTTTTCTGTTGATTAAGGTCGTAGGATATTCTTAAAATTGGCTTTTTGATCTGAGATGCTGTTTTCTACTCTCATTGCCAGATTATATAGAATAGCATTTGCTATAATTAGTCATATTTGATTTTCCTTAATAGGACATTAGGCAGCCTTTTCTAACCCTGCCCCCCCCCCAAAAAAAAAAAAAAACACACAAAAAAAACTTACCTCATGAACAAACCAACCCAACAACAATGAAATGTAGGCCAGCCTGTGCTGGGCCTCTAGCAGGTCTCTGGTGGCCTCTGGTCCGGAAATCACGGGCTCCTTTGGATCTGGGCCTGCCTGATGCTGTGGTGGGGAGCAGGGGGAAGTTTACTCTGCTTCTGTTCTGTGCCAAGGCAACTGGAGAAGTTTTTAATCCACTCTATTTCAAACAGTTGCAAGCAAAGAAAAAATGTCTTGGGAATATCCAGACTTGGACAGATAACAACCTTACTCTTTATAACCCACTTATTAATCCGTAGGAAGGAAGGGGAGAAATGGTCTTTGAATGGTCAGCTATCCATGTGCAGTAGTTGGATGCTGAGCCCTTTTTAAATGTACTCGGAATAAAAATGAAACCCTACTACTTGTTTTGCCCATTAGATAGCATTATCTCCATGGAACGCCAATTCATATCTCTTTGTGCTGTGTGTGGTTCTCACATATGGGATTTTAATAACCTCCATGCTGTGCTATGAATTTATAAGCAGGGCCGATAGAGGAAAAGCACCACAGGACTTTATTTTTTCATTATTACTCTTTTGAAAAACAGGGCCTGCCTCATTTCTGCAAGGTTCTTCTGACAGCACTGGCAATGTTGCGGCTGGAGGTATGGCTGTTACTATGGAAAGGAATAAGCTCCTTATTTATTTGCTGTCTGTTTTTTTCTGACTCCCTTTGCCAGCCCTATCCTGCCTTTAGCCACCTCCATAATATCCTATGGCATTGTACTTGTGTCTTCAGTGAACCGAGTGCACAGAAATAAGCCCTGTTCTCTAGCCCTACAGTTCATCTTAGATTCTGATTTTTTTTCCCCACATACCCTTGTAAATGTGGTTGCATTTCTCCTCCATACAGTTCTGCATGTCCAAGGAGCCTGTTTAGTGCAGTGGGAGGAAAACCAGCTCTGCAGTCAACTAGTCCTGGATGGGGGTGTTGGCTCTGTCCTCTGATCCTAGAGAGATTATTTGGATTTGGTTAACTCCTTTATACACTGCTATGATAAACTTTCCTCCTATTTAGATGCAGTGTCTAATTGGTATGTTGTCTATGAGCTGTTTAGTACAATATTTGACAAAGTGTTAATACAAGTTGTTATTATTGGTATTATTCATTCAAAAAGTATTTACTGATTGCTTACTAGAGGTCAGACACCATTCTGGGTGCTAGAGTAATACAAAGAACAAAACCATTTCCTTGCTTTTATAAAACATATTATCTAATTATTAAATAATCATTGAAATTGCAGCTGAAAGTTGCACCTTGTACACTTTTTCAATACTGTAACACTTAAAATTAGCCTTTTTCTTTCCTCAATTAAACGTGGAGGTTAAAAGTGCTAATTTTTTTTTTTATTATTGATTTCAGAGAGGGAGAGAGAGATAGAAACATCAATGATGAGAGAGAATCATCAATTGGCTGCCTCCTGCTCACCCCTCACTGGGGATCGTGCCCATAACCTGGGCACGCACCCCGACTGGGAATTGAACTGTGACCTCCTGGTTCATGGGTCAACTTTCAACCAGTGAGCCACACCAGCTGGGCAGAAGTGTTTTTATAATCTTATATGTAGATGAATAATCCTACTGTATTTTTATACTTTATGGTCCTTGCTTTCAAATCCCTCTTCCATTTTCATGTTGTACCTATTTGGACTGACCTGCTTAAACAAGAAAAATCCTATGACCTTGGTTTCTCCAGCTATCATAACCTTTTAATTACAAATTCAAATCTGTTTTAGATTTAGTCCCTCTAACACAGTGTGGTTCTTTATCTTAAATTTCATATTAGACCTCTTGGATGTTAAAGTAAAATGTAGTTTAAGAAAGCAATTTTTGAAAAGTTCAGGCGAAGAAAGAACTCAGGCTAAATTCTCACATGTCTGTATCAAGACAGTCTATCCAGCAGGGCCCCTGACAAGGAATCGGCTTCTGTGTATTTTGACACATGGGTCCACATGCGCAGACATATATCTGTGTGGTTTAGGCACTGACTACACTGGGTATATTTTATTTTTTTAAATTGATCTTTATTGTTGAAAGTATTACAGACTTCCTCCCTTTTCCCCCATTGATCCCCTCTATCCCATATCCAGGCCTTCCCCATACCAATGTCTGTGTCCATAGGTTATGCATATAAGCATATAAGTTCTTTCCCAGTTCAATAAGAAATTGGTAAATTGTATGTCTTAATGGTACCAGAGGCCTCCACCTTCTTGGAGATTCCTCTGAATTTACCAAAGCCAAATTTAAGACTTATGCTCTGAAAAATATAAGATGCTGTGCAAATAAAGTAGGACCCTCTTTAACATTGATGCTGTGTAATGGTGCTAAAACCGCTATATCAGTAAACATCACAGCTAAGTCCTTTAACCAGTGTGATATTTACAGTGGATCGGAATCTACTTTTATGCAATCAAAAATATTTATTAACACCTGCTTCGGGCCAGGCAGCTTGTTAGTGTGGTTGATATAGTGGATGCTGGCATTTTCTTTTCCTCCAAGAAACATAGTGACGAGTGGCAGAGACTGACAATGACTGAGTAAATGGGTTAATAAGTACACAATTATAATTAGGATAAGCATCTCTGAAGGTACAGTAGTGTGTGCTATGTATGAATGGGCCGAACGGGAAGGACTTACCTTGAGCTTGAGTGGGTGGTCAGGAAAATGCTTCTTTGAGGAGCTGATATTTAAGCTGAATTCCACATGATGAGAAAGTACCTGCAAAAATGGGAAGTGGAGTGGAGGGCAAAGTATTCTAGCAAAAAAGAAACAGAATGTTCCAAATCCTGAGACTGAGGCAAGACTATGGCATGGTCAAGAAACAGAGAAATTAAGTTTGCTGGCTGACTGTGACCGAGAGGGCCAGCGTCCAGAGTTCCTGAAGCTACAAGAAGGGTTTGCAGTTTCTTCTGCACATAGTGCGAACCTTGCTGACTTGGGGGTAATGAAGGTTAACACAGCAGTCTCCTTAAGGTTTCCTCTCCCAAGGAATGCCAGAGGGCAGTGTCTTGCTTTGTGTAGTTAGTATTTTGATTCAGTTAGTTTTACAGACCTATATGCCTTGTGAGAGTATGAGATGTGGATGCCAAAGCTTAGAATCTCTGTGTTTATTTTGACCTAATTACTACAAATATGTTTTTAATTGGCAACTGTGTATCTTGGACACACTTCATTACATTTAACCTTTGAGATCACTTTTAATTCATCCTCTCAAAAAAAGTTTTCTGTTGAAGTTTGGATCACATTAACACTTTAATTACTCTCTTCTAGCAGATTTTGATGGACACAATTTATCTGTCAAGGAGGAAATGAAAAATGGCCATACTTTAAGAAAATAATGGTTGTGTTAAACATTCCAATGCACTTAGTATCCTGCTTTTACAGAATACCGTTTATATCACTTTTGGGTACCATTTATTAAGAATATATATCATTTAATTTTCATAATAGCCAACAATTAAAAGTAGCTAGATATTTTCTTTCTCCCCTGTCAATAATCTGCTAACACTTCCTATCATTCATCATACTGACCTTTAATCCAGCCTTTACACACACACACACAGTCATGTGTATGATTCTTATTTTTATGGGTTTTGATAGATTTCCCTGTGCTCATTTATTTATAGAACAATTTTTTTATTTATATTGTTTCATGATGCTTTTATTTCAGTTTCATTTGTTTTGGTGGAGCCACGTTGCATTCTAACGATTATTTCTCCATGAATTTTAGATAAGTTGTTCCATATAAAAAAATGTTCACAATGTTTTCTACCACTGTCTTCATCTATTATTATCATCTTTAATTTCCAAGGTTTTTTTCCCTTCACTTTTGAAAGGAGTTTATTGAATTAAATCTACTATAATGAAAGGGACTTGAGTTAACTAATAGAGATGGCTACCCCTCTCTGGCATCTACTTAATTGACAACTTTATTGACCACCAAACCTCTATAACACCAGTATCTTTCAAATTCTAAAACTTTGCTAAGATTTGTTAACGATTCTGCTACTGGTAATCAGCCTTTTAGCTAATGGAGCATATATTGAGTTTTTGCACAGAGAATGGTTCCCTCCCAGGAGCTTTTGGCTTCGAAGACTAAGTATTGCTTTGCGGCTTTGGCAGGCCTCCGAGGAGCCCGGCTGCTGGGAACTGAAATGCTTGGAGCTTGCCAACCCCAAACCACTGTGTTCCTCACAACTCTCTAGTGCCAGGAGATTGTGTGCCAAGGAAACAGAAACCTGTGTAGAAAATAAACTGTTTTCTCTTGACTTTTCCTCTAGGAAGACTAGAAGAGGTTGAATCTTGCAAGTGGTTACAAAATGACTTAGGACTTTACGTTGGAAGTTGAATACTACAGTTTCTTACAGAAAACAAAATGGTACATTATTTGTGCCCCCAAATCATTTTACCCCCAAATTTCAAAATGTCTATTAACCTTTTAAAGTGGTCGATTGAATTGTGGTGGTGGTGACAGTCTTTTCAGCTCTTGAGCTAAGGCCATCTCTGTGTGTGAAAGGCCTCAAGCGAGAGTCTGTATTGTGGGTGTGTCATGGGGAAGGAGATTATTCCAGTTGGGCGATTGTATATGAATGAATGAATGTGGGTTATGGAGGCAGGTAATGTTGATAAAATCAGTAGAAGATAAATTCACCGGCTAACAAAACGCTTTGCAGGATTCTCTATTTTGGACCCATAATGCTGGAATTGCCTTTATTCACTTTCATCCAATCATTCCTATTGCTTCTTCCTGTTTACCTTAGATTTCTCTTTCTATTTTTTCCTGTTTCTCCTCCAGAACATCTTTTTCTCCATCCAGCTTTCATCGGAGGAAAAATGCCTACGTAATCTAGCACAAGACTGAGATATAAATGTGGGATCTTATGGAATTAGGGCTTGACCTGCATTTAGTACAACTAGTATTGTTCTAAGAAGTTAGACTCTCGTGAAAAATCTGCAAAACTCGGAACAGAGAGAAGACTAAATTCATAGCACTTATGTAGCCTAATTTCATAGGCCTGTTGCCTAATTATTTATTAAAATTCCTTGATTCCTTTTAAACCTAAATTTCTCAACCTCAGCACTGTTGATATTTTGGGCTGGGTAATTCTTTGCTGTGGGGGACTTTGCTGTTCAGTGAAGGATCTTTAGCAACATCCTTGGCTCCTACCCACTAGATGCCAGTAATACCGCCTCATCTATAATATCCAGAAATGTCTCTAGACATTGCCAAATGTCCCAGGGAATTCCCAGTTGAGAACCACTATTTTAGACGCAGGTACTTGGACAAACGATGATGTAAATCAATACATTAAATGTAGTGCTTCTTTAAAAATCTGCTTTTAAATACTGGATTTCCCTGCCTTATTTCAATATTTCCAACAGCATTCAAATTCAAAAGCCATTGACCAATGCTAGCAAAGTCTGAATAGATAGAAAGTAAACATCTCCCTTTTTATTAGATAAGATGTCCAGCAATGAAAATCACTGGAATGAAAAAGCTTGTTAAGATGTACTATGTCAGATGAAAAGTGCTGTTTTAATAGCTCATTGTTATTCTTAGCATAGGTCTTTTATTTTAGAAAAATGGATAATTAGCATTTTGGCTTATCACTTTCTCTCCATGAATACGAATAATTCGATAGGCAGACAACCAAGAGAGACTTCATTAAATAATGGGTCTAATCAGTCGTAGACTGGAGTAAATTGGAGCTTAGATTTCCAGCTTGAGAGTTGGATCTCAGGGTTTGGTGGCAATGTCATCATCTCATTTATTCAGTATATTTTTGTTGATCCATCTAAAGTTGCAGTAAAAAACCAAAGCACAGGTCAATTAGCTAGAAATAAAAGTCAAAGCTCTGCTTAGAACTGCATTTAACTTGCAGCTGGATAATAGCAAGAATACTTTCAAAGCGTAACTACAATTCCTATGGTGTTTGTACTAAGCAGCTTCAATTTCTAGGTAATGGCCCATTATTCATGGGGAAATGCTAGAAAGTTTTCCAGGGAAAAAATAGCCTGGAACCATTCCCCTTTGTATGCATTATACACTTAACAGCCCTCTGTGGTTATCCATACTATGCATAAAACCCTACTACTTTTCCTCTAAAAAGGACTACCAAAAGCCCTTTATTTTTTCAGAACAGTCTTCCTAATACCCAGCCAGGAAATCTGTTTTGAAATTAATTTTCTTTTTTACAGTTTTTAGTGTAATCTATCCTTTTGTTTCTAAGAAACAAAGCCCCATGCTGGGTTTGATTTGGAGCCGTCTTACTGTCACTCAGAGGAGACAGATAACCATTGGTGGAATTTTCCTGGCCTTCATCTTCCTTTGAAGCTTGCAGTGCAGTCTTGAGAAAGGATCACGATTATTACTTAGACTTCCTCTGTGGGGCAGTGGGAGAACTTAGATCTGAGAAATTATTCTCATCATGAGGTGGAGGAGCGATTTTATTCACAATTCATAGTCTACAATCACGATCCAACCCACGCAGAAGCCTCCGCTCTCTGTTTCCTTAAAGCTGCATCTGACATTTTACCTCCTGATGTTTTCTAAGGGATGTTTTTCTACCAAGCCAACTTGTGTTAAAAATAAAAAAATGAAGGTAACAAACGTATGATGCTTCTGAAACACATTTAACTTTATTACTAACATCTTCTAAGAAAAATAGCAAAGAGTTAAAGCAAAAACAGAATGATTTTTCAAGTCCTGAAAGGAATTCTCACAGGCTACAATGCAGGATATAAAAAGGTCTTATTTCCCCTTGTAAAATGTGTGTATGAGTGTTTTTATTTATTAATCACATCATTTGTTATTGATACATCTCTACTAACCCCTAAAAAGGGTAGATCCTGGTAACTAGAGTCTTTAGGGGGCTGAGAGAATGATAGTTGTGAGGATACAAGCTTGGAGAAAGCAGGAGAAACATACAGCTTTATAAAGAAATGGAAAGCCCAGCTGGGCGTGACTCCTAGGATCCAGGAGCTCGGGGTTCGATTCCCTGTCGGGCCACATGCCTGAGTCGCAGGCTCGATCCCCAGCCAGGGGCGTGCAGGAGGCAGCCCATCAGTGACTGTCTCTCATCATTGATGTTTCTATCTCTCTCTCTCCCTTTCTCTGAAATCAATAAAAATATATTAAAAAAAGAAGAAAGAAATGGAGAAAAATAAAGGGTGTTGGCAGAGATGAAGGCCCATTGCCTACTGATGCTCTGTGGGGGTGGCTTTTCTTTAGTGGGGAAGGAGGAATAGTGTTTAATTTTACTCACATTTGCCATGGGGCAAAGACAGAACTTGCTCATGGGAAACTGATAAATGAGTTGCAGAAGGTAAGAAAATAAAGAGTCAAGAAGTTGGGAAATCTATGCAAAAGCACAGCTAGAAAGTGGCAGAGAGGGATTTAAATGCAAGACTGCTGACAAAGCCAATGCTTATTTGTATTCTACTACGCTGCTAGAACCTGGTTCTATTCTCATTTTCTCAGACACCTTAAGTGCTTTCAGATGAGATGAAGTGGAATATGATGAAATGTTGAAGGTTGGTGGTATTGAAATTACGCTATACAATTATATATTTTTATATATACAAAGTTTATGTATTAAACTTCAAGTGCCCTAGTATTAATAGCTTTTATTTTGAATTATGTCTTCATTGTTTAATCCATATTGGAAAATGTGGTTAATGCTTTTGGCACCAAAATGACAGAAATGATGAGGCCATGGTATGATACACTTCTGCTCTCTAACAAGAAGTAAACATTTAGTCGGAACAAGTCCCGTTTTTTTGAAGTGTTACCTATAATTTGTCTAAAATTAGCACTTGTTGTTTATAGCAGTTACATACACACAGGCACACACACAGACACACACAAAGCATTTACATAAAAATTAGAACTAGAAAAATTATTTAGCTTTCACAGCTCCCCCTCACCTCTTTACCCACCCCCTCCTGCCAGATGAATTATATGGTAAAAAGGTTATTTATTTTTATGGTCAGGCTAGTCAATAATACATTCATACATAATTCATTAGCTTGTTAATTAGGCCCGATGTTTCAGATTCATGGCTGTAGATCTGAGCCCAGGTGTGAGGTCGGGAAGCTGTGATGACGATCTATGTGTCAGCTGCAGACTCAGCCAGGACTCTTGTAAGGTTCAGATTTTCTTCTTTTAAAGAAAGAAGGAAATCCATTCTCTCCATGGCCTGTCAGTAATCCTATTTTGTAAATGAAACAAAAACAACAATTGGTTTTCATTTTGGATTGGCTATGCTTTAACGTTTTATGGCAGTTGATCTGGTTCGATTTAAGGGCCTATTTTTTCAACTTTAAAATATGTAAAGTTGCTAAAATATTCAGTGCTTGAGAGATGTCCAGACTGCTCTTTATCAAAATGACACCATGGAGAGTTCTAAAGTCCAGTGAAACAGGTTTCGAAGAAGACACTAAGAAAGTAGTCTGAAATCTGCTCTTAAAACCCTGGCTAAAATGTACCATAGTTTTTAATAAAGCATTTTGGTCTGTTCATCCTGTGAACCGTTATTTATTCACTGTTGTTTTTTTTGTCTTCTGAAGCCTGAGTGGAGTCTTCAGTTTGTCTAGTTTCTGCAATCTTGGGTACTGGAAGGGTGGTAATTTTCAGTTTTAGCTAATTGCTATGCTTGACATGGTCACAGGGACTGAGCATTTTAGAAAGCCACTTCATTAAAGCATTAAAATACTATGAGCTCAGTAATTTCATTTACTGGGTCAATAACCCATGATATCTAAAAGAAGATTTAAAATAGTTTAAAAATAATTATTCAAATAAGAAAAGAATTTCAAACTATAATTACCATAGCAATGAAGGACAGAGAAACTCCAAAGCAAGTAAAAAATATTACAGTATTGTCTATTTAAATCTTAATATTGAATTCCTATAATTCAAAATGTTTAGCTCGTTCAATAGTAAATCACAAGATCTTCAACATTAAATAAACTTCAGCAAGCATCTAGTCTACGTGTAGAAATTCAAGCATTTTTTTGAAAGAACTACTCACAAGTTAATACCTGGATTGACAGCTTACTGCAGTTCAATCTTATATGAGGCACTCATTTTTCTTAAAGCATTAACAAATTTCATGTTTAGTTTTTTTCCTAGGCATTTTGCATTTTGCTTGCTATTGTACATTAGATTTCTCTGTATTGTAGATTCATTTTTTGCTGAAGTACTGTTGGTAATTTTGTATATCCACATTGTAGCTGGCTACCATTTTTAAATTCTTCTATTAATTCTAATTGTTTTTCTATGGTTTGTTATGCTTGCAAGGAAGACTATCATATCATCTGCAAATAATGATGATTTTTTTCCCCTTCTGTTCCAGTATTAATACCTTGCCCCACACCAGATCTGGGTTGCAAGTATTACATTGAGTAGAACTTAAAGATCGAAGGTAAAATAATAATGGAATCAGTGGCCATTCATGTCTTATTCTTAGCCCTCACAAGATTATATCTAGCGCACAGTTTCCAAGCCATTATCCTATAAGATATTAATCAGTTTCCCTCAAAAAATTGACAGTGAAGTTTCCAAATAATTTTCTGCAACTCTGAATTAAACAAAATGAGAGACTTAAGTGAATATTTGTAGCCTTTAGAATTTAATATTCGTTGGCAATCCTCAAGAAGTAAAGAATGTATGTGACATTTCCCAGTGTATTTGTCTATAGAACACTGTTTTTGAAGAAGACTTAACTACCATTTTACAATACAACACGTCAGTGCCACTCTGGTAGGGCTCTGGTAACTGTGATGTTTTCAGTTTCAGATGATAGTCCCAATCATGTGAAGAAATTATCCAATATGTATATTCAAGTATGCAGGATAATGCTATAGTTTTCTGTAGCATTAGTGTAAAGTTCAGATTCCTACCAGTTATTGCATGAGACTTCCAGTTACTGCACATTCTTTTTAACACTTGGCATTGTCAGGCATTTTAGTTTCAGGCAACCTTGTAGATGTACAACATCTCATTGTTTTAGTTTGCATTTTCCTGATTACTAATGATAAGTGTCTTTTCTGATGTTTATTTGGCATTTGAATTTCTTCTGTTATGTAATGACAATCTTTTACCCATCTTTCTGTTGCTTTGACTGCTATCTTTTATTGTTGATTTGTAAGGACTTGTTATATATTTTATATATTAATTTTTTCCTAGGATACACACACACACACACACACACACACACACACACACACACACACACACACACACACACACACACACACACACCCCTTTCCTACAGAGATGGAGAAAAAAATCTGTGGCTTGCCTTATCACTCTCTTAATGTTGTCCTGAAGGACAGCCATTCTTAAAGTTAATATATTTTATCAATCTTTTCCTATATTGTTAGTACTTTATGTCTTGTTTAAGAAAATTTTTTTCTCCTGATTTTATGAAAGTTTTCTCCTATATTTTCTTCCTAAAACTTACTGTCTTGTCTTTTAGTTACAAGTTTTCAGTTCACCTGAAATGAATTTTGTGTATATGTAAGGGTCTACATTTACTTTTTTCCATGAGATTTTCCAATTTTTCCAGAGTCTTTCTTTAAAAGCCTGATTTTTTTCCTCCAGTACTCTGCTTGGCACTTTCATCACAAATTATTTGGGTTCTTGCCCGTGTTTCATGAGTCTGTTTGTCTGTCCTTGTGCTGGTGCCATTTTCTTCTTCATCAAAGGTATGATAACTTAATTGGTCCCTTGCATTTTCATATAAATGTTAGAATCAGCTTATAAAGTTCCAGGGAAGAAATTCTGGTGTTTTGGGATTTTTATTGAGCGTACCTTGAATCTATACATCAGTTTGAGGATATTCTACATGTTTACATCCTTAAGTTTTCTACTCCATGTACATGTTATATCTCTCCATTTATGTAGTTTTAAAAATGTTTACCAATAGAATTTTATTTTCACCACAGAGGTCTTGCACATATTAGATTTATTCCTAGGTATTTTATATTTTGATGCAGTTATAAATGATACACTTAAATTTTATAGTTGCTAATACATCAAAATACAATTGATCTACATTCTGATTTGTATCTAGCAATCCTACTAACTCTAATAAAAATTATAACAAATTATATGTGGATTCTTACATACCATCATATCATCTGTAAATAATTATATTTTTGTTTTGCTACTTTTTTATCTTTCATCCCCCCCACCCACCTTACTGTACTGCTAAGCTCTCAGTGCATTGCTTGACAATGGTGGCAGTGGAAATCATTGGCTCCTTCCCAATTCTAAAGCAACAGTTTCCAACATTTTACTATTAAGTGTGAAGTACTACAATGTTTGATATAGAAATTTCGTTTCATAGGAACATTTTGTTTGATTCAGGAAGTTCACTGCTACTTTCCCTTAACTAAGAGTTTTTAATCATTAAGTTGATACTGAATTTTATCAATTTTATTCTGCAGCTATTGAGATAATCATATGATCATATGTATAATTCTATGATACATCTTCTGTACATTGTATTGTGTGTTTACCACCCAAAGTCAAATCTTTTCTTGTCACTATATATTTGACCTCCTTTACCCTTTACTACCCAACTTTTTTATTTTGAAAATTTTCATGAGTTCCAAGGTCATTGAACACCATTTTTACTGGAAATAACAGCCAACAGACATATGATGAATATTTATATTTCAATACTTGGTATACATTTTCTTGAAAATGAATGAAATGGGCCTGTCACTTAAAGAAAATAACATCATATTTTACTAGTGACAAAAATTGAGCTTTCAAGTCAAAATTAGGATATATTTTACAAACCTGCATTTGTCACTGTCAGCTTTCCAGTTTCCCAAAACTTATAAGCTTTTCTGATGAGATCAGTGGTAATATCAATGAATGTGTTAAAAATATATAATGAAAATTTTCAACAATTTTAATATCTTGCATTAACTCATTGTACTAATATTTTTCAAATGACCAAAGCGTGATATCACAAAATCATACGTGAATTAAAGATCCATGTAAAGTACAAGATAGACCAATGGATATAACAGTAGAAAATCTTATTGATATGGTTTCAGATTTCATATTATAAATAAACTTTATGAAATTGCCACATGTCAAATTTTGTTTTAAATTAAAAATATCTATACACACATAGTATTATGAACTGCTATGAATTTTTTTTCATTTCAACGATAACAACCTGTTGCAAGAGAGTGAAAGCAGAAACAGATATGAGAATTCAGTTATCTTCAATCAAAGAAATTTGCATAAATAAAATATAAATAATGCCACTCCTTTCACTGTTTTGTAGGGGAAAGTTACCTTTTTATAAAAAATGTTAATGTTAACATGAAATGGTGATATTTGCCATATTTTTATTTTTAAATGAATGGATATTTTAAAATTTTATGATTTTCAATTTCTAATATGATAAATATTGATATATATTCAACTCACATAAACAAAAGATCGATGGAGCCCTCAGTAATTTTTAAGAATATAAATGGGACCTGAGACCAAAAGTTTGAGAACTACAACCCTAGGAATAGCAGCAGGCATTCTAAGCTTATGAAATTATGTTATTTGGAACATTTGCCCTCTTTCCATAACAATGAAAGAACCTTAAAATATTTTGTCTCTATTTACCCCTTCACAAATTGCAGTTGTCCCTTGAACACTGTAGGGCTTAGGGTACCACCCCCACCCCAGTCCAAAATCCACTTATAACTTAAGTTGGCCCTTTGCATATGGGGATTCCCAACCACTAACGAAAATATTGTTTTTGATCAGTGGTTAGTTGAATCCATGGATGTGAAACCCCTGGATACAAAGTGCCAACTGTATGTTTACTGAAAAAATCCACTTATAAGTGGACCTGCGCAGTTCAAACCCATGTTGTTTGAGGGTCAGCTGTATATTTTATGGTAATTTTTAATTTCATAATTTCCTCTTTGTTTTTGTTTAGATGTGGGTTTGTTTTTATTTATTTTGACTGTGAGTTATCAGCTGAGCCTTTTGAATTTGTGGATTCTCAAATCTTCTGGAAAATTCTCAGCCATTGTCTTCTGTCCATTTTATCTCTTCTGTCCTCCCGTATTTCACATAAATTTATTTTAGGCTTTCTCATTGTATTCCTTGTGTCTCTGACTCTACTTTGCATAACATTTTATGTTTCATTCTAAACAGCTGCTTCTATCTTCTAGTTCACTAATCCTCTTTAGCTTTGTCTAAATTGCTGTTAAATACATTCATTGATTTCTTCATTTCATGTATTATATTTATCATTTCTAGAGTTTCTAAGTGGTTCTTTTGCACATACATATCATCATTTTTTATAGTTTTCATTTTCCTGTCAACATCTTCAGTTGGCTTTCATTTCCTTGAACAGAGTAAACATAGCTGTTTTGTTCTGTGCCCTGTAATTCCATGTGTAGAGCTCCTGAGGGACTGTTTCTGTTTGTTTTCTCTAGTGGTGTTTTGTCCCTTCATATGTCTGGGTTTTTAGATTGTGTGTTGGGTGTTGTATTTGAAAACTTATTTTGTAGCCACACTGTGAGGCCTAGGATGATATTATCTTCCTCCAGAGGAGCTTTCTCTTTGCTTCCTATGGTGTCTAAGGTCATTAGAAGTTCAGTGCTAAATAATGCAGTTTTCAAAATTGAGGTTTTCAGAAGCATCGTATTGACATGAAAGAGGGTGATAGATTTTGCAAACTAGTTTATTTCAGACTTACTTTCAGAATGCACTTTAGGAGTCCTAGTCCAGAGTCAATGTTGATTTACCGTTTTTGGGCTCTACATTCTGATTTCTGTTCTTGTAGGCCTAGGAGGCTGCCAGAAGCAGAGCTCAGCTACTTCTCCCAGAGCCACAAATGCCTCCAGGGCAAAAGCAGTTCTTAGTGTTGGTGTATCTTCCTGAGTTCCAGACTTCTCCAGGCTGGCAATTCCTCACTATCTTTTTAGGTCTTGGATGATCTTAAAGAAATGTTTTTTTACATTGTTTTCAGCTCTTTTAGCTATCTTCCATGGAAAGGTTCGTCCGAATTTTTTAAGTTAGCATATTGAAGCAGACATTCTCATGCCAGTACTTTTCAACAACAATAAATCTGAATGTCTTCTGTGCTTTGGTTTTGCATTTTCAAGCTAGAAGAGATGATTTATACTACAGCTTCTTTCCTGAAACCTGTTCCAATTGGAATCATAGACACTTAATTCAAAGCTTATATATATAAGCCACATTTTTTTCTCCTTATGGTCTCAGGACATACAATGCAAACATATGTTGCACAATCTCCAATGAATGGACATAACATCATTAAGATATTCATGCTTCCTTATCTCTTTCATTTGCTCATTTTATCATCATTTTCTTTCACTTTCAGCTTGGAATCCATGTTACTAGAGCCCATAATTACTTCTCCACTTTGAACTTTCAGTACACCACTTGCCCCAAACACCAGTCCTCCATCAAGCTGGCTAACTCCTTTCTTCAGTCTTGCTTTGGTGCTCCTGAACCATATTAGAAATAATGCATAAACTTGCAGTGGGTTAATAAAAAATCTATAATTTCTAAATTCCAGCTGTGGCACAACTGGAAATCTTTTCTATTGTTGCTCAAAATATTCCTTTTTTCAAAAGTTAATCCCTCTCTTGAATTCTTTTAACCTTCCCTCTAAGTATCCCATCTCTCAATTAACCCTCACTCTGTAGAGAAGTGTAAGGAAATCAGAAGTGAACTTTAATTGCAGTTCTCTCTTGTAAAGTCATCTATTTCTCCTCTGATTCTTAACTATTTTTTACTGTCTCATAGAAAGACCTATCTCTACCTTTTCAAAGGCTACCTATCCAACTATATTCTTAAATTATTGACTTTTCTTCCCCGTGTTCTCACTCCATTAGTGGAACATTCTCTTGTATTCACAATCACTCCATCTCCACCAGCCCCTTCCTCTCAAACTAAAGCATCCTCCTGCCTAAAAATAAAATAAGATAAAAAACTGTACTGAATGCATGTCAACAAGTGTTCAGCTTACCACAACCCTTACATGCTGGCAGAAATTCCTAAAGACAATGAAGAGAATATATAAGGTAACAAGGTTTTCCTTGCTTCCAAAGCAGATTGTAGTCAGAACATAAAGAGCTCTAATGCTATATAATTAACAATAACTTTGTGGGAAATAAAAGTTCTCATGCGTGGTACTATATACAAACTCCCAATATCATCTCCATTTGCTCTTCATAACCTCTGACTTCTAGGGGTAATTGCAAGTTGTTGGGGAGAGGGGATTCCCCTTTCTACCCTTCTTGGGTTCTTGTGGCTGGGCCACTAATAAAATTGGCACAAAGCAGAATAACAGGAGAAAATTCCAAGTTTTATTATGTGTACACAGGAAAATTAAAAGAATAATTCTCTGTGAGAGAAGTGTAGCAGGCAGTTTCTATATCTTTTAAACAAAGAAACAATAAATTTTTAGGGATTTGACAAGACAAAGGAACATAAGTTTGGGGTACATAGTAAGACTTTAAGTAGGATGTAGGCTTAGGGCAGTAAATTTGTAAAATTAACAAGAGTTTGTGTATATTGGCTTCCCAGCTCTGATTCTCAATGTCTGGGATAAAGCTGTCTCTTCCTTTGATTGATTGTACTTCAGCCCTTTTATAGCAGGGAGGGCACCTTTCATAGGAAGATTTATTTTCTGCATTTAGAGCAACAGAGAGTCTGAGAGCTCCTCCCGCTCCTGCTGCTTCTCAAGTGATTTTAATTAGAAATAATCAATATGCCATTGTGGGATATTTTGGGGCAGCCTGCCCTGTGCCCCAACAGCATCTTTCTCACTTGGGTCCTAAAGATACCAATTTACCATGTTTTTATTTATCCCTTTGATTAGGCAGTATGAGCTCCTCTTTTGTTACCACTAATTCTTCTAAGACAGTGTTTCTCAGCCCTAGATGCTCATTGGAATCACGTGTGGAACTTAAAGAACTACTTACATGCAGGTGCCTTCCTCATGAGTTGCCTGGTTCATTTGGTCAGGAGTGCAGTCCAGCCATTGCAATTGTCTAAAAGTTCTCCTGGCCTTTGCCATGTGCAACCAGCTGAGAACCATGCCCCTTGTTGAGCAATGTGTTCAAATACTAATACCATAGCATGCACCCGTTTTCTCTCTTACTTTCTTTGTGTCACATACTTGGATGGTATGTTAGTGCTGGGTCCGGAGCTCATCTTCTGAAAAGAGAAAGAAAATAATCCAGAGGAAAGTCAGTCACAAAATGAGTCACATTTAATGATAACCTAATAGTGAAATATGAATGGCTTCTGTTATTCCAGTCCACGGGAGAAAACTCTTTCTTGGTTTGGGAAGACTCCTTTTTTTTTGCCTTCCAGTCCAGAAAAAGCAAGCTGCTGCTTTGGACACGACTCTACAGATGCATTTCTCTCAAGGAACTTTCAAATAAAGAGAACACATTACCTGTGATAACTGAGAAACATAGCTTTATGTTGCCTGTTTTAGAATTATTTCTTGACATTAACATTTTTATGCATCCTCATATTCAGTTTTATGCTTGGATATAATGCCACCAGGCAGGAATCAAGGTAAATGCCATACCCCAAATCCACAGAGAGTCAGAGCCACACCATGGGTTATCAAATCTGCCTTTTTATGTGCTGTTACTCATAGTGTATGATTTATACACACCGATGAACTGAAACCTGCACCAACTGAAAGATGCTGTTTTGCGGAGGGGCCAAGAACATTTCCAAGCGGGCTTGGTTGAGCTGTGCTGATTTCTCTCTAGAACAGTCTTCACAGTTCTTTGCTCACAGTTAGAGGTCTGCTGAAAGTGACTTCCTACAGACGAAAACAGCTTGCTTAATCATTCCTGAAACACGGGGAAAATTAAAATACATTTTTTCTTTGTCAAGCAATAAAAACAATGCCAGATTGTTAATGCCTCTTTTGTACCTTTCACTTGAAAGACCTCAAAAGAACATCAAGGAGAGTAAAGGCAAAATCTATTCCCCAATGGCATCATTATACATGTTGAAGCCTCTAAAACTAAAACTCTAAAGACGTTCAGAAAGAGCAGAGGAATAAATGACAGCAGACTGAAGAGTGTGTCTCCCGAGCTTTGTTCAACCGGCTTTCTTCAAATGCATCCAAATTGGTTGATGAAAAGCAAAGATCTCATTTGTTTCAGCATTAAAGCAGTAAATTAGTGAGTGGTGAGCTGATTGTCCTGTGGAGCATTTAAATGCCAGGAGTACCCCATCTCCAATATTTTAAATTACATTCTTATGGCTGAAATGAAAGCAACCATGAGGGTCATGTAAAACAATGTTTTTAATCATTTAAGCTGGTTCGATTCAAATGTGATTTTTGTTCTGAAATATTTATCGAAGCTCTTGTTTTGATTTGAGATGAGCAAGTTTCATTTTAGACTTCAAGACATCAAATAAAAACTCATTTTCAGTTTGGGGGCTCAAGTAGGGAGATAGATTAGCATATCCAGTATTGTGTTTCATCCCTGGCTGTTTCTGTTTGCTTCCAGGGTATAGAATTAACAAGCTTGGTTAAATTTTACTTGAGTTTTTGATGACCTTTTCTAATCCTGGCTGTTTCATAATATAATGTCTTGACCTTCGTTTTCCATAGAGCCACCTCAGTGATAAATGCAGAGATTTAATAACTAGCACTAGTTGACAGGTGACCTTTCGTATATGGCCATTTCTCTTTGCTGGGGAAACCACATTGTTTTGCAAGTTTGAATTCACAGATTTTAATTATCTATTCTATTGTCTATAAGCTTATTCATGGAGTAAAAAGTAAAGGTTAAATATTTCATTCTTCTTACTGATTAAAATGTAAAGTGCTTGGCAGTTGTCCCAATATATCATTCAAAAAGGATAGGGCAATTTGTCAGGATCTTGCCCATAGAAGGGAGGAGAGGAATTTTCCAGGGTGGTTGGTAAGGAAGACAAAAATGTAGATAGGAGAGGAGAGTGAGCTGTCTTATCAGCTGAGTGTGTGTGTCTGTGTGTGTGTGTGTGTGTGTGTGTGCTTGCATGTGTGTATTGTGTATATGTGTTTGTGTGTGCGTAAATTTAGAGCAGAGACACAGATGAGTTCTTTAACTATAAGTGTACTAATTTGAAAAGTGACTGTGACTCAACAAAAGGTAAAACTTGCAATCAGAATAAATGATCTGTTAGTTTAGGCCATTTTTTCTTTTTCTTTTTTAAAAATATGGCAAGGATCAATTGGGCATATCATGATAAATTGGCTTCTAGGGTCTACATAAATAATACTTAAACACAGAAAAGTAAGGCAGTCTATTAAAATGCCGCAAACTCTTAAAAAGCAGTAAGAATAGACACATCTTCCTCATGTCTGCCCCCATAGTATCAGAGAACATAGGACTTTCTTGATTCTCTTGTGCTCAAATTCTTCAGCATTATTGCAAAGAGAACTCTTTGTGTCAAATACTTATGCTTATAATAAAATAAAAACTACCATGGCTATAAGATGACCTTTGTTTTGAGTAGAGTGTCCCTGTCAGCCCTGAGTTACAGAGTGACTGGGCAGTCTGGAGCTAACTCATTCCCAAGGACTTGAGAACAGCCACCGTGGGTTTCTAAGGTGAAAGTACGTCAGGAAGGTTTTGGTGCAGCCAGAAGGTATTCCCTTCAGCATGGAGACCGGCTGATTGAAACATCATCTGCCAGGGCCTTTTTTTCTTATTTTTTTTTTCAGACATGGACTGTAACCATTTAATGCTTCAGGAAGAAACACAATTCACTGCTGTGGTGAAAAAATTCTGAAAAGCACATTGAGTAAGATGTGAAAGACCATTTTAAAGCTAATAAAATTGGTCCTGATTGGTTTATCTTGGACTGAAATTTCAGCCATATCACAAAATGAAAATATTAGAAAGAAGATGTACACATAATTTCTTATACCATGATGATGCCCTTGCCAGAAAGGACAGGTAAATTCAACTCACATGCAAAGATTAATGTTCCTTAGGAGGCTTTCGTCAACTTAATATTTTTTTCTATTTTGGTGAAATTCTTGGCAGCCAACATATTTAGAAGCATTAATTTATAATTTAATACAGATAATTTTATTAATATAATACTAGGTGATATTTGAGGTGTTTGCTTACATATATACTAGGAATAGTGTAAAAATAATATTTCTTTAATAGCTCCCACTTCTTAATAGTGATGTGAATGCATTTCATCAAAGATAATATGCCTCCTTTTTTTAAAAATGTTTTCATTGATTTTTTTTTTTTTTTTTTTAGAGAGAGAGGTGAAGGGAGAGGAATAGAGAGATAGAAACATCTGTGAGAGTGAAACATGGGTCGGCTACCTCTTGCGTGCCCCACACTGGGGACTGAGTCTGCAACCTGGGCATGTGCCCTGACCAGGAATCAAACCGGTGAACTCTTGGTTCATGGATTGACACTCAACCACTGAGCCACCCTGCCCAGGCACTCCTCTTTTTAACATGAATGATATCTAGGATCCAGGAGATATCATGTTCATCTCAATTTCCTGTCTATACTGGAAAATAAAAACAAACTAACTTTTGAAGAATGTGTTATGAGAATTGAGTGGAATAGAAATTAAGTAGAATAATGTAATAAAGTGTTAGGGTGGCTGGCCCATACTAGGTGTTCAGTTATGTTTATATCAACAAATATAATACACTATACTTATCCCTCTTTCTCACACTGCTTCTTCCCTTCCTCCTTCTCCCAGGCTCTACCTGTGCCCTGGACAGGAATTAAGTCTTTTTTTTTTTGTAAGCAGGCAAATGTCAAGGTTCATTTTAGTAGAGAAAAAAGATTTTCAAGGCAATCTCTGCAGCCTTTAATATAGTATATGAATTGAATCTAGTTGATCATATACTGAGGTTAACTCTCACATTGATTAGAATTCTAAAATTATTTTAGCCTTCACAGCACTTCCCATGGAATAGGTACTAAGTAAAAAATTACTTGGTGGTTTAATAGATGACATCAAATTCTTAACCTCCCACAAGCTGACTGTATGTAACTAGATAGGCAGGTAAGAGCTAGTATACTTTTGCAGAGAGAGAAAATACCCAAATCAAATATAGTGATGTTGCTATAAAAAAAAAAAATCAGTATTTTAGACTACAAATAAAAGGAAATGTTTGACATTTGTGGGCTTTCTTTTAACAGGGACACAGTTATTCAGACAGGCTTGGCTGTATATTTGTAAGGATCTCAGTTTATAGACACAGCCCAAGCCCAACCAGAGCATCTGGCTTGATGTTTTGAGGGTACAAGAGGAAAGGAGGGGAGGAGGTCAGGTTTGTTTGTAATGGGGGAAAAAACACCAGAAGTAGGGACAAGTCAATGAAACGGGAGAATTCAGAATAAAGAGAGGGCTTGATAAAGTAAAACCAGATAAATCTTTCCAAAGGTCTTGGACAATCCAGGGCCTCCTTCTAGAAAGAAACTGCTTATTGTGGTAGAACCAAGTGAGTGGAGGCATATGGGATAAATTTTCAAGCAAGGACCCCAAATCAAATAATGTAAACGAGTTCAAGAAACAGCAGTGCATTTTAACAAAGAAAGTTGAGATCACAAGATTCAGGGATAAAGCCATAAATTAGCTGAGATAACCAGATAAGAGCAGCTCTTGGGTCAGGCCATCCATTTGTGTCTAGGTATTTCTTTCTTCTTATCAAAGCTTACTATAGTTTGAAGGTGCCTTCAAAGGTATAAATGAGTCCCTTGGGCCTTAGCAAGCAAGCTCTTTGTGTTACCTGTAGCTTCAATTATGATGAAGAATGTTTCACTCATCTAGCCCTGAACTCCTATCATGCTGTAAGGATGTTTCCTGCAAGGAAGTGGTAAGTAGAGCAGTCACCATGTGTAAACATGTCTCCTGGTACCTCATTCAGAAAGTCAGTCAGTTAGGCAGGACTGTGACCAAGCAGAAGGGACATGTGGAAGTCTCCGAAGACTCTGGCCATGGTGAGAATATGGCCAAGTGATTAGTATGAAAGAAAGGGGCAATTTAAAAATTATCATCTGCCCCCAAAGGCATTGCATTCATAGCATTCTGCTCAATTACATATTTGTTCCTTAAATAAGAGGCTGTTGTTCCCATTGTTTGCCCTCAAGTTGTTAGTCAGCTGGTGACCTCATAATCTGCACAGCTGCGGCATCCCAGTATGTTGTCATGGAACAGATTGTGATGTCTTAATTGATCACTTTCAGGGGTTACAACTGTCAAGTGAAACCAGTATGCTGATTCTTATTAGTTAAATTAAGCCTTGTTATAGCAGAACCAGCTAATTCACTCTTGTGAATGGCAAATCCAATGCAAATTGCTTCATTTTGTAGATTAGAACACATCTAAGGCATTTTCTTTATATCTTCCTTTTTTCTTTTTGGTTTTTAAAAAATTCATGGAGTCCATATCCCCCACACGCCCCACCCCACCAATGCTTTTATTATACAGTGAAGCAACTTCTTGGAACAGTAAATTGAATGTAACTTCCCCGCACCATATGCATCTTGGTGATAAGTTGGAGTGTGCCATCTGACGTGCACAATTTAAATCAGGCATTGATTTGCATGACTCTGAGTGACTTTGGAGGACTCAGCTAAGTATAATGGATGTCGGGCCCTACTGCAAATTGCTGGGCACAAAGAATATCATGTTCTTCCTCATCACCACCAAAGATTGTAGGCTCCTGGGTGCTTGATGAAGGGTCTTAGATCAATGCTTAATCCCAAGAGACACCTTCTGTGTCTCCATTTGGCCATTGGTGAAGGCCTCCCTATGGTACCAGTCTTCAGAACCCCATTTTCAAGTGCCCCAATATACTCACCTACCTTGAGTGGACCTTTCTAACGTGATGCCTGGACCACCTACTGCTCACCTTAGTTCAGAAATCTAACTGTTGCAGAAGTGATGGACAGTCACTTTGATAGCAGTTTTAAGATACCTTTTAAATGTACCTTTGTGGGCTCTACAAATTAAGTTTTTTCAAAATCCTTAATTTTGGCATCTCAGAGAAATAGATGCCTTTGTCTATCTAACATATTTTATAGGTCTACAATGAAAACTAAATCGAAGAAGTAAAGTTATATTAATGTATAACTGTTAGCTTACAAAACACAATGGGAGCACAAGTATGTTCATCAAAGCAGTTTTTTTTATAATAGAAAAAAAATCAAATAATAACTAAATGCCCAGTAGTAGGCAAACAGGTACATTATGGTGTAGCCATGTAATAGAATGTTGCATAGGTATTAAAAATATCTCTAAGGACTATATATTGACATGGAAAAGCTAAATGACATGAAATAAAATAAAAAACCAAGGTTGCCAAATTATATAAATGGTATTTCTCTACCCGTGAAAAACAATATATCTAGAAGTAGGAAAATACAATGAAATATTGTAGCAATTGTTGAGTGGTAGGAATATGAAGACCTTTCATCCTTTTATCAATTTTTTTTCAAGTTTTCCATAGCAAGCCCATATTGTTAATAATTAGGAAAAAAATGTAAAGCAGTTTGAGTAATTTTATTACAATTGCTGTAAGAGTCTGTGTCCAAGGCAACTCAAATCTAACAGGCCTGGGCATGAGCTCCTCTCTTCCTCCCCAGGCCCTGCTCCTCCTGAAGCCTTCAGCTTCTGAGTTAAAGGCAGCTCCAGTCTTACAGTTGCTTAGGCTGAAAATCCAAAGTTATCATCCTTAACTCATCTTTCTTTCACATCCTCTGTGCCATCTACTGGTCAACCTAGTAGGCTCTACTTTCAGAATATGTTCAGAATGTGACCAGCTTCTTGACATCTCCCTGCTTGCTACCTGACCTATTCCAAGCCACCATCTTTTCTTGCCTCAATTTTGGCAGTAGCCTGCTCTCCTTCTTCTATCCTTACCTTCTTTGTGTCAATTTTCAAAACAGGAGCCAAAGTAGTTTAAATATAACTCAGATCAGTTATTCCTCGGCTCAGAGCCCTCTAATGGCTCCTGAGTTAAAGACCCAACATGATGTCTCCCTTGTCAACCTTCTGGCCCCTGTATACGTGCTCTCCTCCGTGCTCTGCAGACTACAGTGCTCTCCCAATTGTTCCTCTCCGACCTTGGGGAGTTGGCAGTGACTTTTGCTTTTGCTTTGAAGGAGTGCTTTTCCCTCCAAATAGCCCTCCAGTCAGCCCTCTTCATTCAGTTCTTTCTTTACATATCATTTTTCTCCTGAGGCCTTTACTGATCACTCTGCCAACACACACACACACACACACATCCCAACCCCCTTCCTTGCTTTAATTGTCTCTACTTAGCACTTATCTCCATCTAACATATTATGTACTCTGTGGATTTGCTTATTGCCTTTCTTTCCCAAGTTGAATGTAAGCTCTATGAGGGCAGGAAAATTTGTTTAAAATTTTCACAGTGGAATCCCCAACCCCTAGAGCAGTGCCTGACACATAGCAATTGCTCAATAACTATACTGGGTCCCAACCATTGATAGGAAAGATGATCTGTTACAGTTGTGTGATAATTAGAAAAGTGCTGACTTCTCTGAATCCCTTTGCCTATCAATTTACCCACCAAGACTGGGCCTTTTGTATGTTGATGTTCTAGATTGCTTTTCTCTTTTCATTTAAATTAGTAATTCTAGATGAATTGGGAAAGTCCCTTTCTTCCCTAATATTAAATTCAGTGTTCATACTCCTAATAAATTATTTTGATTTAATTGCTTTCATTACCTAACTTAACCACTATATATTGAGCTCCTATTTTCCTCCAGGGACTTCTGGAGAGTGGAGTTAAACTGAAAAAGTCAAACATTGACTCCGCTCTTACAGAGTTTACTGTCTAGTGGACAGACATTATTAAACAATAATTAAAGTTCAACACTAGTACCTAGTGTGAGAGGGGCCACTGACCAATAGGCACAATAGAAATCCAGGATCAAATGTCAGATAGAAAGTGTGGAATCTCATAGAAGGGAGATGAGAAAGATGTGTATCAATGAACCACATAGCTTTTTTGGAGTCACTGCTTTAAAAGATAGGGTGGGAGGGAATTGGCAAAAGGGAGGATTTACTTAGCTTTGGAGAAAAGAATCAGGGAATAATGGGAAGGGCAGTGGGTTTAGAGTAAGAAGATCTAGATTTGAAGTTACCACTGCAACCTGAATTTGTCTGCAAGTTCTAAAAGCTGGTGCTTAACCTCTATGAGCCTCTGTTACCTCACTGGTTAAAAAAGAGAGAGGGTGGTGCTTAGAGTAGCTCTACAGACTGTCTCTGGACATGCCTTCTCTGAGTTCACAAAAGAAGCCTTGCCCGGCTGGGCATGGCTCAGCGGTTGAGCGTCGACCCAGGATCCAGGCGGTCAGAGTTCGATTCCCGGTCAGGGCACATGCCGGGGTTGCGGGCTCGATCCCCAGTCAGGGGGACGCAGGAAGCAGCCGATCAATGACTCTCTCATCATTGATGTTTCTATCTCTCTATCCCTCACCTTGCCTCTCTATGAAATCAATAAAGATCTATATATCTATATCTATATCTGTATCTATATCTATATCTATATCTATATCTATATCTATATCTATATCTATATCTATATCTATATCTATCTATATCTATATCTATATCTATATCTATATCTATATCTATATCTATATCTATATCTATCTATATCATCTATCTATTTTAAAAGAAGCCTTTCCTCATCCATCTAGAATAAACATAAACCCAAAGGCCAACCAACATGGGAATGCAAAGGAAGCTTTTATGGGTTGTTGTAATATTTTTGCTAGCCTAAGACTTGTCTTAAGTAGTTCTGGGTTTTAAGAATCTTTTACAGAGCCTTGTCATTGCTGAAGTTTTCATTTTCATCAACTGTTACGTAAACATTCATACGTATACATAAAATACAGAATTGATGCCTGGATCTCTCCCTTTTGTCTTCTTTTAAGCCATCATCCTTATTAAAGAGAACAAATCTTTTCATATTATTTCATTTGAAATTATGGGTTTGGCTAAAAAGTCATCATTTACAATGGAAAGCAAATGACAGTTTTACCATTTAACTTTAAACCAACACAAAGGGTAGAAATGAAAATTATTCCAATACAACCGGTATCCACAATTTGAACGAAAGCATTCCCCTAGCTTGATAATCTGGGGCAATCATTATAGGGCTGGTATATATATTTCAGAGATATTCCTACATTCAGCAGTGATAAGTAGTATCTGAATTTTCTGTTTTCCCAGAGAAACTTGTTTGACTAGGTGGACCTTATCAATGTATGTTTCTTCCCTCAACTTGTTTCTCTTTCTGTTTTTCAGCCTTTGCAACTGGACTGTGACCTCTGTGCCATAGTGTCCAACTCAGGTCAGATGGTTGGCCAGAAGGTGGGGAACGAGATAGATCAGTCCTCCTGCATCTGGAGAATGAATAACGCCCCCACCAAGGGCTACGAAGAAGATGTTGGCCGCATGACCATGATTCGAGTTGTGTCCCATACCAGTGTTCCTCTTTTGCTAAAAAACCCTGATTATTTTTTCAAGGAGGCAAACACTACCATTTATGTGATTTGGGGCCCTTTCCGCAATATGAGGAAAGATGGCAATGGCATCGTTTACAACATGTTGAAAAAGACTGTTGACATCTATCCAAGTGCCCAAATTTATGTCACCACAGAGAAGCGTATGAGTTACTGTGATGGAGTTTTTAAGAAGGAAACTGGGAAAGACAGGTGAGTCCTCTGAGAAGCAGCCTTGCTGTCCTTTATGCTAAATCTTTGCTGAGTCCTCTTGTCAGCTATCAAGTGAGCAGAGTGATTTTTCAAACTGATTGTTATGTGCTTTGGACTATTATGATTACTTGATGAGCCAGCAACTAGGTCCCATTAATTCCACCTACACTACCTTCTGTTCTCTCCATTTTGATTGGTTTGAGGCTCCAAAAAACACTGGATGCTTTCCCGGGATATCTTTAGATTTGTTCTTATTGAGCTCAATTTGCTATTGATTAAATTGGATTTTAGCCAGAAGTTCCTTAACATTTCAAAGCAGAAATGTTATGGAACTTTAGGACCTATACTCTTTTGTAAGCGATGGCAAAAATTTACCTGAGACTACAAAACAAACGGGCTATTGATTATCCGATAAGGTTGCAGAGCTTCTTGCATGCAAATAGCCCCTGTGATTGTGCACACCAGGACTTGGTACCTAACATGTTAAGCAGAAGATCATATTGAAATCATGCATTACTTAAAATCATTAATAGTGGATTCTTGAAGAGAAATGAGGATATAAATACTAGTCACTCAATTATTCAAAAATCTATTGGCACTTTTCATTGCATCCATTTTTCTATAGCATTCTGTAAACCACCCTTCCCACTTCCTTTTTTTTGAGGCCTGCCTGCTAATTTTTTTTCTACCCCTTATTTCTCCTGTTTCCTCTCTGTTTCTTCTTTATCCCCTCTTCTCCCACATAACTCTATTGCCTGCCTTTTTTTCCTCTTTACAGAGATAATGAGTATATGGGAGAGAAGTGGAATTATAAATCAATAGCTCTTAGTTTGTATGTGCAGTTCTCATAAAGAACTGCTGAAGGAAAACATTGGAAGTAATTGCTAAAGTTGTACATTCTCATGAATTTTGCTTATTCGTGAATATATTGAGCATTGGCTATAATTCTGGTATTAACATTCTGGTTCCTCAAAATGTGTACCTTTTACTCTTCAATATTATCAGATGTAAACTTTTAACTATATTGTGGTATGTGCTTATGGGGGGGGTGTTCGGATATCACTGGGTATAGTTTCAATGCTGATAATTATTTTTGAATTTTATCTCCTATTGACAATGTAGGTTGAATTTAGTATTTTCTACTTCTGTGCACTAAAAATACACAACTTTTTATGAAAATCAAGACAAAAATAGCCATGCCATGAAACTATTCCCTTATACTGTTAGACTTACCAAGAAGAATCCCAATGGTGAGATTTGTATCAGTGTAGCATAAGCTGTCCAAAGAGACAGGCAGCCGAGATAAAAGGAGTAGGTATGTGCTTCAAAGAAGTAATCTCCCATGTAGCACCATTCTACATAAATGTGACCCTTCTCAAGGGGTTTTTGAAATGTTTGGTCTGTCACTAGCCTAGAGCAATGCAATTAATTAGATACACTTGGTTTTTCATTAGCCACAGTTAGCACTCTGGGTATCCCCCCGTTGTAACTATAAGCCCTAGAACCATTTTGGGGTATCAGAGAAGAACTTAACATGCCACTTGTTTCTATGTGTTTATATCACATGGGCTTTTTCTGTAAGGTTTTAATGAGACAGCAGTGTTACAGATGTGTGGATTGTACAACAAGGACTGGGAGAGAATAGCTTTGGGAGAAGCATTTCCCTGCCGGCTGTGAGGAGGGATGCTGTTTGTATAGTGGGGAAGAAGCTCACCTGGTAAATTGATTTGCAGGTCTCATTCAGTTGTTAGAGTTATCAAAATAAATGTGGGGAGGGAAAGCGAGAGAATTTTTGATGCCGTCTTGCTGTTTTCTTCACCGAGTAATCCTGTCTGGCTGCTTCGCCAAGTACTACAACCACCCCAAAGAGGACGGCTATGCTAGTGGTTCAGAAATGAGTGCAATACATGGTTTTGGTAAAATCTGGTTGACAAAGGTTGACAAAATGACCTCAAAAGCTGCTGTCTCCACTACGATGTAAATATATATCTTAACTTTTGTTGTGCGTATTTTATTGTCTAAGGGTTTCTAGTAGTAATTTGATGTTCATTGCCAATTTTAAAGAAGAAACTTTGTAACCTTTTAATGAAAAAATTGTCAAACTTACAAAATAGAGAGACTAATAGTGTAATGAACCTCTGCATACCCATTTCTCAGGCTGAACAACTATAACTCATAGCTAACCTTGTTTTATCTATACTGGTACACATTTTTCCCCTCTCCAACAATTATTTTGAAGCATGTGCAGACATCATATTATTTCACTTATAAATATTTCAGCATGTACCCCTAAAAAGTAAAGATTTTAAAAAATAAACACAATGCCATTGTCCTACATAAGAATCAGCAATATTTCCTTAATAACATTATATATTCCTGTTTTCAAAAGTCTCCAATAATATCATTAATATTTTTAACAGTTAATTTGAATCAGGATTAGCATTAAAGTCCATACAGTATTCAAATCAGGATTAGCACAAGGCCTGTATATTAAAATTGATTGATATGTCACTGATATTTTTATTAATCTAAGCTTCTTTCCCTCTCTCTCACTCTATTATTAAAAAAAAAAAATAGACAAACCAAAAAACAAAAAACAGTCATTTTTTCTGTAGAGCTTTCCTCAATCTATTTTGCTGATTGTACCACATGGTATCTCTTTTATGTTGATATTTCTATATTGAAGATTTATTAGGTTCAAGTTTTTTTTCCCCCAAGACCATTGGACCGTTGGGTGATAATTCTATCAGGAAGAATACTGTCTAGTTTTCTGTTTTTATGTTATCCGTCATTAATGATCATTGTCTAGGTCGAATAATTCATTGGAGGTTGCAAAATGGTGATAGTTCATCATTTCTTTTTCATTTATTTACTGATATGCTTTATAAAGACACACCCCCATTAGTCATTTTTTTACCATGGGAGAGTACCAATCCTTTTTATTTATCAATTTTAAGATATTGGTTCCCTGGCATCATCCAAAAGTGACCAGTAAGTTTTTTATTATTAATATTTACATATTGACTTAAATGCTTAAACACATTTGAAATATTTAAAATTATGTCCTTTTGTTTAAATTATTCTGTTTGGGGTTGTGGGAACCTCTTCAAATTGGCTTTTGAGTCCCTTTGACATGTCTTTAGTAGTCTGGTTACTTCTTTGCTTCCTAGTATTATAGGATGTTTCACACTCTTCTTGTATATATCCTGATGAAATCTGGATTCAGACACTTCTCCTTTCCATATTTTAAAAAACATAATCTTTGTGCTACCGGTGCTTATTGATATTGGGTTGCTCTTTGTTGCTTGGTCTTTTCCTTGGACTCAGCTAATATATAAACAACATATGTTGTATATGTTGTTTAAAGATAAAAACACTATGAGTTCCAACTGAAACTTCCAATTCAAATTCAGAGCTACCAGGTTTTTATTTTACTCCATCAATTATATCTGTTTATTTTTTCTTCCATGTTGACAAATCATAGGCCTTAGAGACACCTATGTAAATTACTCATCTGCTTCATCCCACAATGCAACTACAACAATCTTAGAATTACAGCACCACCAGCAATATTATTACTGGAAGCGTTTTCAGATTATTTTGCATTGAAGAAGGCATTTTAATGGCAAGCATTCATGTGGGCCCATGCTCACAGTGTGTATTGGTTATATCCTTACAAGAGTTGTAAATATTTTTTCCTGAGTACATTAGAGTAAGCAGTATACATCGTTGCAGGCATGAGGAAGTCAGGAAATAGGGTTGTCCGTTTAATTTACCATTACATTAACAAGAGAGTTGTAAAGCTATTTTGATTTGCCTGTGCTTATTGGAACTTTTTAGCAAGTGCTCATTTTCTTCATCAAGTTTTTAATGGAGAGGTTATGTCACCATTACTATGCATAATTTATAGACTTTTTAAAAATTGTGTCCTTAGTAGTTAAAGTGATTCATGATAGGTAAATGATTAAATGGGGTTTCTCAAAGAAAAAATGGCCTCAGCTAGCTTCTTCAAATTGCCAAATATTTTCTAAAAAATAAGCCCCTCTCATTTATGGTGGTCTTTGTTTTTATTTCTGTTTTAAGGGATTTCTCATTGAGAAAACAGAAAGTGGTAGAAGAAATATGTATACTGTTAAATTTCTTTCTTTTTTTAAAAAATTGATTTTTAGAGAGAAAGGGAGAGGGAAAGGGACAGAAATATGGATATGAGAGAGACACATTGATCCGCTGCCTCCTGCAAGCCCCCTACTGAGGATCAAGCCTGCAACCTGGGCATGTGCCCTGACCAGGAATCAAACTGGCAACCTTTTGATACAAGGGACAACATCCAGCCAACTGAGTCACACCAGCCAGGGCTACTGTTAAATTTCTTAGAGTGAGTTTAGACCAACTCTTAAGCATATTGGAATACTGTTCAAATCAAATGAAATTTAATTTGCTTTCTTATCAGTTACTGACTAAAATTATTTGACTTGTTAATTAGAAAGGGTGACCTTGTTGGAAAGGCTGGGAGAAAAGAAAGAGAAGGCCATATGCCCTTTCTTTCTTCACCTTCTGGGGCCCAGCTTCCTTTAGAATTTTAGAACCTTTGTGCAGTGGTCACTTTTATATTTTCACTTACCAAATATTTTTCTGGGAAACAACAACATTCAACAAACCAGAAACCTTTGAAATTAAAAGTCTTATAGTCAAAATAATCTGGGCCAAAAGGGATCTCTTTTTCCCCTTTGAATGATTGGTGTGCATACATAATATGAGCCTGCTGACATTCACACATTTGCATTAATATATCTTAAGATTGAAATACCCTAGAGGTGCTGTAGGGCTGACTGTGTTACATGGTGCCACACTCAACATTTGAAGAATGGGAGTATATGCCTGGCCATGCACAGATGCAAAATGAACGTTAACTCTCCCAGAGAAGCAACAGAGAGCCAGTGTGAGATATTCTGCTTACCTGTGGGCAGGCAGGCCATTGCAGCTTGCACCCCACTTTAGAAATACGTTGGCAAGTGCATACACGTTATTTAATTAATAATTGAGAAAGCTATACTCCCCATTAAAAGTGCAAGTTAATCCAGGGCTAATAAAGGGCTCGGAGCTGCCCTAAATAGGTCTTAATTAGCTGGCACCAATGTGCCTCCGCCTTCAGGGATGAGTGAAATTGATGAAAGCTGGCAGCAAATACATCAGTGTTTCAAGATGTTTTTGCCTCAGGTGCAGAGGTTGAGAAGGGGGGGAGTTACTTTTAAGGGTCATTTAGGAGAAAGGACACACAAAAGTCACTTTCAGAAAACACTGTCAGAGTGGGAAAGTGACGGGTAAATATTGAGATGGCGACATGGCTAATCTTTGCCTGCATGCTCCATCCATTCCCACTCAGTCTGAAGGAGAAAAAAAGAAATCAGTGATATGTCATTTATTTCTCAGTGCCTTCTGCTGGAGACAGCTCTGTCATCTGGCATGGGTTTTAAGTGCCGCCCAGGTTTCACTCCCTCAGCTAGGCCCTTTGGAAAGTTTCTTCGTGTGATTGACTTTAGGGACCAAATTGGCTCACGTTCCTTAGGTCTGCACACATTTAGGTTTCTAGAGTGGCAAGAGGTTTCCAGCCTCTCTCCTGAGAATTTGGGAACTCTGAGTCCCCTCTGTTGGGGCAGATGGCAGGCAAGCTGCCTTGACACAGGCAGTGCAGCCAGGCAGAGAGGCAAAAACAAAGAACAAAAAACTGTTTGAGCCCAGGTCAGCCACAGGCACAGAAACCTGCCTAGTTCACCCAAAGAAGTACTATTACTCTATCTGGACTCTGAAAATAAAGGTGTCTCATTATTTCTGACTCAGGTAATATATAGGTGCTAACCCCAGAAAAACCTGGACCAAGAGCAAATGGGCAAAATACAAAATTTCTTGGATTAATAGACAGGATACTATTCAAAGCAGTATTTTCCCCCTTTTTCTTTCTCTTGGAGTGCAGCCTTTGCAAGTACAGCATCTCAGCACTTTTTTGAGAGCAATATTGACGTACCTCTCTGTTAAAACGAGTTCATGTTCCCACCCAGCCAATGTATTTGGTGGGAACAGCAGGTTCATGTAGCAGTGAAAGGCAGACCCGTAGGACTCCTGAGTCAAAAAACATAACAAGGTATCCAGGGCTGCACTTTCACACCGACAAGCGTTGGGAAACAGGGGACTTCCTTTTTCCCAATATTCACAGTGGCATCCAGTGACCTATATTAGGCCTCCTCTATAATACACGTGCTAGAAATTAAAAATTCAATAAAAAAGAGAAAAGAATCTATTTTAATAATGAGAAGGATGGCAAGGATGTTTGTAGCTTGTCAAGATAACAGTACTAGTCCGTCATGTGTCTAAAAACCCACACGTGCACACAGATGGACAGACACACACGCATACACATACACACACAGGGGGAAGCTGCGATAGAGTTGACAAGACAGCTTGGTGTAGGATTAAAACAAGGGAAACATCTAAGATTTAGTGGCCATATTTTACAAAGGAAGGCTGTTTAGGTCCTGGTTGTAGAAATGAGGGCTTGAACAGCCAGTCTGCTCAGGGGAATAACGTCCTCCTGGGCCTGATAACGTGACCTGGCAGAATAGCTAGAGCCAAAGCCCGGTGGTTATACTGCATAGAAAGAAAGTCCCAATAGACACTTACGTTGAACATTCCCTCCACGTGAAGGCTTTTGAACACTACCACGGATGTGAAACTCAAAGACAAATAGGTCTGAAGTTAGAAACCTCAATAGAATATGTTCACACTTTTAAAATTTAGAAAGGCTTTAAAGGGTTTTTCTTTTCTTTTCCTCTTTGTTGGCAGTCATGTGATTAAGCTTTCATCTGATTTACTTCTCTCTATAATTTGGATTTCTCCTCTCCTTTGCTTTCTTTAAATTGACCATCTCTGTCTCTCTTCAAGTTTATGTCAAAATTAAGAAAATTAAGAGACATTATACACTTGTCCTTAAAAAAATATGAGCCAGGGGCAATCTCTTGCTTTTTTCTTTGATTTTTACATGCCTTGACTCTGAAGAGAGAGTTAGTTGTTTTGAGACTTTTCGCCCTATACTATGTCTTTCCTTTTATACTACAGTACTTTTCAGACCTGAATGTACACACAGTCATCTGCTGATTCAGGTGATTTGGGGTGGTGCCTGAGAATTTACATTTTGAACAAGTTCCCAGAACAGGCAAATGCTCTTAATCTGCAGATGACTTTGAATTACACTGTTTTAGATTGCTTTGAATGAAGGAACAAGACAACATCGCATTGTTCCTTGAACCAGAGAAAAACATAAGTAAAGAATAGCTATATCCAAAATAGCCTTGGTTATCTACTTGTAGTTGGATCCTAATTTTGTAACTATACCCTGTTCCTGGCCATTTAAGCAAGGGGCCCAGAAGTCTTTAAGAATTCAACAAGGGGCTTATTTATCGCACCGTACTGTGTTTATTTGTCCATTTCTCTCATTGGACAACACACTTCTTAAGGACAGAGACTGTGCCTGTATTCATTTTATTCTCAGACCTACCACAGTGGTTTGCCAACAAAGTGCCACCCAAATGTGTTGTTTACACCCCACTTCTTTTAGCTAAATGACCCACAGCTACTTCAGGTTTTCTTGAAACAATCTCAGCAATTGCTGATTTTCTTTCTTTTTCTTTCTTACCACTACCGCTGCTCTAGTTTAGCCCGTCTTTGCCTCTTACCTGGGTAACTACAGATCCAGCCCTGCCTCTATGCCTTTGCGGAGAGTGCTCCCTCTGCCTGAATTGCACTTCTTCCCATCACCATGCACACAAATGCATCCTTTACGACCAAACCAAAAGTTGCCTCTTCTATGAAGCCTTTTGCAATATCTCTAATTAGAACTTTATATTTCCTTCTCTGAAAATCCAGAGTGTTTGGACTTTTTAAAAATAGAAATCATTACTCTCGGCATGCATTATTGCTGTTTATGTCTAATCTCTCCAGGTAGTCCATAAACTCTTTGAGGGAATACCAACTCTTACATGCTTGTTTCCCCAGAACCTAATATAGTGTTTGACTCTAATAGGTATTCAGTAAACATTTGATGGATACATAAATAAGTAAATAAGTGCAAGAAATAATACCTAATAGTTGGTGTTTTTTTAAGTCTGCAAGTCCCTTTGCCACTTGTGAATTTCAAAACAGTTTTCTTCAGTACTGGGGGTCACAGTAATACCAAACAAAGCAAGTTCTAGGATTGGATTTTGATAGAAAAGTTTCCACAGTTCTACTCAGAAAGACTACCCCTTGCTCTGTCTTACCAAAAGGTTGCCAAGCCTATTACCTTCTGTAGGGATTTTGTGGACTGGGCCCGGGTTTTTAATAAGTCACTGACAGAGCCATTCCTCAAATATAGGTTTCCATTTTAGTTTCACCTCAGTGGCAAATCAGGTTCCAGACTTCACTCATAATTCTGTTAGCTGTCAGTCGCCTGGTGAAAAAAACAAATCTGAGCACCCAAACCCAAGGTTATACTCTTGGGTCTCAGGAAGCAAATACAAAATCCACGTAGGAGGCAGAAAACAAGACCCAAGTAAAGGAAAACTGATTATTATTCAACTCTGTCTTCTAATTGTCTCTCAGAAAACATTTTCTTCTTTACTAACAAAGTAACTTGCCTTAGTGAAAATACTTTTAAATAAATTTGTGATAAACATAAAGAAAAGAAAAAAATGGTAGCAGTGTCTTCTAATCCACTGCATAAATAGTTGATGAATTTGTACATAGACTTAGAGGAAAATTAATGAAAATGTTTTGATGAAATTCAGAATGTCACTCTTCCTCTCAAAACCCTGAGATAGTCCCTATTTCCCTTAGAGTAGAAGCACAGGTTTTTACAATGACTTCCAGTGACTTCCAGAGTGATCTGCTTCTTTTCTGACCTTCCTTTATTCAACTCCCCTCACGTTCACTCTGCTCTAGCCGCTCAGGCTTCCTGGTTGAATCTCAAGCACACCAGGCATGCTCCCTCCTTCAGGCCTTTACTTCGGCTCTCTGCTGGATCACCCTTCCTTCCTGTGTATTGCATGACCCACTCCATCATCTCCTTCAAGCCTTTGCCCAGTTGTCACCCTCTCGATGAGTCTACCATGATACTCCTTAATATTGAAATCCCCACTTCCCATTGCCACCATTTTCAGTCCTCTTTAACTTGTCCTACTATTTTTATTTTCCCCCACAGCATTGTTTACCTTCCAACATTCTCTATAATTACTGATTTTATCATTTATTGTTTCTGTTTATCTCCCCACTAGGATATGAGTTCCTTAAGGGCGCGGTTCATTGTCTGTTTTTGTCACTGATATATATGTAATGTATGGCATGTAGTAGATTTTTCATATTTGCTGACCAAGAGATGGAAAAACAATTAAATAAAGGATTCAGGCAAACTTGTCTCAGCAGGTCCACCAAAGTTACTGAAAAAGAAGAAAATACTTATGTTCAGAAACCATGCAATAAAGGTAGCAGTTTAAAGCAATTTGTTCTGCTGTTCTACAAAAAAATGCTAAGATGCCAGCTCTCTCTCATATTCAGAGAGATCATTGTGTCACTGAACAAACTGGTCTTAAACAGAATTGACCAAATTACCTAATTTCTTTGGTATCCAGCAGAAACAGCAAAAATCTCTGACTCTTATTTAGTTTGGTAGAACAATGGTTTCCAAATATGAGCCTAATCAGAATCACCTCAAGGGCTGGTTAAACCAATTGCTGGGTCCACGCTGAGAGTCTCTGAGTTGGTCGTTTGGGGGCAAGGCCCTAGAGTTTGCATTTCTAATAAATTCTCAGGTGATGTTGTTGGCTCCCGGTCCTGAGGCCACACTTTGGGAGCCACTGTGGTAGAGAAAGATTTGAAGATATCAGAAACCATATTTAATTATTTTGAAAACAGTTGGTCCTATAATCTTTATCCTATTGCTCTCATGTTATATGAACATCTAAAATTATTTTTATTATGATTATTTCTTAATGGTGAGGAATTTTTTAACCTCCTGCAAAATCCTGCTGCAGCTCCGTCATTTTATTCTTCACTTTCTTAAGATCTCGCCGCTTTATAATCATGCCAGATGGTATTGCTCATTAGCTTATGAAGAAGTGACACTTTATCATTCTAGACAGAAAGACAAATCATTCTGTTCTCTGACTTTGAGTCAAGAATCAACATTTGGGTGTATGTTCAACCTACTATTTGCTTTACAATTTTGCTCATTAGGTATTTATTACCCTGACAATATATGAGCTAGTCATTATCCCTCTGTCATGTATTTCTTTCAAATTATATTCATTGAAAGTTCATATTGGCACTGTTTGACAATTGCCTTCATCACAGCATTACCTCCACTAATATGTAATTTCCCTTTTGCCTGAATTATCTGGGTGAGGTGGTTATCTAGGAAGTATGTGCATGAAATTAAGATACTAGATAATATTGTATTTTCTGACTCACCGTGTTCCAAATGGTAACTGGGACAATTGGTATTACTGATTTGTAAAAAACAATAGAACTTTGGTGCAAAAAGTAACATTAAGACCAGAGTCATCACATTCTTTTTCATTCATTGTACATTCTCCTTATGAAGAAAGCAGAAGGAGGAAAACATATCATTGAATTAAAAATGTGAAAACAAAACAAAATTTGAAACAGTGAGGCACTGGCAAACTTATGGTGAAAGTTTTTCCATGTGAAGTGGAGAACTGGTTAAAATTCAGGACCTGAAAAAAAAGTAACATATTTAAGATAGTCAAGTCTTAGAGCAAAACCACATTTTAAAAAATTTATAATTTTCATTAAAAGGATAATTAAAGTTAATGCTAGATAATTCATGGGGAGGCATTATTACAGGCAAATAGGTAACTGTCTCTTGATGCGAATAGATAGTTATTTTCACCAAAATGTTCCATGTAGCTGAAATGTTAAACATGTCAAATGTTCTTAAATTTTTGTTGATTGGAGTGTAGGAAAAAGAGAAGCTTCTGGGAGAGGTTTTCAGTTTGTCTTAATTCTTCCCATTGATAGTGGGTCTTTGACCATTAAATCTGTGTTAATTAAGATATTAATATTCTTGTGATGAAATGAGTATCCCACAGCGGAGTCATATGTATCATTGTGAAGGCAAAGAAGCTTTGAAGATGAATGCAAAGCAAAGAATGGCTGATTTTCATGGCGACTTTTCCACTATAGGTTGTATGTTCTTAATATGTTATGTAGTCCTAATCTTTCCATCCATAAAAAGTAAAGTTGGGTTTACTTACATGTGCATTAAATTTTTTTTCCATCAATGGAACAAACTTCACTTGTGCTCCGTGGTGATCATAATTAGTTTGGCCTTTGTCTCCTTTTTATTTTTATTTCACTCATAAGTCACCCAATAGCTCACCAGCCCACCTTAATTAAGAGAGACAACCCTTCCAAAGAGTGAACCATGGGCAACTCTGTCACCTGGAAAAAGTTATGTAAAATACGTTAAAAACAGAAATGACTGCAGGACTTGTTCATCGTATTTTCCTCAGCAAGTGGATTCTTGGTGGGCAGAGAGCATGTTTCTGGTGTTTTTGCTGCCAAGTACATTGTGGATGTTTAATAAATATTAAATAAGAAGAATTTCCTAATCAAGATGAAGATTTTTCTGTATTAAGCAGATGGTACTCTATAGGAACAGGCCATTATTTACAAGTATAAATGACACAAGGTCCTGGCAATTGTCTAGGAAACATGGCTCTCACTTCAGATGCTGATTATATGCTAAAGCAAACTTTTGTGACAAGCAGCTTGATCAATATTAGTTAATGTTTGTGATAAAAGCTGTGAATAGGGATGGACTTTGCATGTATATGCCTTGTAATTCTGCTGTTTTGATTATTAATATTGGCTTCAGTTATAAAAGTATTTCTTGGTATTTGCTTCAAGGCAAGTTTTGGCAAATCAGTGTATTTCTCATTTTAATCCATAGGCTATCCATTTGATTTGAAGTCTCATTATTGCCTAATTTCAAAAGAAATTTTTCTTTCAAGTCCTTTTGAAACTGGACACAAAATGGGTCCGAGGCCGCCTGTCACAATTTGAGCCAAATTTAGCAGAGATAAGGTTGAATCATACATGAGCATTTATTCCAATAATGTTGGCAGTATGGAGAGAGCAGCAGGTCATTCTGAAAATTCTGCTCTCCCGTGTCCTACTAGCCAGATGATTATATAGGCATAACGAAGAAAGGCTACATGCAAGGGGGAAAGGGGGCAGGATAAGGGCTGCAGGGTATTTGGTCATGTGTCTCCTTCCACCATCTTAAAGTCTGATAACAAAGTCGCTAATTTTCTATGATGTTATTAAATAGCTCAGCCCATTCCTGGGACCCGAGAATGGTCAGCATTCCTGAGGCAAACTTCCGGAAGGGGTCAGGGTCCAGGCATAGCAACCGAGTCAAAGTGTGTCCTATCCTTGGTCTGCTCTCAAAATATATTTTCTTTTCTGAGTAATGAACCCATCCCGGCTCCGAGGTGTCTTATCTTTTTACAGCCCTCTTTTCCTTCTTGGAACACATCCTCCAGTTTCCCAGGGTCTGTAAGAAAACCTCTTGTCTATAGTTAGTAAGGTGAATAATTAAAAACAACTGTGGTCCTATTCCTATTACGTGCCCTTCCCCTATCACTTTGAATATCTCTTTGCAGTTACTAAAACCAGATGTGAACACCTTGGTGATATTTGCAATGCTTATGTTAGTAGCTGAAACCTCAGTGGAACTAACGAGAGTTAATTAGGCCTTCCCAAAATACACATCATTTTATGATTTTGCAGATCACCCCAATGAAAATAACAGTCTAATTTTGTCCGGTCATGTAAATTATAGTGAGAAGGATGATGAGAGTCGGCAATTCTCAGTTCTTTGAGGAAGTTAATTTTGTTGTCAGCACATCCACATTTCCAAAAATCACAAACCACGGTGAGATTTTGTGATCATATACTATTTCCATTTCTAACGTCTGCCTTCTATATAAGATCTATGCAAATAGGGGCTTTCAGTGATGTAAAACTCGCAGCTTCCTCTATTAGGAGCCTAGCGAGCAGCTGCCATGCTTTCTTATAAAGTATAGAAAACATCCTGTTTACTCACATGCGCCCACACACCCTCATCCACACACACTCATGCCGGGCTCTTCTGTTTAAGCAGAGCTTTATTTTGGTTTGAGATCAGCAGCACAGAAGCGTGGCATTATTCAAGTTTTTTACAAACATTTTATCCATTCTTTAAGCATATTCGCTGGGTGCTAACCAGGTGTCAGACAATGTCCTAGACGTGGGGGATCCACTGATATTTGAAACATATTCTCTGGTTTTGTTGGGAACTCATCAGAGGTTCTGACATGTGTTGGCAGGTTCTTTGCATCGGTCTCACCACCCTATTTTTAATATTTATAAATCATGCTCATCAGGCTGTCAGTAGGGAGGAAATGAAAGCAGCTAGGAAACTCAGCCAAGCCAAAAAAATCCCAGAGTGAACTAAAAATGTGTTGACCACAAGGATGTGTGGCAAACTAAGATGTGTTCTTGAAGCGGCAAAAATAGGTGTTGTGCCAAAGTCCAGGCTTTACCTCATTGTCAGATAATCAGTGGACTAGGGATTTCACCTGTGCTGTCCACAAACCCTGTTAAGAACTCATGACATGTGCTTTTCTACAACCTGGAGTCTTCCCAGAACATGAGCTCATAAATATGTTAGCTTAAGTGAGGCTTATGATAATATAGAAGAATTATTTTTCTGTTTGAAAAGCATATATTCTGTAACTCAATATGTCTGAGCCCCCCCCCCCCCAGATTTCTATATGATTTTCTCCATCATGTCTTTATATCTTGATTCAAACGTTGCCTTATCAGAGATAATTTCCTTGACAACACCCTCTGCCTTCCCCACCCTCCATCTGCTTACCAAAATCTTGTCCTTTATGTCACTTAACAAGGCCTGAAATATATTTGCTCTCTTTCTTCTGTCTTTCTCAACTAAACTGGGAGCTCCCTGAGAGCATGTCACTCAGGGCTGTATCTCTGCCCCCTGGAATAGCACCAGGCACAGACATGACTCTCACTCCCATTGTTGAGTGTATGACTTGAGGCTGTTTGGAATTGTTAGTTCTTTAATTTAAGAAGCAGCATTGGTTAAGAACTCTTGGGGTTAGAACTGAACTTAGAAGTTGCTATCGCACTGTGTCCCAGTGTTTCTCATAACAATACTCCTTTGTGCAGTTTTGCCCCTGTGGTCTCTATGCTTTGAAAGATGTGATCTACAATAACAAACAAAAAATGCCTACATTTTCCATTTTTGTAAATCTGAGACAAATATAACTGCCATCAGAAATTCCGATAACCAGAGGATATAGTTC
Organism: Miniopterus natalensis; assembly: GCF_054644295.1. Classification (NCBI taxonomy): domain Eukaryota; kingdom Metazoa; phylum Chordata; class Mammalia; order Chiroptera; family Miniopteridae; genus Miniopterus; species Miniopterus natalensis. Next base: position 47,168,334 of record NC_142089.1, read on the forward strand.
TAGCCAAAAAACAAAAACTTGCTGTGTGAATAAGACTTTTGGATATTTGATAAGTAAATTATTCCTATTTGACTTTAGACATCTTATACATAGAATCTCTGTTACCAACTTCATGGCCCCCTTGTGTAGCGATCTCAGTGAAGACACTCTAAATTAAGCCAACACATCTCCTGGGTGAGGAAACCAAAAACCAGGGTAGATGTGGAGACTTTATCAAGGTCACACTTCCTATTGCAGTGCAGCTTCAATCACAGGGACTAATGAATCCAAGGCTAGCGCCATGTTCACTGGTCCAGGTGGCCTCCCCACCATTGAACGAAGCACCAGCTGCAGTTTCTCAAACATATTCCAGGGACCACCCATTTCAGAATCTTAGGGAGCGTGTTGACATAAACAGGACCTCTCAGCCCTGTGGAGTCAGAATCTCTGGGCACAGGAGCTGGGGCTCCGCATGTTAATCAGTTCCCCAGGAGTGTCTTACATGTACCAGTGTTTGAGAATCAGCCACCTGTTAGGTGCCAGGATTCTTGATTCTCCTTGATTTGAATGGAAAAATAAAACATTCAAATCTTATTACCAAACTATATAAATACATATTTATTTGAACTTTGACCAACAGCTTTTCTCAGAAAGGGACATTGGGTCATGTTAAAATTTGTTTAGTTTTACCATAAAATTAGATACTATAAGCTATGAGCTGCTTTGAAATGTGGGAGTTAAATCTGAAGAGCTCATTCATTTCTTTCACAAACCTTGTAGAGTGCAAGATTCCGGGGATTCAAAGGTACTGAGACAATCCTAGTGTAGTTGGGGGAGATGTATACAGTTTTTAAGGGCTACAGGGAAGCCCTGAAGGGTTTGTGATGCCTCCATATGAGGTCTCAAGGCCAAGTGACACAGCCAGCTAAGGTCAGGCGTCTAGGAGGCTGCATTTCTAAACCCTTTGCATATTCCTGGTCATCTTTCCAAGTCTACCAAATAGCCTCAGTCTTCACAGAAAGAATAATGAGGAGAGCTATAAGTTCTCAGAGGTAGTGGTTAGAGGCAAAAACTGTTAGATATTATTGTTGTTGTTGTTGTGATTAGTTTTCCAGACCCAAATCAGTATCCGGTCACATCGCCCTTTGCCTTTGTTCTAATAAATGTCCCCTACTCTTCATCTTGGGGGATGAATTATACAGTTCATCAGCATTTTACTTCCTGACAGAGAACCTTGAGATTGAACCATTCAAAAAATTTCCTAGAAATGGCTTTGTGGGATGTTAATTTAATTCTCCGAACGGTGAAAACTCTTTAAGACATTTTTCAAAGGTTAGGCCATTGAATATTTCATATCATGGAAACTGTTTTAGGAAAGAGTTAGAGACTAAAGAGCACAAAAATGAGGGAAAATATACTTGAGGAAACCTTAAGAAAGAGAACTTCTCATAAGAATATTAATATATCATTTTTTTTCCATCTTGAAATGTCCTCAGGCATGTGTTGAATGAGCTGACTTCATGGTTGTAGTTTTGTTGTTCTGTCCATGTTACTTTGCAATTCTCCCTGTGGCCATCATATTGATTTCAACACTGTGGTCATCATTATAGGAAAATGAAGGGCATTAATAACTCGGTCTCTATGGACAGATTGTAATAGAAAACCTTATAAATAATTACCTACTAATGGGAAAATTGAAAATATGCACTGTATTATAATGGTCATAATCTAATCATTAAAATTACAATTATGTGACAATGAAAGAACTCATTATGCATTAGTTTATCTTTACATAATGTTAATAGCTAATGGAAGTGTGACAATTATAACTAATTAAGTTTAACAACATTTCTGCACTTCTTGTAAACAGACTGTATTTTGCTCAAAACTATATGTGGAGACATTAGTGAAGCTGAGGTCCATCTCTATTATGAGTTTTGAAATGTAACCATCAGCCCTATCAGAAACCTTAACTTCATGTCTTTTTGGCAAATGAACTGGAAATGTGAGTTCTTACCAAGAGTAGCTTTATAAAAAGGTTTCTTGGACTGTTTCATTAATATAGATAAAATACCAACTAGCCCTTCCCCTCTCACAAATTTGTGTGTATGTGTGTGACACATTTATGTTTTGTCTATAACTACAGACTTGTTACAGTAAATTTTCAAATTAAAGGGGGTTTGTCTAGATTTGGATTGTAATGATGGACGGGAGTAAGTGTTGGTTCTTTGCCATAGGTTATAGCACATGTCTGTTTCCCACATCCTATCTGTGTGACTTTGGCCAAGTTTAAAAACTCTCTAAGCTTCAGTTTTCCCATGTATAAAGTAAGGTTGAAATAATAATATCTGCCTTCTGTACATTTGTTAGATCTACACTAAATACTTTCATCATTTGGGCCTGGCACATGGTAAGCATTAGTAAATATCAGTTATTATTGTGAATTATTTTACATCTGTATTGTAATATCAAGAGAACAATCTCAAGGTAGTGTCACTTTTCCTCTCCTGAATTTTAATGATTTAGGTAATCGTTCAAACTTACTTTTCCATCCTTGAAAAAAAATCGTTACGTGTATCATATTGAAAACAGCATAAGGACTCTCAATATGTAATCAACATGTCCCCAAAATGGAGTTTTGAGATGCTTGAGCTCTGGAAGGCATTGGCCAAGCCACCTGGGTTTCCAACTGCTCAGGTTTTACTTTCAGAATGATTGTCTATGGGATTCCTTCCAGACCTTTAGCTACCGTCATCAGTCTTGGGTCATCAGGAGGCATCAGGAAGCAGAGACTGTTCAAGGAAATCCAGGTAGAAATTGGCAGACTTGGTCAGTTGCTACTGTTATTCCAAGAATTTAGGACACTGCTTTTTATTTTTCTTCTATTCCCATCGTATGTTAAGCATAAATGAAACATTCCTTTCTCGGGAGGACTCATTCACTCCCGGTGTCAACCATCAATATTACATGTTATCTTCATCTCTGATATCAATTCTAAACATTGGTCTCTAAAACTAGGTTAGCTGTTAGGCATCTTCTATGTGAAATTTAATCTAAAACTTGTCTTTCCGAACCAAACTCTGATTTTGTTATCAAGATCACCACCTCTTGCTTCCTCATATTGGTTACAGGATTATGGGCTTTCTTTCTATTTTAAGGTTCTAATTACCTCATGTCTAGATTATTAAAACTTTGTTCATCTATTCTGTTTCCTCTCTTTTGTCCTTCAAGTCACATTTTATACTTCTTCCAGATTAATCATCCTAAATCACTGTTGCATTTCATTCACCTCCCCACAAATCTTTGATGGCTCCTCATTTTCTGTAATACCTTTCACCTGACATTGTTGTCCTGCGACTTTTACCCAATCCTCCTGTAAGTTTGTCACCAACCAGTCCTTACAGATATTCTCTAGCCTAACCAAATGGGTCTGCTCGTCATACACAGTCCCCAATATACTCTGAGCTTTGTACCTTTGCTGGCCCTGATCCCTCGTCTGAAATGCCCTTCCTTTTGTATTTCTGTCGTCTGAGTCTATTAAGGCACAGCTGAACCCTTTCATGTACCTACAGCCCTGCTTCTCTCTCATGCCGGTGAATTCCTCAGGCATTTATTTTCCTGCCCTGTGTCTTACACTTTGTACAGTCTGCTATGGCTGTTTCTTATTCTTTATATATGGTTCTGGCTGGCTAGCGAGATCGGCAAGATTGGAAGCCCCTCAAGACAGTCTTACATCTCTCTGCCCAGAGTACCCTGTATATACTAGGTCCTCAACAAATATTTGTTGATGTGACTGTCAATTTTGCAAGCACTTGGAGACAATAGTCAAAAGCCATCTTGCAACTACTAGAATCTGCCTGGAGCTGATTTTATGCTTAGAAGTAATATTTTTTGAGCCTCTTTCTTATAGGAATCTTGTAAAACTTCTTGGCAGAATTAAGCACAATACCCTCTGGCATAAACTCAAGGACCTTTCTCGGGGAAGTGTCCTCTTAGCTGAGAGTTTACAGGAGAGGACAGACACACAGGGATCAGCATCACAGCCCTGGCTGCCTCTCCCTCTGCTGAGGGCAGCTGCCTCAGTCTCTCACCTTAGAAGGGCTTTAACTTACCTGGTTTCTGAAAGGGCAGGTGCTTTGTCATCCGTAGCTGATGCTACTTAGCAAACCCCAGAGACATAAGCAGGTGAACACTGAGTCTGCTTGCGCAACTTTGTCACTAACTAGATACACTTGGATGAGTCACTCCTGCAGTCTCAAGGCTTTATTTCCTCTACTCTAAAATGGATGACTGGAGAACTCCAACATTAAAATTAGATGATTTTTTGCCCTAGCTGGTTTTGCTCAGTGGTTAGAGCATCGACTCTCTGACTGAAGGGCCCCTGGTTCGATTCCAGCCAAGGGCGTGTACCTCGATTGTAGGCTCCATCCCCGACCTCAGTCGGGGTGAGTGTGGGAGGCAACCAGCCCATGTGTCCCTCTCACATGGATCTTTCTTTCTCTCTCTCCCCCTCTCCCTCTCCCTTCCACTCTCTCTGTAAAGCACTGGAAAAAATATCCTCAGGTGAGGATTAAAAAAATAAATAAAATAAAATTTGATGATTTTTGTTTCTTTAATCAGAAAATGCAAATAAAATGAATTGCATTTGGTAAAAAAATAAAATTCAAGGTAAATACATCACAAATTTGCTTCCCCAATCCCTCTCTTTCTCTACACACACACACGTACACACACACACAAGCACACACACACACAAGCACACACACACACACTTTCAGTTTTTCTAGAAGTCTCTTGCGAAATGACATAGGACATGGGAATAGTATAAGAAGCTGACTTCCTTTTAGAATGTTTTATTTGATACACTGAAAAAATTCTGGCTGAAATATGTAGCTAGGTTGCCTTTACTGATTTCTTTTTCTTTTCTAATACTGGGTAATTTACCTTTTCTGAGCTAGGGAAATTAAATATATCTGGAAATCTTGCTCTCAGTTGTACCACCTAAATATATATATATATATTTTGCCTAAAAAAATGAAATGAAGAAATCGGGCAGTTCACAAACTTACAGAGGTGATCATCGAGGGTGAGCTATGGGGGTGGGAGTCACTTCATTCTCACGTTGCTTTTCTTCTTGAGGTGACCCCCTGTGCTCTCTCGTCCCGGTCCCTGCTCGCTCTGTTCCCTCCGTAGCTCTTTGTTCTTCCTCGGAGCTCTTGCCTCTGCTGCTTATGCTTCTCGGAGCCACAGCGTTTTCAGATGGGCTGATCTGATCACTGGCTTTCCTTTCTTCCTTTAAAAGCTTTCTCTGTCCTGTGCATCTTATAGATTTCTGATAATGCTGTCATTTTTCTTAGGTTTTATTCTTGTTTTGCTTTCATTTTTTCCTTAAGTTTTTTTTACTCTGAGAGAAAAGGAAAGATTTTATTCCCCCTCTTAGTCCAGGATTTTCTTTCTGTTGCGTTTCATAATGTGAGTATGCAATATGTCTTAAAGCCCAAAAGAGTAGTCAGAGTGGGCAGTGGAGCTATGCATGACTTCTGCTTTCTCCGTGTCAGTATTCTCTGTTTTCTGAAATTGTTTCATCATGCACATGTGCAAATATCTGTGGTTAGGAAGAAATTGCAGTGAAACTGTTTCTGTTTTGGCAAGGAAAAATAATGAGGGCCTGGCTTTGGATCTTGCTTCTAGCCCTCCATCAAATGTCCCTTTCCTTGTCTGTCTTCACCACCAAGCACGACCACAATGGCTGGCTGAGCTGGAGACAGACAGGCCGTGGGGACTGTGGGCGTGAGCTGATGGTTAGCAGGCATCCACAGAGCTGCAAGTCATGGGTCGCTTCTCTTGAATCCCCAAGGCTAGGCTCTTGCTGCCAGTTGTTCCTAAATGGAAGAGATGCAGGAAATAGCACCGACTGCCTTACGAAGCCCAGCAGCCTTAGTCCAACACGAGTTAGTTTTTTAAAGCTGTTGACAATAGGAGTTGGGGCTGAGACGCGATGAGGCTTATTCATTATGATAGCATCACATTGTGATTACAGAGGTTTTATTTTTAAGTTTTCATTTTATCTATTCATTCATTCATTTATGTTAGCATTCTCTTTGATTGCTCTTATTGATTGCTGCATGCTCATTTTCTTTTTTAAATATGTCTTTATTGATTTCAGAGGGAGGAAGGGAGAGGGAGAGAGAGAGAGAAACATCAATGATGAGAGAGACTTTGATCCGCTGCCTCCTGCACGCCCCCGACTGGGGATCAACCCTGCAACCCGGGCATGTGCCCTGACCCAGAATCGAACCTCAATCTCCTGGATCCTGGATTGATGCTCAACCCCTAAGCCACGCCTGGCTGGGAGCTGCATGCTCATTTAAGTTGCATGACGAGTGTGGCTACTTGCTTACTCCTCATAGATATCAGCCTCAAAAAGCAAACCGTGGCAGACCGTCTGGAAATTAAGAGGGCAGGAATCAGAGACAGAAAACAGGTCCATTTTTACATGCCCATAAAATCGCTGCCACTCATTGTATCCTTGTAAACATAGCCATAGTGTTTCATGACTATAAACTGTCACCTTCTAAGCATTTTGGTCTTTCAGGATGTTAACCAAACATAAGCGTCTATCCTAAAGAATCAACTCACGCAGACCAACAAATCAACATTTCATTTATTTATGTAACAAGCATTTATAGAACACCTACAATGTGCTAAGAAACCTGCAACAACCAGTAACATGGAAATGTAAAGCTCTTAAGGGGCCTTTTCTAGTGAGAGATGCAGACGTGTCAACAAATAAATGGAACACAAAATTATAAGCTAGCATTTTAGAAGAGGTAGCTATGTACAGGATAGAGAGACGTTAAAGTTGTAATAAACCATTTTTTATTGTCATGTGAACAAAATTGTCTTTGTATTGAATTCACTGCAATTGGTTGATAAATATGTACAAATGCATATATGAGCTGTCGCTGAAAGATAACTTTTTATTGCCATTTTATATTCTGGTAATTCATATTCAGTACTCTTAGACACTTAGTTTCTCAATATCTCATTTTCCTTATGTGAGAAGTTGAGTTCATAATTCATGTATTCAATATTCAAAAAGTATATAGGTTAGGGATATTAAAAAATATATATTATATCAAAGAGTTGATTGAAAAGTCCAAGTAAGACTATGAATCTATAATCAATTTGAGAATATATATAGAATGAAGGATATTATAGCTGTTATTCTTAGCTTATATATGGGAAACAAGTGATTAAATAAATATACACATATTTGGAAGATGGATTTATGCAATGTGTGCATGTGGCAAATGGTGAGAAAAATCTAGTATCTTCTCTTTCAGAAATAAGTAACATTCTTATTCATTTTTGAAAGCAAAATTTAAAAGAAGTTTTAGAGGTTTGACATTCCCGTGTTTGGTAGATCATAGGTAATAATTGTCCTAAATGCAGGGTAAATGAAAACATCTAAAAATGTGAAGGACAGCCCTGGCCGGGGGGCTCGGTCGGTTGGAGCATTGTCCCATACACCGAAAGGTTGTGGGTTCAATTCTTGGTCAGCGCATGTACCTAGGTTGTGGTTTCGATCTCCAGGTGGAACATGTATGGGAAGGCAGCCGGTTGATATTTCTCTCTCACATCTCTCTCTTTCTCTCCCTCCCTTTCTCTCTCTAAATCATCTGGTGATGATTAAAAATATAAATAAAATAAAACAAAAATTTGAAGTGCATTGTGTGAGACTCTGGTAATACTTTTCCTGAATAAAAATACTTTCCCTTAACTATAAATCCTTTAAAATTTATATTATTTTTCCTTCTGAAAAAGTAGTTCCCATAGGATTATGGTAAGCATTTCAGTGTAACTTCAAAATAATATTAGTTTTGATGTGTTCATGGTGGTATTGGTCAATTATTTTCCACTGATGATTAAATATCTAAAAATCTTATCATTTGACAACATACCTATTACTTAATGCTCTACCCCTTTCTAAAGCTCCTCAAATTGGAGGGCAAACCAAAATGACTTTCTTTGCTTTTAAAACTACTTTAAATGAAATTTGTAATTCAACCTTTTGCATTGCAGCATTTGACTGCAAGAAATATAATTTTTCTTCATGTCAACATGCAATTTTCTAAACTCACTTAAGTGCAGGCTGCTAATAATCAAATGAGACTAGATTCCAAGCTAGATTAAAGGACAGTTGATTGAGGATGGCAATTATTCCTGAAGGGCCTAGAAGTCCATCAGAATATCACATTTGGGTCATTAGGCTATGGGTTGTATATTTAAGCCTAAAGGGATATTGCTTTCTTTTAGACTGAATTAATCAGTGTTATTATTGAGCTATCCCAAGTCACAATTTTTTCATTTAATGAGGACTATGTAATTCTTATGAAATCTGGGTCAACATTTCTCTTTTACCTGTTTGTGGTATATCAGCCACTATTTAATGCCTTAACTATTGGAAATAAGCCCTTAACCAAAAATATAGTGGGTATCCAAGTGTGAGGCTTTTACTTTTCTTTTTTTAACCATTCACCAAATCCTTGGCTTTGTACCAGGCTTGGTAATAGTTATGTTTCTGACATTATCTTATCTAATCCTTATAATATCTTCAGGAGGAAAAATATTACTCCCGGACACACACAAACACACAAAGATAAGGGACATTCCATACAATCCAAATTTAGTTTGTCCAAGATGATTTACAACAAATTTGAGAATTTTTTTAATTTTAAAAATTGTCCCCATTTTGAAAACTAACATAGTTATTGATTATGGCATCACCATTTTAAGGAGGTGAACCATTGCTGAGTCTATGATTTCTAGCTCCAATCCCCAACCAGGATGAAAAGTGGACTCTTCCTCTGAGTAGAGGTTCAGCGTGGGCGAGCACCTGGCTGACTCACTCTTGCTATTATCATACAGGGAACTTCAAACTTCTTTTAACCATAATCCCATGTGACTGTGAACTAATAGAAAGTGCACTATCACAAAATAAGCAAAACCTTCTTCTTGATTTCTTTGTTTAATTTTTTCTCAAGTCTCCAAATCCTCAAAGGAAAGATACTTTAGAAAATCAAGTCCACATGAGAAAGCACAAGCCCCACCTAATAGAAGAGAGGACCATGTCCTTGCAAGTTGGTTTTTTAGGTTCAACTTTCTAGGTCTCTCAGAATACTTCTTCATAGCCCTTTCTCTGAAGCACAGGATTCTCAATTTGAGTAACTCCATTAGGTCTCATGTCATTGCCTCTTAGCGATCCTGCTCAGTAAGATTTTCTATTGTCTGGCTGTTCTCACTATTATATGTGCTTTTCTGCTTTCTTAGGTGAATTTGTTCAGTGATAAATGTATCACTGGTTTACTATTAGTGTCCAATGAAGTCTTCTTTTTTTAACTTGCTGAATTACTTTTTACAGAAAAATAGAATTAATATAATTTTACATTAATAATAAGATTGATTCATATAATTTCGTATTGTATTGTCTCAATTTCTTACAATCAATTCTAAGAATTTACTTGGTAAATAATAGGTTCTCAATAAGCATTTATTTAAAAAATCAATGTCAAAATAAAAAAGACCTTCATATTCTAAGTGTGACAAATGTTTAGACTAATTTTTGCTTAAGATAATTTATCTTCTTAATTTTTGAACCAAACCTTGGTACTAATACTCATGACTTTTGATCTTTTTAGGAAGGCCTTATGATTTTCCTTAAGTAATTCTAATATCATTAGATGAGATTCTATCATACAACCTATTCTGACTTTCTATTAAATCATGTAATTGCATTTAATTTCTGTCTACCTCTGCTTTTCCTCTCCTTAACATTCTTGTATGAGATTCAAAGCTATAGGCCCTGACCTCATGTGAAGTAGGGCAACATTTTTTTATTCTCTCTCCCCTTTTATGTAATTAACCACGCCATGCTCCAACAACAGCATCTTAAGCTTCTCTTCTTGCCTTTCAGCTTATACATGTTTTTTATCCTGCCTGTAATTCTGGTTCCCACCTTGCCTCCTCCATACTTCTCCACTGGGCCAAATTAAGAGCTTCCTTGAGGCTCAGAAGTGGCACCTCCTTTGTGAACCCTCCCTGCTTGGGCCACATCCAGGCAGAGTGGCTCCTTCCTCCCTTTGGCCTTTCCTGCTTCCTGAGAACTGGTGAGACTGAAGAATGGACTAGCTATCTGAGTAAATGTCCTCCTGGTCAGCTGGCATGTGAATGTTCTTTGGAGCCAGGGGCAGTTTTAGTCTTTCTGCATCTGCAACACTGTGCTAAAAAAAAAAATTACCTTGGAAACCAGAAAAGTGGTGATATGATGAGCTAAAAGTCCCATGGTTCTTTTTCTTCTATGAATTAAGGACCCAATTGCTCATTGCTAACATACCTTTCTTGAAGGCTGAGTGGATACTGGAGATGTTGTTTTTGGAAATGGCTGAAGGTTTCCCATTGTAACAGAGTAATTCCCCCATAGTAACTCTTCATCTAAACTGTCAGTCAAGGTAAGTGATCTCCAAGGGAGGACACGAAATGTCATATATATTATTGGTTTTCCTGTGACACCTACAGGGAGAAGAGAGTTCTGGGGAAATGGTGTAGTAAAGAATCTTTGCAAAAGAGTTATTGTCAAAACTAAACTAAGCTGTTTCAAGAGACTCTTAACTCTCCCTAATATGTGTAGCTTAAAATAAAACCTAATGTACAGAAATGAAAAAGGAGAGTTTGTTTAAAAAGGTTTGGGGCTTTGAAAAGCTATGTGCTTTATATTTTCAATTTCTCCTTATATGTGCCAGTAACTCTTCAGATTTTGGAGTGTTTAAAGCCTTTGGTTATTGTTGTAGGTTGAAAAACGTACTTTTACAAAAGTATACTATCTCTGAACTCTTATTTTCTCTCATCAACCAACTTTCATTTCTGTTCGATTGCCACTAAACCCATTTACAACCAACTAAAGATACAAAAGCATACGGGGTGTTAGGGAAATCTGTAGAGAGCTGTATTTTTTCTTCTTTGCGCTCATGCAGTTAGTAACCACTGGTTAAACACGACTAACTGTGAGGCGCAGTGCTGGACCCTGAGCTCGCAACACGTCAGACTACAAGCACCGATGGTAGAATAAACAAGTTACTACACCAGCAAAGAGAACAGAATTCATCCTGACCATCAGAAGCAGCTTCTACGTACCGTCAGTGTGATTTAGACACATTATTTGACCTCTGTGTGCCTCACTTTTCTGTAAATGAAGATAATACCGCCTCATAGGATTTAGTGGAGATTGAATTAGTTTATACATTGTCAGTGCTAACTAAGAATAGTTCCTGATTCCCAGTATATGTTCAATAGAATATAAATATGGTTGGTTTCACAAAGGATATTCTGGACTTTTACGAGGAAAGATGAGAAAGGATTTCCTAGGCAGAGGTAACAGCCTGAGTAAGAACAAAGACAAGGAAGTGTGAAGTATGCTGGAGGGTTTAATGTTGCTAGAACTTTCTTTTAATGGGAAATATAATGGAAATGTAGCTAGGCACCAAATCTGAAAGAGCATTGTATGCCAGATCAAGAGTTTCTGACCATGATGTTTATGTTTTCAAAAATGAGCTTTGTGGCAAACAATAATAATAAATGATTATTTTGTAAAAGAGATACAGCCAAAGATCCAAGTTAAGGTTACTAACCGGTTGTTACAACAGCCCAAGGTAGAGATGATGCAACAGGGTAGGGACCTGCTATCCTTGGGAAGGAAACAAGAACCAGGATTTGAAAGCAAAGATTATACCATGGACCAAATACCCACTACAGCTATATTCTTTCTCTTTTCTAGAAAATAGAATTGTATTTGATAAAATTCTACTGTTCTTCATCAAATTCTGTTTTAGATTTTTACTGTCAAACCACTGAGCATATAGTAGCCTCATATACTATAATTTATTAATTTTATGACTCACTGTTTAAAGTAAATGGAAATTTCAAACTTTTTTTTTATCATGAGAGTCCCTGTCTGGCAGTAAGTAGGCAGAGAAAATAAGATAAAAGATATACATTTTCTCCATACGTCTGAGTAGAAAGAGAAACAGAAAGCGACATGGACACCAATCCTTAAGGAAATATGAGAAAATGTGGGTGTGCTCAACCTACAGGTTGAACAAAGGTATATGTATATATAATTATTGTTTTAATGATAATAAATATTATTTGTTGAACCCTAACTACATACCAGGCCTTGGGCCATGTATTACATTATCTTATTTGATCATCCCCAAAACCTTATGAGTCAGGTACAATTATTATCTTTATTTTAAGAGAAGAGAAGGGAAGGGAAGGGAGGGGAGGGGAGGGGAGGGGAGGGGAGGGGAGGGGAGGGGAGGGGAGGGGAGGGGAGGGGAGGGGAGGGAAGGGAAGGGAAGGGAAGGGAAGGGAAGGGAAGGGAAGGGAAGGGAAGGGAAGGGAAGGGAAGGGAAGGGAAGGGAAGGGAAGGGAAGGGAAGGGAAGGGAAGGGAAGGGAGCTCAGAAAGAATGCATTACTTTCTTAAGCAGGAGAAGGAAATATAGGGAGGAAAGCGTGTTGAAAGCAGGATTTGAATCCATATTTGATTCTAGAGCCCACACACTTAGCTGTCATATATGAGAACACCCAAAAGCACAGAGGTAAATCTGACACCACCCAAGTAATACAGTATATTCTGTAACCAAAAATAAGTGATTTTCTGATTTTTCTTTCTTTGGCAATAGCCCCATCCCTGTTTGTTTTCATTAGCATGATGTAGTTCATTTACAAGACTGGTTTTACTCCATGAATGTCCAAGAAGCAGTCTGTCCATGTTGCGATATAATTATCTCAGGCTTTAGGGAACCATGGTATGAACTAGGAAAATAGTATTAGGCACTTTTTTGGCTCAATCAACCAAGAACAAATTCTTATTTTTTTCATTTCTTCCCATCAAATCTGCTACCTGATGAGAACCTCTAACTTGCACCTAGCCTGGCAGTATTCTCACACCACCTAGCAAGTGGCCTGACTTAGTGGACATCTTAACACCACTCCTTTTGGGACCCCTTTTTTATTTTCACCCACAGAATGTGACCTTCACTCCAAATATGTATTCTTTAATATATTTCTTTAAGACTCAAAAATTTCTTCAGATTCCTGGGGAATTCAGCTTTTTTTTTTTCTTTTTCTTTTTTCACAAATAGGACTGATGAGGAAGATCAAAATGATCTCCCACAGTGTGTAAGATCTTTTCTCTTTTTCTCTTTAAATTACTGGCTTTCTGCAACTTTCTTCTGTGATCTCTGACATCTATAGCATCACAATTTTGATTACTCAAGATTTCTCTTCCTTGAAGTCTCCATCTCTGAAGTCTTGGGAGCACCAACTTGGTTTTATTCCAGCAAGTTTACTGGTATAATTTTTAATTGTAAGTGTCTTGGCCAGCCAAAGCCTGAGGCAGACCTGTCATTGTAAATTCAAACACTTCCTGGAGATGTTAAGGCAGTGTGATCCAACTTGACCTTAAAGAGTGACACCTCAGTCCATTCAGCTTAAAACCGGGAGGGCTGTGAGTCCTGTCTGCAAGATTCTGCTACGGAGTATAAGGCAGGGCTGCTTCTTAGAAGTGCTGGCCAGGGCCAGATGAATTCTATCCCAGCATGGCCCTCTGTAGTTCCTAAGTTTCCTTCCCCTTCTCTACCCAACTCCCACCAAGAATCCCTACACCAAAAGGATCTTACTTTCTATTTATAATAGCTTTTGCAGAAGTGTGAGGGAGACTGTGATTTAGTTTTCTTGGCCTTTTCAAAAATTATTTTATAGATTTTGAAAGAAACCATTTGAAAATGAAGATATGATGACAGAAAGTATCCTTCTGATCTTGCCTTATACATTACAAGGAGGTCAGGCTCCCACCCAGGAAAGATGGCAAGAAAGTTATATTTCATGTAAATACTGTTTACTCTTGCTTTCTAGGAGACTCTTTAATGGTTGCAATTTAGCATCTTAACAGCTGTGGAAGTGTAGAAAAGAGTGTTTTCGATACTTTTCAACACAAATTTTCATTAGAGTAGTGTTATTAAAGTAGTCGAGACCATGCTTCAGGTAACTGGAATTGACCTCCTACTTGTCACAGAATCAGAAGCAAAAAAGTTGACATGTTTTTGGAAAAGGAGGATTAGCTTTAAATCTATGATAGACTCGGCCTACTTTAGGCATCATCGTATCCACACACTGAGTTTTTCCTTTCCCAGTGAATTAACTGGAAGCTACTACCATGGCATCCCATCTTTAACATTCATCTCTCTTGAATGGATCAGATTATAGACCTGCAGAGTCAGATGAAAGAATATTAGAAGATTCTTTCTCAATCTATCCATTTTTCTGAGGTTGGAGGAGAAAACCATCCATGTATGCTCTAATAAATGTTTTTCCCATTTTTTTCAGACAGCTTCTACAATATTTGTTTACCTATTTATTAACAATTTTTACTCAGTACCAATTCTGGGCCATGCACTGTGCTAGGCACACAGCCTAATTGGAGACAGGCAAGTTCATAGAACACTAATGAAACTGGAAAAGTTTTCAGGGACCAGCTCATGAAAAGCCTCATCTGCCATGCTAATCTCAAAAATAACAATCTTAAAAATCCCTGGCTGATTAAAATGGCAGTGATGTTACCATACATTCACATAGGACCTTTATTTTTCAAACTGTTTTCTCAGATTTGATGCCATTGGATTTCTATGTCCACCCTGTGCAGTAAGAACAGGGGGACTTTATGACTCCTAATTATAAATAAGGACAAGGAAGTTTGTCTAAGTTCACACAGCTAGTGAGCAACCCTGAGAACCCAAGGTTGAATTCCTAAATCAAAGATATTTCATTGTTCAGCCTCTACTTACACATGTTGAGTGTAGGTGGTGATATTTCCTCTACCCACCTGTTTGCTCATGGGCAAGTGCTGTGCTATCTGAAGATGACTGAGTCATCTGTCCTTGGTAACTAATGCTCACCACAGTGGCTTCAACTTAGTCAATGCTCATTCAATGACTTTCTATCTGCGTGATGTAGTTTATGTTGTCTGGATTTTACATCGTCTCTTTTATTTTTGTACTTAGGGGAAAAGAAAGTCATGAAAAAAATCAATGAGTAGAAAGTAGCTGGCCAGCATGTAAGTGGAAATTAGTTTTTCTGATGAGTCTTGACCATCCTGAACACCTAGAGATGTCCTTACCTTCCAGGAAGTGTCAAGTGCATAGGGTAGGGCCAGGGCTCTGGTAGGGAGTCACTAATGTACTCACCTTCTTCCACTGTTCCTTCCTATCTGGAAAAATGAGCAGGAACAGCATTTAACAGTGAGTAGAATCACGAGAGAGAGTTGTCTTCTTAACAAGCTGACAAATCTTGTGCCCTCTGGTTATTAGACTTAATCAGGACTCTCTTCCTCTCATCATCAAGGACCCCTAACTTGAACTCCTCCTCCTAGTCATCTGGAGCTCAGAAGATTTTGGTCATCAAACTACAATTCTTAAGCAATAATTTTTAATTTCTCCACTTTGTTAATCAAAGATATATAAAAAGGCTAAGCAGAGCTGCTGATGTGTCTGAAATACTCAGCACTGACTAGAGAAGTCTGTTCCAAAGCAAGAAAATGTGATGATTGTAGTGAGTATGTACAACCTTATCATTGGTATGTCCAGAATTTCCACTAAGCTTTGTCAGCAGTTGAAAATAGCTTTTCACGTTGGTGAGAGCTTCAGAGACTACTGAGAACAATTTAGGGTGTGACTTGGGGACCATCTCCTCCAGGAAGACCTCCCTGATGCCAATGCTGGACCAAGTGTGTCAGAGAACTCTGCGTGTAACAATCTCAGTGGTGTTCAAAGTGTAATCCCAGACCAGGAGCATCAGCATCTCCTGGGAGCATGTTAGAAATGTAAATTATTGCGCCTCATTCCCAATCTATTAATCAGAAACTCTGGCATGGGGCCCTGCAGTCACTGTTGAAACCAGCTCTCTGAGTGATTCTAATGCACCCTCAAATTCTGGAACCGCTTCTTATTGGCAAACATATCATCCCCAAACTATCTGCTTACATGTATGCCTCCGTACTGGACTGAAAATTGAAGGTAGGGGCCATTTATTTTTGTATCCACATTGTATACACATCTTGTGTGTGTGAGTGTGTGTGTGTTTAAAAATGGGATCATATAATATATACTGTTGCAACTTGCTGTTATTTGCCCCCAACAATATATCATGAACATTCTTTCTTTTGGATACAGATATTCTGTGATATGGTATTTGATAACTGTGTAGCATCCTATTATATTGGTTACATCAAAATTTCTTTAATTTACGATTATTGGACAACATAGAATTCTTTTTAAAGTTAATTTTTATGAAAATAATGCATGCATGTTTTAAAATCTGTTTAAAGATAGTAGCCCACTCACCCCTCCCTGCTTCTCATTCTTAGCTCTAAGGGCAATCACTCCCTACCCCTTTAGATGACGCTATTTATATCCATGTTTCTAAATAACATACAGATACTTCCCTGGTGACTCGATTGTAGACATTTTCTATGAAATTCCTGTGATGGCAGTTGAGAATGTGTCTCTCTCAAGTCCCCACAACACGTCCTCTACCCATTGTTCCAATATAGCTTAATGCAAAAGTTCAGTGTTGAAAACTGTGCAAACATTGTCCATTGCAAAGCCAAAAAATGTGCTATCATTATGGGTTTTTTTGGAAAATCTTTTTCTTAGTGATATTAATTGCTTTGTATTTTTACTTGCACAGTTTTATAAATGGTTCATCAGCACTCCCGTGTGCCTGTCAGTGTCTCCTGAATATTTAGACATACTGCCACATCTGGACAGGTTGTCCTCTGGGCCTCTTACGTGGTTGTCGTTGCAGGATCCCTGCATCACAATTGTTGTTAGACTTCTGGTTCCTAGACCCTTTCTCCCTCTTTCTTGGTTAATGCCCTCATTTTGCTGGATTACATCTTCTAGAAGATCCTGAGAAAGGGTGGATAAGAAAGACAAGTTTCTTTCATTTTTGTCTGGAAGAATCTTTATTCTGCTGGATTGATAGTGTGATTTAGTATAGAATTTAGCTGGGAAATCATTTCCTTAAGAATTTTGGAGAAACTTTTCCATCACTTTCTAGTTGGTAAGTCTGATATTCTTGATTTTTTTGCTCTTTTGTGCCTGACCTGATTTTTCCTCATTAAAACTTCAAGAATTTCTCTTCATCACTGGAGTTGATATTTCAATGCACTACGCTTAAGTGTAGGTCTTTTTAAAAGAATCGTGCTAGGCTTCAGCAAGCAGCTTGAATATGGAGACTCCAGTTTGTTCTTACACTCTGGGAAATTTTCTTGAATTATTTCTTTGATAATTTCCTCCTATTTTTTTTTTTCCAGTTCTCTTTTGGAACTTCTGTTAATTTCTACTAGATAATGGATTTGTTCTCTAAGCTTATTTTATTTTTCCAACTTTCATCTCTTTGTTCTTTTATTCTGCTCTCTGGCAGATTTACTTAAATGTATAATCCAGTCGTTAGGTTTTTAATATTCAGCTATTAAATTTTCCATTTTCAAAAGATCTTTTTTGCATTCTCAGAGTGTTTCAGCTTCATAACAACCCATCCTTATTTTATGGATGCAATATCTTTTCTTATTTATAACATGTCACTACATATTCTTCTGTTTCCTGCACATATTATGTATGCATATTGTTTTTTACCATTTCCTTATTTTCTGTTGGTTTTGATTTTTGGCTTTCATTTTGAAAGCTTTTGTCCATTTGTGGCAACATTCACCTGCTGATTTATATATAAGAATAAAGCAATGAAGAAAGGCTAATGGAAAGTTGTGTTGGGTGGAGGGTTTTGTTTAGACAGCATTTTGGGAGGACTCCTAATTTAGTATATGGAGGTTTTTACTGTAAGGAGACATTTGATTTCTCCAAGATATGCCCCAGTGTGCTGGAAACATAACCTTGGTTGCTACGATGCTGAGGATCTCACCAGGCACTGTGCAGATTTGGGAGTTTGGGCTTCAAGGTCTTAGTCCCACTTTCCATTGTGTCTATGGTTCTCTTTATTGCAATTACTCTAGAAGAGAGCATTTTGTGTGCTCTCTCGGAGAGGATCAGAGTTGCATGACTGTACTCTGACTGCTGACTTTGAACTAATACTCCCTCCCTCTTTTAGCCCAGCATTTTGCTTTGCCTTTTAGGGTAGCTTGGATTCTTAGTCTGGCTACTACTATCGCTATAAATAAAAATAGTTTAAATTTTCAGAGCCTCTTTACCCTTCTCTATAAAATGCCAACCTCACAAGGGCATCATAAGGATTGAATGAATCATATATGTGAAAACACTTTGTAAGCTAACTGTAAGGCACAACACAATTCTGCAACAAGATAGTAACTTCTCTTTGTGGCATTAGACGGGATCCTGGTGCTTTTCTGCCAGCATGCCCATTACTGCAGATTTCGTGTGGTCTGCTGCAGTTTACAAAGCGCTTTTGCATATTCCTAAAGGCCGTGGAGAACGAGCGTGCGCCTTCAGAATCTGGAAGCTAGTGAGAAATTTCTCTTAAGTCCTGTATAATCTAAAAAATGCACGTGGATCTTGCATCTTGCCCCATAATGTATCTGTTTTAATAGGAAAGTAATGTTCTTAAATCCCTTGTCATGGAGTGAAACTGACAATTCAAGAAGATGTACCATATTCTTTCTGGGATTTATATACCTCCTAGCATGTCAGTAAATGCCCCTGTGAGTACACATA
The DNA here is from genome assembly GCF_054644295.1 of Miniopterus natalensis. Classification (NCBI taxonomy): domain Eukaryota; kingdom Metazoa; phylum Chordata; class Mammalia; order Chiroptera; family Miniopteridae; genus Miniopterus; species Miniopterus natalensis. The sequence continues at coordinate 47,187,117 of NC_142089.1, forward strand.
CCTCTGCTTAAGTTGTAGAGAAACAATCTCTGAAACATTGTTTCTGAGAAATTTGGTTCCTTCCATTTCCTTGTTTTTCAAGTTAAATTCAAGATGGGCTGGCAAGTTAGCATAGATAAATATGTGAATAGAATGGAACTGACTGTGGACTGCTAAGGCAAGTAGCTTATTACAAGCATGTAAACATGCTTGCGCCCTGTTATGATGCAAAACAATAAAAACTGCCAGGGGAGTGGAGGAGAAAATTAGCAGGGTTCCCATGTTGCAGGGAAGAAAAGTGCTGACATTGGTAGTAGAAATTATAGGCTGTGTTCATTTAAATAAATACAGATAACAAAATGTGAACTTTGTTGAATACACAGGTATATCCCATATGAATTGTTTTAAAATGGAAAAATTGTCTACTTCTATGTGGTGTTTTAACATTGTCAATGCTATGGGACTCTTTCCATAATTTTCTTCCTTCCTCAATCTCCATCGGTCTTTTACTCCTAAGTAAATATCCAGTCTTAGTGAAAACGTGTTCATGCTTAGCAAATACAGTTTAATGCAAAGCCTCTAGACCCCTCTCAGATGTTTCTACCTGCAAACACGTCCCTTAGTTCTATACAGAACTGCTGGAGCTGCTATATGGTGTGTGTGTGTGTGTGCGTGTGCGTATACGTGTGTGCGCATGTATGGGTATATTAAAATACACATAATATAAAATTTACTATTTTAAAGTATACAGTTCAGTGGTGTTAAGTGCATGTACAATGTGCAAGCCTCACTACTCTCCAGTTTCAGATCATTTTGATCCCCCCAAAAGGAAAAGTCATACCTATTCCTTTCCCTTCTCCCTTCCCCAGCTCCTGGCAGTCACTCATTAGTCTGCCTCCTGTCTCTGTGAATTTGCTTACTGTGGATATTTCATATGAATGGAATCATACAATATGAGGCCTTTTGTGTCCAGTTTCTTTCACTTAGCATCATGTGTTCAAGGTTCATCGATGTTTAGCATGTACCAATACTTCACTCTTTTTAATGACTGATTAATATTCCATTGTATGGACATACCACATTTGGTTATCCATTCATCAGGTGATGGGCATTTGGGTTGTTTCCACCTTTTGGCTATTGCGTCTAGTGCTAATATGAACGTTGTTGTACAAGTCTTTGTTTGAACACTGGATTTCGGTTCTTTTGTGTATGTGCCTGGGAGTAGAATTGCTGGGTCAAAAGATGATTTTATGTTTAACCTATTGAGGGACTGAAAAATTGCCTTCTATAGTGACTCTACCGTTCTACATTCCAACTATCTATGTATAAAGGTTCCAGTTTTTCTATATCTTGTCAACACTTGTTTGTTTTTTAATAGTCATCCTAATTTATTTGAGATGGCTTCTTACTATGGATTTTGTTTGCATTTTCATAAAAACTAATGAAATTGAGCATCTTTTCATGTGCTTATTGGTTATTTCTAAATATTCTTTGGGGACATGTCATATCTTTTACCTGCTTATAAATTGGGTTCATCTTTGTGTCATGATGTTTTAAGCATAAAACTTGAGATAAATTGGAAGCTACTGGTGTTTGTTTTTCTTTCTACTAGAAATCACACAACTTATAAAAGCCTTAAGGATAAATTTTGCTACGTTCTTTGTCCACTGTTCACTAAGAAATCCTTCCTCATTTCTTTCCCTTTGATCATTGGTCCTCTGGCTCCATCTGTCACGAAACAAGCCAACCTTTGATTTTAGCAAATAAACGAGACACTGCAGAACCAAGTCTTAGCACGACGCGTAAAGTTTCATCACTGTGGGTATCCAGGAGTCAGCAATGCCATCAAAGACAATTACTAAATGGGTCTGACTTCATAATTCTTCATTTGCATTAGTAATTGCTCTAAGGCAGTATCGTTATTATAACCCAAACCAGCATCCTCTTATTTTTTCACTTATTTGATTTAATACATAGAGATGGAATCTTTTAAAGAGCATTTACTTTTCTTTTTCACATCACCAAAATTACTCTCGATGGAAACATTTAGCCTGGTAAAGTGGATGAACTCCCTTTTAGATCAAATGACTAGGTGGGAATCGGGACTTCTGATTTTGTTTGAGCATTTTGGGTGAACGATAAGAGAAGGAATGGTAGCAGAGTTTACCGTGGCTGGGTTAGGCTTCCGTGAACCTTGAGTCAAGTCAGGAGGAGTGATGTCTGTGATCATTTCATTTGAATGTCTTGTTTATTGAAGATCTTAGCACAAAAAGATCCCACTTAGGAAAGCTGGAAGTGGAATTAAATCCCGGCAGTCAAGACTGGTCATTGTCTTATTTAATCTGCTTTTTACCTTCTCACCTATAAAATCGTTCTTTATGACACTCTATATCTGCTGCTACTTCATATCCTCTATAGACTCCTCTTAACTATGCAAAACACATATCAGTGATCAGTTATCATTTGAACCTTCGTACAACTTTAATAAGCTGTGTTTTATATTTAAGTAGTTTCTCCCCTGGTGGTTGCCCATGGCAGACTTTGGAGTTTGATAGCTCTTCACTCCTTATTTTACATTTCATCTCAAAGTAATTATACGCTGTGCCCTTAAGTCTCAAAAACAACAAAATATTTATAAGTACACGATTAAACACTGCAGATAACAATATTGAAACTTCAGGAAAAGACACTCCAGAGCAAGGCACTTCATTCTGGAGTCTTCATTCCACTTTCTTCTCTAAAAACTTCTGTCTCTCCATGGGCATCTCTCATGCTTGTTACAAGTTCAGGGGACCCTGCCTCAAACAGTCTCATCATTCATGATGCCATTTTGCAAGGGAGCTCTGGCCACCACCTTTGAGGGACACACAGAAGGATGATCTTGATGTTGACAGCGTTAATGATAAAGGCAGTGAGCATGTGTTGGTCTACTGGTGCTGCACTAGGTTCCTTATCACACAGCATCTATGTTTAAGCCTTACCACAGTCCCACTTGGTGGGTGTTATTACCTTTTCATTTTACAGATGGAAAGACTGAGGCTCAGAAGGTTGAGGTCCCTCAGATAGTAAAAGACTGAGTAAGGATTCAGGCCTAGCTTACCCTGATGTCAGCCCTGAAAGGGAAGCTGGGTAGGTTCTTGGAGGTACCTGTTGTGCTTGGTCTTGAGCATGACCTCCTCTGGGCACTGTACCTGACTTTCGCAGTCAGGCTGACCACGCGGCCTCCTGTTTCCTCAGCACCCTGTAGTCATCCACACAGTAATTGCCTCCATACTTGTCTTCATCTTCCTGAATTGCTAACTTCTAGAGGGTATGGGAGCTATGTCTCATATCTCTCTGTCTCCAGGACACAACACAGAGAAGAAACTCAAAGCTTGTGGAAGGGATGCTTGAATTAATGGGGGAAAAATTAATGTGTTTGTGAGTGAATTAATAGGTCGTTTCCTGCTCTTCTTTCAATTCTTAATATAAAATGGGCACAGCCATCCCCATAGGTTCCTGGATAAATTACTCCATTATTTTTCTCTTTAGCTGCTTCAACCCCCATCATTTCTTTTTTAGGCTACCCTGTGCTTTCTTATTTTCCACAATTGACACTATATATTCGCTAAGCCAAACCGAGCCTTTTAAAACCGTAGGTTTCTACCCATTAGTGAGTCTTGAAATTAGGTGGCAGTCAGCATTCTTTTTAAAAGAAATAAACAGACTAGAAAAGAATACACCTTATCAGCATACTTGGCACATAGAAAGCCACAGTATTTGTTTCAGATGGATGGATAAAAAGAGGATACATATGTATTAATAGCACTGATCAAATGTCAGACATTAAGACATGTTTTAAGCAGGACAAATGCCACATTGGCATTTAAGACAGTGTATTTCAAAATGTTTGGCTGCTATCTACATGAACGAAAACATTTTACATTGTGACCCATTATATATCCGACTGTGCCCTTGATTGCTATGTGAAGTATATTGCTTACTAGTTGAAATACACTGTCCTAAATGATATCCCAATGTGTAACCTGTAGTCAAACATCACTTGTCCTGCTTAAACAGTTCCTAGAGTTTTATATTTACTCAGCTTTTGTAAAACTTGTGGCCAAGGTTTAGAAAGTTTAATCCCAATACAATTATTCTAACATCATCTGATCAAAAATAAATACTACAGAGAATTTTAATGGGAAAGAAAATGGAAAGTTTTTTAAAAAAATTTATAGTGGAAGCTTAACTTTGAAATGCACAGAACTGCTTCGTTTTGTAGTGTTCTTTAAATTTGTTTCTCCAGATGTTAACCCGAAAGCACTGCTGCTTTAGGTAAATCGTGGGGACTCCATTTATGCCCGTCAATAGCATTAATATAGGATTTAAGTTTAACTTGCTGTGAGAGAGCCAGGCTTTGCTGTGGAATCCATTCATGTGCAGAGCTGCATTGCCCAGCTCATTGGAGATAAGACAGTTTTGACTTCACATGCCAAGCTTTTGCCGCTTTGTGTATTTTCAAATTGTCTATGACTCTGCAGAGACAGGCTTTTGATCGGTTTAGTAGCAAATTGAAAATGTTCTTAAAAATATCTAATACAGAAGTAAATACCCACGCAATACCGCTCTTCCTGAAACAAACATCTGCTGAGCGCTTACTCTGAGCTAGGCCATTGTTGGACAGTACATCACACAATCGAGCAAGATACAATCCCTGCTCTAAAGGAGCGTCTGCTCTAGGAAATTTCCCACCTTACAACTTGGTTTCGTCTTACCTGGGTCTATGGGATGGCTGCAGATCCTCCCATTTGCCCGGGCAGGTGCACCCTACAGCCTTCACCTTGCTCTCTGCCCTGGGAGGTTGGCCTGTATAGATTATAGCCAAGGGCTGTCTTGCTTGCTGGCCTCAGCAGAGGAGGGAGAAGAGTGAGTCTGAAGTATTTGTTGTCCCAGCTCCCTCCTTGCTAGGCTGGCCCTATGTGTTCCAGGGCCCACTCCCCCTCCTGTTGTTTCTCCAGTCCCCCACAGGTACCAGCTTTGGGTGACTGCACTCTCTGCCAGGGCTTCTCTAAACCCTGCCTGGACCTTAATTAACCATCTCTTCAGCACTGGGTACCTTGGCTGGGCACTACTTTTACTCTAACTGTTTTCCTTTAAGGCATTTCAGTTCTGACGCCTTAGCTAAGTTTTCAACATAGATAGTTGAAACAATTTCAAAAGATGCATGTACATTTGTATGTTTCCAGGAAGCCAGCTTACTAATCAATATGGAAAGGCATTTAAAACCACAGCTTCTGGTTCCTACAGTGTTTTATCTCTCCTCAGTTGATACTTGAAAAGCTCCCTAAATATTTGTTACTGTGGCTGATATTGATCATGGCCCATGACGCAGTCGTTGCCATCATTGTTAATTACCTGGTCCCCTAGGCTTCGTGGTAAACATCCTGGGAGGATTCGTCTTGACCGAGAGCGAGAGCTCACCCCCTTCCTCACTGGTTTGCCACCAGCCCCACTCTGTGAGCCCTAGTCAAGCATGGCCATCTGTTCTCAGGGATGAATGAAAAAGGGTGAGGTAACAATTTAAACCCTGGCAACTGCAACAGCAGAAACAGTGGCCTGTTGTATGCCAGGCGTCGTGTTGGACCAGCTTCATGTTGTAACGTTTAAATTACCATCTTGTTCCATCTTCGCAATTACTCTCTGAGGTAGCTCTCAATTCCGTTATATAGACAAAGGAGCTGGGAGCTAAGGAGAATAAAGGACTTGTCCAGGATGGCTCAGTGAGCTTCAGAGCTAAAATGTGAACTCAGCCCCATTGAACACGGAAGCTTTCTTTTCAGTTTCATCTTCCAAAAGCCTCGTTGTCTTTGCCACCAACTTCGCCAAAGGTCACATTTACCTTTGTAAATGTTTGATCTCTTCAAAGTTTAAACTTTTTTAAAAAATTGGGCATTCTATAAATTGCAAAAAAAAAAAAAATCTGATTTGGATTAATGTCCTTCCTTTCCAGTGGCAAAAAGTAGAGAGCATGGGATCCGAGGGCGAATGAAGGAGAGTAAATGAACTGTGTATTAGCCGAGGCCCGCAGAACCCTCCAGTAAATAGTAATGAGACGTTGACTTTTCTGCAATTTAGATATCGAGTCATTTGCCCTCGACTCAGTGAGACTTTCTCCTGATTCCAGAGTTTGAACTTGTGTCCTTGGAGAATAAAAGGTTTACCACCGACCGGCTCAGTCACTTCTCTGTGGTTTTAGAACAACACCGCCTGCGCTTGAGTCCCTTGGAAGCGAGCATTTCCCAGAGATTCTGCGCTTAGATGAGGGACTGAGGCTAAAAGAAAAGAGAAAGCCAAGAAGTCTATTTGAAAACTGTCAGTATCATCTCAATGGGGAGTTATGATGTTTTGACTTCAATGAAAAGACAAAAGAAAGCAAGCCAGCTGGTTATAAATTTAATTTATGAAAAATAATACCACAGGCCTAAAGCATCCAACAGTACAGCCATTGATTCTTCTTTCTGGTTCCTCGGGGAGCCGTTGCTGTATTTGATACAGTGAACTTCAAATTGTCTTACTTTATCATGTAAATGTCATATCAGCCATACAGGGAGAGCAGCTGAGGAGTTGCATGCTTGCTGGGAAAAGACAGGAGAGTGTTTTTCACTTCTTTGGGAAAAAAATATTACTCAGTTGACAGATTTTCCCTGCTGTGAGGATTGTTGTTGTTTTCCCAATTCTTTCCCTCCTCTTCTTTGTTTCCACCACCATGTTGCATTTCCTCCGTTCTGTGGGAGGCCTTGGGAAAGGGTATATCATGATGTTCCAGATCTATGGTCTTCCTTCACCTCTGGGATTATTTTTTTTAACATAGTTGTTGGAAAGTAGGCCGTTACCTGCCAGAAAATAAAACAACCGATTTTTCATCACGAGTTAAATAAACATTGAAAAATCAGCATTCTACAAGGACCATTAGCTTATGTATCACTGTAAAATATTTTATGACTCTTGATATAAAGGGTGCTCAGATAAAAAATAGTGTTATAACAAACATTTCTCCCTGTCATGGTTTATAATAGCCCTAATATCAAATAAATCTAAGTTGAATAGTGTGAGTCTCCAGAAAAACTGACCTCCAGTTTCTAATAGTTGGGTTAAATCATCGTGACGATGACAGCCTCAGATATAAGGAGATACAAACTTGTATCAACTCCCTAGATCATCTTTTATTTAGAAGAGGAGAGATGTCTCAATGAACTGAAATTGCTCTATAGTGACCCATTTTATTTATGTTTCTGCTTGTTCTATCACTTCACACACAGTGCCAAAGAGAGTTCTGCCCATAGCTCTCCAGGGTTCTTGAGAGATCAACCCACAGAAATACATAAATTAAAAACCATGAGCAGTTACATCTGTCAAATTAGAAATTAGTTTTAAAGTGTAACAATCTCCGCTGGTACAATACTGGTGAAACTGATGGACTCATATCCTGTTGATAGCAAGGTAATTGGTTTGCAAAGCATTTTGGCAATACCTAAAAGTGCCCATTTCTGTCAATACTATTTTATACTTTTGGGAATTTAGCCCTAGGAAATACTTTAGAATTTTTAAAAAAAAGATGTTTATAGCAGAATGTTTATTATGAACATTTAGAAACAACCTAAGTATTCAACCATTGAAATACTTTTATTCAATTTTTAAAAATCTATGTGCATTTATATACATGAAGTTTAATTGATAGCATGTAAAATTTTATTATATAGGCTCAGTGAAAAAATTCTTATGAGATATAAAATTATTGGACATATATAAAATGGAATTTGGTCAAATGTGTTGATTTAGCTTTTAAATTTTATTTTAGTTTTACAGTGTTGTTTTAAATTTAACAGTAATTAAGGTCTAAAAGCCACTTGACTGTGAAGATTAACATCAGTGAAAAGTTGTGTGTGTTTTTTTATTGGAACTTTGTTAAGAACATTGTGGTTGTTCAAATGTGAACCTTTGAGGCCTAAAAGTGTCAAGGATTTGGAAAATTAACACTTAAATGTTTATACTTAAGCAAAAGTGGAACCAAGTAGATAAACAGGAGTTAGACATCTTTTGTAATGAAACCTCCCATTCTTGTTCTTTTTTGGGTTTTTAATGTTGATAACCTGGAGTAAAAAGATCCCATCAGATAACTTAGAAGTAGTCTAACGTGTTGCTGCAGTGCAGCTTGTGGCCACGACCTGGAAGTCCTTAGGTGAGTGGGGTAAACCGGTTCTGTGGGAGGGGCTCTATCCCAAAGAACCATCAAACAGAAGGAGAATATGAGAATGTCCCTTCCAGGCTGGAATCAGACCTAAAAACAACCACAGAGAAAAGCCTATTGAAATAACCTAAATATCCAACAGCAGAGAATTGGTTAGATAAAGCATGCTGTAGATGTAGGATGGACTCTCAAATGGGCATTGAAAGTAATGTAGAAAAATATATATTAATCTGAGTAAAGGCTACTGTAAACTTATGTGGAAAAAGTGAGATGTAAAACTATGCATAGAACATGACTCCAATTTTTACACTCATAAGAAAATAATTTAAAAGATGTAAACTTGTCAATAGTGGCCATCTGAATAGCAGGATAATAGGCAATTAATTCTCTTCTCATGTCTGTGTTCTTCAATTCTTTTCCTCCCCCAGTTAGGACAGTTGTTTGTAAAAATTGTTTCTTAAATTGAGTTTAATACAGGCACTCAAATGAGTAATGATCGAACTGATACCTGAAATAATTTTGGAAAGAGGTAACATGAATTAAGATACAATGAAATAAAATAAAATGCAATTTTGATTGCATCAATTGACTAAAAGTCCACAGCAGCGTTCAGATAAGGTTTTATTTTTATGTAGCTCCACCAGTAAATAGGTTGCATTGAAATACCAAATATTGATATTTATGTACATTCAAGCTCTTGCTGAAACTCATTTTTTTCTGAAAAAAATTTGTTTTGCTAGAATTACGATGTTATATATACCAGCTTCAATCAATTCTTCCTTCTTTCCTTCCTTCCTTCTTTCCCTCATTTTATCTTTCTTCCTTTCATTTCTACAATAGTAAGAAGAGTGAGTGAGGATGGTTTTAGCTCAGTTTGCCCATTTGCAAAAGTTTTGGGTTCATAAAATCTTTTGAAAAATGAAAGTAGCAGGCAGCGAAGACCTTCGCTTAAGTACTGGTTAGCAACTAGATAAAGCTTTTACTCCCCAAACACTTTAGTGCCTGTGATTTAAGTAGATATTTGGGGCACATTGGGAAGCCTGATGTTAGCCTTCTAAATTCATATAGTGAGAAACAAAAAAATCCCTTAGCCTTGAATATTACTAAATAGGACAGCCTGCAAAAGGACAATGTATGTTTTTGTTTGTGAATATATTGAGGATGATTTTCCCCCAAATTTGCCAACTTCTTATCACTGAATATACAAGCACTGCAGTTAATGAAATGCCGTAAACTCTCAAGGCTACTACCTTCCCCCACGCCCCTGAAAGTATTGATAAATGGGAAGTTCAGTTATAATTCTGTTCTTGTTCTTTACTCATTTTTTTACCCCAAAATTTTATCTTTGCTTGTAGTACATGAGAATCTAGACTCCTATCATTTGAGGTCGAGGGACTATGGAATTCCAGGTGAAGAGTAGGGTGGGCCAGTGTAGTTAATCATTAGCAGGAATTTATAACCAACGCAACTTGACAATAGCAAAAACTATGGGAATAGTTCTTAGTGGCTTTGTTAAATATTTATGAAATAGAAGAAAGGAGGGAAGAAAAGAAGGAAAAAAGGAAGGAAGGTGGAGGAAGGAAGATACTTTGTCATCACACATGAGAAAGAATAATAGTCTTTTCTTGACCACTGTTTCTGCTGAGGGGGAATCCTTTGCCTTTTCTACCTTGGTAGTATAAAAGAGAATGCCTCACAACAGGGTAACCTACTGATTATTACCATAGTATTAGCCAGGTAATGAAATAATGTTATTTATGCGGCAGACAATTATTGCTTCTGTTTCTTTTAAATTACTCTGGTTTTGTGTTGTAAAACTTTAGCTGGGAGGTTAGCCAAAAATGATTTTCCCCCCTTAATAGAAGACTATTATTGAAAGACTTCTTTTTCCCTGCCTATTTATTTCTACCCTAATGCAACATACCTCCCCTTGTTTTCTCCTTCATGTCATCATTTACATTTTTGTTCCTTTCTCATGGATTTGAAGGATGACATCTAATAGTACAAAACCTCAGATTGCCCCAGGACCTAGCACAATGTCTTGCATAGTGTAGACACTCAGTAAATATTTAATGAATTCAATTTGGAACCCTGGGGAAAGAAGTCACAAATTTATCAAATAATTCACAAAGAGACATATCCCTGGCAGCTAATCCAGTTAACTGCATGAAGGTAAGCTGAATCCAAAACATGCTTCAAATCATTTCTCTTCTCATAAAATTTTTGTTTTGTGGCTGGAACACTTGTTTCTCGGTATGTTGATCAAATGTGACTTGAGCCAGAGAGATGCACAATAAATAACATCAGGAGGCTTATGAATGATGTATAGAGCCCAACAATTTAATGACAGGTAAGGCAGAGGAGAGCAATTACTTTATTTCAGAACAGCCAAAGCCTGGGTAACGTAGTGCCGCCATGGGAATACTGAGTGGCTGTGACCAGTTTGGAGTAAGCGCCTAGAATTTAAAAAGTGTGAAATGTTCTGACGGGTTTTTTACTTTTTTGGTATTAATGGAGCCATTGCTTTGGGTCGGCACAAATGAAAATGGCTTCTCTAGCATTTTACTAGTGAAGGGTATCTGGACCAGCTGAATGGCATTTACCATTTTAATCACATTTCACTTGCAGTGAAACAATAATTTGTTTTTAATATATCTGTATTGATTTCAGAGAGAGGAAGGGAGAGGGAGAGAGAGAGATAGAAACATCAATGATGAGAGAGTCATTGGTCAGCTGCCTCCTGCAAGCCCCCTACTGGGGATCGAGCCCGCAACCCGGGCATGTGCCCTGACTGGGAATCGAACCGTGATCTCCTGGATCATAGGTCAATGCTCCACCGCTGAGCCACGCTCACTGGGCTATGCTTTTTTTTTTTAATCTTCACCCAAAGTTGATTTTAAAAAAAGAGGAAAGGAGAGAGGGAGAGGGAGAGGGAGAGGGAGAGGGAGAGGGAGAGAGAAAATGGAAGAGAGCGAGGGAGAGGGAGAGAGAGAGAGAAAGAAACATGGATCGGTTGCCTCTTCTATGCTACCTGATGGGAGATCTAACCCACAACCTTTAGTGTATGGGACAATGCTCCAACCAACAGAGCCACTCAGCCAGGGAAAAATTATACTTTTTTAGAAACAGGATCCTTCATGAGTCAATAAAATCTGGTGAGGAGTGCAAGGTCTCTGAAGCTGGGCTCCCCAAGTTCAAATCCAAACTCTGCCATTCACCAGCTGTTAAGTAAGGGCAGGTATTAAATATCTCTCCCTCTCTCTCTCTCTCTCTCTCTCTCTCTCTCTCTCTCTCTCTCTCTCTCTCTCTCTCTCTCTCCCTCTCCCTCTCTCTCCCCCCCCCCCTCCCTCCCCCCCCCTCCTCTCCTTTTCCTCCCTCCCTTCCTCAGTATTCTCTTCTACAAAATGGGAATAAAAATGGAATGATCTCAAGGTCTTTGTGAGGAGTAAATGAATTTAAGAGGGGAAAATGCTTAGAATAGCACCAGTTTCCTTACATGTGCTCAGTAAATATTAGCTGTGGCTTCTATGAATACCCCAAAACAGCAAGTTGAGACTACTTTTGCAGCTTGGCTATGAAAACTGTAGAGAAATTGAGGTCATCATCAGATAAAGGGCAGAGATTAAGATTTTTTTATTCCAGATAGGTGAATGATGAATATTTTATATACTGGAAGAAAAGAAATGGTTCTTAGAGGCTGGCAGGTTCAAGATGTAGAAAAGAGAGGCATGAGCGAGTGGAGTAATATTACTGAAGAGATGAGGGAGAATGGACCTTAGAGAAGAGGTGGATAGATGGATGGACCTTGAATAGGAGGGTCTTCTTGTTTTCTAAGGCTGAGAGTAGTAAAGAGGAGCAGATAGTTAAAGGCATTCAAAACTAAGAGCTGGTTGTCTTTGTGAAATAGAAACAAGCTCATCTGGCAGGAGGAAGAGGGGGCGGGAGTGAGGAATGGAGTAGGGCTGACAAATGAAGTAGTTACATAGTTCTAACTTCTGGAGGCAGGATGACGCTTGCCAGAATGTATAGTCTGACAAAAAGAGTGAGAATTCTGGTATGAGAAAAAATTGTGTTCACAAAGTGAGACATTGGTGTTTGCTTCCAGAGGTGGAACATTTCCAGGCATTAAGTCTAAGGTGAACCATTTCAAAATTTTTGTGGTTTCCAGTGTGAAGTTATCATTTGAAATAATTCTTTACCACAAATAGATGATTGATTATATCCATGCTTTTCCTGATTTATTCAATTATCTTTCTCTTACTTACAAATATGCAGTGCTATTGGAAGGGAGACTTTAAAGGTTGGATTAGATCCTATCCCTACACCACCCAATCTGTTCTTGAATATACTTATAGATGGGAAAGTCACTTTTTATAGAGGTGACCATTCTATTTCTGAGTAGTCTGGAATCCATTAATATTGAAATATAAGTGCTAGAATATGGATTTTATTTTGTTTGATGGTCACACAAAAAGCCCTCCCAACCTACTTGACCTTTTGCAATGTTATCTTATCATTTTTCCCACCAAGATGAAGTCTATCCCCATCTCTTGAATCTGAACTTGACTTGTGAATTGTTTTGACCAGAATGAGGCAAAAGTGACACAATGTGACTTTTGTACCTAGGCCTTAAGGGACATCACGGTTTCCCCATTTGCCTTCTTGTAATCCTGAGCTAGCAAGTGAAAGAGCCCAAGTTCTCTGGCCTGCTGGAGAGAGGCGAGGAGGTCAGAGGCCCTGGGGGTGGGAGAGCGTGAGAAGACACAGGCCCAGGCAGCCCAGCAGAACCACCAGACGTGGCAGCAACGCCAGCTTCCTTCCTGGGCCCCCAAATCAAGTTGCTCCAGCCATGTGGGGCAGGGGGCAACCAGCACCACTGACCCCCACTCACCTGGAAGACTGGTGAGCAGGGGGTGGTTGCTTTAGGCCTCTGAGTTTTGAGAGCTTTGTTATTCTGCAATAGGATGTGAAGGGGAAGAGTTTCGAAGCAGGGAGACAAATGAAAAGACATCAGACATGATCCAGGTGTCAGGTGATGAGCTGACAAGGAGGGAAAGTGAGATGGGGGAAACGTGGGAGAAAAGACATGAGGTTCAGTATGAACTGCTGATTGAATGGGGGTCGGGGGCAAAGGAGAAAGGGAAATAAAAGTATTATGACACTTTTTCTGGGAGATAATATTAAGAAACTCTGGGAGATAATATTAAGAAACTCTGCCTGGGAGATAATGTTGTAGACAACAATATGTCTAGGTAAAGAATCAGATTCTTGAGGAAGGTAAGTCCATTGTTATTTTTTGATGTGACGGCACAGCTTCCATGTCATAATGTTCCCTGAGCAGCTAGGGACACCGGCCCGAAGCAGAGGGCCAAGTCGGGGCTGGAGCCCTTAGAGGTTTCAAATAAAAAGATGCAACCAGCTCTCCTTCCTTTTTGTTCCAGTCTAAAGGGTCTTTTCTCACTCCTTTCTCCTGTATTTAGTAGCAAAGGTGGATACATTAAGAGAAGGCAGAGAGGAGAAAAAAAGGGCAAGGAGAGGTCACACAGAGAGAGAAAAGGGCAACGTGGAATCCTATGGGATTCACCTTATTTTAGTTACACCTCTTGGAAGGCTGTTCTGCTTAAGTAAAAATAAGGGACACAACATACACACTCAACTAAAATTATCGCTTTTCAAAGGTCCCTCTTTAAATAGACCCAAATGAAAATAAGAAACTCTAACCTCAGCTTTTTAAACCACAATGAAAGGACAAGAGATGTTCCCCTTTCAGGGATTTGTAAGCATTCAAAAAGGGTAAGCGTGTATCTGAGCAGGATGGCTGATGCCTGTGTGCCCACAGGGAGGAAGCTGAGAATGCTGAGGTGGTGAGGTTTCGCCCAGCAGGCAATGTGACGACTTCCCAGTCACTGAGTTGCAGAGCGTTTTTTTAAAAAAGTGAAAAATAAAACATACTGTCTGTCTTCTAAGGGAGATGGTATAGTGAGTGATTCTGCAGTGTAGTGTAAAGGTTACATGCTCGTGCTCTGTGGTCAGCTAGAACTGATTCAAATCCGTGTCCAATCACTTACTAGCTTCATGGCCTCAGACACTATTAACCCCTCTGAGCCTCAGTTACTTCAGCTGTACAATGGGGAGAATACTGTCTACCTCAGGGGGTTGTTTGCAGAGTCAATGAGTTACTACAATATGTGAAGTATTTGACCTGGTAAGAGCACAGTCAGTGGTACCTATAGGCATTGGAATTACGGGTAATTGGAACTTTTGCATATTTGGCCCATCATTGAGATGATTTTTCAGGAATTTTTGCAACATAAAAAAGTGGGGTCTGAGTGCATTTTAGTTAATTATTTATATGTAACAAATGTTTAATATAATATTATATAACAACAGGTAATTTTATAATTTAAAAGTATCATTAAATTCTCCCCCTGGGGACTAATTCTGTTGTTTCACAGTATCTTTGTAAATCATAAAGCAAATCAAAACTGACATGCTGGTTCCTCCATATTTCATCATTCAAAATCTTGAATGTAAGAAAATAAACAATGTTCTATTATAGGATTTAGCAACTTCTTCTGTGAAGAACAAGATAAATATTTTCTCCATGCAGGTCACATATGACCAGAGCCCTGCCCTAGTGTAAATCTGTACTGTTTATTACCAGGATACTTATGCCAATAAGTGTTGAAAAAAGAAAATCAGTAAATGCCCTAAGTAAATAATGTGTAAGTGTTTCAGATTCAGATACATGCTGGGCTTAAATAAGACCATTCATCTCTCTCCTTGATCGGACAGGACCATTTTCATTGAGATGCAGTGAGCTTAGGTGTGACTTTGAGAACTGGGGACCATTCAGCACATTAGTTCTAAACAACATCCTTGTGCTTTGCACAGATTTCTTTCTCTCCCTCAGAGGAGCAGTTTAGATACAGGGCTTTATGGCATCAGGCATAAGCTGCCATTAAAATCCTAAACTGAAAATTGTGTTGCCCTTTATGAAGATGAACAGCTGGTCAGCCCCAGATGATTGCCACCCTCAGATCTATTTGTGTTGAATACAAGCAGCTTGAATATCCCTTCATGACAAGGGGTGTTCGGGACATTTTCCAGATTCCCATTGGGAGCGAAATCCTCGCCAGTATCGAGTGTTTCTCGCAGCCCCTGCACCTGCCCGAGCTCCTGTCTCTGTGGACCCAGGACAAAAATATTCTCCGAGAAGTCACGAGCCAGGATTGTCTCGATCTTCTCTTTTATTCCTCATGGCTCAAGACGCTTCCCTGGAGACACTGGCAGAGTCCTTTTTCCCCCTCTTTGCCCTGTTGTCCTGCCTACCTTTCTATTTCCCGCTGACTGCACAGAGAGAAAAGGAAGAAATAATCTTAAAACATATGAAGTACCCCAAAGCATTTATCCCTGGACATGCTGAGAGCAGACTACATACATTCTTATCTTTTAATTCAGTGTGTTCCGTGAGCTCTGTCCTTGATCACTTTTGTTGAGCATTGGGAAACCTGTGGGCTTGTGACCAAGGAAAATGTCTTTGCACCAGACTAATCCGTAACACAGTCCTTTTTGGAAGAAGGGTAGTCAGGGAGGAGTGGTGAAAAGGGAGCTGTGAGCTGCTTCTGCCCACATGCCCTGTTTCTTATGACGGATGGTGATCTCTCATTCCTGCCTCTCTCTAGGTCTCGAGCATGTGTGCCGTCCTGCGCGGTTCATCTCCCAACTTCATCTGACTCTATTCTGTTGGTCTGGTCTTGGGCTAATTTCCCTTTACCTACCTTATGATCTGTAAGTCTTAGCCTAGAGGCCCAGAACTGTCACACACACTGCACAGATGTCATCTTTATCATGTGATGGCAGCCAAAGGTTATTCTGATTGGGGCAGAGGAGTTCCTTTACTGAATGGAGAACACCCATCCTGAGATTTTTGCAAACACATCCATTTTTGTTTTCTTCAGTGCCCTCTGGTTTATTTTCTGAGGACATTCTTTTGACTCCCGGGCTGAACCAATGCTTGTCCTATGTTTGATGTATCTTGCCTTTTCTGTTCTGATTGATCTACTGCAGGTAATTTCTAGGGGAGATTTCAATCCTTCAACGAAGTCAGGTTCCTTGACATACAGGCCCAGTGTCTCTAACCCATTCAGACAGAGAATGAGCTTTTATTAACCACAGAGAAAATGACATGTTTTTCCTGTTCTAAAATCTAGATACTCCTAGTACAATAATTTTTTCCAGTAACGTGGCTCTAGATTGTTTTCTCTGGTTGACTTTCTTCCTTATGATCAGGTTTGTGGCTGTAGCCTTTTCACTAGTTTATTAATTTGTAATACCTTCCCCAGCACAGTATCAACATGCTTATAGTGATCATTTGCGGACATGCAGTGGAACTGAAATCCTGTCCACTCTACATTTGTCTTCACATCACTAGAAAAGTTTACTCCAGGAAGTGAGTATCTGAGGGGTTATTGGAATGTAGAGACAAAGTCAACATTCTTCCCTTTTCCCCAAACCTTCCAAAGCCTCATACAGTCAAACCAGATCTTGGTTACCCATCATTGATTTCCTCTTGACCCTTGAAGACTCTTCTGAGTATATGTGTGTGAACTCCTCACTGTCCAAATTTATCCCTTTTCTGGTCAATCCTCTTGTAAAAAAAATTCACACTTTCTACATAACATACTGGCCTGAAAGTAGTAAAGTTATTTGTAGCTGTTGGTTAATAAAAACAACAAAATTGACAACTCCCACGTCTGTAATTAAATGTGTGAAACTAACAAATGAAAATAATAGAGAAAGATATTTTTTCTTTACCAGTCATGTTGTGACATCAATGTGTATTAAGTAATGAGAGTGAGAACTTGGCAGATTCGCTTTTCATTATGGTGAAAATTAGCATTCGACCGCTGATCAGAAATAGATTTACGAAGAGTTACCACTATCAATAATCATTTAGAATTCATTTTACCCAAATAAATTGGAATCTCTAGGGATAGCAAACAGGACTTTTCTTCTGCATTTCTGAAAAAGGGATTAAGATAATAACTATTTCTTACAACTGCATCTTGAGATTGGAAATAAACCACATACATATGGCTTTCTATACCTGCCTTTAAGGTCCCTTTAAGTGTAAACATGAATAAATGCTTCATGAAACTAAGAAAATCAGATGGAATTCAAAAATAATGTTGGATAAACAGAAGTCAGGAAATCATGGATTTGAAAGATACCAAAATGTCCATTCTCCTGCCTAGTACCTCTAGCTGCTATCATACTTAATGATCTCAGAGGAAGAAAGAACAAGATCCTTGAGTATTCAGCTTTAGGAGTCCCTTCACCCCGTCCCAAATGCTAGTTCTTTAAACTCTCTTTATAATAGTAAATTATTATGGATTATATGGCTTAAATAATATTTAATAGAGATAGTAGAGGTGATGAAAACAGGTAGTCACTATCCTTTTTTATTGCCCTGAAAATAGGATATATAAGAATAATAACCACAATAATATCAATGTTGAATGTTTAAATGGATTATACAGTCTTCTGAGTCATTTTGTTTAGCATTGTTCTATTAGTATCCATTGCTCTTATAGATAAAGAAATAGAGACTTAGGAAAGGTAAGGCATTTGGCCAGTTGCACAGTTCGTAAGGGACAGAGCTAGATTTAGACCATCTACTCCAAACCTTCACTCTTAACCTCCTGATCTTGCATCATCATATGGTAACTGTGAATTATTTAAAAGCTCTAATTAGGTCCCCTTCTGAGTTTTCTCATCTCTGGATTAATTATTTCCAATTTCTAACATTTTTTCATAGTGTCATGTTCTTGCATTAGTCACTAACAGAGCTATATGGTAGACTGTTAGTTTAAAATCCACACACATCAAGAAAATCAGCCTAATTGGAGGAAATTAAGGTAGTTGCAATTTCCTGATGATTAAGCACAAGAATATGTTGCTAGAGGAAGTTGTAGAATTTTCTCTTTTGAAAATCTGAAGGGAAAAAGCACAATTAAGGTTTTAACAAACTTTAATTTGGACTCCAATTTCCTGATTTTTTAAAATGAATGGTTTAGAGTAGGTGATCTCCTTGGGTTTCCCCAAGACCTAACATCCTGAAAGTCTGTAACTTCAGGTAGAGATTGGATGTTTTAACCTTTCAAGGTCCTTTTTAGACTATTTTTATGCTTGAATGATTCTTGACTCTGATTTGGCTCTACATTCTTCAGTCTTTTTTAAATAGAGATCTCATAAGAGCTATTATTTAACAATATCCCAAATGCACAATGTACAAAATTAAATACACCTGTGCATTTAGGACTTCAACAATCACAGTTCATCAGTACTATATGTTCATTCTCCTATTTGATTAAGGTTAAACAACAAGATAATATTTCTTCTTTGGGTAGCATTTTAAAATGCATTGTGTATGTGATAGATGGGATCTTATAAATGCATTAAGCATGCTTATTTTAATATCTAAGCATATGCAAAAGTTCTAGAAATATTTTACATGCAAATGCCTAGGAATCTGCAAGGGCCCATAATAGCAATCCATACTCTGTGACTTCAAAGCCTTACTCTCGTCAACTAATCACTTGGCTATTTCCAAATCAAATTTCTTCAAACAAATCAAAGGTGTTCGTCCTACCCAAGAACCAAGTTCTGTGGCAAGTTGACATTTTAAAACCAAGCTGCTTATTGAGATATTCATGCACTGAAAAAGGTCCCCCAAATTTCTTTCAAGGGATGAGAAACACCTTTTTTCATGCTCCAATGACTCAGAAATTTGTCAAAGAGAATTTTATCAAACTTTCTTCACACACAAGGAAAAAAAAACACCTTTGCTGTAAGAGCCAGCATTTGGAATTTTAGCCCAAAAGATCTTTCATTTTCTGAAAGGTTATGAGCCCCTGAGGTTTCATTCCTTTGGGAGTCATAATGTCGGCATTGCTTCTGAGTTGTTAAGAAATAACACTGATTAAGAGGAGAGAAAAAAAGGAGATGTTCCACATACCAATATTAAATGCCTTCACAAAGTAAGACTGTTTTAAACACCACAGCATTTGTGGTGAGTAGAATAAAGTGCCTAGTTTCCCAGGGAGCAGAGCAGAAAAGAAGAGACCGATAATGATAAATAACTAACCTTTGTCTAGGGCTTCTTATGTTCAAGAAACTGTGCCAGTTTTTTCACATGCATTGTTTTATTTAATCCACCCAACAACCCTCCAAGAAGGTACTTTTGCTATGGAATTTGTGCCCTTGAGGAAGCTGGGATTCAGAGAAGTTGAATAACTTGACCAGAGTCACAAAATCCAGCTAGGGTTCATGCCAAGCCTCTGTTCTTAATTGCTCAGCTCTGCTGCGATCTTCTCTAAGAGAGGGATACCACAGAAACAGGAAGAGGTGACAGAAACAGGAAGGCCAGCGTGGGACTCCAATGGACAGCTCCCCAGAACCCACACCCCAGAGCCTATACGGGCTGGCTTAGAGCCAACACCTAATAAGTATGTGTTGAATGAATGACTATGAATGAATGCAAAACAATGTAAGATAAGTTACATTCTGGCCCTTCAACAACCCCCTGCCCCAGTCATCTACTCTAGTCCATTCTAGCATCTGTCAGTTGCCCATGATTCTGTAACACAACCTGGCTTTCACTTCTAGGACCAGTGCGGCACAAATTTGTGAAGAAAGCAAAATTCCTGTTTGGCAGCCACTGACCTTTCTCATACTTAGCTGATACTGATATTTCCCCAGCCATGCTGTCCTTAATGCTGGCTGTTGACTGTCCAGAACTCAGCAGGTCCAGAGAAATCACCATTAGACTTTTTGTGATCTTCATTTTTTTTCTTTTTCTCTTCCTCCTCAGTCACGGGTTCAGATTTTCTGGAAGCACTTGTTTATTTGCTAATCTGTCCTCCTCCTTTGAACAGTAAGATCTGTAAAGACAGGAGCTGCATCATCATTATATCTCTAGTGCCCACCATGGTACCTGAAAGTAGTTGTTTAGTCAACATTTGTTATCTAAATTAGTGAATGAATGGATGAATATGTTGCACTGCAAACCTTGCAGGTAATTGGATACCACTACCATTAATAATAATAATAATAATGTACTTATTTAGAAGTATTACTATAGAAATCTTTATAGTTTCCAGAGTTGCGGGTGTGTAAGTGTGTGTGTGAGTGTGTATGAAGCTAGCATGTTATTCATTCATTTATTCAATAAATATTTGTTGAATACTTACTATTCTATTATGTGGCAGGGCTGTTCTGGGTATTGGACTATATTATTGTTGACCATTACACAATGAAAATGCAACTTTTGTTTTCTACAATCCCTTTAAATTGTTTCTGGAAGATTCTTTTTCTCTGCTCCTGGATGAAAATTTTAATAGGCTCTATAATTCCTCTGCTCACTCATGGGTAAAACAGCCCTAGAATGCCTCGAAGTCACAAACACAGCCAGTAACTATGATTTCCAGTTCTGTGGAATAATCAAAACTCTGAACTTGAGTTAGCATTAAACCTTCATTTCCTCAGAGGATGTGAGCAGGGTCATGTAGCTGTCCTCCACTTCCAGATTTGTCCTCCTTTCTTATCAGGGCTCCATTATCATCTCTGCCAAGGCCCTTAATAGGGCTCTGCTATGGCCATATCTCTCTAAATCTCTACAATTCTATGAAGTTTTTCAAATAGAATATCTGTCAAAATGTCTTGTTGTCTTACCATAACCTTGACTTAATCTTGGTAGCAGGATTTCTGAACACATTCTTGGTGTCATTTTCCTAATACATTTTTTTATCCATTTTGAGTGCTAAATGATGTATTGACCACATCCTGTGCTTTTTAGAATCCACAGCACCTTAAATATTTAGCAATATAATTTCTGACATTCCACTTAAGGGAATTCTGTTTTTAGGTAAAGTTGTTTTTCTTTCTTGGAGGAAATGTTGGTCTTATCAAGTTATTTAAGCCTTTTGAATTAAGTTTTCTAATCCATTTGTTAATTTACAAACATTTAAGTTATATATTTGAATGATATATATATATGATATATATTATCAATTGATATGATAATTCAAATATATATATATCAATAAAATAACACACACACGTGTGTGTGTGTGTGTGTGTGTGTGTGTGTAAATTGGTTCACATGATCATGGATGCTTTAGGGAAGATATCTTATTGTGGTTGGAAGGCATGCTATGGCTACCTTTGTAATCTCAAACAATGGAGTGAAAAAAGAGAGAAAGTAATGCTAAGTAATGCTAATATAATAATCAATCTCTAAATTTTGCTAGTTAATAAAAAAGTTATTTTTCATATCACAATCTGAAAAAATCAGGAGGCTTTCCTAAGTAATCACCTTCAAGTTGTAATATCCAGTTATACATCCCTTCCATATGTTTAAATTTAGATTTTAAAACCATTATATATGTCACTTACTTTGAGAAGGAAGGAGATATAAAGTAAACTCCAAAAATATATATTTAATTGATTACTGGCTCCTGTAAATTAGGAGCTCGTGCCCTTGGACACATCATTTTTCTCCACTGATGATCTTCAGTAGAAACCAGTGGGAAAGACTGCAAGTTGAAATAGCAAATTAAACTTTCAAAAGATTGTGTTATTTTGGAGTCTTCCTTCACAGAGAACTTTGAAAATATGGACTTGTTAGGCTGGTATAGCATTGGAAACCCTTCAGTTGGGTTTTAGAGTCAAGTAACCATTGTCCTCATCAAGCTGGGTAACCGAGACAAATTAATTAGCTACTCTGGGCCTTTGTTTCCTAATTTGAAACTTAGGATGTTGGCCCCAATGATTTTTCTAAGATCACTTCCCCAAAACTTCAGTGACTTTATTTGGACAATCTTTTTAGATTTGGTTTAAACATGAGTTCTACTTGGAAGTAAGGGAAGGAAATGATTAGATGTGAAATGTTTGTTCTGTCCATATGAAACAATCCGCCTGACTGTACATCCACTGAGCACCAACCATGGTTTATATGAACAATGTCAGGGTCACAGGTCTTACTTATTGAGTCCTAGCTGCTTGTTAGTCATAATGTGCCAGAGACTGAGCTGAAAAGGCTGAGGCAGAAGGCAGCTCTGGAACTCTGTCACCATCAACAAGAGACACGGGGGACCGGAACCAGGCATTCTGGCTTCTGGCTTGATTTCAGTTCTGGATTAGACATCCTCATTTTAATCTTCATTCGTTGTTTCAATTTGTTAGTATTGTTGTATTTCTGAGGTCCCGACAGAATGCATAGTTGCTCAAATAAATTCCCAGAACTGGTAGTGGATCCATCCTGGACAGACCCCTGCTATGCCATACACACAGACACCATTCCCAAGGGAGCACACAGGCTGCCTCTGAGCCTCCCACCCACTGCTGCTTGGCGAAAGCCTCAAGAGAGCCACCCATCTCCAGAGGTTTCTTTCCTGTGGAGCGAGAGGTGTAATTAAATTGTGTCCCAGCAGTGAAGGTTCCTTAATGATGATGAGCCAAAACTAATTGTATTGATTTGTTTATTACTGGCTTAGGAGGCTCATCAAACAAATGGACTGAGACTATTTCCATATTCTTATCTGTCGGGTAAATGAGAAACAAATGACCCCTCCATATGCCTGCATCCTGAAGTCGCTGCCCTCTAAGGCTGACTGCTCTGCGGCTTCGGATGGGAGCTTTCCCCAGTGCTGGGGCCATTCTGCCGTCTGTCTTCAGGTGGGTGAAGAAACGGAAAAGTTTGGTATTTAATTAACTTACGGGGATTTGTTTTTAATGATTACAAGTTGGAACCTTGCCAAAAGTGCCAGATGTATCTACTTTCTTCAGGAGACCTGGGCATGAGTATTAAGAATCCTAATTTAGGATTCTCTGAAGAGTGGGGAGTTATAATATCTGGAATGGCTGGAAATGAGGAGAATTCAAAGTACTAACCAAACCACATGAACTTAAAGAAAGGGCCTCTTCAGTTCCTGGTGGGGAGGAAGGCTTAACTGTAGGCCGCCTTGGGGCTTGCGGGGGAGGGGAGCGAGTCTGTTGCACTTACACCTGTTGGATCTTCTTTGACTTGGGGAATGGAGCCCACTGCCCAGTCTGTTGTTCCACAAATTAAGAGAAAAGAAGAGGGCCCTAGCTCGTGTGGCTCAGTGGTTGAGTGTCGACCCATATATCAAAAGTCTTTGGTTTGATTCCCAATCTGGGCACATGCCCGGGTTGCGGGCTCGATCGCCGGTCAGTGACATGTAGGAGGCAGCGAATTGATGCTCCGCTCTCACATTGATGTTTCTCTCTCTCTCTCCCTCTCCCTTCTTCTCTCTCTAAAATCAATAAAAACATCTTTTTTTTTTTTTTTTTAAAGAGAGAAAGGAAAAGGGTTATAGGGGTTTTGAAGAGAAGCACAGTAAAATCCAGGGCTGGAAAATTGGGCCCAGGTGAAAAAGAATAAAATAAATGGTTTTATTTAGCTTTAAAATCATGATGCCTAACCATGGATGGAAGGTTGATCTGTGACTCTTCACTTTCACTGAGGCGAGGCAGCAAAACTAACCCTGGTCCTTAGAAAAGCTTTAGGGAGATTTAGAAGGAAAACAAACATTTATTGAGTTCAAGTTCACCCCTAGCTACTCTAAGTGCCTTCCATGTATTGTCTCTTTAATTCTCTCACCTGCCCCAGCACGTAGGTGTTCATGTTCCATTTTAGAGAGGAGGTAGCTAGGGCTCAGATAGGTTAGGTAATCGCCTAAAGGTGCCCAGCTAGTGTTGGTAGATTCAAAGCCATTTGCAACAAAGCCATAATCTTAGGATGTGAAAACAGGTTTCTCTTTCTCTCCTCTTTATCTTTCCAATAGAAGTTAAGGGAATTCCATTGAGCGCATCCACATGGGCAATACTAAGGAGAATGATACTTTCTGCCGCTCTCTCAGTGCCCTCCCTCGCCCTGAGGGAGGACCACACCTGAGAGAGGACAATGTAGAGAGCCTGAGTGTCTTTGACCATGTTGGTCAAGGGCAAGACCATAACTCAAACCTACGTAGGCCCCCTTAAGGCTGACCTTTCTCTGTCACCTATGCACCAGTTTGTCCTGCTCGGAGCGCTTTGCCCCCGTGATTTCACCCTGAAACAGGCCACATAGGAGCTGCTTCTAGCAGCCCAGCCAGGGCTCTGCCCTTTTGGTCTCTGCATGCCTGCTTGTACCTGTGGGCCAAGCACAGCATGTGGTCCAGACAGAAGATGGTAGGGAATCCTTCCACAGTCTCCGGAACTTTTTATCATCAATAAAGTTGATGCTTTTTGTGTTTACCAATTAGCTTGTTCTTTCTATCCTCAGTTGGTTAGAGGCTCTAGGAGATAAAGGAAGAGTGAGTGAGTGATTTAGTTTTTTCCTAGCCACCATTCCCTACTACTGACAAGACACTTGGACGAACTTTCTGAATGTGAGGGTCATTAAGATGACCTGATAGGCTACAGTATCAGGGACTGTTTAGGGAGATCCTTGATCCATAAGAGAAAGAGGTTTTTGCAAAACCCCTCTTAGCCTTGCTTGAAGCCTATTTAGTTGATCCCACAAATTTGCAGTGTTTTTTTTTTTTAATTTTTTTTTTAATCTTTAGTGTTGAAGGTATTACAGATGTCTCCCTTTTTCCCTACCATCGATCCCCTCCACCCGGCATCTGCCCCCCCCAGGTCTTCCCCATGCTATTGTCTGTGTCCATGGATTATGCATTTATGTGTATAAATTCTTTGATTAATCTCTCCCCCCACCCCACCCCCACCTTCCTTCTGAGATCCTTCAGTCTGTTTCATGCTTCCATGTCTTTGGATCTGTTTTGTTCATCAGTTTATTTTGTTCATTATATTCCACATATGTTTGTTTGTTTTTCTAATTCAAAGTTTTATTTTAGAGAAATTCATCATCTAAAAGTGCTTCACATTTTACCTCCATTTGCAGATCTGAGCTACTTTGCCATTCATGTTGGCTGTGTAAGGTTAAGAGCCATTGATAAACTTTGCCTCATTCAATTCTCACAAAAGCAGAAAAAACAGAGGGAAATAGGAGATAGTTTCCTCTCTGTAAAGAAAGAGATTTATTGAAGGTTAAGTGATTTGCCCAAGGTCACTTGGCTGCTAAGTGGCTAGGTTGAGACTCTGACTGCATTTCTGTTTTGATACATTAACCAGCTGGCCTTAAAAATATAACAACCCTTCACAACTGAAGACATAATAAGAGCAGTTGATAAATTTGATTTCCTAAGATATGTCTTCTACATAGCAATAGTAACTCATTAAACAACATAAAAAGATAAATAACAAATGGAGGAGTAATTTGTCCCCCTTGAGAGATAAAGGGTTAATTTCCTTAATATATAAGAAGTTCTTCTCATATCAATAAGAAATATATAAGCAACCAAAAACAAAGTAGACAAAGAAGATGCATAATTGGTCAATGACCATGAAAACATCATTAAAGAAATACCCCGGAGATATCATTTTTCACTAATTGGCAATAATTAAAAAGCTTGATGATGCGAAACATTGGTGAGGATATGGGGGAAACTCTTAGTGGGAGTATAATTTGAAATAGCTTTTCTGGAGGGCAATTTGGCAATATTTATTATAACCTCTTAATAATGCTCATAATATCTGGTAGAGTGTGAAAGTAGAATCCCATTACCAGAAATAGAGTATAGATGGAGCCCAGAGGATGTGTTTGCTCTGTCCATTGGGTCACTCAACAAACTACAGAGGCCAACTTGGGTGAAAGTCAGGGAGCCTCTGCTCTAATTCCCTTTCCTATGCCCTCTCTCACCTTCTCTCTCTGCAATTCTCTCCCTTCCCAGCTGTTCTTTTATCTTTCTGGTCTCCCAGATTTCCAGCTTCCAGGGTGTCAGTTCTATTAGGTCCTCCCCCGGTGGGGTCCTGTTGTGATGTGGGCTTTAACGGAGGGCCAGGGGCCCTATGGACTTCAGAGTAAAACTATGTGAGATAATAAAAACATCTCCCCTGTTGATTTTGACCAAAACTTATAGTGTAACTCAAACACAGTTTGCTAATGGGACCTCCCTCTCAGTGAGCAAGAGAGAAAATAAAGAAGGAATAAAAACTTTTATTCAACTATAATATAAAGTGACCCAGAAATTATACTTGAAGGAATTTATTCCATAGACATACTTGAAAGAGTGCTGAAGATACATTTGAGGAAATTAATTGCAACTCTGTTATTACAGAACATAAAATATAAAGGGTCATCAGTAGACAATCCACCAAATAAACCAGGATGCATCTCTATTGTGAAATACTAACTAGGAGGCCCTTAAGAATGGGGCAGATCTTCCACTAAGCTCTCATAGAAAGTCGCCTAGAATATAAAGCAATCTCCTATTCTCCAATGTGAAGATTTTTTTTAAAAAAAGACTTTGGCCAACTTAAATGTACATGCTTTTAGAATTATAAACAAAATTTCCAAGTGTCTACATGAATTTATTAATCCAGTTACACATTCACATTTAAGATCACATGTAATATATTACTTTGGGAATATTTCCACTTTTTGCATTTTTTGCATTAGTATTTTTTAAACATTTCATTGCATCTTTAACAGCAGCTTGACAAGCCGGAGCCCCTTTCTGAGTCATCTAGGCATATTTTTCAGCATGAGTCTGACTTATTTCCCTCTGTTACTTGAGATGTAGCATTTGTTGGCCCACGTAAGATGCTTTCACTAGAAATTTTATCCCAAACCACAAGTGCCCAACATCAGGAAAATTCTTTTATTATCACTCACTGTGTAGAGCTATATGTAGGCTTTCACAACATAACTATCTGATTGCTTTTCTTTTAACCAGGACAAGGGTGAGAGGCCTTATTTTTGCCCAGCAGAGTCAGACCACAGCGATGCTGCTTGTTAAATGAGTGTTGAAAGGCTTCTTTATACAATCCCAAGCTGGAAACTTTGAATTCTTACCACCGGCAGGAAAGACTAATCTGTGGTATATTTCTTTACCACCTTTTAATCTAATCCAACAGGTAACCTCAATAAGCATCCGAAATGACTCTTGATTGAGGTCGTTTCAGGCTAATGCATCTTTCCCAAACAATCTTTTGTTCACAGTTAAGCAATGGGGAAAGCTTCCCACAGTTTGCAAGTTTCCCAAAGGTAATTATCCTTCTTTTCTGAAGACTAATTTTGGAAAATCACTTCACCTTTTCTCAGGCATTTACAGAATGTATATAGATGTGGAAAAATATCCAAGATATATTTTAAAGGGAAAGAACATGGTGCAAAATCATATTTAAAGTAAACCCATTTGTACGAAATAAAAAGGCTATCCCCGTAAGCATTATCTATAATTATATGTGACCACATATCCATCAACTTTTTCTAGAATGATTCAAAGTAATTACTCCTCGGATGGTGGGGGGAGGACTGCAGGAGGAGACAGACGCGTCTTTTTCTTTTTCACACTTGTCCCAGTGTTGGCAGAATGCATTAAGTGGAAATTAGTTTAAAATGCACTCCTTTCCTTTTCCTCTCTCCCTTTGCCTCCTCCTGCAAGCCATTTCTTATTTGGAGTTTTGCTTGCTATTACCCTGAGCCCAATTAAACCACTGACCTCCTGGTGAAAAAGGCCAGATCCTGTTCAACGGCTCTCTCACCTCTTTCCCATCCATTCTCTGCCGTCGGCACTCACCAAAGCACAGGTCATGCTCCGTCCGTGATTTGTAAATCCCCAGATGTGTAGAGGATGCCTTCCGTGGCAAGTGGTCCAGAAGGCAAAGTCTTTTCCCCAGGAGATTCTATTCCCAGTCACACAAAAGCAAACACCAGGGAAGAGTAAATCATTTTGTTAAGCTGCAACAGCGGGATAGGAGATCAGTTTGGAAAAAACTGGCTGAAGGAAGCAAATTTTAAAAGATAAGCAACAGAAAAGAAAAAAATATGTTTGCCCTGGCTCAGTGGTTAGAGCACTGGCCCGTGACCTGAAGGGTTATGTGTTTGATTCCCGGTCGTGGGCAAATTCCTGGGTTGCAGGCTATCTCGCCGCCCTCCTCAGGGCCTGTAGGAGGCAACCAATCCATGTGTCTCTCTCACATTGATGTTTCTTTCTCTCTCCCCCTCCCTTCCTCCCTTCCACTCTCTCTAAAGAAATCAATGGAAAAAACATCCTCTGGTGAGGATTAACAAAATAAATAAATAATAAAATAAAATAATAAAATGTAAAATAAATTAAACTGAAATAAAAAAATAAAATATGCTTGATGAACAAGTTAAATGCAATTTTTCAAATTAATGAAACCAAAGATAGAGAAGCAGGATATGAAGGCAGCTAAACCAGTAAGCCTCGGACGAAAGAGAGAAGAACAAAGCTGCAGAAGCTCTGACGTGAATGCAAAGGGAAAGGGGAACCAGTGTTTCATGAGTACACACTGTGAAACAGGAGCTTTGTTTCTTCAGTTCGGTACAAGAATCCCTGGCTAAGAGTACCTAGACAATAGAATTTTTTTCTTCTTCTATAACAACCATTCTGGATATAAGCAGTCCCTGGGCTTGATTCAGCCAATCAGTAAAATCAGAGATCCTGCTGAGTTCAGCATCTCTGCGATACTTTTGGCCTCCCATTGTTCCTACAACCTGAGACAACGGTGACAGTCTCAAGCATCACATCCTCCCAGAATCCACTTGGAAACCTTGATCCAAAGGGTGACTAAAGGCAGTGTTTCTTCGTTGGTGACTTTTTTATCAGGAAAAAATATCTTGCTTAGAAACCCCAGCAGTTTCGTCTCAAATCTATTGGCCATAGATGTGTCACATGCTTACCCTACTTCAGGGACTGCATTTACACTTTTGAGATCAAGGGCTCTCTTCCTGATACCAAAAGAAAAATCAGAGCTCTGTTAGCAAGTAAAGAAGGGTGATGGTCTTTGGGAAGGTGAGCACCAATGTCTGCCACATTATATAATCCTCTCAAATAACCTTTTGAGATAAGTATTATTACTATAATTTTATTAGTTTGCTAGGGCCTCCATAAAATGCACCACAAAGTAGGTGGCTTAAGCAACAGAAATTGGTCATGTCACAGGTCTGGAAGCTAGAAGTTCAGGATCAGAGTTTGGGCAGGGTTGATTCCTTTCCTAAGACTGAGGGAAGTATCTGTTCCAAGCTTTTCTCCTTGGCTTGTAAGTGGCTGTCTTTTCTCAAGTCTCTTCGCATTGTTCTTCTGCGATGCATGCCTCTGTCCATATTTCACCTTTTCATAAGGACATTTGTTATATTGGATTAGAGCCCACTCCAACCACCTCATTCTAACTCAAATCACCTTTGTAAAGGCCTTCTCTCTAAATAAGGTCACAACATATGATTTTAGGAGGGCCCAATTCAATCCACAACAGCATTGAACAGAAGTTTAGATAACTGGCCCAGGACTGTATCTCCAAATCTAATTCTGTTATGTGACAAACTGGTGTTCTTTCCACCATAACACAAGAAACCAAAACAATATATGAAAAATAGAGTGGGTGAACAGTATCATAATATTTTTAATGTTTATGATAGAATTAGGAATATTACATGGATATGTGAAAAGATACACATTTTCATCTAAACCATTTGAATCAGTATCACAGTGTAGATACAGTTTAAACTATTGTTGTAGGTCAGATACATGAAACGGAACCTAAAAGTTAAGTATGTGTCAAGCTTCATATACTAAAATAGATAAAGGCGGCAAAAGGATTCAAAGAAGTAAGGCAGAAGGAATAACTGGCCCACCAAACACTCTCAGCAAGCAGAATTTGCCAAAGGGAAAGCCATCCGGTGGTGCCTTAGTTACATGTGCAAAGGCCCTTATTCCATATAAGGTCACATTCTGAGTTTTGGGGCTGACATGTTTTTGGAGGGCCACAATTCAACCTTCTAAAGTGTTGAATAAATATCTGGGGGAACACATGAATGAATATTTGAACTGGATTCAGTATTTAGTGTAAAGAATTAGGCATTCATATTCTATCAGAGTAATCTGTATTTAATAATAAACAGAAATATAAGTGCAGATCAAACATACAAATAGCATAGGAAACCCAAGAATGGATGCTTAAAGAACATTTAGATGCTTGTGTTAGGGGGTAAGACCATGGTATTTGTGGCCTTCACTGTATGAAGTCTTGCATTTGGAAGAACCTAAGGAACTTGTGATCTAGTGGCATAATAGATCATATTCAGTAAAATTTTACTATTGCCTGAGTTATATTATTTGTGACTTGAGCTTCTCTAAGCTATTAAGTAGTACTATCTATTAGTATTGATATTTTAAAAAGACAGACTGTAGAAAGACATCTGACGTATGGAAGCATTGATTTGGGCTACACCCATTGTCATTTCTTTTTCTAACATACTTCAGGTGTGCCCTAGTTCAATGATAGGGAGCTCAGAAGCTGCTAGCCCTTCTCTCCCATCTTGTAATTTCACATATGAAACCAACCATGGCCAATGAGGAGGTGGCTGTCATAAGCCTACTAAACACAATGCATTTCTCTATCAAGTAATGTGGCTACAGTCCCATCGTCCCCCCCCCCCCCCCCCGGTATTTAGGAGAAGTGTTATTATTTTTAGTAGTGATGTGCTTATTAGCATATTTAGGCAAGAAATGGGCAGCCAAAGCTATTATTGAAAAACTTGGAAATCAGGGTAATATGTCAGATAACATTTAGACATGTAATCAAACTAGGGTTTGTTCTACATCATCAAGGATTGACACCACAGGGAGTGGTTGTTCTTCACCTTAGAAATAGATCCAGGTACAACCTAGACTGGGGCACAAATCGGCAACACTCAGTCAGCCTAACTGGAGAATTTTATTTCCAAAGAGGCAAGGACTTCAATACATTTAGATGTAGAATCACCTCTCTACATCCCTGGAGAGGCAGAGCTAGTCCCTCTGGCTGCACGTTGCTTGAAGTGCAGTGTTACATATTAAAAGCACTGAAAATAGAGCTCAGAGTGGAAGGCCTTAGGCTGTACTATCATG
Organism: Miniopterus natalensis; assembly: GCF_054644295.1. Classification (NCBI taxonomy): domain Eukaryota; kingdom Metazoa; phylum Chordata; class Mammalia; order Chiroptera; family Miniopteridae; genus Miniopterus; species Miniopterus natalensis. The sequence continues at coordinate 47,218,368 of NC_142089.1, forward strand.
AATCTTTCACCTTTGCTAATCTTAACAATCAGAAATCATTTTTAAAAGGATGTGTGAGGCAGCATGTGCATGGAGGAAAAGGTACCGCTTAATTTCAGTGCCCGGCAGTGTTGATTTGACCATTTGCACTTGTCAATAGCCACTAAGGGCAACCTTCTTATTTAACCACAGAGGAAAACATGAAATATGTTCAGCTCCTAACTCGAGACATAATCATTATTTAATAATACGTTGTTTATAAAAGATGGGTTTTATTTGACTCATCACATGCTAATAAACTCCAGAGTGTCGCTGAGGCCCTTGGAAATGGTGCCTGTGAGTTCAGAATGGTCTTCTGCTTGCGTTAGGTAGTACCCTCCACCCTGCTGAATCTCGGGGCTCGTGCAAATCTTTATTGGCCGGTTTATACCCAAGGGGAGAGAGCACCCACTTCTACTACCACTGAATTATGATAGAGGTTCAATAGTGGCAGAGTGACATTGCATTGTGATGGAATAAGAAATCAGTCTTGCCTGGCCGGGCGTGGCTCAGCAGTTGAGCATCAACCTGGGATCCAGGCGATCGGGGTTCTATTCCCGGTCAGGGCACATGCCCGGGTTACGGGCTCGATCAGTGACTCTCTCATCATTGATGTTTCTATCTCTCTCTCCCCCTCTCCTTTCCTCTCTCTGAAGTCAATAAAGATATATTTTAAAAAAAAAAAGACACTTGTCCCAGGAAGGAAGGATTCTGGGCCCATCCCAGGCAAAATTGTAAATTAAATGAAAGATCTCTTATACTAAAATGGTCCTTTTCCCTCTTTCAGTGACCTGTGTAAAGAGATTGTCATTTCCCTGAGGCTTTCCATGGCTGTGTGCGTCTTCCCTGTGAGGTTCCCAACATAGCAAAACCCTCCTAGATTGTGTCACATGACCCAGGCTTTCCAAACTCATTCTCTAAAAGTATAATTGAGCACCTATTGTGTTTGACTCTGTATTGTGGGACATCTGTAGGAGTTTATCAATATGCTTTCCTTTCCAAAGCACACGTAGAGTCCAAGGAGGACTTTGGCATCTTATTCCAGAGGGACTGATAATGCGAGTTTCAGTTCCAAAGAAGGTGGCTTAGGGAGTGAAAAGAGAAGACTGGAGACAGTTTGGCTAAGGAGGCCTAGACCAGACTGTGTTGAAGGCAATCAGCTGTCACCTCTCTGTAGAGTGCAGGCTCTAGAGAAATGACTAGAAGTAAATATATAAGAATGTTGACGTAGTGGAGTGGAGCCTTGGAGCGTGTGTGGAAGGGAATAGAAGTAAATATTTAAGGTGAACACCTCTTTGAAAATAATGAAAAATGACATGTGGTTGATTTCTGGCAAGAGTTTTCAGAAAGTTGCAACCAAGCAGGATTAAGCCAATGCCCCTGCTATTCGTTATTTCACAAACAAAACAAGACATAAAAATCTGGCCAGTCCAGCATTGCCTCTCTCAGAGTTTCTGCTGGTTTTTCATCTTGTCAGTCTTAAGTAAAGAGGAGGTAAGGCTGGAGGAGGTATTTGGATTAGACAGTGAGTGACACAGCTCAAGAAATAACTCAGTGAGAAATATTCATTTGTTCCACTTCTTTTTTTAAAAAAACAACATTAAAAAAAATATATATCTTTATTGATTTCAGAGAAAGGAAAGGAGAGGGAGAGAGAGAGAGACAGAAACATCAATGATAAGAGAGTCATTGATCGAGCCCACAACCCGGGCATGTTCCCTGACCTGGAATCGAACCCCGATTGCCTGGATCCCAGGTCGACTCTCAACTGCTGAGCCATGCCCGGCCGGGCGCATTTGTTCCACTTCTTAAAAATAGGTTTATTAAGATATAATTCTCATGCCATATAATTCACTCATTTAAAGTGTACAACTTAATGGCATCCAGTACATCTGGAGTTGCACAATTGTCACTGCAATCAATGTTAGCCCATTTTCATCACCATAAAATGAAACCCCACATCCCTTAGCTGTCACCTTTCAGACTGCCAGGCCCTGCTAGCTCTAGGAAACCACGAATCCATTCTCTGTCTCTATGGATTTGCCTATTTTGGGTATTCTACATAAACAAAGTCAGACAATATGTGATTCTTTTACTTAGCATAATATTTCAAGGTTCATCATGTTATACCAAGTATCATTATTTTATTCTTTTATGTGGCTGAATAATATTTCATTGTATGAATATACCACTTATTCATGCATCAGATGATAAACCTTTTGGTTGTGGCTATCATGAATAATATTGCTATAACCAGTCATATACAAGTTTCTGTTTTCATTTCTCTTGGATATACACCTAGGAGGGAAGTTCCTGGGTCATAGGCTAGGAGTGGAGTTGCTGGGTCATAGGCTAACTCTCTGTAGACTTCTGAGCAAGTGCTAAACTGTTTTTCAAGACAGCTGCATCAGTTTACATTCTAGCTGCACTGTATGGGGGTTCCAATTCCTCCACAGTCTCACCAATACTTGTTATGATCTCTCTTTTTTATTATTGCCATCATCACAGTGGGTGTGAGTAGTATCTCACTGTAGTTTTGACTTGGATTTTCCTGGTGGCTAATGATGCTGAGCATCTTTTCACATGCTTATTGACTCCTTTCACGTCTTCATCTTGACTAGTAAATTTAATGAGCTCTGGCCCAGCACAGTGGAGATGCAATGGCAGAAAAATCTCAACACTCTAAAGTCTGTGGACAAAACAACCCCTAGAGTCTCTGCAGAGAGACTTAAGATGTCTGCATCAGGTTTGATGTTTGTCACCTGGGCCCCAGTACTATTGAAGTGTGACATCCAGAAGTCTGCACTGGAGCACATGTTGATGAGAAACACATCTAGAATTGGCTCTAGAAAAGGCAGTGAGGGAGGGAAGAGGGCTTCCCAGCAGGCACCAGCCAGGGACTGATCTGGATTCTAGGTGAACATCAGGCAGTACATGCCCCATAGTCCCCTTTCATTTGCTCTGTTTTATGTTCTAAAATTTTACAGATTGTGGATCAAAGTGTCACTTTTACATTAATGAAAATTTGAAAATGTTCAGGTGCTATCTGAAACAATGAGCATATTTCTCATTTAAGAACCAGTAAAAAAGATGCTTATTTTTTGTTTTTTGTCATATAAAAATATACCAAAATTGCCAGAATAAACCAGATGGTGAACATAGGATGTCAGCTTAAAAATGACAGTATACATTTAGAATAAATATCTTCCCAAATAAGGCAGAATTTTGTAGGTCTGAGATGTTTTTGGTGTAAGAGTCTAAGAATTGAACAGCTTGTCCTTCTTAAGCTTATCAAGAATAGGAATGAAATCACTTATTCAGGAAAGACAAACAGAGTTATTCTTTAGTTGTTGGTATAGATTTTGTTTATATGAAATTATTGAATGCTGGTGGTCTAAGGAAATATCTTCTATCACTCAATGTAATCTAAGGGGGGAAAAAACAGGCAGAAAAAAGTGAATAAAAAATGAAAGATAAAAGGGATGAGTATAGTTGCTGTCCAATCTGTATTCAAAAAATGGTTCCAAAAATATTGGCAGGAATTCAGAGAATTGGCTTGGATCAAATTGACTTTCATATTAAGAATAGATGGACATTTATAGTGTTGGAGTTGTTTGGGCTGATGCTATAACAACATCTCAGAATCATAAAAAGAATGAGAGGCTATGCTTACTCTGACACATTAAAATCTAAGAGCAGTTTTGTACATATTGGGACCACATCAAAGAGAACAAATAAACTGGAAATTATTTGTACTAATGAGATGAGTTAGGGAATGTATTAGTTTCCCAGTGCTGCTATTACAAATTACCACAGACTTAGTGGCTTAAAACAACACAAATATGTTTTCTTACAATTCTGAAGTTAGAAGTCAAAAATGGGTTAGCAGGGCTGCCTTCCTTCTGGAAGCTCTAAGGGAAAATCTGTGTCCCTGCCTCTTCCAGCAAAGAATGCACTGCGGTCCAGGCCCCTTTTTTCAACTCTCTTCCCTGCTTCTTTGCCCCACTCTCCTGTCTCCCTTTTTCTTTTATAACAATCTTTATTTATTACATTGGGCCTGAATAATCAAGGATAATCTCTCCATCTCAAGGTCTTTAATTTAATTACAATGGCAAAATTTCCTTTGCCAAGTCAGGTCACATATTCACAGGTTTAAGGAATTAGGATGTGGACATCTTTATGGGGCTATTAGTCGATCTTCAACAGGGAAGAAGGCATTCTCAACCCTGTGAATATCGGCCTGAAGGCGCTGGAGGTGTGTTTGTTTTGTGAGAGCTAAGCCTCTCCAGGGCACAGTTAAAACTTGGTGGGCTGTCCTGAATTGTCATCTGCTGACAATAAAATCAGAGGCTTAAATGGCATAGATGTTCCGTGTTAGAATAGGAGTTCACAGCATAAGTATATAGGACATGATTTAACCCACAGCATACGAGGAGCTCTGGACAGAAATTGTAGAGTAAATGTTCATATTGAATTTGATATATTGACATTTGGAGGCATGTTTTTGAGCTAAAAATAGTATGTATAAGATATTATAGGCTTTGGTTCCTACCTTTCTCCCAAAATACTTTGAGGACCTTATGCAAGGGAGTATGCTGGTTGCTGGGCAAGGTCATACAAACGAGACCCAGACCCTGCAGTCTAGCAGCCTGCAGCCAGAGAGAGCACAGAGAATATCAGAAAGTGTTAGGATGGGAAGGAGAGAGTGAGCCATGGGACCAGAGGGAAAGGATGCTAGAGGAAGGATGGTCCCAGAAGTGGGAGCAGGAAGTGTAAAGGAGCAGAGGGAAGACAGTGAATCCAAGAATAGCAATACCAAGCAGTTACGTGGTGTTTACTATCTGCCATCCACTGGTCTAAGGTATTTGTCTACATGAACTAATCGAATCTTCACAACTCACATGTTGTAAATTGACATCCTAGGCAATATCTCAAACACCTCTCTACCTCCCCTACCTACTGTCCCCACTCTAGTTCAGGACATTGAAATTTTTGCCAGTGTTTCCAGTTGGCATCCCTACTCTCTTCTCTTATCACACCAAAGCAAATCTAGCGGTGCACTTAAAATCCTTCAAATCCTGCCCAGAATAAAACATAACTTACTTTACTCTCCTTTCAAAGCCCTCGAGAGTCCGACCTCAGAGCGCCTCTTTGATTTCACCTCCACCCTCTCTTGCCCCCCTCGCTCTTACTATTTACAATCCAGAAAGAGCGAATGCCTGTGCAGCTTCGCGCCCTTGGACCTGCCCTCCAGACCTGCCCTCCCCACCTCCTTCCCCCGGCGCCTCCTGCCGTTGAGTCTCACCTTAACTGCCTGCTCAGAGTTTCTTCGCCTTCATCCCGCCTGTGTGCGGTGCCCCCCTTCCCTCCTGCGGCGCCCTGAGCCCCGCACAGCGTTTGTGCCTCTGTCCTCCCCAGCAGACCTGCAGTTTCTTCAGAACAGGGACGTCGAATTTCCCTCTTCCCCTCTTCAGCCCGGGCACAGGACTTGGCACGTAAATGCCATTCGGTCGGTGTTGTTCAACTCAGCTAAACGGGGCGGGAAAGCATCGCCCTTTGGTGTGACTGTGCCTTTTTGGCATTCAAAGAGTGGCAGTACAATTGTGGGTGATTTGAGGACACTTAAACATGGAAAGGGCTCCGTATCGAAGGCCTCTTGAATGCAGTGAGAATGAATATCAAAATCAATATGCTGTTCAGTTTCAGAATATGAATAAATGATTTCAAATGAATTGAATTTTCCTCTCAACATTAAGTGGTATAGCACAATGAATGATTAGATAACATATTTGAAGTAATAGCTCTCTGCTGATTTCTCCTACAGATTGTTTTTACTTCTCTTACAGACCTCTAGGCTTGTGCCAGGATGATCGGAGAAATATCTATCTCCCTTCACCTCCTAAAGGGCAGAGATGGTATCGTAGGCTCCAAATTCAGAATTATACTTCTTCCTTTGTTTTACCATCACAGCATTTCTGCTTAAATGATTGTTTTTACATGGAAAACGTCATACTTAAGATTTATGGGTTTTGTAGGCGAGGAGTCTAATAGTATGAAAAACAGAATTTGAAAATATGTAAGGTACCTGTATTTCTCCTTCAAATGCACGCTGCTTCCCACAGGTAACCTCTAGTGGGAGTGCAGCCCTGTTCTACGCATATCCACCCACAGGCCACCCTGCTCTAGGTGGCCTTTGCTCTTTCTGCTGCTTCTCATTATTAGGTGGAAACCTACTCTCAGCATCATCCTGCCACCTGAGTTGTATTTTAAATGTCATCTAACAACGTGTCTTGGAACGTCTCTCTCTATAGATACATATACATATAAATATCCATATATGTGCATACGTATATACACTTTCTCTTGTTGTTTGTTTTTACTAGATACATGTTTTTTTTTTTCTTTTGGTTTTTGTACTTAAACTATTTGAGTTGAATTTTTATAACTTGCAGTCGAAAAAAGTCCTCTCCATTTTTTTGCTATTACTATATATGCTATTACTATATATGACTTTTGCTATTGTTATATATGACTTTTCTATCAGTGCAAGATTTTTTTGAGGAGGGATTTCTAGAAGTGAGGTTACTAGGTCAGAGAATATGTGCATTTTATATTTTGATAGCTACACACTGACATATAACTTCAAAAAGACCTGTGCCTGGATAGCATCTGAGCTTATTCTTTTCACCACATTTTCAAAAATACTATCAATTATTTTTATATTCTCCATCTAATGGGCACATATGCTATCTTCTTATTTTAATTTTTATCCTAAACTCGTAAGACTAATGAATGTTTTATAACTTTCTTACGCATGCTTATTTCTTTTCTTATAAATGGGTCTTTGCTCAGATTTCTATTGGCTTATTTGTCTTTATAATTTTTTAAGTACTCTATAAAATGAGTAGTAAACCATTATATATTATACATGTCTTAGTTATTTCCTTCCACTTACCTTTTAACTGCTTATTATAGCTTTTTCAATACAGAAATTTCAGTATACATATGTTTTTCTTTATTTTTTCTATCATTTTGTTTTTAAATATATCTGCTGAGGCATTTCAAATATGGTTTAATTTTAAAGTTTTCTTTGAGATTCTTGAGTGTTTTATTGTTCTGTATAAACTAAAAAAGTGTCTGTTTAAATTGGTTAATAATCAGTACATTTTAATGGAAATTTCTTTATCTGTGTAGATTTATACGTATTGGTAGGATCAACACATTTAATATATGAACTCTACCCACCCAAGAATATGATATATCACTTTCTTTATTCAATTCTCCTTTTATGTCTTATAGTGAAATTTAAGCATTTTCTTCATCTAGGTAGTGCATGTATTCGATGGGTTCTTTCCATGTGTTCTATAGTTTTATTGTTTTAGTGACTATGACTTTTTAAGTATGCACTGGGTTTTTGAAATGTGGGTAATAGATTGATCAACTGAAGTTTTGATTTGATTACACTTTAATTTCAATTTCAATGGCCATATGTAGCTAATGACTGTTATATTAGTTCAACTCTGCACTCATACATCTAGTTGTTTCATTAATCTTTATTCATACTCAGTATGGCCTTTCATTTTCCATGATTGTCTCTTTCATACTCTTCAACCCTTTGTCTTTGTGCTGTTTTGTAGGAGGATCCTTTATTTTGATCTTCAATTCTCAACTATTAATGGTAATTATGTTTTTAATTTCCAAGAATTCCGCTCATTTATTTTTCATAGCAGTCAATTGTTTTTATTATAGGTAATATATTTTTTTTTAAGTATTTCAGATTCTAAAAAAATATGTATACATACATACATGCTTTTTCTCTTGTCTCCCCTGTTAACTTCTCTTTCCTTAGTGGTTACATATGTTTGTTGAGTCAGTGACTCTTTTTCATGCTGTAGTTTCACTCAAATGTTTAGTGATTCATATATATTTGTTCACTCTTTTTAGGGTATCATTCCATTGTCGTTGGCTCACATCCTCTCTATTGAGAAGTCACCAGTTTTCTCATTGGTGTTCTTTTGATGATTGTGTCATTATTTCCTCTGATGACTATTAAGATTTATGTTATCTATCTCTTTTTTAAAATCTATTTTTCTATGATATTCCTTAAGTAATTCCTTTTTAAATCATTTTATAATGTGCTTGTAGTTTGCTGAGCATTTTGAACATATGAGTTAATTTTTTACTCTAGTTTAGGTTTTTTTGCCATTATTTTAAAATATTGTTTTTCTTCCAATTCTTTTCTCTCTTTCTGATGTATCAATTACATACATGTTTTGTACTATTCGTTTTTTGCTCTATTCTTGCTCTGTACCTATTCTTTTTTCTCTTTGTGCTTCCATTTGGATTTTTTCCATTATCTGTCTTCAGGTTCACTAATTTAATCCTCAACTCCATTCATTTTGTTGTTATATGCATTAATTTACTTCCTATTTTAAGATAGAAAACTTTTTACTTCTGGAATCTCCATCTAATTTTTTGTATGTATTCTTTGGTGGCTTTATGTTATGTCAATTAACTTAAGCTAAATTACATTTCCAAGAATTCTCTTCCTTACTTGTTTAGAATTCAAGTGGGCCACAAGAGACATTATATATAACATTTGGAAGGTAGTTTTGAAGCAGTAGCCATATTGATTTACACTTGGAAGGCCATGCAGCGATATCAGATATGCTGTTTTATCTCATACACATTTTCACTGATCTGTTGGTTCATCTCATTGGTTGTGGGCAGCAGCTAGGTCTTCAGCTTCTCCTCCTATTTCAATTTCTCTGAATTCTCAGCCAAATGTGTATTCAACTATGTGATGAAAATTAAGAACTTCTATTGCATGACAATTGTCATCAAAATAGAGGCAGTGAGAGACTGGCAGGAGTTTTAGTCCATCCTCATTCCATGTGTTCTTGCTTATTATTTGGATTCCAGTCTATCCTCACTGTCCTGAAATTTATATCTACCTTACTTTCCCAAACTCTTAACCTTTTAGCTATGAAGCTTCAGTATAAAACACAAAGATCTACCACATAGTGAATTTTCACCAGCTCTCACAGTTGTGTAGGGACAAATCTATATAAGGAATTAAATTATATTCATGTATATATCTATGTTTATATATAATATATATAATCTATAAACATAACTGATTCAAATTCTAATTACTTAATAAAAATCTCCATTTCATCTTTTTTTGCTATCATTTTTCTTTGCTTCTTCATAGTAATCAGTTATGTTATAGTCCTTATAACACCAATGTTTGTATCACCTATGAATCTCTTTCTGTTGCCTGTTTTTCCTCTCTTGATTTTTGGACACATGGCTCTGCCTCTTGCCATGCCTGGAGTGATTTTAATAAATGAATAGCACTGAATGTGAATATTGAAGAGACCCCAGGTATTGTGATCTTGCATCAGAAAAGGATTATTCTTTCCTCTGCTAGGTAGACAATGTGAGAGGCTACCTTAAATCATTTAAGAATAAGCCAATTCTAGGCTGGATTAAGGTTTTTATTAAACTAAATTAAAACTCAGTCTATCTCTGGTTTTCCTTGTCTTTAATTCAGAGGCCTTGTCTTTAATTCATTGCTTACAATTAAGAGTTTGCTGTATTTACTAAGTCCATTTACCCTAGAGATGTTTGTCTTCTCAGCACCAAGGGACTACAGGACTTTTCACTTCACTTCTGTTTGTTGCTTAGCTCTTTAGCCTGTATCTTGCATACCTTCAGAATTTGGCACTTATTTTAAGGGGGAATCATTTTTGTCTTGAGGCTTCTCAAGTATCCAACTTGACTCTGTGTCACTCAAGTGTCAAAATACCCACTGGTTTCTCTATCCTCAGCCATGGCCCTCTACCCAGTGAAAGCCCAGTTTCCCAACCTACCCCCGCAAGAATCTGCACAAGCTTCCAGGGAAAGTGCAGGTGAAAATCATCATTACACCTTTCCAAGAGCTTCCCCTTTCCATGGTTTTAGCCTTGCTAGTCCTCATTGTTTCTGCAGCTGTGTTTATCTTTAAACAGATTATTTCTAAATATATTTTGTTTTTTTAAGTAATTCTCATCAGGCAAATTGGTCTACCCCAAACTAATCTACATGGAATAGAAATGCCTGTCAATTCATTATTATCTTATTGATGTCTTCCCAAATTCCTACCAGTACACTGCTCTGCTCTTACATTGCCCAGTTTTCTTGTCTTTCCATGGCTTTTATAATGATTTGTTATAAGCTCATATCAGTAATAAATTGAGAGAGAAGACAGGTTAATATGTACCTTCAATAAGCCTTCTTAATCTAGAAATACCATACAAGTTGAACCTTCTGCTCTATATCACAGTTATCTGATTATGTCTGTCTCTACTATTAAATTCCATAAAAGTAAAGACAATAACTATTCATGTTCATGTTTTTAAAAATCTAAAATATTATAATACTAGAGAAATAGAGACAAGTATTTTGTTTCTTTATAGAACCTGGTATATTCTATGCTTTTAAATAAAACTTAAAGGTAGTAAACAAAATATTTCTCCAGCTTCTGGGATTTCTCAAAGATAATACTTTAAAAATGAAGAACTTTAATCATTTGGTCCCTTTAGATTTTATAGTAGTTCAAGGAATATATATATTTTTAAATTCTTGATATATATATTTAGTTCTCTCCTAACACCTATATTTCCCTTTAGAAAAGAAAAAAATGAAGAGAAATATCACCTAAGACAAAAAGACATACTTTTCAAAGGTTGTATTTCCATTCTACATAATATACTCTCATTATGAAACCATCAGTGTATTTTTTCGTCATAAACTGGGCACAGAAAAGAAAATGAATGGCAATGTCAATGACTTTCTGAAAGTGACATCTATTGCAATCTCAGAAAAAAATTAACTCTCTGAACTATTAATTGATTATAATGAGGAGGCCAGATTTTAGGTAAACAGAGGAGCCAGGGAGAGTTTCCCAGAGGCCTGTATGAAGCTCACTGTGAAGGCACCCGTAAACCCCCCTGTGAATTTGAAGTTAAAGGTAAGTAAAAATAGGTCAGACTGTCAACTTAAAGAACTTCAACTGGGAATGCCATGCTTCTGTTTCTTTGCCATTTAACCACAGAATAGAAGGAAATATAATTGTACTAGAAAATAAAATTGCCATAATTCCTGGCCATTGGAAAGGAATTTCAAAAATATCAGCCTCTGTTTCTTTCCTCCCTTTCTCAGAAATGAGTTAAAGGTATGGGTCATGCCAGGAGACAATGACCAAATGGCCAGTTGTTTTGGCAATAGTCCAGCTCTCTCAAAAGAATTGTAACCCAATGACTTTTTCATCACTGGTACAGGAGACAGCTCCACTGTCTACAAACTGCTCACACTTTTAGTCTTCACATTCTGGACTTCTCTTTCAACATTACACATGAGTATTTCATTTTCCATGAGTCAATTATTTATAAAACTTGTTTGCAAAGAACAAAACAAATTATTCAGCACAGCTTCTTCAAACACCAGACTTTTATTACCGGAGGCTTCTAATGGACACCTCTATGGAGTGGGCCCAATATGCGATGGGGTTAAATATGGAAGAAGACTGTCAAGAGCTAAGCTGTATAGCAAATGCCCAAAACAATGACAAACTCAGTAGCTGTGCAGTGCTGCAGAGTATTCAGAAAGATGCCTGACCTTTATTCATCTTGACATTGTTTTCTGAAGTTGCCAATACTGTACTTGGAATAGCATAAACTTAGAGGAATGAAAACTCACCTTCCCCTCCCTTTGCATGTCTTTTCGTGATGATAGCTCTGCCTCTTCTCTTCAGCATTCATCCCCATCTCTATAGTTCACAACACTCCCAGCTCTTTTCAATGGATTAATGGGCACACAACTTCCATTCCCAGCACTGTATCAAAAGGTGGACTATAGAGCCAAAGGGAGGCAAAATTATTTAGAATTAGGTCTCAGAAATCTAAAATGATGTGGTTACAATTTCAGGTAGTTTTTGCACAGAGTGAGTCATAACCCTTTGCAAATATTCATGCATGAAGCTCATTAATAATTTTTTCTCTCAGTAACTGAAGATGAATTCTTTAATTTGAAGTGGCCTTAACACTAATGAGTCGTGTCATTACTCTGGAATCCTTTAAGTTGTTTTTTTTTTTTTCCTCTCATTGACTCGGTGAGGTAGAAATTAAGGACAGCTCCCATTAGGTCTATATATTTCCTGAAGCATCTGCTCATGGCTGCAAATTGATCCATCCTAAATATTTATTTGTCTATAAATGCCATGGAATCAACATTTCACTTTAGACTTCTTTTTTCCTTTCCCAAACACAAAATTCCTTTTAAAAGTTCTGTCAATAACATCATTTGCAATTTAAATGCTTTAAAAATATGATCCTTCCTGCTGTGTTTTTGAATACTTCCTTCATATTTAATTGCTGTAGACACTTTAGTTCGTAATTAAACTTTATTGTTTATGATGTTGCAGTCATTAATAGATGTGATAGGAAAAAAAGTGGCTAGTTCTAGAAAATATTCTGACTGCTAATTATAGTCTTAATCTTATTACTTTCCATAACCATAATGAACTCATGGGGCTGAGAGGAGGAAGGGTAGAAAGTGAAACACAAAACAAGTACACAGTTTGTGTTTTTGAGGATTTACTAGACATTTTGGAAGACAGGCTTGAATTGGACCTGAATTGAATTGGACTTCTTGATTTGTAGGGGAGATTAGCTTAGAAATAGCATCTCAAACACTTGCAAGATGAATATCCTCATTTTTCAAGGCTCCTTTCTCCAGCACACCCCCAGGTTTTGCACTGGTGACAAAGGAGAGCATATATTGCACACACAAGGCTTGCCTGATCCTCAGAGCCTTAAAAGACTTTTATTGTGAGAGAATGGAGACACTTGATGAATCTGATGGGTTTTGGTCATGGAAAGATTTGCTATGAACCATTGCACCAAGGTTGAAATGCCCAAGAGGCTGACAAGCTTATTGCCCATTTCAGAGATTAAATAGTTTTGGAAAAATTTTCTCCCCTGGCAGTTGTAATTGTATCTGTGAAATAAGTGTTCATTCTGCTTGAGCACCGAGGTTTGAATGTTTCCGTCTATATTTTCCCCCAGTGGATTGATTCTAAAAAGGCAGGCTCAAATGTTCCTGTCCCAGTGCAAATTAACCCCTGAACTTGATAACACCTCTCCCCACCCCCCAACACCCTTGCCATGTCCCTCGCTGATGAAAAGTCAGAGACTATCAAGTTCCTTTATCATGGATTGTCTTTGTAGCTGGTTGAAGGGAGGGAAAGGAGCTTGAAAAATCTTCCAGGTTAATGATGTGGGTGTAGGAAATGGACAAAAGCTGCTTTTGGTAACCTTGAAAGTCTGAAGCTGCCAGAGCAGCGCTCATCAGTAAGTAAAGTGGTTATTTAGTTGTTGGAACTTCCAAGGCGTGTTGGAGGGCCTCAGCTGCCCCACATAAAATAGGGTAAGGATAACATTTCAAGAAGAAGGAAGAGAGCACAAGCAGAAAAACACAGGCTCATGACAGACCGTTTATTCCCTGGCTTTGCCCAGGGTCAACATTGCATATTACTCTGCTCACTGATGGCAGATGGCTAACCTTTTGGGTGATTTAGAACATTTCTGTTTCTAGCCTGGGTGGATAAAGATCATTATGTGTTCACACAGGCCACAATATATTCTTCTTTCATAGGCAATCATTAGTATCTACAATTCCTGGGTTTTTCATTTTAAAAAGCCTCAAAATTGAATGTGAGAATATCAAAGAAACCTGGAGACTGTAATATTTATTGCTGAGCACTCACTATACCCCTGGAACTGTGCTGAGTCTGTAAATGATTATCTTATTTAATCTTGTAACAAGTCTATGAGGTAGATTTGGGTGTTATCCTGGGGAATCGGATACTGAGAGATTGAGCCACTTGCCAAAGGTCACACAGTTAGTAATCAGTTTAATCAACTTGAACCCAGGCCTTCTTGATTCTGGAATTTGAGCTCTAGTGTCCTTTACTTCCTTCCCTTTAGTTATCAGTACCTTGAGAATGCAGGATGAGCTGATGCTAGAAACAAGATGATTCTTTACTAACCAGAAGTATGTACTGTATGTGGACCTGAACTGAGTCTACTTTTTCTATGCTATTGTATTAATGGAGATGCCTTTCCACTAAGGGTTGATTGTGGCTCCAAAGCATCCTAAGATGGTGTTTTTAGCCCTATTACCTTGTCCAGGGACCTTTCTATCTCCTTTTCTGAATTGTCAGTGGTGATCAGCATCCATGCCTGAGGAGAAGCAGGGGTAGTCTCAGTATATGAATGAAAAAACAGTGGCAAGAACATCTTCGTTCAGGTGACTGGTGGGATTGGCCAGTGTCACAGCCTACCCTAGAAACAACTGTTAGTTAAATGGCCAGAAAACATGAAGAAATCTATACTGGATACGCCAAAATCCTACTAGATGTTAATATTAGGCAGGTCCTTTTTGGGAAAAGAAGAAATTGGAGTGGGCAACAGAACTTGGAACATAACTATAAATATATCATGAAAATTGACAATTAGGACCATACCTTAATCAATGGAAATGACCACTAATAAAGTCAAGTGATTGGTGTACAGGCATTTGAAGGTAAAGATGCAGGTTGATTACTGCTTTCTTACACTTTAACCTATTAGAAGTAATTATTTTTATATGGATATAGTATAAGTTTATGTGTCAAGGGCAAATCTCTACAAAGACAGAGGATGTTCCCTTCACATTTAGTGCCCACAAGTCTCTATTGTTCTTGGCTGCCTCTGTTTCCTGGCTTAGTTTATCCGATTCTTTTCTTCCTTCCTTAGTCCACCAAATATTTAGATACTAGATGGTAGGGAGATTGGAAACAGCTTCAGGAACCTTCCCTGTCTCATACCAATGTTGTAGGGATTAATGAACTAACATATTTTAAAATGGTTTTAAAAGGAGAAGTGCTATATAAGTGTCAAACATGATTAACTAGCAGCTAAGTTATTAGGCACCTGAATAGTATGCACCTTTTCTGAATTTCAGAAAAATGGATGTTCATAATTTTCAAAACCACTATTATTTGAATGATTTTCAGGCACTCACATAATGGTCTAGCCCAATCCTAATCATCTCCACTTTCTCATATAGGTCATGTAGTGGCATGTTTATGCAACTGTGAATAAGACAGACACAGATACCAATCTCGAGGAGTTTTCCGTGCACCAAGGAAAAGATACACAGTATAATACAAAATACTAGTTGCCTTTCAACCTACACCCCAGAAGCCTAGTACAGGAAATACTGAAGCCTGGTTGGGAATGTAAACCCCGGACTGCCTGGGTCCAAACCCTCACTCCACTGCTAATTAAGTGACTTTGAGCAAATTGCTTTACCTCTCTTTGCATTAGTTTATTTATGTAAAAGCTGGGAACAGGAATAGTACCTGATCATAGTTTATACATCTAAGGTGCTCAGAAAAGCGGTTGCTGACATGCAGCAACTGCTCCTTAAAATGTTAACTATTATCACTATAATTGTCACTAATACTGGCTTAAGCAGGTTCCAACTTAGATAGAGAAATAATAAGTAGAATCGGTAGTTATTTTGCAGGATTCACACATGACGTTTGGCAGTTTACAACGCCTCTGTACTTCTAATAATAACCTGTGGCTGTTCAGCCCTTGACATGTGCCCAGATCCTCAGAACAACTTGCTGAGACGGGTTACTGGAGCGGTAACTCTCATTTTTCCTCAGTGAGGTTTCGATCCACCTTCTTAAGGAAATTCATTCTGGCCACTACTTTTCCCTTGAGGGACAGGGGTGGGCACCACCCCGAGCCTGAGCAGTCATGGATGACTCTTCCTAAGGTCAACATGGGAACCAGCATGCCCATCTGAGGCCTCTCCTGGCATACTAAAGAAAGCTTCAATTAGAAAGAAAAGAACAAACAGCGTTGCCTTTGGGTTCATGATGCCAGAAGAATGTGAAATTAGGGTTAAAAGTCACCACCTTCATTCCAAGTGAGGAAGGTATGGCTGCAATAGGAGAGAATGAAGCCACGCAGAGCTGAGCTGAGCTGTGGGATGGAGAAGGAAGAGAGTTCTGGAGGCTTTGAGCTTTAATCCTAGAATTTGAGGCCCAGTTCCCATCCTTGAATTTGGTCAGATAGCCAGTATTCCTTCCAGCCATGTGAGCCAACAAACTTAATTTTTATGTTTCTCTTAAAATAGTTTGAATTGGTTTTCTGTCTCTTGAAACGTAAAGTCTTTAAAAGGCAAATGCTATAATTCACCCATTTTATGGATAAGGGAAATGAGGCTCTGAGAGGTTAAGTGATTTGGTCCTGAAAATCACATTACTAGTGACTTTCAGAGCCAGAACTTCATGATCTATTTAATGACCCCAAATGCTGTATTCCACTTAAGAGAGCAAGGCTGAGGAACTTGGAGAGGGAGCTGGTTACTAATGGAAGGGACAGAGAAGTTTTTGAGCACCATCAGGTCATGGCTATCGTGTTACTAATTCATTCACTGATTTATCAAATGTTTGTTCAGTCACTGAGAAACAATATAAGGCAAGCTGTTCAGGTAGAGGAAGTGAGGGGTCTGCAGGTAGCCCTGGCTCTCACAAGTAGCTGTCTGTTCTCAGCTGCTGTTGGCCTAGCAAGGGGTAGAAAGTCACAGAGCCAGCCTACCTGTTTTCCAGGTTGCTATTCCAGTGAATAAAATGCATGCAGAATGTGTCAAACACATGGGCCTCAGGAAATTGATTATGGATCCTGCCCCTTCCTTAAAAACAAAGCTTTTGTTTTCATTAGCCTGTGTAAATATGAAATAACTCCTGAATGTAAATATGGATGGCATTTTATTTTTTCTGACATGTTTGGAAGCCACCTGGGGCAGGGTGGCAGTGAATCAGTAAACATCATGGGTCCTACACCAGGAGTTCATCAACTGTGCACACTATTAATGGGCTTAGGCCATATGTTCCATGATAGCATGTTTGCTAACGTGGACCTGGACTGCCTGGTTGTATGACAAAGCTGCCATGTCAGTTCCTTGATGTATAGAAACAGGCTCTGCTTAGCCAGCTGTAGAAATCTACCAAGGTCATTTCAGGAGTAATTTCCATCTTGTGTGCTTTTTTTCCCCCTCATTGACTATAAGAGAATGTGATGTGCCTCATTACAATGTGATTCCAGGTGCATAACACAATAATGACCTTTATGCCAAAGACTGGAGTTCACATAATTGATAAGATAGACTCCCAGCAATGTTGGGAACCATTAGCTGGGGGCTGGAACCATGTTAACTTCTTGACATAGGAGGTCAAAGGGTCAAGGTGAAGGCCTAGGATGAAGCCATGTCTAGACACAAATGAGAAAAGCTGCTGACTGGCAGCATTGGGGTTTGCAGCCCTCCCTAGGAGAGTCAGTGAAGGGAAAGCCTGGGGATCAAGGTAGGGACGAGGGAGCAGCAGAGCCCAGCTCCACAGCAATGGGCTGGAGCGATGGACCTCTCCAAGCAGGGGCACTGTGATAACCACCACCTCTGTTTCTTTTTTCAGGTCCTTACTGATTTCCTCTATAGAGGCATTACTTTTCTTTCTCTCCTGGATTCTAGAATGTTCGTGCTTAAGTGGGAAATCAGGGATTTGTTATGGAGTCTTTATAATAACTTGAAACTTGAGGATTCCATTTTTTTCACCTAACCAGAAACAAGTTTCCTGCCAAAACCATGTCTGACCTCTGCTCTTTTTGGAAAATGGCCAAACAAATCAAATCCTTGTGATTATGGTGATTATGACCAGTGTATGGACTGCCATTTTTAAACACACATTTACAAATGACGCCTGAGTACGCAGCACTGCTGCAGGCCTCGGGACCCTTTCTCGTGCAGCTTCCTCAGTTCCTTGTAGCCAGCTCTTGCAATTCTTCCCCTTTGTTCTGATTTCACTGTGACCGAGGATGTCTTGTTTCGTATCTCCTACAAGCCATAAGAACCCAAACCTAACATAGAAAAATAGTCACTGAAATGGAAAGTAAAAAGTCACATGTTGTCTGAAACCTGAAACTTGGAAAGGAAGGAAGGGAGGGAGGGAGGAAGAGAGGAAGGAAGAAGATAACCCGAAGGAGAAGGCACTTGGTCAGAAAGGAAGAGAAATGGGACCTTAAAGGTGTTAAGTAGAAGAAACAAAATGACTT
The DNA here is from genome assembly GCF_054644295.1 of Miniopterus natalensis. Classification (NCBI taxonomy): domain Eukaryota; kingdom Metazoa; phylum Chordata; class Mammalia; order Chiroptera; family Miniopteridae; genus Miniopterus; species Miniopterus natalensis. Next base: position 47,236,595 of record NC_142089.1, read on the forward strand.
ATCGAATAAAATGGCTTATTTGTTTGTTTACATCCTTGGAGTTATAAATATCTCCATCTGACCAGGGATTAATAGTTTTTCAGGAGGGGGCTATTGTGTGTGCTTATCCACATTTGATTTCCAGAGCTTCTAGCTCAACCAGGGACAAAGGCTTTTATTTCCACTAATGCTCAGAGACAAACAGTGTCTTTTTAAAGTATTACTAATTCTGCTGTCATTTCTGGACCCCAGAGACTCTGCTTATTAGGATGGCAGGAGAACGAAGAAATGAGTTGGGCCCAGAGGTGGCAGGGGTTAATTTCATATTTGTCACAAGATCTTGCATGATTTCCCTAAAAGATATTTAATTTCCACTGGGCATAATAACTTGCAGCTGCCGGAATAGGCTGTATACTAGTGGCGAGTTCTTGTCTTCAGAGATTCATGCAAGTCGTTATTTAAAAATAGAGATCCGGGAGTTACAGCTGGCTAATTAATCCACCACCAAGGAAAGCTAAGCAAGTGACCCACTTAACTGTTTTCAGGAACCACAGCTACACTGAAACAAACTTTCAAAAATGTTCTGCACAAAGAGCCAAAGAAATACATTTCTGTGGCATTTTTGTGGTCTTCTATGTTTCTCTCCTTCATATCCCTTTCTTTCCCATGGACACCTCATTCAGATTCTTACCCATTCACAATCAAATGTTCACGACTTGAATTCCTAGATGCTTCGTTATCTGGGTTATTCTTCCCAAGGATGCTGGCAGGTTCCCCTTCATCTCCTCTTCTGGCACCGGTCACCTGGCATGGTGTAGGTGCTCAGGAAATATGTTTGAAGCAAATGGGTATCTCATCTTTAACATAAGAAAAGAAATATGGAACAGGAAGATATTACAGGGGTCAGGATACTATGTTCTAGTTTTTGATCTGTCACCAAATAGGTGTGTGACACATAGCATGTCAAATAGCTTCTCTAGGTCTTGGTTAAACTGAATGATTCCTTGGATCCTTGTCTACTCTAACTTGCTCAAGTTCTGTGACTTCACTAACAATTTAAAACATGAAGTAAGAAAGTTCTTCACGTTGAAATTACCTCCATGGAATACAGAGAGATCACACTGAAGGCAGGAGAGCATGGGAGAAGTAGTATTGGGTCGAGATGAAAGCATAGTCTATGGGTTTTGACCTTAGGCTCCCAGAACGATTGAGGGACAAAAATAAGTATTACCTGTAAAGTTCCTAAGAGAGTGCCTGGCACATAATAAGTGCCATGTAAGTGTTTACTATTATTTTCATAAATTTAAGAAAATCTACTAGTCTTTGTGACACGCTTTTCTCTGGCATTTAGAAGCCCGTTCTTCATGCCAATGTGCAAACAAAGCCCCATGAAATCTAGTATCACTGCTGAAATTAATAGCTTTCTCTCATACACAATAATCATCAGACAACAAATAGTCTGATTTCTTTTAGGCCCAAACCCTTGTCTTTCTGGTAATGGGCAGGTTTTAATTTTCACGGCTTTTGTAAGGTGAAGCAAAGGAATATTGCCCTTCAGGATCATGTAGCAGCCAATAAAAATGTTGGAACAAGAGTGTTGAATTCTATATTTGTTATCTACCAAAAAGACAACTAAACAAAACAACAACAACAAAAAAAAAAACTGCTTCTTTTGTAGAGCAGTCACTTAGAAATGGAAACAGAATATGAATGTATTAATATCTTATGCAGATAATATTTTTCCCTTTAGTAAGGAAGTAGTAACGAAATAATCTAATTTGCTTTCTCTTATCTGTATGGAAGTGAATTCAAATATTGGACAAACCATTATTAAAATTCTGAACAGCATTTAAAGCATGGTTTGTGTGCTGCTGTAAGGTTTCTTTTTCTCTAGGTCAAGAGGTAAAGCAATTTGTCTTAAAGGAAAGACAGAAAACGGTATTGGTAATGGGTTACAGGCTTTATAGCTTAACTATATTTGTTTCATAAGCAAAATAGCATTTGATAACTATTTTATCTACTATTATACTGGGCAAAAGAATTCTTGAACAGCAATTCAGCTTAATGCTAACAGTTACATACACAATCCAATTTGTTAATTCACCTGCCACCTAAAAATTTTTAAGAATCAGGTAAAAATACAAAATGAGAACTGGAAACTCCATATGGACTAGACATTTGGGGGCCAAGGAAGGATTAAAACTTCTACTCAATAGGTTGGAGAAATAGGTAGGCAACAATAGCATAGGAAAATGACTGAATCATTTGTTTTAGAGCTCAGAAAACTGGAGAAAACTCTAAGACTAACATGGTAATTGGGAGTTTTAAAAAAAAGCAATACCTTAGAGGTTTTCATTTGTTTGTTTGTTTGTTCTGTACTCAGGAACTTAATTTGGGAGTCCCTTAGTTTCCAATTAAAGGAAAGATGGGCTGTGTTCTATGAACGTCTTTCTGTGTTGTGTTTCTCAGGTGGTTACTGCCTTTCATTTCCATGTGGTATACGCTGAAATAAAATATGCATTTTGAATAGCAAGAGTGGATTGCTATGAAGATTAGAGGAGATAGTATATGGGAAGGCAATCTGAAGTCCTATCCACATATTTGTTTCTGTTATTACTGCATTCAGTAAAAATCAGAAGCATGCCTACCATGTGCCAGAAATTGCTTTAGGCACTGACGACTCAGAGAAATAATAAGACTGATCTTTGCCCTTAAGAATTTATAAATACATTGGAGAAACAGACATATTAATAGAGAATCTCAGTGTGTTGTGGAAAGTGCAATAATAGACATATGCCAGGTGCTTGGGAACATGGAAAGGGATCCCTGGCTGTTTTCAGAGTCAGGGAGGTGAGAGGAAGCTAGGGAGAGGAGAGGAAGGGAGTCCAGGGGGCGAAGGTGGCATGAGCATAGCCTTGAGGTGAAAAACAGTGCTGTGTATTGCAAGTCGGTAGAGGGGTCTGTGTGGCTGCTGCTTACAGTAGCAAGCAGAGAAGAGCAAACGCTGAGTCCCGGGAGGCCAGGTTACAGAGGGCCCGTTTATTACGTTAAAGATCTAGATTTTGTCCTTTGGTGATGGAAACCCAGTGACGCCCACATAACGTGGTCACCCTGGGGTATATGGAGGGTGGATTTGAGGGTCAGGGAGGAGGGTATTGCTGTAGTACAGATGGAAGATAGTGAGAGCGGGTGAGAAATGGATAGAGCCGAGAGGGCAAATCTGAAAAATAGTGACGGAAAGCAATGCATGGTGATTCATTCATAAGAGTTGGTGAGAATGATCCTCAAGCTTATAGTGTGACTGATTAGGTGATTTGTAATACAGTTTAAATACAGAACACGGAATGAGAATCAGATATAGGGGGTAAAATATAGATTCATTTTTTTGTCCCTGTTTATCTTAAGGTTTCTATAAGATGTTTGAGTGGAGGGATCCAGGAGGCCCTGACTGGGAACAACTGGTTGGGTAGAGACGAGAGGCAGGGACAAAAGCCTGGGAACACCAGCTTTTAGAGGGTGGGCCAAAGAGAGAGCCAGGACAGACACCTGGAGGGGACAGTGCAATGGTAGAAAGGGACACAGTTCACCGTCAGGTCACAGAAGCCAGAGGAACAGAGGTTCAGGAAAGTGGTGGGATCCAAAGTGAAACCAAAGCAATGAAATTCAGTATATGGACTTAAAGAGAATCCCCTAAATTTAGCAAGCCTTGACTTTAGGTCCTTTGTCGGAGCTGTCTCACCTCATGGGTGGCAGCAGAAACCCAATGGCAGTTAGCTGAGGAGTGAATTTGGGGAGATGGAGCACAGAGTTTTTCTTTACAGAGATCTTTGGATGGGAAGGAGAGGGATAGGAGGGCGGCTCGAAGAAATACAGGCTCAGGAGCAGGTTATTTTAAGAGAGGAGAAATTTAACTAAGGTTGAAGGCTGAAGAGAAGGAACCAATAGTGGGAAAAGGCAGAAATGTGTGAGAACAATTGACGTAGGGTATTCCCCAGTGGGAGGGGTGGAGGGGCTGGGATTTATAGGAAAGGTTGGCTCTAAGCGTAAAGGACTTTAATTCGTAAACCTCTGAGACTGGAAGGGTGGATGGAAGGAAGAGAGTGGGTGACAGGGGCATGGAGAGGGAGAGGTGGATCATGCTTCATGGCTTCAGGACGAAGGCCATTTGTACTTACTCATTGCCAGGCACAGGCACAATGACTTAGCAGGTGGAATTGTGTTTAGAAGTCCCTCACCATCTTCTCAGGGGTGCTCTCCCACCAGCCTTAAAGCACCCCCCTCAGGACCCTGGCTTCCCATGCTGCTCCGTCCCCACCACCATGAATAAGCTTTGATCCAGTGGCTCTGGATTCCCCACATGCATATTGTCTTCCCCCTGAAATACCCATTGATTGTCTGAATTCAAGTATATGATAAACTATTTCATTCAGAGATGTAAATATCTGATATCCAGCTACTGGCCCGGGAGCATTGCCTTTTAGATGCACACCCTGGCTTTTCGGTGGCCTCGCCTTATTAGACCTGACCCCTCTGTTCAACCTGTCTTCCCGCACTCCATTAATATGCACCCTTTGCTCTAGTCACACATTCTCAGGAAGTGAAGCACCTGGTATGAAAACCAAATGGTTGGAATAATAATTAAGATTGTGACAATTTTCGGAGGCATCCCCCTTGTCAGACCTGACAGAGGAAGGCCGCAGTCAGTGCTATAAAGAAGGTTGATGCTGCTTCTGATACTGATATTTTAATATACGTTGCCTCCATTCATTAAACATTTTAAGCTACAGATTGGGGTTACTGTTCACCCCTTCTGTGCTAATAGAAAGTTAGGAAAATTTGAATTAGTGCTACATTTTTTTAAATACGTTTTTATTGATTTCAAGGGGGGGGAGAGAGAGATAGAAACATCAAGGATAAGAGAGAGTTATTGATCGGCTGCCTCCTGCACGCACCCTACTGGGGATCGAGCCCACAACCCAGATCGGGAAACAAACTGTGACCTCCTGGATCATAGGTGGACACTCAACCACTGAGCAACACCAGCCCGACAGTGTTACATTTTTAAAATCAGGCTTTACTGCTGTTTTTTGGTTAATGTTACAGTAACAGAAGCAAAGGCTCTATTTTTCTCCTTAGAAAAATATAGTGGTTTCTATTATGTCCAAACAATCTCCAAATGAATAGAATGAAAAAATACTCACAGGAGCTCCTTGGGCTCAGTATCACGTGTAGACGCCTGAACCCCAGAGGTACTGGCTGTGCCCATGCAGATGGGATGGCTGTGCTCATAAAAAATACCTCAGAGGCTCTGATCTCTACTGAGCCTGGGTCTAGCATGTACAACTTTATCAGAGTCAAACTTATTTCCTTCCTGATTACCGTTACAAACTGTGAAACATATCTCATAGAATTGTTGTGAGAATTAAGTGTGATCATGAATTTAAAGGATTTAGCTTCATTGCTAGTACATAGTAACTTTTCAGTAAATGGAGGCTGCTACTGAATTATTACTATCAATAATTCATGCTCTGATTTAAGAAACTGCCTGGGGTTTCACTAGCTCCAGGCAGAGGCAGGGACTGCTTTCTCATCCAGCCTCAGCTATATGGCTATAAAGTGGTGAGTTTCCTTTACAGACATGCACACATGCTTTGCTACTCACCGATTTCCACTCTTTGTAGTAAATTAATATGATCAGCCACTTAGGGTAATTGTTTCCCTAAGAACCAAATGTGCTTACATTCAGTGGCACCCACTGTAATGCAATTAATTTTTTGTAATAATGTTCATCTCGTAGATAGGCGCAGCATAAATGAGAAGCCTGAGAAGCTGCCTCCTGTTTGCTCATTTTGAAGAGACTCATTAGAGACAGTGGTCCTCAATGTTAATGAAATGATACAATCCAATTAGAGACCTGCAGTTACACACACTAGTCCTGGGATGAGAGGAATTGCTACCTATCAGGTCATGTTACTGTCTCAACTGGCTGTTGCCCTCCTTTATGATGCTTCCAAGTTGGTCCGGATCTCATCCTCTCCTTCGGCCCATTTTGGAATTTAGCTATCTTCTTCATGCTGGTAAAAGCCTAAGCTATAAATAGCTTGCTTTTTGGTAAAACAGCTCATGCCTGAAAATGTTGATAATGATTTCAGAATTTCTTTTAATTGAGTTTTTAATTACAACACAGATCGCAGATATCCCATTCATATGTGATTTTGACAAAGAAGACAAGCAATTTCATAGTCTTTGGAGATCATTTGACAAGTGTGGAAGCCTGCAGTTAAGTACCAGCTGCCTTGTTTTTGGACAGGAATACCTGACAGCCACTCACTTGGGGAAGATCAGGAATTGGAACATCTGAATCTTAATAAATTATTTGATAGAATAATCCAAGTGCTATAACACAAGCTGTCACTGAGAATGTAAATCTGATTGGCTGGCTTAGAATCTTACTTTTCTAATTTATAGCCAAGTGGTGTATGAACATGGTTTTACCATAAGTAAGTGTTTTCTATCTTTTTAGACTTTATCAGTACATCCGATAAAATATGAATATAAATTTTTATAAAATGCAAAGCTTAAACTTGAGATAGGTACCATGTTCCTTTACTCATTTCATCTTTTTATACTTACCTAGAGTTCCAGAGCTTCAGAAGTAGAATTAGACCAAAGAAACTGCTTCATCCCAAAGAGCAGATAACCAGTCTAATGTTAACTGGCCCCTATTAGAACTTTCAAAAGCTTTCAAAGGCCATGGACATAGGTCATTAAAATATCCATAAGCCCAAGCTGATGTATCCTTTTTAACCACAGAACAGTAATTTTCAGAACTTTAGATTTCAGAGACTGAGGGGAAAATTTTCCTTAATTGTAGTCCTACAAAGGGTGGTCACCTTTGTATTTTACCAAGTAAAGATGTTTACTATTCTTTCCTTTCTATTCATTTGTTAACTTTTGACTATTTATTGATCACATACTATCTGCAGATGCTAAAAGTATGTCCTGCAGTGACAGACAAAGCTGGATACAATCTATGCCTTCAAGTATTATATAGTCTGGTGGGTAGACTGTTATTAATCAATTACACTAATATATAGAAAATTCACATTGTAATAGGTGCTCTGAAGGAAATGAGCATGGTTCTCTGAAAGCATGTAACACATTCATTTGATATGGATAGATAGAGTCAGAGAATTCTTCCTCTTTAAAATTAATGCTTGCAATTCAGAGGTCTCAGACTATATAGGGCCTTGTAGGCCATGGTAAGGATTTTGAACGTTATGCCAAGAGTAATAGAAAGTAATTAAAGAACTCTAAGCAGGATTTGTGATTTTAAAAGACATAAGCATCCAAGATTCCTCTGGATGCTATTGGAGAATGGATTGGCAGGAAGCAGGAATGGAAGGGATGAAATCAGTTGGGACAAAATTTCAGGGGTATAGATCTGACCAGTGTCATGGCCGTGGTGATGCTGAGTAGCTGGATTTGAAGAATATTTTGTACCTAGAATTGCTGAGACTCATTGATAGGTGAGGGGATGGGGAGAGGAAGAGAGAAGAGAGGTGTCAAGGATGACCTATATTTCTGGCTTGAGCAACTTGCCGTTTAGTGTACCATTTGCTGAGATAGAAAGACCAGGAGAGGAAAAGGTTGAGGCAGGAAGAAATAATCAAAGGGCCCTTTTTGTGCTTGTTACATGCAAAGCACCTGTGAGATATCCAAGGCAGGTAGATATACCATGCAGAAGCTTAGAAGAGTCTTTTCTACTAAATATACTTTTAGGAAATATCAGCATATCAATGGTGGTAAAGTCATGGGAGTAGATAAGGTTTCACAGGATTAAGCATTATGAAACTGAGAACATTTTGAGGCTGATACAAGAGGAGAAATCTTCAGAGTGTCTTTCTATTAAAGGGATGACATTTTAGCACCCACAAAATAGAAAGAGCAAAGTATCGGTCCTTTAAATTAAGCACATTTAGTTGCATGAAATCCTCTCTCCACTGTCATTATTATTCTCATTTTGCTGCAGAGCAGTGAGAGCTTTGTCATGGAGCAGCAGTTGCAAACCATTGCCCTAGAGTTTCTGCACCTGCCTTAGGCATAAATGACCTTCTTTTCATAGCAGAAGGTCTTACCCACACCCAGTGTCACTGGACCTCTTAGACTCTCCAAGCAAAAGATACACCTGGGGCTCTGGATCAAAGTAGTACAGGATTGAAACTCACAAAACACAAGATCCTGCAAGAAGTCATTAGTTCCCTCCTATCCTGAAACACAAAGTCAGTTACCTCCGATGTCCTTTAAGTTGCAAATAACTAATATTTTAACAATGTCAGGTCTCTCAATTCATGAACACAGAACGTCTCGTCATTTGTTCAGATCTTCTTCTAAGTCAGAGGACTGACTGCATTGCAAATTGTAGTGTAGTTATTTGTGTGCATCGGGGTCAATTAACATTTGCATAACTATCGCCTACTCCTGCCCATCATAGTATTGGCATCCAACACAGTATTCTTTTCTAGTGGACCTAGTGAAGGTTTCTGAGTTATCCTATCACATTGTCCCGGACAGCCTTGATCAATCAGATTGGATGTGGGAAATAGTAATAATAATACCAATAATAATAACCATTTTATCATTATACTTACAGCTATGATTGTTAATAATAACATTCTTAGGACTTTGTGTCATGTATTGATTGCACTAAGCATTGTCCATAATTCATCTTATGTAAAACCTACCAACAATTTAGAAGGTTGGTGCCATTTTGTAGATGAAGTAAATGCGGCTGAAAGAAGTGACATCCCAGGTGTGTATTTCACAATTGTGTCTACTTTGTATTGTAATCATATGCCATTACCTGTGCAATGGAAACTCACTGGGACTCTGCTACTTGAAATCCCAGCCCCTAACAGTGCTGGGCACATTTAAGATGCTTATTAAATGTTGAAGATCGTATATACTCTATAGTGATAGAAACCTTCTGAAGGGCAATGAGTGTGTCTTAAGTGATTTGGAATCTCTCACAGTACCTAGCATAATTCTCAATAAATATTTGAAAGGTTGAGTATGTGGGTTTTAAATTGGCTGAAAAACTCCTGTAAGCTCAGAGGTTCTGAGAGGTGCTGCTGGTGGATGGATTACTAATAAGGTGGATTAAGAAGATGTGCTGCCCAAGATGCTGTTTTTGCAACTGTGGGCCTGACTCTTATTTAAGCATTCTTATTCATGACCTGATGGAAAAAAGAAAGGAGCTGCTCATTTTCAGAATTCACTAATGATTCCAATTTGGAAAGTATTGCGAGCAGCTCAGGCAACAGAAATAAAATGCAAACGACCTTTGAGACTAGAGGTATATGGGTTGGGAATAATAACTGCGAGCATTTGAAAAAGGCAAGGCAGTGAATACACCTGGGGGGAGAGAATCCAAACACAGAGCTGTTCTCTGGGAAGCAGATGCCAAAGTAGGCCCAGGGGGCACAGTGGCCGGCAAATTAAATTCAGGCCAGCCAGGCAGCCTGGCAGCATGAAAGGGAGGGCCAGGCTGAGGCTGCCTGTGCGGAAGGCGCGGAATAACCGTGCCTCTGTGGACGTTTCTAGCTGAGCAGCACCTGGCACCACACATTGTGCTCCCACCGCCTCATTACTAGGGAAGCTCAGGCAATTTGGAAGAAGTGCAGAGAATAGCAACAAGAGTGAATGAACTCAGGAGCCTGAGGAAAGGATTAGAAGCTATAGTTTAGCTGCAGAAACCTAAGGGGAAAGGGGATGGAGAGGCCCAGGAACTAATAATAAATATCCAGGTCTCCCCTAAAATAGCCAAGTGGAAACTTGCAGGATCCCCATCAAATTAAGACTTTTCAGATGAAAATGAACACTTTCTTCCAAGCTTTGGGCTCCTTGCCTGAACCAGCACTCTGCCTACCCAGGTGCTCAGTAAATACTACCTAATCAAGTAACCTTCGTTTGCCAAAAGACTGTGGGATCCAGGAAATAGGCCAATAGGAAGCCCATTAGAAAGTCAGCCAACCCTTTCCTTAGTGCCCAGTGAGGACAGGATTAAAGGAACTAGATTTGTGTTGTGTTGTTCAAGTCAAGCTCTTTGAACAATGAAGATGCCTCTTCCCATTCAGATAAATACAAAACAAAATAGAAACCTTTGTAGCACAGGGAATGCCTAAGACACGGTTGGCTAGGCTCCGGCTAAATCCTATCACTGCAATTTACTCCGTGTCCAGGGCGCTGGTGATGCTCCTTTCCCCCTCCTAGGCAGTGGGGGAAGAGGTAGAGAAAGCTTTCCCTCTGGACGAAAGGTGGATCTGGTGAACTTCACTTTTAAAAGATCAAACAACAAATATTCAAGTAGATGGGTTTGAGGTTCATTCTTTTTCAGGAAGGGGTCTCTGAAAACAGCACTACCCAGGGCGCTATTGCCTTCATCTTTGTTTACAGATCTTCGCTACACTCTTCTTAACCTGCAACCTGGGAAGGAAAGTCAGGCATTCTGATTCCAGCCAGGTGCAAAGCAGTCAGCTCCTGTTATCCAGCCCCAGGCTCGGTGGGCTCCCCTGAGCTCCTCCCACACGCCAGTCCTCTGACACGTGCTCTTCCCCACTCTGCTGGTCACCTTTACCTGTCCGCATTCCAGCTTTCTGCAGGGCTGGCTTCATCTCACCCCTCTCTTCTCAATTTCAATGTAACCTCTTCTAGAAGGTCTATGGAATGATTTGGGCTGCAAATAAGAAAAACCTTATTAATAATGGCCCACGCCAGTAGATATGAATTACCTGCTAAAAAGAAGTTCAGGGTAAATGGCCCAGAGCTAGCACCCCAGCTTGACCATGTCATCAAGGCCCCAGGCGCCTCTGCTCCCACCCCCAGCATATGGCTTCCATCTTCAACATCTCAGGATGTCTGTTTCCCCGCCAGCATCACCCCCATGCCTCAGGCAGAGTTGCATGGAGGAGTTAAGGGGGAAGAAAGGCTTTCTTCAGTGCGACTTTGCTTTTTTATTCAGGAAGGACCACCATCCCCAGACACTCCTAACTATATCTAATTAGTTAGAACTGTGTCACATGCAAGGGAGTCTGGAAAATCATGATTAGCTTCCCAACCTCTAGAGTCGAAGAAGGCAAGGGAGAAGGGGGGAATATAAATAACTTTCAGGCAGCCAAACCTCAGTGTCTGCCACGGTACATGCCCCACTCACACTCCCCGCACCCCAGTTATTCTGTCGTGGTTCTCTACCTCTTCTCTTCATGGCAGTTATCATGGTTTGTAGATGTACATTTATAATCCCACTAGAATAGATATGTGCACTCACGGCTGGCTCTCTCACCACTGTATCTCCAGAACCTACCTTTGTGCTGACGAATGGCAGGTACTTAATAAGTATTGCTTAATTTGCAGGCTCGTTGGCTGCTAGAAGAGAAGCAACCTCTGAAATTATCATATAATCACAACCTCCTGGGAAAATAGGATTCTGGCTATCAAAATCTGATCTACACATAACTCCTTTGTATTTATTAAAAACTATTATATATACGAAGAGGTATATATGAAATAAAAGAATGGATAAGAAGGTGAAGGGATTAGCTAAAGAACATATATGCACACCCCATGGACATGGACCGTAGTTTGGTGAAGGCCAAGCGAGGAGGAGGCAGAGGTGGGTGGAGGTGGGCAAAGGGGGGAGGAAGGGGGACACCTGCAATAATAGCAACATTAAAAATTTTTTATAAAACAATAAATATTTTTAAAAAAAGAAAATAATGAACATTCAAATTCCCACCATCCAGTATATTAGATTTGGAGATTTTTGCCAGAGGCATTGTGGCCTGTTGATGTTGAATTTAAGAATGGAAACATCTCAAATACAGTTGAAATCCCTGTGCCCCTTTCCCTGGTTCGATGTTCCTGCTCTTGCCTTTCTCTGGCTGGACACAACCACTACCCTGAGTTTGGCTTGACTAATCTAGTATGTGTTTTTATACTCTAATTATCTATATACATATACATAAACAAAGGGTGTTATTTTGCATGTTTTCAAGTTGTATATAAATATTATATTTTGTATAATCACTACACAAATTATATATTATCAAAAGTATTATATTAAAGTCTTTTTCATCTATTTTGTTACTGATTTTTGACCATATTTTTGCGTATGGTTGTGCAGTGTGTTATTGTATGAATATGCAATTAGAATTTAGTTATCTGTTTTTCTCTTGATAAACATTTTGACTGATTGTTACAGTCTTTCCTATCACAAATAATGCTACCTACAATTAATATTCTTCTACATGTTTTTTTGTCACACTTGTGACGGTTTCTTAGTCTACGATATATATCTAGAAATAAAGTTTCAGGGTGAAGGAGGCATCTTTCTTCAATTTTCTTCGATTTCTCCAAAGTGTTCTACAAAATATTGTATCAGTTGAAACTCCCACAAGCAGTGGATGAAAGAAAATATTACTCTGATTTTTCTTAACCTATTTGTGTGAAATGGTATCACATTGTTTTATTTTTTAGTTCCCTGACAACAGGGAAGGTTAAGGATCTTTCAAAAAGTATGTTGGCCAATCAGGTTTCCTTTTATGAAAATTGCCTATTCATAGCCATAACCCTTTTTCAGGGAACAGGGAATTTTTTTTCTTGTTGCTTTGCAAAGTTCTTTATATATTGTAAATAGCAACTCATTCTAATTAACACACATTGCAAATGCATTTTCCCAGACTGTTGCTTAACTATTCATGTTGTTTATAGTGTTGCTTTTTGAATAAGAGTATTAAATTTTAATATAGTAAAATCTATCCACCTATGACTTTGTGGTTTGTGCTTTTTATGTGTTATATAAGAAATCTCTCTCTACCTCTAAAACCTTAAAAATATCTTCCTATATTTTCTTACAAAAACTTTAAAGCTTTTGCTTTCCACAATTAGTCCAGCTGGAATTATTTTTATGTAACATAAAGGGATCTAGTTTTATTTTATTATTTTTCCATATGAATAACTAGTAATCTCAGATGCATTATTGAATGCTCTATTTTTTAGTCATCAATTGATATCAAGTTTCCACTTATGCATAGATCACTTTCTGGGTTCTATATTATATTTCAGTGGTCTGGTTTTCTATGCTTGTGTCTCTAGGACACCTTTAGTATCATCACAGCTTCAGCAAAATTATCACATAAGGAGCTCAGGAGCCACACTGCGTGGGTGTGAATCCTAACTCTGCCATTGCGTAGCCGTAGTACTTTCAAAAAGGTCCTCAATTTCTTTGTGCCCCAGTTTCTTTCTCATTTATAAAATGGTGACAATGGTCATACCAAACTCACAGTGAATTAAAGGTTTTTTGCCTGGCATATAAATGCTTAATAAAAGTTAGCAGCTATTATTTTATTTGTAGTATCAGCATTATTATTACTAATTGTGATATCTGATAGGTTAGGGTACCTCTACCCTTTTTTTTTCTTTCAAAATGGTCTTAACTATTGTTGACCTTTTGCTCTTTCAAATGAATTTCAAGATTGGCTTATAATGTCTCATGAAAAAGCTTGTTGAAATCCAAATGTCATTGCATTGATACATGAATTAAACTGAGTATCTTTATCCATAAATTTGGCATACCTCTTTTGTCTATTCAGCCATTTTATGTCAATCAGAAAGTAATTTTGTCCGAAAAGATCAATACATATTTGTTGGATTTATTCTTAGCTACCTTTTAGTTTGTTGATGTTGTAAATGAGGCACTTTTTCATGTTATTATTACTGCTATGTAAAAATCCTATTATTCGTTGATCCTGTATCTAGCCACCTTGCTGAACAATTACTAATTCTAATGGCCTGTAGATTATCATAGATTATTTATGTAAACAGACTGATCATTTACATAAAAATATAGTTTTGTTTCTATCTTTCCAATATTTACCTCATTTTATTTTTCTTGTCCTACTGTGTTGACTGAGACCTCCTGACAGCATAAAAAAGGAGTAGTGATAGCAGGCACCCTTGTCTTATGCTAACTCTGATGGTAACAGTGTTAAGTTTCATTAAGTTTGATCCTTACTATAAGTTTTTGATAGATAATAATTATCAAATTTAGGAAGTTCCCTTTCGTTTCTAATTTACTAAGAATTTAAACATGAATGTTATTTATTCTTTACTCTGTTAATATTGTATAATGTATTAATAGATTTTCTAATGTTGAAACATTATTTCATTCCTAAGATAACACACTCTTGTATTTCAAAGGAACACCTGGGTCTTTCTCTAAAGACCAAGAAACCTTAAAGTTTTTAAGCAATTAGTATTTTTCCTTTTACTTCAAATACGTATTCTTTTTTTGGATCTTGGTATGGTTAGTTCATGATTTCTGTATTTTTCTCTTTATTTTTAGCATTTCTACATTTTAAAAAACAAAACTTGTGTAATAGTAGCAAAAGATATGAATAGTGAAGATGAGGAGGGGAAAAGTATTAGCTCTACTTATTTTGGACTATGAAATAAAGGTATAGAAGAAGAACTTCTTACCAACCAAGGATTTCTGGGGTAAGTTGGTCCAGTGCCATAATTACCTTATTGCTGAGTAGGTAAATCATGCTGGCCATTTGTCTAAAAACGCGGTGACAGCTGTATCCAGAATCATTTAGAAAGCAAACTCTTAATTGTTCCAGGCAACTGGGCAGTGCTTGTGAACTGGGAGGGCTTATCTTCCTAGAAGCCATCCTGGGTAGCACTGGTGACTGCTGGTAATGGAAAAGGCATCTGCTCTTATTCTTTTGGAGCTACTTTTGTTTTTCTCTCTTTTTTGTGTGTGTTTTTTTTCCCCATCTTTGGTAATTGCATCATTTTTTGAAACTTATATACATGTAGCACACTTCTGTAGTTCTGCTGCTCAGCAAAGAAAATATGTTCCGCTCAATAATTAGAATGTCCACACTACAAAATTAATTCAATGTAATTGCTCTTGGTGTAAAATCCCAGGTCAGTGTAGAATATAGTTTTGATGGTTTTTTGGTGTTTGTTTTTGTTTTTGAGCAGTCCTGTTCTGAATATTTGCCCTAATTACGTGCACACATTCAAACAATTACTGAGAAGTTGTTCTACCAGAAGAACTGTATATGAATAGTAACATTAATGTGATGTCCTGGTCTGTTAGCTTTAAAAAAGATTTCAGAAATTGATGAAAACGTTTAACGTTCTTCATTCAAGGCTTTGTGAACCAAATACCTTATTCCAATTGGAAATGTGTTAAAAAGAGAATATTCTTTTCTCCTTCCCTCCTCATCTTATGGAACATGGAAAGAAAGATACTAAACTCTTGGGAGTTATCCCCTTGATTAACTGTGAAGTAATAAACATAGGAAAGCAGCAACAATTCATGCAGTTGGGTACTAAATCTCCACCTTTATGGCCTGCATTTGCCAACTGTCTCTATATTTGACAGATAAAGTGCATCTGTGAATTTTAAGCTTCTCAGGTTACAGTTAAGATATGTAATTAGATTTCCAGATATACATCTTCCACCAAAACTTGTGCTACAGGGGGAAAGAGCCAATTAAGCCAGCTTTACTCAGCTTAAAACAAAACTTCAACTTGAAAATTGATGGAAGAACTTAACTAATGAGGACACTTCACTTGGGGCAGCTTATTGCTCGATGCAGGCTGTGTGCTCTGGGACCCAGGCTTGTCTTTGAAGGCCCGAGTTAGGAAGTTTACTTGGCTAATAAAGCTAGTTCCTTTAGACATATGATTTGATGCAGGGGCAATTGGAAATTAGTATTTTGAACATTTGTTGCTTATAGTTGCCTAAGTATTTATATTTATTAGATGAAAGTTAGCTATCTGAGAAACTGTATTAACCCCAACAGGTAAATGAAGAGCTATTTCAATGCTCTGAAGCAAAAATACATTCTGAATGTGTAAAACTCTTTGGATTGCTAAGGACTAATTCCAGGCTGGAGATACTTCCAATAATCATAGTGAGTATGATGATAAAAGTAACTAATGTTTCCTGAGCAGACACCACATGCAAGTACGCCCCAAACATTAAATAAGCATTAACTTACTTAGTACTTATGAAGAATATACATGGTAGGTGATTTTACAGTTAGAAGCTGATGTTCAGGAAAGTTGAGCAATTTGCCCAAGGTTTCCTGTCTCCTTTAGCAGGTTAAATTCTTTATCTTCTGTGAAATGAAAATAGACTCATCGGTTATTACCTTTTATAAAATAGACTTAATGCCCTTAAAAGTAAAAGTTTCCTTGGATAATATAAGAAGCGAATTCAGGAAAATGCTACAAATGTCAGCTCATTAGGGTAAGCATATATTTTACTGTTAACAGGCACAGGAAATTCATGTGGGATGAAATTACTACGTATCTTCAAGAAGATCATCTAATCAGGCATATAAGACAAATGCATGAGGAATTACTTGAAATAATTAAAAAACAAAATGTCAACAAATACAAAGTAGGAAACTACTTGGAATTGAAGTCTAGTTCCTCTGAACGGCATTTGCATCAGCTGTAGAACAATGGGGGGGGGGGGGCAACTACTTCCCTTCAAGGTTTCTTCTTGCTCAAAAACTTAAGTTGGTGACTCTAATGAATGCATACGAACAAATCAATGTGGAGAACACAGCAAGTGCTGCATGCTAACTGAACACAGCAGAGTGGGGCTGGTCATTAAAATCTCCTGGAGATGGCCTTTGAACCAGATCCAAAGAAGGTGAAACCTACTGATTGGTTTGGAAGGGCTGGGATCATTCTGATTTGGGGGTAAGGTAGAGTGAGGATAGTGACCAACTGGAGAAAGAGTGAGAAAATGCTAAGTAGAAAGAAGGAAGCAGGCCCTGGCCAGAGTGGCTCAGAGGTTAGACTGTCAGGCTGCACACGGAGGGTCATGGGTTCGATTCCCAGTCAAGGGCACTTACCTAGGTTGCAGGTTCGATCTCTCCGGGGCTCGTGCAAGAGCCAGCCAATCGGTGCCTCTCTCTCTCTCTCTCTCTCTCTCTCTCTCTCTCTCTCCCTCCCCCCCCCTTCCTTCCATTCTCTCTAAAAAGCAATGGAAAAAATATCCTTGAGTGAGGGTTAAACAAAAAAAGAAGGAAGCAGGAGCAGCAGGTTAAATAATTTTTTTCTGAAATAGATGGGTCAGGAAAATTGAAAGAAGTTGATAAAGAGCACATTACAGTTACCAAGAATCTGTTTTTTTAAGGGCTTGGTGCCAGAAAAACTGAATCAGAAACTCTGGGAGTAGGACATTGTTTGTTTTTTTACAGTTTTATTGAGATATATAATTTATACATCACATAATTTACCCATTTAAAGTGTACAATTCAGTGCTTTTTAGTATATTCATAGTTGTGCAATTACCACAAACAATTTTAGAGCATTTTGATCATTTCCAAAAGAAACTATACCCATTAGCAGTCACTCCCCAGCACCCTACCCCCAACTCTAGGCAACAACTAGACTTGCCTATTCTGAATATTCCATATCAGTGGAGACATACAATGTGTGGCCTTTGTGACTGCCTTCTTTTGTTAGCATATTTTCAAGGCTTGTCCATGCTGTGCTATGTATCAGCACATCATTTTTTATGATGAAAAATATTCTATTATATGGATATATACACCTACAGATTTTATTTATTCACTTACTAAGGATATTCAGGTTGTTTCACTTTTTGGCTATAAAACTCATGGACAAGTTTTTGTGAGAACATAAGTTTTTATTTCTCTCGGATATATACCTAGAACTGGAATTTCTGGCTCAAATGCTAACTCGATGTTTCACATTTTTGAGGAACAGCCAGACTGGTTTTTGGAGCAGCCACATGATTGTACATGCCCAGCAGCAATGGATGAGGGTTCCAGTTTTTCCATCTTCGCCAACACTTGTTAATACCTGTCTTTTTTATAATAGTCATCCTAGTGGATATGAAGTGGTATCTCATTGTGAGTTTGATTTGCATTTCTCTGATGTCTAATGATGTTAAACATCTTTTCATATGCTTATTGGCCAGTTGTATATTTTCTTGGAAGAAATGTCTATTCAAATCTTTGCCCATTTTTAAACTGGGTTATTTGTTTTGTTATGGAGAAATAATAATTCTTAGCCCAAAAGTGGAAACATCCCAAATACCCATCAAGTGATGAATGAATGAAAACATGTGCTACATATACACAATAGAATATTGTTCAGCGATAAAAAGTACTGATAAATGCTACAACTTGTGTGAACATTGAAAACATAATGCTAAATGAAAGCAACTAGTTACAAAAGGCCACATATTGTGTAATTCCACTTATATGAAATGTCCAGAATAGGCAAATCTATAGAGACAGAAAATAGATTAGTTGCTACCTGGAGCTGAGGCAAGTAGGAGGAGTGACTGCTAATAGGCACAGGGTTTCTTTTGTGGCTGATAAAAATGTTCTAAAATTAGTTTTTGATAATTAATACTCAACTCAATGAATATTCTAAACACCACTGAAATGAATACTTTATATGAATGAATAATATGATATGTAAGTTATATCATAATAAACCTGTTAAAAAGAAAAAATATTATTGTGTGAATGTAGAAGACAGGACATTAGAGGCTGAAACTGTAGACAAGGAAACAAGCACAGAAAATGTTAATCTAATGAACAAAATAAACTGATGAACAAAATAGATCCAGAGACATGGAAGCATGGGACAGACTGAGGAACCTCAGAGGGAAAGGGAGGGGGTCCGGGAAGAGATTAACCAAAGAATTTATATGTATTACCCATGGACACAGACAATAGTGGGGTGAAGGCCTGGGGCAGGGCAGGAACCTGATGGAGGGGGTCAGTGGTAAAAAAGGGAAGACGTCTGTAATACTTTCAACAACAAAGATTTTTTTTAAAAAGTTAATCTAATCCAAAGAAGTAATAAGCAGAACGTGAACTAACATAATGATGGGAATGGTACAGGAAGAACAAATGCGGGAGGTAATGAGGCAACTCTCCCAACATCATCCCTGGTGGGTGGTAGCCATCACTTTATATAAAACCACCCAGAGGCGAGGCCTCTGTCCATCACCTCCTGTCCTCCAGCTGGCCTAGCTGGAGAATCATT
This sequence comes from Miniopterus natalensis, assembly GCF_054644295.1. Classification (NCBI taxonomy): domain Eukaryota; kingdom Metazoa; phylum Chordata; class Mammalia; order Chiroptera; family Miniopteridae; genus Miniopterus; species Miniopterus natalensis. The sequence goes on from NC_142089.1 coordinate 47,255,690, forward strand.
TTAATTAACTTTATTGTTTAGAGGCAAAATTGGCTTGTCTGCAACATTTACCCATTGTCTGTAATTCTGCCTTGTCAAAATGGACATGTTGCTATAATAACTTTGGAAAACTTTGTTTGGTAAACGATCAGGATCTGTTGTGGATTACGGAATGTACAAATGTTTGTACAATAAAGGTCAGAGAGATTAATTCTCAAATTAGAATTCTATTTTTGAGAAGCTAAACTGTTCATCAGATGTGCAGATGAAGAGATCATACCCACATGGGGTGCTGGACCGGCTCTCTCGCCATGAACACGCTTTGGGCTGTGCATAAAAGGCAAAGCGGCCTGGATGCTATGTGGGGTTTCACTGATGGCTCCTTTCTAGAATACTGATGAGGTCCTATCGATACTCCTGACATTCAGCTTAATCAAGACGTGACCCTTTCATTCAACCTAACAATATGTTTACATTACACACACAGAATTTTTCTCTTAAGATTTCATTAAATATTTAACTAACACTACGAAAGGAAAACACAACCAGTAACATAGCTGTGTCAAAATGGGAAATCAATCTGTTTCAATCCTGTTAGGCATCCCTCTCACTAAGCCAGGGGGCAGGAGACCTGTGGAAAGGGAGGAAGGGATATTGGGCCTAGAGCCAGAGATGGAGTTAAGCTTTGTGGGTCCAGCTTCTCTGCGATCTGCATCGCTTTCCATGTGCTGACAACAGGACAAGCCTGGCGATGCAGCTGCCTGCCGTCTCTGTTTATCTGGAGATTCAGGAGCTATCTCAAAAGTCATGCTGATTGTTTCTAGCACTTTCTTTAAAATGTTGCTCTTTTCACCCATACAGTTTTCCCCCTGGTTCCCCGAAGGAAGATAATAATAACAGCAATGTTTACACTAGTAACAATAATGTAATAATAATGTTTTTTCTCCCTTCTACCTCTCCATTTGCTTTGTCTACCAGTAAATGTCCCCAATACCTTCAGCAGGAGTAGAGGGGAGTAATACTTTTTCCCATTTTGTGCAAGAAGGATTCATTAAGCATCCCAAGCCCAGGGAGAAGCAGACAAAAGTTATGGGAGTGAGCATATGATGGCCTTGACCACATTTCTTTTCTCCAAAAAGGACAGTCATAGAAATGAAATGGCCTATCCCTTTCCAGTCTGCTGGTTTGCCTCTAACTAGACCACAGACTTAATCTTACAGCATAGGCTATTATAGAAAACAGGACAACATATTGCGATAAACTGAGTATCCGGAGTTAACGTGAACGTAATGACGTGTGAGCATCAGGCCCCTGGGGGAGGCAAGGAGGTCACAGAAGAAAAGGAACTGAATCTTCAAGTCTCAAATAATTTGTAGTGATTTACATGTTCATTTAAGATATTTGCTTTTGTACAGAATTCGTAATTTTATTTTTTATTTTTTTAAATATATCTTTATTGATTTCAGAGGGAGGAAGGGAGAGGGAGAGAGAATTAGAAACTTCAATGATGAGAGTCATTGATGGGCTGCCTCCTGCACGCCCCCGACTGGGGATCGAGCCCGCAGCCCGGGCATGTGCCCTGACCGGGAATCGAACAGCGATCACCTGGATCCTAGGCCGATGCTCAACCGCAGAGCCACGCCTGGACGGGCTGGAATTTATAATTTTATTTTTACTCTTAGACCCTCCCCCAGCCTCCCCCCCCAGTCATGGAGGGTTTAAGCCTCTTGCTACCTGGACCCACCCGCGCAAAATAAGACCACAGCCTCCACAGCAGGGCCAGGTTTGCATTAAAGGCCAGGCTAATGGTAATCCCACTGGCGACACCAAACTGGCGAGATAAAAATGGAACACACCAGATTCAAATACGCAGAGTAAATGCGGCGTTGTCCTTCGACAGTCCTCACCCTCCCGGGGATGGATGCCTCTGAGACAGGACCGGGACGCGCAGAGGGCTGCGGCCACAAAGAGCGCACCACACGGTTCAAAGGCCTGGTCTCCACCCTAAGACTCTCTGGAGGGCATTTTCTCAGATTTTCTTTTGAAGTGTTTATTTTGAGCAGCGCTGTGTTTTTATTTAGTTTCAGTTGCCGTTCTAAGCAACAGTCTGGTATTCTTATATCACTTGGAAACTAGTCACGTGAAGTGCATAATTTATATTTGGTTAACGAAGATTTTATTTTTGGATCATAGCTATTAGTTATTATGTGACAGGTGCCATCTGGATCCTTGGAGGCCAAATTCCAACCAGCAAGTAAAGTATCTCCCAGATTTTAAACCAAAATGGTGACATACTCTCTTCTGTGTCTGTATATCGGTCTAGCTATTCAGATAGATATAAAGATATCTAGATATACATATATCTTTATATAGAGAGATAAACATATTTATATATCTATATATCAGACATGACCTACTATATGCAGTAGCTTTTAAAGGGACCCTACTTAACAGCTAGAATGTAAAGAGTAATTCTCATTCAAAGGACCCCAACTTTCTAACTAGTCTTCCTGCCTCTCCCCTTTCTTGCTACAGTTGATTTTCCACACAGAAACCAGAAACTTTCTTATAAACTTAAATAACCTTCTCGTGGCTTCTCATCGGACTCGGAGTAAAAGCTCAAGCGCCTTACAGTGTGTCGGTGGGTCCCCATGTCCCAGGCCCTGCCTTCTTTCTCTCGCTCCGCCCCAGCCACACCGGCCTCCCTGCTTCCCAGCAACCGTTCCACACGCTCCTGCCTCGGGGCCCCCCAGTCACCCGAGTCCCTGAGACACCCTGGGGCTCATTCTCTCACGGCCTTCGCACCCTGCCCAAACGTCCCCAGAGATGTTGTGTGGAACCACACGAAGAGTCCTTTCCGTGCCTCACCCATGGCTCTCTCCCTCTGACCCTGTTTGAATCTTCCTAGCAGTTACTGGCACTGTCAGAATTCATTTTCTGTCTCTCTTCCTTGGAAAGTACATGAGACGGGAGCTGCTTTATTTATTGTTGAATGCCCAGCACTTAAGAGTAGTACGCGGCCAACTTACCCCAGTTTGCTTGGAAATTTCTCAGTTTCAGCAGAAAATGGCACGTCCTTGAAATCCACTCTGTCCCAGGAAACCCCAAACAGTTGGTCACTGTACTCTCAATGAAAGGTCGTTGGATGAATGAAAGAAAAATAAATAAAAGATAGAAGACAGGGAAGGAGGAAAGAAGGGAGCTAGGAAAGGATACTAACACTGTAGTTCCCCGTTATATATGCGAAAAGCAAAAGCAGCACATTTGTACCGTTTTTAAGAGATACCTGGATCAAATGAAATATGTTTTTCGAAGCTATAAGGCCGTCTTATTCTTGTTTTTGATGTTGCACATACCATAATACATCTGATTGGAATTTCAGTTCCAGGTGTAGTATACTAAGCAAGCGGGGGAGGTTCTGTAATTATGCATATTCGTGGGAGCAATTATGCCCTTACTTTTGATATGACTGGCAAAGTAAGGTGCCAACAAGAGAACAATATCCAAAAAGCAGGGGGAGTACCACTTGTTATTTACTTACATTTCACTAGAAGACTCAAGCAAAATGAAAGGCTGTTTTCCATGTGTACTAAAACTAACAAAGTGATGTTATAAAATGCCATTTTTCCTTTCCTTTCACACAGTAAAACATTTTAAAGATACACCACTAGACAGCCACTCCACCAGATGCATAATATACAAATGTGAAGGTACTTAATAATATTGCAGTTTTAATTCCTTTGATATTTCAAAGGTATCCTTTGAGCAGCTCAAATCAAAACAAACTGGTACTTAAGGAAAATAGATATCTCTCATGGATCCTTATATTGTGGTCTTAAGAACCGACTGTGGCTCTTCTGGGTGCTTCAGTTGTTTACCTTGAAAATTCTTCAGCCTGTCCAGGGTTGGTGTGTAAATTTGCAATCAGTTTGTGGAATATACTAAGGGAGCACCTGCCTTCCTAAGTTAGGAACTGTCGGTTGGGTGTCAGGACCACAGGCTCTCTATTAAATATCTGTTTTATTTGACCTAAGCACATAATTGCATACCTCTGTGCCCTAGTAGTTGCATCTATGTGGTAAAAATAATATTATTGCTGCTTGAGGTCTATGAGAATGGGAGAAAAGCTTTAGAAATTAAAGAAAAAAACACTTTAAACTTAAGACAGTACTTACATATTACTATTTTGTGTCCCCAATGCCTGGCAGAATGCCCAGCTACACCATGGGCACTAGGAGGTTGCATATTTTTTATATCACTCCATTCTGTAAGCCACCAGGTGAAGCAGGCATTGTCACACCCTACCTGTAAAGTTCAGAGAGGTCAGTGGCTTGCCCAAGATCAAGCAACAAGTACATAGTAGAGGCATGATTCGAACCCTGCCCTTCCAGCTGTAGCAGTCCAGGACTCATTCCCGGCCACCTGTGCATTTTCTCCAGTAATTAAACTGATTTATATGTTAAGCATCCCATGTTGTTTTAACACAATACAGAAATATTATGGGAGGTTTGTGCCCAAGCGTCCTTCTGTGTGTGCTTTCTTCCTGGCACTCTCTTTGCAGACCATCTCTGTCTCAGCATGAGTTGTCTCTGGACCCTGTGCAGTCAGACTGTAATTTGAAATCTCTACAGGAGCCCCACTACATTGAACCAATGTTTGGATTAACACCAACTTCCTCACACACAACCATTCTCCACCTACACTGACAGTTTTTACCCAACCGAACAATAGCAGACTGAAGCTTTTCACTATGGGGAGGAGGCGATAGGCACAGTGAAAACACCCACACACTGTACATTACTTAGGGTGTAAGTGCATTAATGAGCCCTCGCCTCAAATCCCAGGTCTGCCAAGTACACCTCTGCGCATGTATCAAAAGCAAAGTCATCTTGGTGTGAGTGGAAATGCTGGTAGTATTCATTCCTGCACTGAACATTTCCTGGAACCCATTACAAAAGATTCGTTTTCCAAATGGATTTTGTTAATTTATTTTGTTCTTGTTGTAGTTAGAAATCTAGAGGGAAATTGAAAAAAATAAATGGGTTAAAGTGCCCCAGGGGATGGCTTGCCTGTGGAAGCATCCCTGGAGGGAGGGCCTTAATGAGGACTGCTTGTCAAAGGATCTGATGTGCGTTTTGCAGAATAAAAGAACTCCTTTTCCAGCCATTGATAAACAGCTCTCTAGGGAAATGAATGAAGGGCCATATACTACTGACTCTGCTCCCCAAACATGCACTTGTAGGAAGTGAAGGCAACAAAAACAATACATTAAAAAATAATTAAAAATACCAGTTTCTCTATTTTCAAGTTACATTTTCCTTCCAAGATATATTTTATTGTATTGGTACAAAACGAGTTCAGTATATGGGCGGAGGAGGAAGCATTCCAGCTTGAAATGGATTTCAGCCTAGAGAAAATGCATTAATAGAAACATGGCAAGTCACTTATTTAACCCAGTACAGGGGCTGCCAAATTAACCTCTGAAGGCAGAGACAACTAAAGAAAATTCTGTTTGTTCTGCTGCAAAATTAACCCAGGCAAATCAAAACAAGACTCCTAGGCACATCCAAACAACACGTTCAAAATAAAATCATGTTAATATGGGTTGCAAATGCAACTTTATTAGCAAGTCAACTTTAGGAGAAATGCAGTCTGAATGTGAAACCTGACTGCTTGAAAAAACACCCCCAAATAAATACTCTCCTAATAGGACTACAATGAAGATCATATAGGACAGCATTTAGGGAGCTTCTTCCTACTTTTCACCCTGTACATTATTTATGGCTGCAGGTTAGGTTATACCCCCCCAAATGTGGTATTTCTCACCAGAAACAGCACTGAGTAATTGGATACTTTAGGGCTTAATGTTCAATACTGAGTCATTTTGATTATCACTTGTGGTAGCAGCATCAGAGGTTTGTTGTTGTTTTTTAAGCCATGCAATTTCTGTGTTCTTGGATTTGATGTTCATAAAATTAAGGAAATCAGTTTCTAACATATACTATTCTATTTAGGAATCAGGTTACTTTGTGTTTCACCCATGTCTAGATGGTCTGAATCACCAATCTCCTTCTGTCTGAGGCTAGATATGAAGCCAATCCATTTTCTGTAATGAAGCAGCAAAATTAAAGAAGGGCTGGTCTGTGCCCTGAACTATGGAAGTAATGGATCTAATTTAGACAGTTAATTCAGCCATTTCTGAATAGTGTGCACTCATGTCGGTTGAGCTAATAATGTTCATCTTAAATCAATATAAAATTTAAACCTTTATGGAATGTCTTTATAAAAATATCTTTATAAAATATAAACCTTTATGAAATATTATTAAAAATGTATGTTAGTAATGGGCAATTCTTCACCTGTACTTTGGATCCTCTGGTCTCACACCAAAGGTCCTTATTTTAACTTCCTTCCTTCCATACCTTCAGTTATTTTTCTGAACTGTTTATTTTTCTTCATGCAGCTTATGAAATGGCTTAATTCCCTCCATTTATTCTTATTTATAATTTTCTCAATCTCATATTTTTCTCTGTTTGCTATGATAAAACTCTTTCATACATCACATTTAGCTACTTTAGAGGCATATACTTTCAATGTCTCTCTCCCTAAATTTTCATTTACTTCTCTAACACATACAGCTGGTTTTTCACACTACAACACCAATAAATTTACCAATGACATTCTAGGTTGCCAAAGTACATGCACATTTTCTTTGCTTTTATTAATCTTTCTGGGCATTAGATGCATTTCACTTTATGAAAATGTTTCTTCTCTTGCCTTGGGGGACACCACTCTTATTGTTCTTTTTTTGTCTGCTTCTTTGGATTTTCTTTCCAGGATTTTTTTTCTTGGTTCTCTTCATTATTAGGTGACTCCACTCATGCCCATGACTTCAGGTACCATTTATATTTTCATATTTTCAGACTATGCCTGCGGGGATCCAGACACAAATATTAGTTATCTACTAGATATCTCTAATTCAGAACCCTTGTAGCAACGAAAACTCTTAACTGTCTAAAATAGCACGTTCTCTTTTCTCCCCAAACCACCCCTTGGCTTATTTTCCTAAAGATGAGCAAAGGTGATGTACATCCTTGGTGATAGACAAAGTTTCTATCCAAGCCTAAAGCCAGAGCCTCAGTTATTTAAGATTCTTTTTCCTTGCTTTCCATATTCAGTTTTACACCAAATCTCATCTATTTTACCTGATATCTGCATACTTCTCCCCATTTCTACTCCCTTTTAATGGTCATCTCTCCAATGAATGATTTAAAAATCTTTTGAAATATTATCTTTACTTCTGCTGTGGCCTCCTCTAAAATGTGAATCCAATCACCTCACACCCTTGATTAAAATCTCTCAGTGACTCCCCACTATATTAGTCAGGGTTCGCCAAGAGAAAGAGAACTCAGAGCACACACACACAAACACACACACACACACACACACACACACAGGTCTATGTATATATATTTATTTGTCATAAGGTATTGGCTCATACAATTATGGAGACTGAAAGTTCCACAATCTGCCATCTGCAAGCTAAAGGAAAACTGGTGGTGTCTTTTGAAGGTTGAGACCTGGAGAAACAATTACATAGATTCCAAAATGAGTCTGAAAGCCTAAGAACCAGAGTGCTGAGACAGAAGGTTGATGTCCCAGCTCAAACAGTCAGGCAGAGAGTGAATTCTGCTTTCTTCTGCCCTTTTGTTCTATTCAAGCCCTCAATGGATTGGGTAATGCCCATCCACATTAGGAAGGACCTTCTACCTTGCTCGGTTTACCAATTCAAACGCTAATCTCTTCCAGACACACCCTTACAGACACAACCAAAATGTTTAACTGCTATCTGGGCATCTCTTAGCCCCTTCAAGCTGACACATAAAAATAACCATCGCACCTACTATTTCCATTGTGTAACTTCTATAGGTATTTTATTTGTGGTTATCATTCTGCTTACATAAAATATAACAATCTATTTTAAGCTGATAACAATTTAACTTCATTTGTATTTAAAAACTCTGCACTTGCACCTCTCCCCCTTCACATTATATGTTACTGATATCATATTTTACATCTATTTATATTGTATAGACATTAACATAACTTTAGTTATTTTTAATACTTTTATCTTTTATTTTTATACTAGAATTACACCATTACAGTATTTTATGTTTATATATTTACCTTTACTATTAGGTTTCATATTTTCTTACACTATCCTGTTACTGTTTGGCTTCTTTTTGTTTCAACTTGAATAACCCACTTTAGGATTTCTTGTCAGTCAGGTCCGGAGTAATGAACTGCCTCAGCTTTTATTTGTCTGGGTAAGGCCTTATTTCTCCTTTATTTCTGAAGGACAGTTTTGCCCGGTATAGCATTCTTGGTTGGCAGGGTGTTGTTGTTTTTTTCTTTTAGCACTTTGAATACATCATCATGCACCCTTCCAGCATTCAAGGCTTTTGCTGAAACAAATGTTGATAGTCTCATAGAGGGCAGGGGTTCCCTTTTACATGACAAGTCAATTTTCTCTTGCTGCTTTCAAAATTATCTTTGTTTTTGACTTCTGACCATTTGATTATAATGTATCTTGTTTGTGGATTTTTTTGAATTTAGCAAATGAGACTTTTCTTGAACCTATCCTGGAGTTATCTCCTACCTACATGGCTGCCTCCTCAAAATTAATCAGCTTTTATTTTCACAAGTCATTATGTTTTGTTTTATTTTGTTTTGTGTTCACTACTTGGTGCCTTTGCTTTGCCCTAGGGTAACTTTTTATATCCCAACTCCCTTCTTGTAATTATTGCCTACTTATTGTTCAAACATTAGATGTTATCACCTTTACTGGGAAATCTGGTTTAGACTCTCCTCTCCAGTTCACATACCCTTCTCTTAGCATTTACTAAACTTCACTGTAATCATTACTGGTAACATTCTATTTTCCCTAGTATGCCTTGAGCTTATCATGATACCCAGCTCATGTCAGTAAATATTTTTAGAATAAATGAACAAATTAATGAAAGTGAGTAACTGAGCTCCTCTTGATCTCTTGGACCAAAAAATGTAAGCTACACCTATATTCATCTACTTTTAAAAGAAGTAACTTACACATTTATAAAGGCCAGTAATCCTTGCACCAGTTGAAGGATTTTCACAACCATGACTTTATCATAGGCTACGGAACTGGATCCCCTTTCTTTTAGAAAATCATGTTTTGTTAGGTAACAGTGTTGAATTCTTTACCTCCATTAACCTTTGTTTTAAACCTTCAGAGCACTAGTCATATTTACTATCTTACAAATGCAAACATTTCTTTTTCCTGGATAAAGAATAGAAAAAGATAGCTAGAATTGGATAGAGGAAAAGAAGTCCCACTGTGCCTGAGTGATCTGATGCTCTTTATTTACCGTGTATGAGAGTGGCTGATTTCATTATCACCGTATTATGAATGTCTTAATTCAAAACCAGTCTGGCATTCATTGTATTTTGTACTATTTGGTTTTGATGGTTTGTAAGATAACAACTTATTTCAGCATCCACATGGGTTTTCCTAATTCTCTTACTAAGAAAAAAGAGGAAGAAAAGCCTATGTTCTCTTGCTGTAAGTCTCTTAGCAGAAATTATTGCCCCTTTAATCAAAATACATAATGAAAACATCACTTTGTATCTTCTGTTGTTCTCAAATATTAGGCATTTTTATTAACTAAGTTATAGCTTTCTCATGGGAAAATAATCCTTAAAACGTCAACAAAAACAACAGCCAGAATTATTGGTGTAATTTTTTTTTCTTTTTCTTATTTGGCTTTACAATTTTATACATGAACTATTTTTTTCTTACCTATTCCAGTAATATCTGAGCATCTCATCTATATGTTAAACAAGAGAATGATATTTTGTTGACCACATGATATGCCTTTTCCTCTTTTTATGATAAAAGAAGATAGGTGACTTTGAGGTGACTGAAAGAGTGCCCGACACAAGTGTGTGCTATTAAATGTTCAAAAAACGTTGTATGAGTGAATGAACTCAAATCCAGGTAAACATAGGAATAAAGAAAAAATAAGAGTGAAGCTGTAATTAGTAGGTTTTATTTCTTTGTCTGTTTTCATATTCATCACCTCATGGTAGTTTCCCAAGAATTAGTTAATTATCCATGTAACAGGACTTTACATTTTTAAGTCACCTGCCTCTACTCCCTTCTTCCACCAATTTTTTAAATAATTTTACCAGATCACCAGATGCACATGGTTAGCTACTGAAGAATCTCTTGTCTGTCTCTTTAGCTTCTCCATAAATACACACATTTCTTCATTTGTTTTTGAGGCAATGCTGTATGTGTAATCATGTGTGAATCTTTATTGAACACTTATGGAATGAGCCACCTGCTCTTACAAATTAGCTGAGTTCTCAAGAAGGCCCAAATTAGTAAATTAGTTGATGAAGGAAATTTGTTGCAGAGACAGCAGGCAGCTAAAGAATTTTTCAGCTTGTCGAAAGTATTGTTAGTCTCACAGCTTGGCAAAGAGACAAGAAGATGCCATTTTTGAACACTTGTAGGTGGTGACCAAGGGCCTTAAACTCACTAGAGAAGAAAATGAAATTGCGTGTCTTATCAGTTAAGAGAAGCTTTACTGATCTCAGACCATAACCCAGAAAGTTAACTAAGTTTTGTAGAAGTGGCTAATCTTTTCTCAGTGATCGATGTGGCTAGATTAGAAGGGTGTTGCCGGGGGAGTCGTGGGGAAATAGGTTTTCTCATTTTAGCTGTACTTCTGGCTGAAGGCAATACTGAACAACACTCAGAAGTCACTTGGCTAGGTCTCATCCAGGGAGCATGCAAGGCAACTGATGATTCCTGCAGGCACCTTTTTAAATTTATTACCAATCCTCTGAGTGAAACTGCCTTTGGGGTCCTCTCAGGAGCATCTGGTTACTTGTTGAAACGTCAAATGCAATATGAACTTTCTGACAGGTCATTGTGCCACCTGCCTCTTCCCCCCACATTACAAATCCTGTTGTTGATTGTCATGCAGCAGCATCCATCACATTTACTTACTTATTGTTTAATGATATATTTAATTTTAACACACTGTCTACAAAATATTGAAATAAATCAGAAAAGGAAAGACATCACATGTATTTTAAACACCCAGAGGCAGTGTTCAGTTATTTCCAAGGAAGCAAAGCTCTGTGCGTGAGATGTACAGTAGGGTACAACTCAAAATTAGACCCAGCCCTGAACTGGGGAGTCTAAGTGTTCAGCTTGTGCTCTGCTCAGATCTTTGTGTGACTGTGTGATCTAGGTCACATTGCTTATGCTTCATCTACACAGAGTAAAAGGAAAAACATCCTTTGGACTCCATGTTTATAGAAATATTGGCCAGATGTATACAAAGGTATGGCCAGCCTGACATCTTCTTTCCTTTACCTCTCCTTTTATTTTTGTGTCATATTGGAAGTAAAATTTCATTATAGAAAAATTACTAAAAAGAAACAAGTAAATATATCCATAATTTGCCTATTAGGTATAAATACTGTTAACATTTTGTATTTATCCTCTGGTCTTGTAGTTCTAGGAAACAGTGAGTAGTCTGATTATGTTCTTTGAGTACTTAGAGCAGTTATGCGTAGGAGCCAGTGGGTGGCAGGGGCAACAGAAAATAATCCAAGGAAAATATTTGCTCTAAACAGATACCTTTATCTTTTTTTGTTCAATTTTTCCGGTAAGAAAGTACTCATCATTTAATAAATATTAATGAAACACCTACTATGTCCCAAGTACTGTACTAAAAATACTTCAATAAATAATGCAAAAATTCCTTTGTAGAGGTTATAAATAAAGGAAAAGGTAGTAAAGCCCAGTGCAAAACTTGAAAATCCAACAAATAATTTGTAGCCACACTGTCCTAAAAAAGCCCTTACATGACCTGTAATCTGGCGTAGTTCTGAGTGATGATGTGTTAAATTTGTGATCAGGAATTTTTATCTAATCTGTGTGTCTAAAATAGTGCATTTCATAAAAATGAGACAGTCATATCAGTCTTATTTCTAGATGATATTTTATAGACTTCTGACAATTACTTGAATCTGCACATAGATAAAATTTATCATCATAAGTCAAATCTATTAGGCTGATAGAATCTCAGAGATGGAAAAGTCTTGAATATTATATTGTCTGCCGTCTCTGTTCTTACCTACTCTACATGCCAGGTGCCCATGGCTGAATCAGTTTCCCAGCATATTAAACAGTAATTATCTACCTCTTTTTGAAGTCTCCAGGCACAGGAAGCTCTCTACTTTCTAAGGCAATCCATTTCATCAGCCCAATAGCTTCAGTTTTTACAATGACCGTCCTGATATGAAGCTGGAATCCACAACCTGTATTTTCTTCTACTTGAAAGTAATGTGCAGGTCTCAGGAATTGTCTCAGACAGTGGAGTTGAGGGGTATGCATATTTCTTTCCCAAGCTTCAAAGATCAATCAGCCAGGAAGAGCCCTGAAAGTGTCTGAAGTGCTAAGCTATCTTTCATAAAACCAATGAAGATAATAGAGTAGGTAAGGAAACACCAGAGGTATATGGAAGGACTAGAGGTGAGGCGATCTGGCTTTGACAGCTGTCACTCCTTTGTCAGCAGGGCTGATTTTACCTGACTTACTGAGTTGGGAGGGTGGTACCTTCCTCCCTCACTGTGTGTGTGGCCTGCTTCAAGCGGGAAGCTGAGGCAAAGATTGATCTTTTAAGCTCTATCTGAACTCTTCTTTGGTGAAGGGTATCTAAATAGCCGAGTTATTTTACTAGAAACTCTGAATGTGAAATTGCTGTTTGAAACAGCCCAAATTCCTATTTTTATAGCTGAGAAGATACTCTAACATGTAGAGTATGCTGTCATGGAGAAGCCAGTGATGAAATGTCTTGTTTCAAGCCATAACAAGAGATTATCTTTATGTGCAGAGGAAATGAAAATCCACTATAATTAAAAATGGAAAGATAATAATTCTTAGGTGTCTATCTAACATCCATTGCAAACACGCTAACAGTTTCATTGTAGAAATAAAACAGTTGCACTTTCTCACCATCTTGCGATTTCCAGTAGCACCTGAACACTGCTGTCATGTCTTCTGATGTCCTTTGTAGACAATCAGGAGGACAGACTATCCATTCATTGCATCGTTGATACATTCACCGAATGCATATTGAGAATCTAGGTTGTGTCACACTTGCATTGTGCTGAGGATTCATAGACCAATCAAACATCTTCTATTCCCGGAAAGACTTCATGGAGACTGTCAGTTAAACAAGAAGATCATTTTAGAGAAAAGCACAGTATATGAAAGACATCTAAGAGACATGTTCCCAAGAGCAAATCAGAGTTACTTAGAAGAAGGGGTAGGACATTCTAGACATCATTGACAAAAGGCGTATCCATCACCTGCGGTAGAGGAGAGCCACTGAACGGTTTGAAGGAAGGCAGTAATTATAGCAGGTTTGTACGTCAGAGCAATCATTTGGACTACAGTGTGTAGAAACCATCAAACGGGAATCAGGCTAACGCATGGAGGACAGGTGGGACTAAGAATGGATTGAGGCCTATGTTCTATAATCTCAGTGAGAAATCACGAGAGCCTAAAATAAAGTAGTAGAGCGTGTGTGGAATGGAGTGCATGAGGTTAGAAGATATTGAGGAGAGAGGGTTGATGGTAACTAAATCTGGGAGTGGTGAAGGAGAGAATGGGGAAGACATCAAGAATAGCTCACAGGCCTCTGACTTGGGAAGTTAAGGTAAGGAGTGGTAAAGGAGCAGCTGCTAAAATCTCAAGAAGTGGAGGTGAGCAATGATTCGCTAATGGTGGTGTTGGTGCTCCAGGGTCCGGGAGCTTTTCTTCAGGTACGGAGCCCCGAGCTTGGTGGTGTGGTGGACTACATGGTAAATGACTAGCATCTTTTCTTTGAAACATCAGCTTTCCTTTTTAAAATAAGAGCTCCAGGTTAAAAACTGTATGTCAGACCCCACACAGGGGCTCTAAGATCTAATTTTACTTACGAACTCCAAGGCACAGTGGCTAACCAAGAATTTGAGAAGATATTAAGTAAAAATCTTGAGACCAATGGAAAGCAATTTTCATAATGAGGAGGAACACAGCACCCCATATATCATCGTTAGACCAAGACAAGGAACAGAAGGTTGAGAGTGGGAAAGGATGGTTTCTCTAAACAGGGAACAGGTGGCCAGTATGGCCAAGGCCAGCTACGGAAACATTAGGTAACTCTGCTCAAAGAATTTCTCTGCTTCTCCCCTAGAGACTGTCAGCTGCAGTGGAGAACAGGATAATTAGCTGCTTTGCAATGGATGTTTTTCTTCATGATGGTGCTTTTATTTTTATAGCAACACAGGCAAAGGCCAAGGGATAGAACTTAATGGAACCAATAGACACTGGTGGAAAATGAAGTGTTTTTTTATCTCCTGATAAACCGAAGTTTCGATATCACAGAATGTCCAAGAAGAAATTTGGCTCTCATTTGAATTGCTTCCTGCAAAGTTAATTGTTTGCTCCCAATCCATAATTGATGATAGCTTTCCCCTTGCTGCAGTTAGACCAAGGAATTGGCAGTCTCCTGCTGTGGAAGCCAGACATGAACAGGTAATCGCATCCCCAAGAAGAGCTGAAATATTAGTCTCCCAAGACACAGGCTGTGCAAATGTCTCCGGCTTGCAGAAGAGACATCACTCACACCTTAGAGCCTGTCTTGTAGACTTGGTTTCATAAAAGTTGTATAATAACTCCAGAGTGTACAGATGACGTGTTTGAAGAAATGCCAGAAGGATGAGCTCTGAGGAGCCTGATTAACCATTTCCACAGTAGTCTCAGGAAAGGAGGGTTCTCATAGCTACAGGGGTACATTTGCATGTGGAACTAATTCCTTTCTCTTTCTCTCTCTCTCTCCACACACACACACACACACACACACACACACACACACATGCACACACATAATGTATATTCCTCTGAAACTACCATACACACTCACTATTTGGAGGCTAGAAGTTCCCTTGCTGATCTGGTAGGATCTCTTGGCTGTGAGGAGTGTGTCTCCCGCTGTAGTTCTCAAAGCTCTGCCCTCTTCCAGGTCCCATTCAAGCCCTAATTCTTCACTTCCTCTTCGTGGAGCCCCTTCCAGATCACTATAGATGTCTTTGATCTCCCTTGTCCCTGAACTATTTATTTGGAGTCTGTGACATCACACAATGAAATCCTTTTTGACAGATTGTTCTGTAACAGTTACTCTCCCCTCCCTACCTAGACCCTGAGGCCAAACCATTGGGACATTCCTTCTCCACTCCCACCTCGCCTGGTACAGAGGAGCACATGCAGCGTTGATCGATTAAACACCACCTGCCAACACCACCCCCACCACCCCCTGAGGGAGGGAAGGAGGGAGACAGGGAGGGAGACAAAACAAATTTTTATTTCTATGGTTCAAAGGTTTAAACTGTGGCTGTGTGCAATTTTTTTTCTTTGTTGACTTGATGCAAAATGATTCCAATATGATGGCAAAAAGAAGGAGGGGCAATTGCACTATGTAAACATCTTTAAAGGTTTTATCTCTTTTCTAATATGTTGTGTTTTATCTAACTTGTCCTCATTTAATGTTATTCTTACAAAACGTGTTCATGTCCCCATTACTCTGATTTTTATTACAAGACTGTAGAATCGAGTGCTGTGTGATTCCTCCAAGGGCATTGTTTTCTAGAAAAGGGCACGCCAGCCTCCGTCGCCACTGTGTCCTTCTGCTGGAAAGGTAACCTTTAGCGAGAGCTGTGGCCTTTTAATTTTTCAGCTGAAAAATTGCTCTTGCGAAAATAGGGCCTCATGGTATCTTGGCCCACTAATTCATGCCAAGTGGGCCAAAATTAAAGCATTAAAATTTCATAGATATAATATCATTTATACATCATCTCATTAAAAACATTCCTTCCCCATGGAGCTTGAAAACTGGGCATGCTTTCCTCCAGCTGTTGCTTAAAGTTCACCACAATCACGGCAATGTTTGTCAAAAGCAAAGCTGTGGTAAAGTGGGGGGATATTCTGCAGTGACACCCTCAAAACACCGAGGTGCACACTTTGCTCCCATTAGTGGAAATGGAGGCTGCATGTCTGCCACGGTGCAAAGGCAGAGCCACAGAACTCATTTGTAAAGCAGCAGTTCTGGGAGGGCAGCCTTCTGATTTTTTATGACTTTATTCTCTTTAGATGGAGAAAGAGACTATTTACCACTCTCCCCAAGTTTCTCTTCTATAATATCTCAATATGTTTAGTGGGTGAGGACAGTCGACTAATTAAGTAGATGGTCAACATTGGCCACATTTCAAAAACTAACAGACGCTCCTTTTTGCCATTTAGCCTTAGAAAGCAGATGGGGAGTTGAGAATGGTTTAAGTTACAGAAATAATTTGCCCAGTTTACTACTCAGTTTTTAAAAATTATCTTTGGCTGCACTTGGATAAAAATCTTTTTGTTCTTTTGAAACTGTGGAAATTAGAATATCCACATTTGAGGTGTTTCCAGGAGGTACATGACATGTGTTCATTTGTTTGGCTTGCAGATGCTAATGGATATATAATCACATTTGCCAACCATAAAGCCCCTGTTGGTAAAACACTTCATCTGCAATAATCCACTACTTTCTTGAAACATGCTAATTTACTCTAATAATGTAGGAGCCCTTAAGGGTTTCTATGTTGTGTAAACAACTAGTTGTGGTAAGCAATCAGACTGGAGAGGCCATTATATAATAATCTGGACTTTGTTACTTTTCAGGAATTTGGGGTGTTTTGTTTGTTTGCTTGTGTTATATTATTTCGTTTAAATTTCATGTGTTTAATGTGTTAGCATTTCACAGTGTAGAATTAAGAGGGATGCTTTGACCTTTGATGTGAAAAGTAGGTGAACCATACTTTTATTGCTTGATTTCTTGGATTTAGTTTTAAAAATTAGCCCCAGGAAACTTGGAGCTTATCTGAAGTGTGAATTCCTAGATCTAGTGTATATTCCATAGGCTGAAATCTACCTAGACACACACATCGGGTAGTGCAGACTTCCTTTCATCTTTAAGGCACAGTGTCTTCATGCTCATTCACATGGACACACTTTATACATGTTACCTACCATGCTACCAAGGTCATTTGTCCGGTACATCATCTGAAATGTGTTTCTGTGCTGAGTCAAGTATCGTATTGCTTTGTTTTCAGCCTGATCTCAGCCTTCTCCAGCAAGTATAAAAACAGTACCAAGCAGAATATCAAAAAGATGCAGCTGGGGATACATCTATCTATGAACACATTTGTGTGTATGTGAACATACATATATAGGGTAGGGTGAAGTAGGTTTACAGTTGTTCATATGAACATGCAGGTTATGATCATTACAATAGCTTTATTACCTCTGTGTTTCTTGTACTTATGACTGTAAACCTACTTTTGCCCTACCCTGTATTCTGAACAAATGCACCAAGAGGGTTTCCGTGTTCTTTCTAGCATGTCTCCATATATTCATATGCTTCCATGTGGATAGAGCTTTGGCTCTGAGAAAACCATACTATTAGATGTGTGGTAACTTGACTGGAAAACCCAAAACAACTTAAATTAGCTAGTTGCTGCTAGTCTTTTGGTTACATGCATTTATGTGTCCACTAATATTTTTCTTTTTTCTTTTCGTTGTAAAGAATTTTAAACATACACAAACATAAAGTAGTATAATGAACCTCCAGATGTTCATTATCAGCCCCAACAAACATTAGCGATATCTTCCCAACCCCACCTGCTGTATTATTTTGAGACAAATCCAAGATCAATGTCACACTAAAAATTAACCATCCTTATTTATGTCATCAAATATCCAGTCAGTGTTCACATCCCCAATTATCTCATAAGTGTCATAAATATTTATACTTTAAAAAATAGATCTAATATATGGATCTAAATAAAGTCCATATATTGCAGTTGATTTATATGTCTTTAAGACATTTAAAAATATATAGGTACTCCCCTTCTCTTTTTTCCCTTGCAGTTCATTGACGATACTTGGTCGTTTGCTTTGTACTTTCTCATAGTCTAGCTTTTGCTGATTGCATCCTCATAGTGTAGTTTAGTATGTTCTTTGGTCCTCTTATTTCCTATCATTAGTAGCTGGGCCTAGAGATTTCATCAAATTCAGATTTAATTTTTTAATAAGAAACTAACTACACATCTGATATTGCCTACTTAATAGAAGACACATAGTATCTAGTTGTCTCTTTTGGAGATGTTGGCCACTGGTGTTCAATGCCAAGGTCCATTAATTCATTAGAGATTATAAAATGATGATATTCTCATTTTCTCATGCATTCTTCATTTATTTGATGTAATATTTCTAGAACAACAAAAAATCCTATTATTTACTCTTTGGTTTACAGTGGAATGGTTAGTGTAGAAAAAAGAGTAAATTATTGATTCATTTATAATTTTCAAAATGACAGTTCCCTGGCATTCTCCATCAGTACACAATAATTTTTTAAAAATATATATCTTAATTGACTTTAGAGAGAGAGGGGGAGAGACAGAGATAGAGACATCAATGATGAGAGTGTTGTCATTGATCGGCTGCCTCCTGCACGCCCCCTACTGGGGATCGAGCCCAAAACCCGGGCATGTGCCCTGACCGGGAATCGAACCACAATTTCCTGGATTCTAGGTCGATGCTCAACCACTGAGCCACACCCAGCCGGGCCCCAATAATTTTTAATATCATAAGAACACATCGCTTTAAAATATATTGAAGTATTTTAATACATTGTAGTTATCATCATCACTGATGCTAAAATCGCCTCATCTTTGGCTAGTAAGAGCCTCTTAAAAATAGCTAAGTTCTTTGGACACATGCATGCCCACTCGCCTCTGTTTGCAAGACTTTGGGAGTGGGCTGCTCCCCCTCCCTTTTACTCAGCCGACCCTTTCTGTCTCTTGCTCCTTCCAGGTGTTCTGTCACATGATTCGAACTTGGGGATAGCTTCTCAGAAAGCTAGATTTTACATGTAAATTACTCAGATCCACAAAATGCCAGAACACATTAGTTTTTAACAACCTGTCTTACTTTTTTCACATTTTCATCTTATCTTAGGGAACCAAATTCACCAGGTGCTTGGAATTCTAATTTTTGGTGCCTCTTAGCCTCAGACTGCAAATGCTATGTGCGCCTGTGTCTCCTTCATCACTGCCTGTCACATGGTAGCCACTGGAGTACTTGTTGAATGAATCAATGACCAAAAGAACACAGGAGAAAACAAAACCATGATCTCCTTTTACTTTTAGGAATAAACCCAGGTTTAGATACTGTGCTGTGAAACTGAGCACAATATTAACTGATAAGAGAGAGTTATTGCATGCTCAGGATGACGCTGGATACTCTGAGCCATTGGGGGGGGGGCTTCAACCATGGAAAACTGTCCCTTGTATGGAAAAACATTCCCCGTGCAGTCTTTCAGACACTAATTTTGACAAGCATGAAAGGAAAACACGTGCTTTGGAGTGTTATGGGATTTTGTGCCAAGAGGTTAAAATAATTTAGTGAATCTGAAAGAGGTGAGGGTGGCATAGAATTATGGTTGCTTTTTCCATTTCCTCTGATCTGTTTAGGTGATTTATCTATTCTGAATCCCCTGAATTGTTTAGTGCTGAGATTTCATGGAAATAGGTGTTCTAAAAGCCACCAAATATTGTTTTTTAATTACCTCACAGCCTCAAAGGAACAAGTAATCCTCATCTTCTTTTTATGGGCACTAAAATTCCCTCTAACTACCAGCCCCCATAAAGATCATTCTCTTTAAAGCCTTGTTTCTTCCTAAGGAATGCTGGTTTTCTAGATAGATCACTGCAGAATGGAGGCAGGCAAAGAATAATCATTGTCATTCAAGTCAGTGATTCACACTATATCTGGGTTTTAAGAGCCACTCTAATTGGAAAGGGTCCATGTGTTATGATAAATTTATTTATCCCCCAGACAAGGAAAGCAATAATTTTATAACATGTCATGTGTCAGTGCTCACATATACACAAAACATGCATACAGTTGGAGAGCAATGGCAAACAGTTTCCTGTGCACTTACTAAACCCATGCTCACCATAGGTCTTGTTCCTTAAACCAGTAGTCTGCATTCAATTTTTTATTGCACTTGCTCTCAAGGTAAATTATTTTTGAGCATTTAATCTCAATAAATTAGGTTGAACCATATGACACTGATATTTTGTGAGTCAAAAATATTTGAACATTGGCAGTTTTATATTTTTTAATCTCTTTATTATTTACAAATATGCACACATGTGCTTGCTATTATCACTAATATACTAAGGCACCACTCTTAGGGTGAGGATCAATAATAGTGGATGTAAATCTGTATTTCATATATTCTCCTGGATAATTTCTAAATTGTTAGTTCTGATCAGTCATTACAGTTTCTATTCTGGCACTGTGGCTAGCCGGAAGCCTGACCTATGGGGGGCAACTGCCAGCTCTGCTAATTCCTTTCTATGTGCATGTGGTTGCAATGTTAGTATTTTTATTTTTTTTGTCAACCTGTGGTTTCTTTGCAGGAATATCTTTAAGCCCCTTGTCCATTTTAAGACAGCTAATTCATAAGTCAAAACTAAATAATATAATAAATATATAAACCAATTTGACTAGACCACCTAAATCTGATTATGTCACAATATGCTGAAAGAGAATGTTGAATATGTTGACCCTTTTACATATGGACTCACTGTCAAGTAGAATATTAAATTTTAGTAGAACTTAATTTATTTCTATGTTTTTCAAATGACAAAGTAGATAGAAATGAGAGTTTAAATTTAACTGGAAATTTTCCCCACATGTGGCCTTTCCCTGTGGCTTAGGTTTCTCACAGTATGGCAGCTGGGTTCTGAAAAGCAAGCTTTCCAAGAAAACAAGGCAGATGTTGTCTAGGCTTTTATGACCTAGCTTGGGAAGTCACATAGTATCATTGCTATCATCCTTAATTAGTTAAAGCCATTACAAGCCCACCCAGATTCAAGGAGAGGGGACATAGACCCCATATTTCTATGGAAGGAACATCAGTTTGTCAAATTAACAGTTTGTGACCACTGTTCATAAACCACCCACATACCCCATTAATGAAGCCCATATATAGTGTCTCAAACAAACGGTCATCTAGTGCCATGGATCTCATTATCACAGAAAACAAGCTATTCCTTTTCTGAACAGAAAGAAATAGGAAATCTTTTCTCAAGCTGGACAAAACTATGCTTTCTCATAATTTCCAGTTTGAGGTCCTCATTCTGCCATCTGAAACAGGACAGAGCAAGTCAGCTTCCCCTCTTGCTTGAAGGTAGCTTGCAAATGAACTGTGTTTTCACATTCCCAGTTGCTCTAGCAATGTTTCCTATATCCCTCATCACCCAGTTATCCTCTGAGCGAACAATGGTTTATCTTTAGCCCACTTAAAGTACCGCTCAATTAGAATATGTGTTCCATTTAACACTGCCTTTTGCTGGCTCAGTTGTTACAATACTATTTGTATTTTAAATCATTTCCCAAAAGAAAAATATATGCATGTATAGAACAATTCATTAGAGCATACTATTAATGCATAATTTTTCAGATCTTCGGAGTGCCAGCATACCCTGAGCCAGCGGGAGCGGGTGTGGTAAACTGTTCTGTAGTCTTTCGGGCAGCAAACGTTTGTGCCCCATATGGTAGATATTCCCAGCCCCGTGAACGCTCTGCTGTGCCATACTGAGTTGAAAGTGTTCGGCAAAGTGTGTTATATACCCCTCAGGGGCCTCTCTTTTGCCATAGATACTTGTGTTCTGGTGAAGTGCTTCAAACCATAAAGGCAGAGGAAACGTATGCAAGTGGTAGTGCTGAGACTGAAGCAAAAAAAAAACCACAGGAGGAGCATCATACTGGGTGTTCACATGCAGGGTTTCCAGCAGCTTGAGAAAACTTTAATGAAAAGGTCAGGGTAAAGATCAGCAGGAAATTAGGGATTGGTGTAAGCCCTTTTGACATTCTGAAGGGTGTTATAAAGCATCCTGCAGGAATGACTAACAGTTGTCTGAAATATTTCTAGAAGAAACTAAAGCTAAAGCATGTCATGACTCCTAGTGATTTAACAAAAATGGAAGAGTGCTTGCCAGCATATAATGCCAGGAACTCGTCTTCATAGAGATTATATTCTTAGGACCCTGTGTGATGCATATATAGTTGTGTTACTCCATTTTCAGAAATACCTGCCCCACACAAAAAAGCATGTTCCTGTATTCTTGGTGAGATTTTTTATTTATTTATTTATTTATTTATTTATTTATTTATTTATTTATTTATTGGGGTGACATTGGTTAATAGGATTATATGTTTCAAGTACACATTTCTATGATACATGATCTGTATATTGCATTGTGTGCTCACCACCCAAAGTCAAATCATCTTGCATCACATCTTGACCCCCTTTACACTTCACTATCCCCCGAACCCCCTTCCCTCTGGTAACTACCATACTGTTGAATGTATCTATGAGTTTTAGTTTGTTTTCCTTTTTCATTCATTTGTTGCTTTCAGTTTTACATCCCATATATGAGTGAAGTCATATGATTCTTAACTATTTTTCTGTCAGACAGTTCTCTTATCATGACATTCTCAAGGTCCATCCATGTTGTAGCAAATGGCAGCATTTCACCTTTTCTTATGGCTGAGTAGTATTCCATTGTATTTATGTACCACATCTTTTTTATCCAATCATCTATCTAAGGACACTTTGACTGTTTCCATGTCTTGGCCATCATGAATAATGTCTATGGGTATACCACTATGAGTGTACCCGATCTTTTCTAGGGGAATTTTGGTCAAGGAAGACTAAAGTAAAATTAATTTCACTACAATATGGCATTTTCATTCATTACTTGAACTGGATTTATCTTTTTAAAGAGCTGCCTTACACTGTTGACCCATAGCAAATTTCTTCAATAAAGACCTCCAGATCTTTTTTAGATGAAATTCCGCAAAGCCAGATTCTCTTCGATAACCACATTCTAACATTTTATCTAGTCATGGTTGTGATGAGGCCCATGACTAATGTTTATTGGGTACTTGCTCTGCTCCAGGCACAATTAAGTGTTTTTCATTATCTTAAGAAATCTTTGCAACAAACGTATAAGGTAGTTACGTACATTCTCCCTATCTTAGTTTTGAGAGGATTATAGAAGACAAGTAGGTCTTATAGTCAATAAGAGGTAGAGCTGGGATCAGTGTAGCAGTTGGGGTGATATGAGATGTTCAATATGCCATTTGTGATATCAGCTGTCCATCCTTAGTTGGGTAACTTCATGAGAATAGGACTTGATGTGGCAGTGTTTGCTTGGTTCATGCTGAACAAATGAATGAATGAAAATGTGTGAATGAATCCATTAATAAATATCTGTGGTACAAATCCCAATTCCTGTTGGTGCAAAGCATGACTATCACTCTTAATGTGTATTGAAGGTATTTTTTTAAAGCTATGATTTCATAATTACAGGATTCCAGAAAAGTATGCTCTTGGGATAGTCAGCACAGAGGCAGAGCAATCCTTTCATTCAGGACATGTTAGGTATCTCTGCTTTCCAAATATCTTAAAAGCTAGCAGCAGCATCAGGCACGAAATTATTTAGTAGGCAATCCTAAAAGAAAAGAAAAAAACATGCTCAAAAGAAGAACATACAAGAAAACCTACCTTTGGCTCTTAGTGGAAATTGGCATGGATCATGTCAACTTTAGAGAGATATGATATCTGCCATTAAAATTATATGACAAAAGAAACAAATCTGAGATTGTTGAGTTGAGCTTTCTCAATGGTTAGGGAGAGGGAGAGCCTGAACGATTAGCTGGTTGTAGTAGATTGTTTAAAATATTGCCACTCCTCTTTATGAGCTCTTTCCTGTGGAAAGATGATACCCTTCTCCCCTTCTTTGATGTCAAACTTGACCGGTTGACTTATTTGGGCCAATGACATGTGAGCAGAAGTGTTGTGTGCCACTGCCAACAGGAAGTTTTCAGAATCTTTATGGAGTATACTGCCATATTGCCTTTGCTCTATCAGAAGACCAGCCATATCCCAAATAAGAGGGTTCCATCCGCCTGCATCCCAGAGTGAAGAAGACATCTAATCAACCCATTATGGTCATGTAATACTAGCAGGAAATAGGTGGTTGTGAAACAGTGAAGACTCGGGTACATTTGTTACTATGGCAAGCTTAACCTAAGCTGACTGATAAACTGGTGAATATGCTTGGAAATCTGAGCTGATGCTGGAGAATCATGTTAGGCATATAAGGAATGACCTCACTTTGCAGTCCCAACCACTTCCGGCAAAGAGAGCAGAGCTGGACAATCTGGGGATAGAGTAGATGTACAGCCCATGCCAGGACCAGGCCACAGTTGAGAGCCTGAGATAATATGAAAGAAGATGGTATCTTTCTGAAGAGTGACAGAAAGTAAATGACATTGACTTCTAATCTTACTGCTTCTTCCCTATCATAGCCAACCAACTCCACAAAGTCCTTCCTTTGAAATGCTAGCTCTCTGTCGGTCAGTGCCTTATAATCACTATACCTTAAAATCAATAAAATACCAAATGGATTTTTATTTTACTTATTTATGGGTTAAATAGCAGTTTTAGGTTGTGCATCTGAGTCTACTATGGCATTGAGCAGTCAAGGACCTGGAACACCCTGAACCTAACCCCAGGCCCATTAATCAACTGACCTGCTCCACTTCAATCTGTTTCAAATAGTTGGTTCTAATTAGACTTCATTGGTTCTGTCACCAAAATGTTTAGAAAACTACTACTTCAGATAAGGCCACAAGATCATGTCAATTTGAAATGATTTATCCTCAAATTCTGTGGACTCTGTTCTGGTCGGTCCTAATCTCAACCCTTCTTTTCTGACCATGTGGCAGAAGAATTGTAGCTACAGAGGTAAATATTCATGTGCATTGCATTTGCTCACAGTCCTAAACTATATTTAGGACTCCGAATGTTGAGATGTACTGTGTCAACAATGAAATTTAATTACCGTGATGGACTTTAAATCCATGTACCTTCTTGCACTGTGGAGTGAATATTGCCTGTGTTTGTTCATTCCCCTTTACGCTCTTGTAGGAGAGGGTTGCAATCTGTTTAACCAGAGCACCCACCTGCCCTTCTCTTCCCAGTGAGTGAAATAAACTCTCTTTTATGGCTGTCTTATCTTTATATTGTGAAAAAGAAATATTGTCTTGCTAAACTTTTTGGACACTTCTCAATATGTGATATCTCCCTGCTACTCCCTATTATCAGTCATTCTGGTAATGAATGATAATGTTCATTGCTAGAGTTTGTAAAGCTCTGTCAAGTTAGCCCATTATTTTAAGCTCAGGTTAAGGTAAGGAATTTAGATTTATATAAGCCCAGTGCAGTTTCATTAAGAACCAAAGACATTTTAAGTTTTCTTTCTTTTTACCCAAGGGACTTTAATTTCTTAATGTTACATTAATCCATATTTTAATATTTCTTAAAAATGTATATCTTCTCTATGCGCTATTTACTGTCTTTGTTAAAGTCAATGAACAGTTATAAAAAGTATCTACATGATAATGCAGAAACTACTGCCTTCTTAGGCCTTATGTAATAGTAGTTAAGTGGATGCTCTGAAAAATGAATCTGCCCATGGTACTTTTTCTATTCCTGTATAGGATTTTGATTTTACTTATAATGAATGGCATAAGCCCCAGGTCTGAAAACTAATAGAATTTCTGCATTTACCTGCTGATTCATAACCATTATGTTAGAATGTGTGTCATCTTGCAGTCAGTTGGTTGGATGAAGCAATGCTTTAAAACCGAAATGAAAGGATCTGTGTTGTACTCCAGCAGGCCCCTGATAAGAAGGCCAGTTTAGGTGGATTGGTATTAGAATGGTTTTATACTAGTCTTGATCAGTGGTACAAAATAAACGATAGGAAGTCGATGGAGCCTCCTAAATGAGAGAGACAAAGAAATAAATGTGTTTGATTACCTGACACCAATTCACTCTGTGAGATAGGAGGCTAATGAGGAGTCTGAGGACAGGGAGAGCATATTGCATGAGGCCTGGTCAGTACATCGTGAGCATGTACACTGCCTCTGGCCGGCCAGGTGTCTGTGGGGGTGTAACTGCCCATCCAGTTGTTTGCAGCTCCTGTGTGTGTGTGTGTGTGTGTGTGTGTGTGTGTATGCGCGTGCGCATGCAGAGCTGTGATTGTGGCTTTGAAATGCCTGGTTAAAGGGCAAAGTTCTTGAGATACAGAGAGCCTGTTATATAAAAATAAAAAAGGACAGCTGCCTGTAAAACTGCTGCTCTGTACTGGCCCGGGGCTGTCTGAGACAGTATAATGGAGGGCTTCAGTCTCCAGTTACTCACAATGGATATGTCCCAAAACCCCTTGTGGATGCCTGAAACTACGGATAGTACCAAACCCTATATATAATATATATTTTCCCTCATATACGTACCTATGATAAAGTTAAATTTATAAGTTAAGCACAGGAAAATATTGACAACAATAAATAATACTAAAATAGAACAATTATAACAATAATGAATATTGTGTGACTGTGGCATTATTAAGTAAAATAAGGGTTACTTGAACATAAGCACTATGCTCCCATGACAGTCAATCTGACCATCAAGAAGGCTACTAAGTGACTAAAGGGCCTGTAGTATATCCAGGTTATACATGCTGGACAGATGGATGATTCACGGCCTGGGCAGGACAGAGCAGGGTGGAGATTTCATCATGCTACTTATAACAGCATGCA
Source organism: Miniopterus natalensis (assembly GCF_054644295.1). Taxonomy (NCBI): domain Eukaryota; kingdom Metazoa; phylum Chordata; class Mammalia; order Chiroptera; family Miniopteridae; genus Miniopterus; species Miniopterus natalensis. The sequence goes on from NC_142089.1 coordinate 47,282,553, forward strand.
ATGTAAAACTTATAAATTGTTTATTTCTGGAATTTCTCATTTAATATTTTTGGACCATGGTTGACTGGGTAACTGAAACCACAGGGTGTGAAACTTCGGGTAAGGGGGTACTGCTCTATGTGCTTGGACAGGGAAGTTGGTTGAAATCCCACTTCTGTGACTTACAGTTTAGATGACTCTGGGCAAATTATTTAATCACTAAATCTATCTCTTTATCTGGGAAAGGAGCTGCCATGAGGACTAACAAAATAATCCAAACAAATGTGGGGTCCAATTCTGGGCACATCATGGGCTCTGGATAAATTAAAGTTATAAAGAGGGCCTGGCCCTCAGGCAGTAAGATTCAGGTCGAATGAGTTCCAGCAGGACAGGAGAAGTGGCATGTGGGTGGCAAAGCCTGGAGCTGCGATTGGTGAGAGGCAAACTCATGACATCAAAAGGTGTGGACAGATTCTGCTGCCACCTGTGGTAGCATTAGCTCCCTAAAAGCATCCACCAGTGAGGGTCCGTCCAGGCCTCCAGGGGCCTGAGGAGGCACTGGGTGCACCATGGCCAGGATGCGCTGGGAGGATGGGTATGTAGAGCACACTCTGCCTTTGTTCCACCCATGGCCACTCTGTTCCTTGCTGGAACAGATTTCAGCCTAAAGTTCCTCTCCCTTTGTACTCTATGTGCCCCTGAACCCATCCTAAAAATGAACGGTGGGCTGGGTAAATGTTTGATAGTCATGAATACTTTCTTTAGTGTACAGTCTGTCAATAGAAACATACTTTTATAAAAAAGCATTCCACCCAGATCCTTTTTAATGAAGCTACATCCAAATGAACTGTACACTGCCTTCACCACTGGTCTCCTCCCTTGGCACATCCACTTCTGATTTCTGCTTTTCTTACACAGCAGACTCCAGCATTTGTGTGTTATATAGGGCATGGGAGACAAGTCATAAAAGTCACTAGGAAATATAAGGAAAAGAGAATAAAAAGTTAACTGTATTGCAAAGCTTATAGCACAAAAATAACGTGCTTGATATTAGCCAAGAATGGGATGCTAGAGGGCAGCACAGGTGCCCTGGCTGGCCATTTGCCTGTTTGTCCTTAAGTCCATTTTCCTCCCTTCTGCTGCTCTGCTGTCAGTCACGGGAAACACCATTTGTAAAGCATCCTTGACAACCAGCTTCCTGTAGTTCTGGCCAGCAGAAGACTGGAGGGTGGGAAGAGGGAAAAGCCAAGGTGTTTCTCCCCCTGCCTTGGACAGTCATTTGCAGCAGAAGCTGTCTCCTCTGGCTTCACTCCCACTGGACATGCCTGCCCAGCTTCTGCCAGGCAGTCTCCACAGTGGTACTCGTTCCAGCCTGAGTGTACTGGCTTCTGGAAATAGTGGCTTCCACTTTCTGCAGTAGTGGCTTCCTGCTGCGGCCTGTATTTGGGATCCTTCATCTTACCCTGATTGACTTTTCAGGCCCTCCATCATCTGTATAACCAATTCCAGTATTAAACTTTCTCTATTTGAAGTACCTAGAGTAGTTTGTGTTTCTTATCTAGACCCTGAGGGGTGCAGTACACATGGCGATATCAACCTACTTCTGCCTAATGATTTCATTAAAATGGGAACGTTAATGCATTTAAGCAGATGTGTGTCTATACAGTTCTGAATAAAAACAAAAATGCATGAATAATGCACTAAGACATTCCACCACAGCAAAGCACTGCTTCCGTCTCTAATATCACTTGCCATTTGCAAATATCTCCCTATTTGTTATTCTGGGAATTTGTCATTAAGGCTGAACTATTTCACATGACAATCAAACATATCCATCAGTAGTTTGCAAGAATTCTGCACTTTTCCAGCTGGGAAAAACAACTCTGAACTGAATTTTCCCTTCATTCTATGCTTCCTGGCATATAGTCCATTTCTCACTCACCAGAAGGTCTGCCCAAGATGTAAAGGAATTTGCCTGGTCCACAAGGCAAATGTGCCCTGACCTGCTTTCCACTATCTCCTTCTGAATGAGAAAACCTGAAGAGAGATTTTATTAAGTGGCGAGAGAATAAAACTTGTTATTTTTTTTGCAAGAATTCAGACAGCAGCTTATAAAATGGGCCATTAAAATAATTCATGTCTGAAACTCAGCATTAACCTGATGCAGCATGTCAGGTGGGGGAGCTGACTCCTCAGAGCTCTCGCTCTCACTGTGTGGCTGCTGGAGAAGTAGTGGAAGAACCCATCTAAAAGAACTGGAAATAGAAAAACTGGGTTGTTTTTAAGGGTAGCTGAAATTAGCTTTGAAAATAGCAAGATCCCACTAGAAGCAGATGAAATCCTGATATTTAATGAGCTGGAAACCAATTCTTCCCTGACAACCAGCACCCCTCACACATACAGCTTCTCGTTTACACCAAACTTGTGAAGGAGGGGACGATAGTCCTTAATTTCTCCCTGAGGGGTAGGAGGATGGGTTCAGTTCTATCCTTGTCATCCATTTCGTATTCAGCTGGGGTAAGTACCCTGCAAACTGGGAATGTATCTGTCATCTCAGGCAGTCCAATGGCAGCTAAGCAGGATCAGCAAGTGGCCTTGGAAAATGTAGTCATTCTGTGTCTAAATTGTACTTATGTGGTACATTTATATTCAAGATGTGCCTGTGTTTCTACTCCCATGAACCAGGGTCCATAGAACTTGGTACATTCAAGGCCCATACTTTATTGAGGTTTTGAGCAACTGCTTCATGTGACTATGTTTCATCTGCCGTTTCTCTTCAGTGTCTTTCAATAGAAAAGATCCATTCTGTAAGAGAAACAGGATTAGGATTTTAAGAAGGCTATAAAATAATGCAGCAATAAATTCTTTAATACCCAGTTGTCAGATATCTTTCACTAAATTGCAAATATCAGATTGCTTTTTTAATTATTTCAAACTCACACCGGGAATTATACAAGAACCACACATTAGAGGAGAAAATAGGCTTACCTTTCCTCTTGTCAGACTCCAGGCGCCCACATGGATCTTTATGGCAGTGATTTTAACAATACTGTTAATACTGAGACTTATTTCCAATCAGAGCTTAGAGATCAAAAAAGACAAACCCTCTATGGATCCACTCATATTTTTTTAACTCATGTTTAAAATTAATAATTTTCTTAGGCATTGAACAGTGAATAATAAAGCTGAGCTCATTTATTTAAAGTTTTAAAATAGCTCTGGATTAGTTTTCTGTGATAAGGAAGCCAGTATGCAGAAATCTAGAAACTGTCTTAGGGTTTCATCCCTGGCTCTGTGACCTTGGGCAAGTTATTTAATTGTACTCAGTGTCCCCTTTCTCTAGAAAATGCCTATGATCAGTGTTTACTTTGGAAAATTATTATGAGAATTAAATTAGATTATTTGTTTATCATTCAACATATACGTTGCCTGTGCAATAGACGTGGAGCCTGTCCTTGGAAGCATTGGGGAAAAAACAGAAATTAATCATAATAATTACAAATATAAATATAATTATAGGTGGATAAAGGCTACAAAAGGAAGATATCTGCTGCTATTAGGATAAAGGTCAGGGAGACTTCACTTAATCTAGGGAGAAGAGAGAATCAGGGAAGGTTTTATGATGAAATGCAAATGAGTTGATATATAAATGATTTGGAAGAGTTAAATAGGCAGAGGGGGTGTGTGTGTAGGAGAGGGGCAAACATTTCAGGCAGTGACACTATATGCCCAGGTTTCCTCTGGAAGTCCACCCCCTGAGACAACTCCTAATCTTTATTTCAGTTTTATTTATTCTTTTTCTTTCTCTTTCTTCTTTCTTTCTTCCTTTCTTTCTTTCTTGCATGCATGCATTTTTAGCAAAGAAATATTATCTTGATCCAGAAATGTGGGCAAATACTTTGACAGTAGGTGTGGGGGGAGGGGTGTCCCCTGGTGATACACCTGTATTTTGTAAATATGCATAAAGTAGATTTCTCTAGGTCACACTTGATGGGAACATACTGTTATTCACTCAGAAAACATTTATCAGACACTTACATAGTACCAGGCACTACCCTGAGCACTAGGAACTCAGCGACAATTGAGGCACAGCCTCTGCCTTCAAGGACTTTAACCCTAGAGTTTAGTGAGGAAAGGTGACACCAAAGCACATATTTATAACACACTCTCACTGTGTATGTGTGTTGTGGACAATGGCCTGGCTGCTTCTGTCTGGAAGAGTCACTGAAGACTCCGCAGAGCAGGTAGTGTATGAACAGAGTTTTAAAGGAAGGCTGGGACGGGCCTTCCAGAAGAGCATGTGTGAAGGCACCGAGTCTGTGTTCCCCAGGACCTGAAAAAGTGCCTGGCACCTTCCATCTAAACTATGTAATGTAAACTGGGGTAAAATAGTGAAGATTTTTAATGCAAGGTGAAGAACACTAGGTTTCATTCTTTGGTCTGCAGGGTGGGAAGCAATTTAAGTATTTTAAGTCAAGAAAATGACATAATCCTATTTGTGTTATAGAAAAAGCACTGTGGCAGCAGTTTAGGAGATGGGTAAATGGGGAAAAGACTAAAAGCAGAGAGACCAGTTAAGAAATGATTATAGTTGTCTAGAGTACAGAGGATGAGGTTCTGAGTGAAGGGAGAAGAGGGAATGAATTTGAGAAATACTACGAGGTGAAATCTGGCCGTTATTTCTGGAGTTAAGGGAGAACAGAGAGAGGGAAATGATGAGGAAATGTTTGTAGACTACATGGCGGCTGACACCCTTCAGTGAGATGGGGGTACAGAAATGGCAAAAGGTTGAGAAAATATACAGAGATCCTTTAGGGATACGATATGGATCGGGAGCATGGTGTACAACACGGATGGATATCCCGATGGAAAGTGCTGGGCCTCTTGGATAGATTTGGGGATCAGAAACTTACTTACCCAGGGAAGAGGAGACATCAGACAGAACCATGGAGCCCTTCACTCCTGTCCTATCAAACTCCACCCTTCCTCACCTTAGACCTGCTGGTAACTCTCTTTCCTGGTCACTGAAGAACTTGTAAATTGGCTCATATCTCCCTCTGCCCAAACTCCTGCTCTTGCCTACCCATTGCCCTTGGACAAATTAGCTATCATGTGCTGATCTTTCTGGACAGAAAAACCAAGATATTGCTCAGAGCTCTCTTGTCCCTCCGGCACACCAGTCTGGGGACAGAGAGGAGAGGCAGGCGTGCCTTACACAGTCTGGAATGGTGGGGATTAAAGGAACCTTACAGAGCAGCAAAAGAACATTTTCTAGAACAGGCCTACTTTTAAAAGGACTATTTATTTGCACACACAGAGAATGTAGACTATTTGTTTTGTCTTCTTTAAAAAAATGGGCATTCACGCAGTTGCTTAGTCGCTGAGAATGGAAACTGTCGACATGATTTCTTCTTAAATAACTCCTTGGGAAAACACTTAAAGCCTCCATTTATTCATCCAAATGTAGCTTAAAGACAAGAATGGAAGAATTATTTCTGAAAGAAAATAATCAATAAATCATTTATCCATTTTCCTGCCCTTTGTATAACAAATGGTAATTAGTATGATGTCTTTATTGGCAAGTGCTTATCAGACAAAATGCAGTATAGAAACAAAGAAAGATTCTGTAAAGAACGGTGTTGTTTCGCAGAGTAATTGTGATGCTATCGCTGGACTTTTATGGGGTTGCATTGTTAATTTTTAATTTGGAATCCTTAATAGCAACAAGGTTATTAGCGCCTACCGGGAGTTCTGAGTGTCCGCATTAGATAACATAATCTTGGCGTAGTGAACATTTGGGCAAAAACATGTGTCTAAGAGAGAAAAGAGACCCAGATGGCTCTGATGGCCTTGAACAGGGCACAATTTTAAGAAACTGTATTTGGCAGAATTAAAAAAACATTTTACCAGCCATCTTTCTAAACTACTTTTATATTTTCTTTCTTTGATAAAGAATGAAGCAAACCCTGTCCAGAATTTTAGAAGTGCCTGCCAGACTCTTTGTCTGAGATGTTTCTTCTTCCCCAAAAGTTTGTTTTCATTCTAATGCCTGCTAGTTGTGTGACTTGCTGGAAAATCAAAGATCAGTGGGATCCAGTGTCTGCTGTCAAGGTGCTCACACTGGAGTCTAGTGGGAAACACAGGCCTATAAACACATGTTTTCAGTACAACATGATAACTATAATGGTGTGTTAGGTCTTAGGTACACAGAAGGCAAATGAGGTAAATTTAGTCATTTGGGATAAGCCACCAACTCACCTGTGGAATCTCTAAGAATTCCCAAATTCACACAGAGGCCATCACAATTAGGGAAAAACAAAGAGCCAGATTGGAAGGAGGCCCACATACTGTCTCTTCTCCCAGCATTTCACCCAGAAGGAGCTCCTGGATTGGCTCTGGACATGGCTCTGAACATGGGCTAGGGGATAACTTTCAGTGGCTGCTGAAACCAGTTATATGGCCACGTGATTTTAGTTGTGCCTCTTGAAAATAAATATATTTTTCTGACAAATGTAGAGAATGAAAACAATGCTAACATAAAAATCAAGCTATTAAAAAATAAAACTATTTTAACAGACCCAGAACTAATATTATTTTCAATTATAGAAAGAACTGTCCCAACAGTTTTACAAATATGATATATCATGATTTCCATTTAGAATACTATTCATGGGTAAACAAAAAAAAAGAAAAACATAACACATCTACTCAACTCTTTACAGGTTTTCCCTTCCTTAGAAAAAACACATTTGTTCCTCGATATTGTTCTTGACTTTTAGGATCTTCAGAACTACCAAGATCTCTAATATCCTCTTGTTACTTCCAGCTTTTTATTAGACCTGTTATCAAATTATACTCTATAATAAAGTATTCTTTATATATTGATATTGTCATCTCATAAGGAAAACCTCAATAATAATAGATAAATAGATAGATGAATGGATGGATAGATAGGTGGATAGATAGGTGATAGATGATGATGATGATTGATAGATACATAGGTAGATGATAGATATAGATAGATGATAGATAAATGATGATAGATATGATGATAGATGATATAGATAGAGATGATGATAGATGATAGATGATAGATGATAGATAGATAGATAGATGATAGATAGATAGATAGATAGATAGATAGATAGATAGATAGATAGATAGATGATAGATAGATAGATAGATAGATAGATAGATAGATAGATAGATAGATAGATGATAGATAGACAGATGATAGATGGACAGACAGACAGACTAAGGTGCTCCTTTGGGCCCTTTACTTCTTTTCTTTGATCATCTTTGAATCAACTATGATTCTACAGAATTAGCATGAACAAGTACCTATGCTACCATTGATCTTTAAATTGATTTATGTGACCACTCAATAGATGCCTGAAAGTATGTGTGTATGTATGAAAGAAAATATAGTACACCATTTCTCATCTGTCCACAGCTTCTCTGAGGAAGTAACGATACAGGTATTTAATATCCACCAGGCAGTGTTTCTCTAACAGACTCACAAGTCTCCTATTGGGCACACTTGGCAATTTGGTTGCTCAGAAATCTCTAGGACAAGAAATACAGCCTGCCAGCAAGGCAGCGACTGCTCTCTTCTTTGGACGATACCTTGCAGAACCTGTAGTCTTCTGGAAGCTATTCTCGTGGCATCCAGGTGACACCTCAAGCATAAGGAAATGAGTCTCAAGCCAGACAGGTATGAAAACAGCCTCATGCTTCACAGGAGCCAATATCTCCTATAACAACCTCAAAAGGCATAGCTCCCAAGACCTCCACAAGGATTATGCCAATTAAAAAGGGTCCCCACGTTCAAGTAACCCTAAAGCTATGGCTTCCTATCAGGTATTTATGGTTCTCCCAGCTCAGATGCAATTTATCAACCAGGTGTCATTTTTATAAGCAATATTGGCCTAGTAACACAGATGATATTTTCTCTTATTAGATTATAGGGGAAGAGAGCTAGAAAGTTACTGAAGGTCAAATTCCCCTGCAAAAAGAGAAAGGTGACTTTGAATGATGTATTTCAGCTTTAAACACAAAAAGGGGAGGCTTTTTAAAAAGAAACTTAAGCCCAGCCAGCATGGCTCAGTGGTTGAGCACCAACCTATGATCCAGGAGATAGTGGTTCGATTCCCGGTCAGGGCAAATGCCCGAGTTGCAGGCTTGATCCCCTGTAGGGGGTAAGCAGGGGGCAGCCAATCAATGACTCATCATTGATGTTTCTCTCTCTCTCTCCCTCTCCCTTCTTCTCTCTGAAATCAATAAAGACATATTTAAATAAATAAATAAATAGAAACTTAAAAATTTGAACAGTTTTAGATTTGCTACATATTGCAAAGATTGGAGTACAGACTTCCCATATACCCCTCACCCAATTTCCCCTATTATTAGCATCTTACTTTAATGTTTTTTATTTGTCACAATTAGTGAGCCAATGTTTATATGTTACATTATTATTAACTTATGATTATCCATATTTTATTTAGAATACCTCTGTTTTTCAAAAACAGGAGAGATTTTTAACTGATATAGTCTATGCTTAATCCGTTGCATACTTAAAATGTTCAGAAACCACTCAGAATAGTTTGAGACAGGAATCATTGCAAGTACTTATAACCCCAAAGTGTTTAGCATATAAACACTTCAGGCCCACACACTGATTTGTAATTCTCAATGCCCAGTAACTAACTGTGGTAAACATCACTTATATATACTAGGCCACTTTGGATTTGATTTTTACATTGATTTCAGTTAGGTGTACAAAGGTAAAGTTGTGGATTGTAAACCTTGTATTATTCTTATATTTTCCTTTCAAGGAGATTATATATATATATATATATATATATATATATATAATATATATATATAATTTCTGTTCTATCTCTTACCTCTCTCCCAAATAATGGTCCCTGTGGCTTAGGGCAAAGAGGGTGTCCTATAGTTGATTACTATGAAAAAGTTGTTCTCAGACCTAGTAACATAATTTGAATCACCTGGGGACATTTCAGTATGGCACCAGTGGCTGAGGCTCACTCCGGGGATCCCGAATTATAATTTGTGCACTGCCCTCATCCCCATTTCTTAAGAGTTCCCCAGGTGATTCTGGTGCAGGACCAAGGCTGAGAACCACTGCATTGGAAAATGCAGAGTTTATCTTTTTAATTCAGATAAGCACATGAAATGTGGGCCTTGTTTATTAACGGGAGGCCTCCAGGACTCCTGGAAAATTCTGCAAGGACCTCCTTCTTCAGCTTTTGTTTCCCCTTTGCCACCCAAGCAGAATTAATTACTCCCTCCTTAATAACTTATGCATGCCTCTTTTATTTTACTTATCACGTGAAATGATAATTATTTGTTCAATGCCTGTCTCTGCAGTTAGACTGTCAGTCTCCGAGATGGAAAACATGTTCTGTTTTTGTGAGATTGCCTCAGCTTTTAGCACAATTCCTGGCACATAGTAGTTGCCCAATGGGTGTTGCAGGACAGGAGGGTGGGCATAAATCTGCAAAAAAGACATCAAGTATTGTGTAGTGTTAACTGAAAAAAAGTTCTTTTTGGACAAACATTGACTTCAGATTCCAAGAAATTAAGTGTAGATAAATCTGTACTTGTACTGTCGTTGATATTTATAAGATATATGGCAGCTATCAAAATTTTTATTTCAATAATTTAGCCTAGCATCTCATTTTAGAAAATAAAGCAACATATAGTCAAATAGGGATGGCTAACAAGCGAATGACTAGTTCCCTGAAACTGTAACTAAATTGAAATAACATCAGCAGGGACTTCCCCCCGTATTTCACGTCAGAACATTTGTTACCACTGCTGCCGTCAACGGATTCTACGCTTGGCCAGCCACAGTCTGGGGCTCCGCACACAGAGATGTATGGGATGCTGTTAGTCGGTCTCCAAAGTCCTGAATTCAATTTTGATTGAACATGTTTATACTTGTGAGCTTATGATCATCCCTGAGTTCATTTAAGTGGTGGTTTAAAAGGTTTCTCCTATTTTTTTTTTTTTCCTTCTTGCTAACTACTGCTGTGTTTTCAGAGATTTACTAGCCTGAAAGATTTCTGAGGACATGAATAAAATAGAGAAAATACATTATTTAGCCTGAGCCTGAAAACATAAAGCAAAGAGATGCTGGGCAGTCTTCTACTGATTAGTGTTCCCATTTGATCAATGCAGCAGGCCTGCTAAAGACACTCCTACCCAGGACTATCTGTGAGTAGGGGGCAGAGAACCTAGATTTTCCAATTTTGCAAATCATTCATGTTGCCTCGTCTTCTATTAATTCAGTAAATGTAAGTTGCTTGCTTACCATGCACTGGGTCCTGGCAATGGCATTGGTGAGTTTCCTTACCTTTCTAGTGGGAAGCTATAACCACCTAGTAACAAACGGTTCTCCCACACACAGACCACACACACATACACACACACACTCATTCACCACCACTTTACCTCACCTTTGCCATATAAACCAGGATAAAATCTCAGAGCACAAATTGAGAAAGTTGTATGCCCTATACATTTGATTTTGTGTCCTGAGATTCAGATTCACTCTGCATTAATCCAGGAGTGGTCACATCTGGTTTGGGAAGCACAGGGAAATAGCTGCTGATAGAACTGCTCCCCTGTGCAAAGGAAGGTTCCATAGGTTCATAGACTGTTCAACTCTGCACCGTGTGAAGCAGTGGACTAGGCACTGAGTGCAGATACTGGAGCTGACGGTCTCCCTCCGACCACTGTGGGCATCATTTGCGGTGGGGGGAAAGAGGGAGATGGTTTACTCTTCTCTTCCAATTTTCAATTAGCAAAAGGACTCTATTTCTGGGGGGAGGGGAACTTACCCCTAATATATATCAATAAGAAGGAGAGAAAATATTCCTGGTTTTAAATTTTGAAGGGCCATCTTAGACTGCCATTTTGGAAGAAATTCAAATGTCATTTACTTTGGTCTTAAGTAAATGGAGCTCTGAACTGCTGATGACAACCTAAACTATCAGTGAGTAGAGGGCTTCTTTATTTTTATTGTCACTTTACTAATGAAGAAATTGAGACTCAGAGAGATGAGTGATGGCATAAATTCACACTGCGAAGTGTCAGAGCTGAGATTGGAGTCCTGTCTAAGTTCTTTCCACCGAACCATTCCTAAAACAAAGCTGCTGCTCACGTTCTTCACTCCGTCTGGCAGGCCACCTCTCCACCAGGCCCTGATTCTAGCTGTCCAGGCTTGGCCTAAGCACACATATTCAGATGCCTCCTCACCATGATTCTTCATGACCCAGGTGCCAATCAGACTCCAAGAGGGCAGGGATCCCACACACTTATGCCCTTCTGCTCACCCCACAGCATCACGGCTTTCAAAAGGATGAGCTGCCCCAGGGAACCAAATGAATGACTGGTGTCGAGCTGACAAGAAGAAATGTTTTGCAAAATGTTTCTTACAGATTCAGAATTTAAAGTGATGGTGATGCCCTGGGAAAGAAATCTGAATTCTAATCCTATTTCAGTGTTTATGGATCAAAAAACTTTTTGTATCTACTCCACTGTATTCAGTAATGGGGAAAAGTGAAATACTTTTTCAAACCTCCACTAATCCTCCTACTGATCTGTTCTATACTCATGATTCAGGTGTGCTTTATTGACAAGCACAGAGCCTCGCTGCTCGTTCCTGCCACAAATTCTTCACAAATTAAAAAATAAACGGAAAGCCTCTGTTAGAATGAGAGAAGGATTTTTTTTTTTTTTTTACTAAGTGCTTAAGTGAAGACTGATTAGGACATTTCTTCAATACCAATTTCTACCATATACTGCTTATACCTCTATAAAAAAATAAATTTCTAATCATCAACGAAACAAAAGGACGATCTACTGAATGGGAGAAAAAATTCACAAATGATACGTCCAATAAGGGTTTAATATCTAAGATATGTAAGGGACTCATACAAGTTAACACCAACTCCCCCCCCTCAAAAAAAACCTACACAATCCAATTAAAAAGGGGGCAGAAGATCTGAATAAACATTTCTCCAAAAAGGACATACAGATGGCCAACAGGTATATGAAAAGATGCTTACCATCACTAATCATCAGGCAAATGCACATCAAACCCACAATGAGATATCACCTCATACCTATCAGCATGGCTATCATCAATAAATTCACAAATAACAAATGCTGGTGAGGATGTGGAGGAAAGGGAGCCCCCAGACACTGTTGGTAGGGTTATAAATTGGCGCAGCCACTATAGAAAACAGCATGTAAATTCCTCAAAAAATGAAAAATGGAGCTGCCATAGGACCCATCAATTCTACTGGGTAGTTATCCAAAGAAAGCAAAAACACTAATTCAAAAAGACATATGCATCCTATGTTCATTGCATCATTACCAGTAACAGCCAAGATGTGGAAGCAACCTAGATGTCCACATGTAGATGAGTGGATAAAGAAGATGTGATGTATATATATTATTCAGCAACAAAAAAAGAATGAAATCTTGCCATTTGCAAAAACATGGATGGACCTAACGGGTATTATGCTGAGTAAAATAAGTCAGGCAAAGACAAATACCTTATGTCTCACTTACATGTGGAATCTAAAAAACAAAATGAATAAATATACAGAACAAAACATAAATAGACTCAGAGACAGAAAACAAGCTGATGGCTGCCAACGGGGAGGAGTGGAGGGATGGGGGGAAGAATTGAAAGTGGGGACCAGGGTCAGAGTTATGAGAGCCTCACTCAGGAAGTGGGCTTCATACTTCACTCAACTAAGTGTTTGAAAATGAGTAGAACTGATGTCTGAGAAGGGCAGAGTGAGTAGATTTTTCAGAACGATCCAATTTCTATTCAATAAAAAGTTAGTACATAAGTAAATTTCTAACAAAATTATATGAAATCTAAGCATATCTAATTCCCACTGCATTTCTGTATTTTTCATGAAAAGTAAAAACACTTGATGAAACTTATGATCATTGAAATATTAATTTTTCAAAGGTAATCTACCTTCACTAGTATTTGCTTCTGCTTTTTTTATGGTTGTAGGCTCATTGCATTGCTTTCCTTACAGATATTTTTAGGATTGTTGATTTCCATAAATTTGATAAAAGAAACACCATTAATACTTCTCATTTATTTTTCATTAGCTGTTCACATTAAAATAAGTTATCTTTTATCATTCTCTTATACATAACATAATTGAAATGTTTATGTAAAATTTTGCAGTTTTTTTAGTTTTAAAGTATGAGTGTTGTATAAAGTAACTATTACGGAGTAAACAAAACACTTCATGGCAAAAAGGAACTGAGTGCTATGTACACAAATGAAAATCAAGTGTAATTCAACTCAGATGCATGGATTACCTGGAATATCCAAGGAATTTTGATTAAATGGGTTGTTTGATTGTTTTATTACTCCCTCCATTTTTTAGCTCTGTGTGTGTGTGTGTGTGTGTGTGTGTGTGTGTGTGTGTGATGAGAGAGCCATTGCTTAGAAAATACTTCCATTCTCCATCATGTTTTTATTTTTATTTTGGGAGATGAACACCAATTAAATTATCAGTACATACACTTTGATGGGCTGTGCTTATTCTCTGCAGCTAGAAAACTGACCTAGTGGGAAGAGAGAAATGAGGGTTAAAAATCTATTTCAGAGCAAAGGTTATTTCAAAGGTACACATTTGGAAATGAATTCACCTTCACCTCTCTCTAATGAAGTCATTTCCATCCTACCCTCATTATTTTATCCAACCTTCTCTGAGTACCCACTTTCAGCACATACATTCTGATGGGGGCTAGAGGTATAAAGACTGGTAAGCTAGGACCCCTGCTCATTTTTCTGTGCCCCCTTTACCTCCAAAAAGGCCTGGATCTGAATGTGCACCAGTCACTACCATATTCAGGATATAAATCTATTCGATCCCTGTGGCTATCTCACTGTGCTGACAGAATGCTGTGCTATGTCTTAAAGATGTCTGTCTGGTATATTTTAAAACATATCAAGGTTATTATAAAATAAGTGCATCAAAGCTACATTTTTTTCTAGCTTTCAATTTATGAATACAGATTGGCCTTAATAGTTAGATTACAATACTATTTCAGGAGCCATTTATCTAATGTATTTTTCCAAACCTTGTTTCTCTGAAAAATTTCCTGGAAATGGTCATCTACAAAATAGACAAAATGTATTGAGGCCAAGGTGCCACCTAAAAAGTCTTCCCTTTCATGAAAACAGCATATTAAAGTTCACTAATTTCTGTTCTTCTTGCTTTTCATTTTCTTGTATTTGCTAAAACATAACTGGATAAATTATAAAAATAAAACAAAATGAGTAAAGTAATTTGAGGAAATGTATTGTCAAAAAATAAAGGAATTAGAACATTAGGTCCTGGTTAAAAGAGATAATTATGAAGTAAAAGAAGTTCAATTATTAGCTCAAGAAGAATAGTAACTTATTTTTCACAGATAAAAGGGGAGATTAAAGAAGCAATTAAATTAAAAGTTTAAAAAAGGGAATTGACACACATAAAACTCTTATCATGTGCTGTCATGAAGCTCAATTTCAAATGCTGTCTTCTTTCATCCTAACAGCAACCTAATGAGGTGGGAATAATTATTCTCATTTAAAAGGATGCTGAGGCTGAGAAAGATTCCTTGTCTTTCTTCCTAAGCATGGAGCAAGCAGTCAGTGGCCAAGCCAGGACTAAGAAAAACCTTTGGAGTCCATGAGCTAGAGATGGAATATCAGAAACCAGTTTGCTGTGGAATAAAGCAGGAATGGGGTGGGAATAGAGATTAGCACAGGAGGTGCTGAAAAGACCAATGGAAGGAGAGACTAGAACACTAGAGAGATTGCAAGGCAGTAAGAGGAAGTCTAACAAGAAGTTGGTTGGGACAAGATCCAAACATTGGATTCCAGTAGGAGATATTCCTCCTCACTCAGATGAATGGAAACAAGTAACAGATGCAGAAACATTCAGAGGAGGTAGGGGAGACAGTGAGGAAGAAATTTCAAAGACTTTTAAATACTCTCTAATTGTTTTGCCAAGTAAGAGGCGAGGTCTTGTCAGGAGGGCAGATGTTAATAGGGCTTCTAGGAAAAGAAAAGGCTGTCCATGCCCACTCGGCTGCTGAAAAATCCACAACATGGGCATAATAATGGGTGAAAATTTATAAAACAAAGTGCTGTTCTGGTGTGGGAGTTGCCATGAGGCTGTGTTGAAATGACTTTACTATATGGGATATTAATAGAATATTCATTGAAATGGATTTCTTCAGCCACTTACATTAATGAGCATTTAAATGCAACAGATACAATTTTAGGTGATTTAACGCGAATGAATAAAAGTCAGTGCTACTGAAAGAAAGAACAAAAGAGAAAAAGGGATTCAAGAAAAATAAAAGGGCCCTAACTGCAGACTGCTTAGCTAAGGATTGCATTTAGCAAGCGCATAGGAACGAGCTGATGCTGCGGGTTCTCCCAGGTTTCAACTGGGGGCCACTTCAGTCGGGGGGAAAACTGGAGACAAACATGGGTAGAGAAAAAGGGGGAAGCTCAGGTGCACGTGTGCGTGTGCGTGTGTGTGTGTGTGTGCGCCCACATGGACAGGCACGCACGTAGGAGGAGACTCAATGAGTAGCGGCCAGGAAGGGGAATAGCAGGAGGCACAGCACAAAAGTACGCCGAGGCCTCCTAAACCATGTTGTAAGTTATTAGTATGATGATGCCGTTAGTATAAAAGAGGTTTGTGATTTTAAGTTGTAAGGCACAATTTGATATCCGTTTAGGATGGATTTCTTGAAAACAGACCCCAAAGCACAAACTAAAGGAAAAGATTAATACATTTGATTACTCTTGATCAATTTTATTAATTAATAAATTAATTTACTGATTTTCATTTTGAAAAATTTCATCCATTTAACTAACTTCAAGTTAAAAAGTTTTAAAGAAAAAAACAAAAAAGATAAGCTACAGTGGGGGAAGATACTTGTAACACATACAGATGGGAGTGGCATAAAGGATTCCTAAAAAGTCTTTAAGAAAAAGACAAACGCCCATTGGGAAAAAATAAGCAGTAACCTGAACTGTCATTTCACAGAAGAAACTTGAATAGCTGATAAACATGTGAGAATATTCTCAGCATCATTATTAATCAGGGATATGCTGATTCAAGCCAAAATTAAATGCCTTTTTACACCAACCAGGTTGGCAAAGATGTTATGGTCTAAAATATATAATATTGTTTTGGGCGAAGAGCAGCTGGAGCCCTTACCTGGTATTGATAGAAGGATAACTTGGTCCCAGCCCCTTGGGAAACAATTTGGAATCATCTTGTAGTTGAACGTTTGTTTACCTTTCTACCTAACAATTCTATTCCTAGTTACTTCTCTAGAGAAACACTAGTACAGGTGTGTGAATGTTCATAGAGGTAATGTTTGCAAGAGGAAAAAGAAAACTGGAAACATTTCAAGTATCCATCGACAAAAGAATGGATAAGTAAATTGGTATGTATTTATAAATGAGTTTTCCTACGGTAGAAAAAAAAAAGAATGAATTACAGCAAAGCATTAACAGAGATGAGTCTCACAGGCAAAATATTGAATGAAAAAGACAACTCATAGAAAAATACTTACGAAATGATATCATGTATATAAAATTGAAAACTCACAAAACTGAATAATGACTTGTTCATGGACACATACATGTATAGTAAAACTATACTAAAAAATGTAATAATAAATCCAAAAACTAAATAACAGTTATTCCTGCTGGAGAGACGAGATTGGAACATAAGGATCTGAATTGATAATACTCTGTTTCTTAAACTTGGTAGTTTATTATTCTATGGACCTATGAAAACATTACCTCTAGTCTTTTATATATATTAAATATTTCATAATTATAATGCCTGTAAATTTGGGCAAAAAGTAAATGGGAAATGAAAAGTTAAGCATATAGAAGAAAACTTGGTGTTAATCTATAGACATACACTTTGGGTTCACATGCATAAATCTCTGTGACTTTCACTCTGAACTACATAAACACTTGGCTGGGCCTTGCTTGCAAAGTCACAGATCTTTGAAAGAATGGTTAAATATTTGAATTATGAGAACAGATCAATTCAGTGTTTCCTTTTTAATAGGTAAAAAGTACTGTATTATAATGAATCTGTCAATTTAACTTCTGCGCAGAACACAAGTTTACAAAAAGTATGCAGTGTAATGTTTTTCAGAACATGTTCTATGAAACATCAGATGTCAAAGGTTCTGTAATCAAATGTGTTCCGAAAATATTAGACACTATACCACTCTTAGAAAATCATAAGTGAGCACCTAATCTGGCTGCTACATTAGTTTTTTCCTATTAAAACATCAATGAAGAGAACAGTATGCATAATTTAAATATTCCCTATGAGAGAAGGAGAGA
This sequence comes from Miniopterus natalensis, assembly GCF_054644295.1. NCBI lineage: Eukaryota > Metazoa > Chordata > Mammalia > Chiroptera > Miniopteridae > Miniopterus > Miniopterus natalensis. Next base: position 47,299,978 of record NC_142089.1, read on the forward strand.
GAATATAAATGTAATCTCTACCAAGGTCTAAATCTTGCATCAAATGACATGACTCTCAGTGTCTTCTCCATCTCTTTCTTTGACCCCTTGCCAGGTGCTGACACATCAAATGTTGGAGTTCCTTAAAGACCCATTCTTCCTCCTCTCTCCCTGATTTCTATTCCTCCACTACAATCGATAATCCGATTATTTTAAGATCTCTCTATTCAGACCTGACTTGTCCAAACTCAGATTCTAACTTTATCTTGGAACTTCTCAAGCCGAGGTCCCAGAGTCATCTCAAATTTAAGATGCTATTCGATGCTCTAAATAACTTTGCACCTGATATTCACTTCTATTACAGTGTCATCATCCCACCTAGTTCTCAAGTTAGAAATAACTTCAGTTTGACTCGGCGGAAACTTCTTGCACTCATTTTGCTATTCCTCAGCTCTGGCTGCTCTTCTTGGTAATCCTTTGTCACACCTTAGCCTGCATCTTCATTATGTCTTAACTAGACTCATCTTGTCATTCTATCACTTAGGTCTCCCAAATGCAGTTCATAATCCACATAAGCATATTATCATAAAAATCTAATCATGCTATTTCCTAACAAACATCTGCTAGCTCTCCATAGCTTGAAAGATGCAATGCACACTTATAGTCCAACACTTCAAAATCTACCTCTTTGGTCTCATTTTCTGCCACTCCATAATATATACTCTGTGTTAAAGTGATAATAAACTCCTCATCAGCCCCTGAATTGGTACATTTTAACTTCTCTTTTGTCATACACTGATCCCTCTGTCAAGAATGCTCTGTCCCTCTTCATCCAACATGCAAACCCCTATTCATACTTTAATACCCAGAAATATCACCTTCTATAGAACACCTTTTCCAGCATTCCCAATAAAAGATGATCACTTTCTTTTCTAAAAATATAAAAAACCTGTTTGGACCTCCATTGGAGCACCTAAGACAGTGTATTATCTCCTCACCTACACTCTGTCCTCTTTGTATTTTTCATAACCTGATGGCACTTGGAAGAATCTCACTAAATGAATTCATGGATAGAAGGTCAGATGGTACTTCTGTAATTAAATATTTCTTATTATCAGTCTTACTGAGATTAATTTTGGGTGTAAACTTATTCAGAGTCTTTTTTTTCTAAGGTCATGTTTCCAGCATTGTTTTCACTTTGGTCTCTTTGTTTAAAAAAGTTTTTTGATCAATCTTATTGAGATTTATTAAAATGAGGCATTTTGCTTTCCTAACTTTAATGAGTAGTGGCTCTTCCCAGGACCATTCTTTTTTCCTCACTGACCAATGTTGTAGCTGTGGAATCTTTGTCTTTTGAACTAGTGGTTGAGATTCTAAGGAAGTCTCCATTGTGATCATGCCCAATACTCTCATATCCCTAGCCTTTGTTACAATAGAAAAAGATTCCCCCCCTAGGTGAGGGATTACTAACAGGCATCTCTTTCTCTGGGCTAATGTCACCAGAACCAAGGAATAAGTCTTAGCAAGCAGAATAAAGGCTGATTTCAGGTCCTATGTGTCCCCAGCCTCCCTCCTGGCTCTGTGCCCTTGTGTAGGGGTCGAGCTGCACAGCCATGACCTACAGCTCTGACTCTGACTCTGACTCTGACTCAGCAGTCTTGTACCTTATATGGTCCCATGACTGCCCCAACCAAGCATAGCATTTGTCTAATTATCCTTGGCAGCCCGCCTGCAGCTAGGTGACAATCCCTCTTAAACTACTTCAGTTATAAGAATCCTCTAATACACTGAGATGAGCCAATCAGTCAACACAAATGGGAATTTTCATAGGCCTGTGACGGATTCCGATTAAACTGTGATTTTACCCAAAGCTTTAGTGCCCTTTTTTATATGAATTACAATTTCATGAGAAAATAGCAAGTCCCTCCTGAGCCAATGAGGTAATCCTAAGTACATGAACCTAGAGCATAAACATACTGATGCGAATAAAAGAGACAGTCACTCACAAAATAAATGAGTCAAAATGTCCAATGAATGTAGGAAATACTTAGAATACAGAGAGGAGACTAAATGGTATTTATTCATTCAGTCAACAAATATTTATTGAGCCTCCACTGGACGGTGAGTATTAGTCTAGATCCTGGGAAACAGATTAAACAAACAAATGACATTCGTGGAATTTACAGGAGTAAATGGGAAGAGAAAGACAATAAATAAACAAATCTCTGCTATGTCAGATGGTGATAAATGCTGTGGAGGAAAAGGAAGCTGGGTGAGAGGATTAAGGGTGAGGAGTTGGGTCATTTAATATTGATACAGGGTGGTCAGGGAGAAGGTACATTTGTCAGAGAGAAGGCCAAAGTCCCCGAGCTGGGAAAGTTTGTGAGCCTGCACTTCTGCCCATTTTCTTCAGTATGTGCCCTTTCTTCAGTCATTTTTTAAAGAGAATTTTTATATTAAAACATTAACCCTTTGAGTTCCATATGTGTTACCAATGTTTTTTCTCCCACGTTGTCAATGTATTTGCCTCTGCGATTATTTCTGTAGCAATGGAATTTTGATCAAAATTCGAATTTACTAATTTGGCGAGAATGGACACATTTGCATCCCTCAGTCTTCTCAGTCAGTAAAATTGGTAGTTTAGTCCCGACACAAATTTTTATTAAGATTATTCCTTAGTATTTTTTATATTTTTGCTGTTATGAGTTAGAGGATGTTTTGTGGGGTTTTTTTGGTATATTATATTTTCTAACTGTTCGTTCTGGTTAAAAAAGAAGACTACTATTTTTAATATATATTAAATTCTCATTTTCTTTAACTCTCTTATTCCTACAATTTTTTGCTTCCTTCTACAACTTTTAAACAGTTATTTCATGTTGATATAAGATCTCTATTTATTTTCATTATTAACATTTCATGTCCATTCCACTCACAAAAATTTCCACAACAATAAAGAAAAAAGATAACAGCATACACATTCTTCTTGTTCCTGACTTGAATGACACATGTTTCTAGCATTTTAGCATTATTTATAATTATGGCCCTTCGTTTGAGAGAGGTGTTGTTTATTATGTTAAGTAGATAGCCCATTAGTCATGGATTAAAACAATTTTACTTGGATTGAATATTAAATTTCATCAAATTCTTCCTGGCATCTGTTGAAGAAATGATATTATCTTTCTTCTTTGAATATCTGATACAATGAATGAAATTAATATAATATCTATCAAAAATCAAAAATGTTTCCAGAGAACACTTTTTATACAAGTTGGTCCACAAAAACAAAAAAATCAGCTAAAGGAGGAAATTACCCTCTGGTCAAATAACTTAGAGGAATTTTGCATAGCATATGCTCTTCTTATAGATTCATTATCATATGAAAGATGAGAAGTTCGGCAGTCAAGAAATTCAGTGTAAATTAAAAATGAAAAATGTGTGTGTGTGTGTGTGTGTGTGTGTGTGTGTGTGTGTGTGTATTACATCTTAACAGTTCTCATCACAAGAAAAAAACACTTTTTTAGCCAAGGACCTGAATAGACACTTCTCCAAAGAAGACATAGAGATGGCCAATAGACATATGAAAAGATGCTCAACATCATTAGTTACCAGAGAGATGCAAATTAAGCCCACAATGAGATATCATCTAACACCTGTCAGAATAGCTGTCATCTATAAATCGACAAATGACAAGTGTTGTTGAGGATATGAAAAGGGAACTCTCATGCACTGTTGGTGGGAATGCAGATTGGTGCTGCCACTATGGAAAACAGTATGGAGTTTCCTCAAAAAGTTAAAAATGGATCTGCCTTATGACCTTCTGGGAATATATTTGAAGAAACCCAAAACACTAATTTGAAAGCGTGCATGTGCCCCACTGTTTACTGCATTATTTACAGTAGCCAAGACCTGGAAACAACCCAAATGCCCACCAATAGACAAGTGGATAAAAAAGCAGCGATACATATATACAACAGAATATTACTCAGCCATAAAAATAAAATAAAAATTCTACCATTTGCCACTGCCTGGATGGACCTAGAGGGTATTATGCTAAGTGAAATGAGTCAGTCATAGAAAGACAAATGCCATATGATTTCACTTATATGTGGAATCTAAAGAACAAAATAAACAAAAAAAACAAAATTGAAACAAACTTATAGACACAGAGAGTGAACTTGTGATTGCCAAAGGGGAGGAGGTTTGGGGGACTAGGTGAAAGAGGTGAAGGGATTAGGAAGCACAAATTGGTAGTTACAAAATAGTCATAGATTAGTAAGTAAATCATAGGGAATATAGTCAATAATATTGCAATAAATATTTATGGTTCCAGGTGGGATACTGGAAATATTGAGGGGAACCTTATGTAAAGTATGTGATTGTCTAATCACCAACCTGTACACCTGAAACAAATACAAAAGAAAATTAAAAGAAAAAAAATATTGGTATCTATATGAGATAATGGGTATTAGCTAAACTTATTACGGTAATCATTTCATATTATATGTAAGTCAAGTCATTCTGTACCCCTTAGGGTTTTTTGTCAGTTATATCTCAATAAAACTAGGGAAAAAATGCAGTTAACCTTGTTAAACCCACCGTTTCCAAGCATTGCCTGTACCCTTCCCTCATATAATACCTATTAACATTCCAGTGTCTTAGGGTTCAATCTAACATGTCTCAGAATTGCGATATTAATGGCTTTACTTATATTAAATCATCCTTGCACTCTTGGAATAAAACCTGCTTGGCCATGAGTATGGGTGTTTGATTTAGTGTTAAGATTGGTTGGTTGGGTTTTAATTCAGGATTTTTGAGTCTGTAATTATCAATGGGATTGTCTTGTCATTTTTCTTCCCTATCCCCTTTTGGCTTTTTCCTGGGTTTCAGTATCAGTATAATGCTGGATTGGTAATATGAATTTGGGGAAATGTTTCATATTTTTTCTGGGCCTGGGAACAATTTGTGCAGCATGGGAATTATCGTAGGATTTTATTTTCTTAATTTGAAACTGTTTCTATAAAATAGCCAAAAGAGAGATGAACCCAAACACAGTGCTAACTGGTTGTCAGTGAACTTGTAGTTGAAGCTCCAGTTAGCTCTGTTTGCTTTACTGATGAGGCTGCAAGTGTCTCTGCATTTCTTCACTGTGCGTAAACATATTTGCTCTTTGCTCCAGAAGGCTAACGGATCAGACAGTCTACTCTGCTTAGAAGCAATAACTCCTTGCTCTTGTCACTCCAGTTCACCGCAGAACAGGGGAGCGTCAAAGTCAGGTCAGGGGAGCAGGAAATGATGGAATCCCAGACGGGAGAATCAAACATCACCATGAGCATGTTGACCCAGACCCTGGGAACAAAGTGAGGTGACAAGAATGAAGGCCTGGAGGGAGGGAGGCAACAGAGCCAGATGAATGGTGGGGGCTAGAATCTCCAAAAGAGAGTTGAGGAGTATTGATCCTATTTTTAAAACACTTTCTTTGAAGCAGTGTTGGGATGAGGTTGGACACTTATAGTGTGTAAGGGGAGAAATGGGATGTTAAAGCCACTCTTCAAATCAATTCCTCCCCAGCACACAAAACTCTTTGTTCAGAGAGCTGCCATGTTGTTACACACAAAAAGTGCTTCATGGATCTGCTAAGGACTTGGGCATAATAACACACAAAGATGTTTACATGCTTTCTTTTCTAATACAGGGAATACTCAACATTAAAAAAGCAAAATCCCTTAGCTGTGTAGAGCCAGGTTCATAGCAGGCACCTTGCTGTGCTTGGTGTTTGTTAAATAACTGCATATGTTTTTATGCGATCTATGTGCTCCTAGAACATGGGGCGTAAATTAAGTGGAGAGAAATAAATCTTTTTTTCCAGGTTTTTAAATATATATAATAACTTCTTAGTTGCTAAATATATGTCTTTTAATCTTTCTTTTTTTTTTAATATATCTTTATTGACTTCAGAGAGAAGAGGAGAGAGGGAGAGAGAGAAATAGAAACACCAATGATGAGAGAGAGTCATTGATCGGCTGCCTCCTGCACGCCCCCAACAGGGAATAGAACCTCAGTCTCCTGGGTCCTAAGTCGATGCTCAACCACTGAACCACACCCACCAGGCAATCTTTTTTTAGTTGGTGTATTTCTTAGCATTGAAACTTAAATTTCATCTCCCTTTCTCCCAATACTCTCTCAAGGTGTAATAATGGTCTCATCTTTTAACATATTACAGGCAACTTAATATTCAAAATGCTTTTTTCTAAATAAGCTAATAAGTTACTATTTTTTTTCTATGTGTATCTTCACATGCTGGGTTTGGTTAAGAATAAAAATAATCGTATCTTTGTCTGAAACACAAGATGCATATGACACTATTCTTTCACTATATCCTAATGTATTTCTTTAAGGACAAAAAGAAACTGCTAAGATTACAAATCCCTTGGTTATTCTCTGTAATGTGATGAATGCCAACAAGGAAACGTGCATGCTAAGGGAAAATAGCAGCTATCAATAGAAAAGTGGTTCCCTTCCTTCCAGGTCCCACCCTTCTGTCCAAGGAAGGGTGTTTATCTGGGTGAATTTTGGGGAGGAGTTAATTCATCCATTCATCCATTGAAAGGTCCTTTCACTTACTAATGCGAGGACGCCTGTGTTTAACATGCTTATTGGATACTCCTGCTTCTGCAGCGGTATATAAAACAGGAAAAAAACATAATCAAAAAAAGATTTTGATGGGATGTTGCAATATGAAGCCAGGATTTAAATGGCTGTAATATTTTAAGCAACACTGAGCTCTTTGAAGCTCTTTGATGATCATAAAGCTAAAAATCATTCCTTACCCTTGATTAGAGGAAAAATCTGATTTTCCTATTGCAAAGCCTTCTTGAAAAAGATGATGGGGAAAAGTGCTGGGGTGAAGAGCCAAGACTGAATCAAAGAATATTGATTTTGTGTCTAACCCAGCCTGCACTTTTTCAGTTCCAACACCTCACTGAGAAATACAGAAAGGCTGTTTCCACAATAAAGTCACCTGTGACTAGAGAAAATTATTGGGTAGGAAGATAGGAAAACATATCTTTCTCCTTAGCAATGTTTGAGTGTTTTTCTTTTAAAAGAAAAATTCATCACCTTCCCTGCTTCCTGTTTTTGTGATTTTAAAAGAATATGCCATGATTGGGTGTTGATGATGTTTCCATGGGCCAGGGGTCCTATCACTGCTGCTACCAGCTCAGCCACCTCCTTCATTCCCTGTTGCTAAAGGTGATCATAGACTCATAGGTGCACCACAATGGAAGGATGCACTCATCTGAGGCCTACCCTGAAGCCACCTTGCTTCCCAGGGTTTGAAAGCCGCAGTGGGATGTAAAGAAAGAAACAGAAGTGAGAGACAAGAAGAAGAAAGAGCTAGCATGTCTCAGTAATGGGGCAGGAAGGGTGCAGAAGAGAGCAAAGGTAAGGGTGACGCCCATCCTGCAGAACGATGGTGCTACCACCAAGGAAATAGTTCAGGAGCAGGTGCCACCTACTCTGACACATCCCTCGGCTGCACTAATATCACCATTAATTCCTAAGTCACAAGTGGAAGGAAGCAGTATTCACAGCACCACAGTTCCAAGCACTTTGTTTTTCTTCTTTTACAATGTGCAGATCAGCAGCCTGGGTTTTAAAAAGCTTCTCAATAAGTCACCGCCTGGGCACCATCCTGAATACATACAGTAGCCCTGCTAACAGCATGCTGGCCATGGGAGGATTGCTCCAGGCCCAGCCCAAGGTGAATGGCAAAAGCTTTTATAATCAGGGCTGCTCAAGTGAAAGGTACAAAGCCATTTAAAAACTGGAAAGTGGCCTTCTGATAAATACAATGACACTTCTGAGGCTGAACATAATTGAAAGAGCTTTGTGCTGACATAAAGACCAACGAAGCTTTCCTACAAGAGGCTAGTATGCAAATAACACTTTTTGGACTTTGCTGATTGTGAAACTGGAGGTCATAGTAGTAAGAGAGGTGTGGGTGGCAGCCAGAAGCAGGGAGGAAAGAATCTTGCCTGTGTTTGTAGAATCGCCTAAGACATTAATTGCCATGAGATCCAATTAAGTATGTGCTTTACAACTTCAGGAAAGTACAAATGACACAATCTTCTGAGAGTGTGCTTTGCAGTGAAAATTCAAAGGACTAAAATTAATTTAGTTAAATTGATACTTTACCTCATGATTTCAGAGATTTAACAGTGAATATGCCTCTTGATGTTGATGTATCTACATCAATAATTACAAAGCCAAGCCTTCCCATTATTTTGGAGCCCCGTCTTCGGGTGTTCTCTTTTCTTTAGCATACTATATGTAGCCAGCCCTTTGCCATGATTTGTTATTTATGAAAAGCCCAGAGCACATGTCAATCCTGATTGATGAAATAAGAATTATGGCTGAACTAACTAAAAAAGGGACATTAAAACCTGATTCAGTCCCAGCTATAAGATAATGCACAGCATGGTGACTGTAATTAGCAATGCTATATTATGTACTTAAAACTTCTAAGAGAGTAGATGTTAAATGTTACCAACACATACACACACACACACACATGCACACAAATTGCAATAATGTGAAGGGATGGAGATGTTAACTAATCATACTGTGGCAATCATTTCACAACATACACATGTAATCATCATATTGCACACCTTAAACTTCCATGTGTTACATGTTGCTAGTATCTCAATAAATCTGGGGTTACAAACTGATTCTGGAGGTAAATGGCTGCAATGGGTGCATGTGAGGCTCACCAGATTTTCAGTGGTGTTTCAGGTTGTATTCCTGACATGTGTATACCCTTAGACTTATCAGTAAGTCTCTCTGTTACAGCATCAATGGGAAAACACTGGCAAACTGTTTAAAATTCCTTGAGGGGGAAACATTTTCAATTTCATACTTAGCAATAGCCTACATTCCAAAAACTATGCAACTGGACAAATTGAGTGTCCACTTATGTGCCAGCCACAGTGTATGATGGGACACCTTTGCCAACCAGCATCTCTTTATTGGCAAGTGTTCAGTCAGTGTGCAAGTCAGCTAGTTATAAATTGGGACACATTTTCCTAAAGAGACAAATTTTAAAATAGTGGTTAGACTCTCAAGCCAATCCTCAACAGCTAATTTAATTCATAATAAAGTGGAACCCAGCTTCTAATAGAATCTTCAAACCTAACTACCATTTATAGCAGTGAATTTCCACCCTGGCTGCACACATCACGCTATAATCACCAAGGAAATATATATATTTTTTATTTTTAATAAGTATTAATACCCAAACTATACCCCACAGGACAATAAAATTAGAATCCATCATCAGTAGCAGTGGTGGGAAATGGAGCTTGGGAAAGAGTAGAGAGGACTGGAAACAACGCCTCTAGGGAGAGTGGGCCACTTTAGTCCAGTTCATGAGGCAGCTACCTTCAACCTACTTTCTTAGTTGGGGGTGAGGCTTTCACAAAATTGTATTTCTACAAAAAGTAAGTCTGTAGCTCTCTTCATCCTCTTGGCATGATTATGGACCTTTAAGACTAAGCAGACGTAAGGGGGAAGGGGAGGGGAATGGAGGGGATCCAATAAGTGGGCTCCAAAAGTAAGAGCAATTTTGTTTATCTACTGCTGCTATCCAACAGCTGTCAGAGTTCAGTAGCTCTTCTAGCCACTTTTTGCAGCCCCTTTAGTCAGAAACATGGGCATAGAGTGTTGTCATCTACTGGTGGAGGCAAATATGCTAGGTGGAGGAGCTCCTCAACCATTTTCCCATTTCTCATTTTCATAGCTCATGGAGGTCTCTGACATTCTGTGACTGTTGCAATGTAGGAAAATCTATGGCAAGTAACCACATTCTCACACTGCAATCAGGTGTTCTCAAATAAAAGACGTTTTCTAAGTTCTACTCTGTACTTCTTCCATGAATTTTCTAGGATGCATTGTCTTAGCTCTGCATCCTGGTTCCCCTCTTTATGGCATTTTGGCTACTCGGGGTCAACAGAATTACTGAGCTTGAAGAATTCCGGAGACATCTGAAAGCTGTCTCTTCTGTGGCAGGTGCAAAACTTAAACTGTCTCTGGCTCAGGCTCTCTCACCATCTGCCTTCAAAGCCACTGAGAGCATCTTCACATCTTGTCCTGGTCGGAGTCCCCTGTGAGATAGCAGGGGCCAGGAGGCAGGTGGAAGGGGCAGAGGTGGGGGTGTCAGGGGCTGCTGGGTGATTTGGGCATCTGAGTTTTGATTTGCTGCTCTTCGATCTGAGGAAGGCAATCAGGAAGAGACATTTGACATTAAGCAAATAAAGCATTTATTGAGCACCATGGAAAAAAAAGTTCTCTCTTCTAGTTGGAAAAAGGGAAGTATTACCATTATCTCCTCTCTAATCAGAGAGATGGTCCTGAAGAGCTGGAATTAATCTCGCCACATTTTTTATATTTCTGATGTTTTCCTCCTGATGTGGGCAGAATAAATTGTTGTGAAAAGAGGAGGAGATGCTCCGGTTCTGCAAGTTTCTGGAGGTCATGGTATCGAAGATGTTCTGGTACAGGGATGGTGTACACAGAAGGGCTTCTTCCCAGGTACAGGTGTAGCGCAAGCAGCAAAGGCACAGGTCCTTTCCCCGTAGATTTCCAGCTGAGCTGTGTGGCAATACTATGGGGAAGACTCCACCTCCATGAGAGGATTTCTTCGCTCCCCTAAGCAAGGAACTAGCTCAATTGGAAAAATCTCGATAGAGTTTGAAGGAAGCATTTTCTTTTCTCAAACCCCATGCCACCTAAGGAATAGAGAGAAAAGATGGAGTTTTTAGGATTGAAATTCCTGGGCAAAAGTAAATAGCATCTACCTTAGTGGGCAAAGGCTCATTTAATAGATGGCACTCCATAAGCTATGACTGTTTCAAGGTCATTTGACTTCAGATGTTCTGTGGGAGCAGACGGGCTGGCCTTTTAGAAGTTTGCTGGTGCTGGTGCTGGAGCAGAAGAATCAGATCAGCGCCTGCTTTGATAGGACGATGATAGCTTATTGTTTGGCAAAGGCATCGTTCATAAGGTAGTCAGGGACTGTCAGCCTATTGGAAAAACGACAAATGAAGCCTCCTTCTCTAAGTCAGAGACTAAAATTCTCAGTGCTGAAGACCCTTATGTCAGTTTTGCTGTTGATCTTTTCTAATTGAATTATCCTTCGTTAGTGAGCCGATTACAAACAATTTTAATAGATGTGGGAAATGGGAGTGTAGCTTTGCTTTTCCTATTAAAAATAAATATTCCCCTCGAAATAATTTATTTCAGGACTTATTGAGCCATGTAACTCAGTCAGAAAAGCGATAATAGATTCGGATAGGCAGGAAGTGGCAGCAAAATTAGTCTTTCTTAAACAGAAGGTCAGAGCTGCTTTGTGTTTTTTAAATTTTTTTTCCCTGTGTGGTCGATTGCTTGGGCTCTGGCTGAGGATGGTTTAATGATGATCCCAGTGGTACTGGAGACCTCGGCAACAAGCTTGGGCACCCCATCTCCTTCAGTGGGGTGAAACCACCTCAAATCTCTGTCTCGAAACCTTGTTAAAACTTAGTTGTTTACAAGTTAGCTTTAAATGTAAATTTTCATTTTGAAAGAGAAACAAGGGCTCAGAAAGCATTTTCTTGTCGGAAGCAACTTTGAGTCTGATTCTGTGCTAAAACAATTTTTAATGGAAAAGAGCTTGGCTTAACTCAAGTTTCAGTTAATTCAAGAAGTTAAGGGAAAGTGAGTCATTTCATTTCTCTTCTGAAAAGGTAAAATGCCAGGAAAAAAGTCTTTTATCTACTTAGATATTCCTGATTAAAATTTTTCTTTTTTCTCTCTTCTTCGATATTGAAGCGAGTATATGCAGAGGGAATGGCTGATAAGAGAACTAGAAGAGAAAGCCCAAACTTTCCATTAATTACCTTTATCAGGTTAGCAGGGGAACAGGCACCTGAGCCTTAGGTAGAGAAAGGTGATTAGCATTCAGAAAACTGAAGCCTGCGTCAATTTAGGAAGGGCATGATTTCAAGATAAGTTGAAGGGTAAGTTAAAAAGAAGGAGGTTTTTAAAGCCTAAGTATAAAACTAAGATCAGATCAAATAGTGATTGTTAATAAGCATCAAAGATTAGTTAGAAGTGAAGTCCCTAATTTTACCTAGAGTATTTAATAGACCCATTGTGTAGGGAAAGACCTTAGAGGTCAACCAATCCAACTTCAAATCTTTGGTAGCAAGGAACCTCCACTTCCTTCAGCTGACACAAGCCAAAGAGGAGAATTTATGAAAAGGTTATAGAACCTAGGGGCTGGAAGGAAGCCGTGCCTGGGGAATGAAGTGGATCCAGGAACTTAATCTTTATTCCAGAACTTTCCCTTTCTTTCTTTTAAACTAAATGCATATATCCACATCAGTGGTTCAAAGCTATTATTTGAACATGACAGTGGCTCAAATTTTAAAAAGTGTTTTGAATCCTGAAATTAGAAACATCAAATCTATAAAGTAGTAATAGTCAGTCTGTGCCAAAAGTACAGCTGTACATTCATAATCTCTCTCATGTGGATTATGTTACTATAACTGCAATTACAGAACATTAGTGATAAAAAATCCTGAGCCTACCTAGGCCAATCCTCTTATTCTGCCATCAAAAATAATGTAGCCCAAAAGATTTCCTAGGGGATTAATAGTAGGACCAGAAGAAAAATTGATGTCCTCTGATGGCTGCTCTATCAGATATGTGGTGCCTTGGACAATACTGAGAATGATGATCACCAAGAAAGAAGTCAGTTAAGAACCTGAATTCTCTGGTGTGAAACTGTCCTTGAACAAGTTCTTTATACCTCCAAGACCTCCATTTGTATAACGGGGATATTAAAACTTCATATAGGATGGGGTTGTTGTGAGGATTAAATGAGATGACTTTTTGGTACAATGTCTAGTTCATGTAAATGTTCCATAAGTAATAGAAATTATTAGTAGTAATAGAAACTATTATTAGTCAACATTTTTTCTGCATAACAAATTATCCTAAAACTCAATAAATTACAAGAACATGATTTCCAACTCACAGGTCTGTGATCAGCTATAGTTTTCCTAGGCTTAGCTGAACTTGGCTCCAGTTCAGGACTCATATTTGCTTCATGGGTTTCCTCACCTCAGGACCCACGCTGAAGGAGCACACCCCACCTGGGATGTGTCATTCCCACTGTGGAGGAAAGAAGTGCAAGAAGTGGGAACCCTGTATCACAATGTTCACTTCTACTTATGTTCCATCAGTCAAAGCATGTCATTTGGCCAACCCCTGAGTCAATGAGGCAGGAAAGTTACTGCACCCACAAGCAAGCCATGTCCAGGGAGGGAATGAACAATACAATCTAGCATAGGAAAGTTGAAAGAAAATCTATGGCCATTGATAAAGGGGAAATAAATGGTGATGGAAGGAGACTTGACTTGGGGTGGTGCACACACAATACAATATACAGGTGGTGTATTACAGAACTACGCCTGAAACATATATAATTTTATTAACTAATGTCACCCCAATAATTTTTTTTTAAAAAAAGAAAACCTATGGTCACTGAGACAAGGGCCACTATGGTAGCTTGAATGATCTGAAATTAGAATGCACATAGGCTGTCCATAATACCTCCTGTCTTCAAATTTATGGGCCATTGTTTTAAGAAACGAAGATCCAGGGAAGGCAACAGAGTTTCTTAGGGTAGAGATTGGATGTTAAGGTACATATGTCACCCATTCTACCAGAAGCTTTTCAAAGTAAAGATATTGCTTTAGAAGTCATTTAGCTCAGTGTTTTCAGACCTGAAAGATATTTCAAAGGGCTCCGTAAAGCAGCAATGGTATCTGTTTTCATTTCCATTAATACAAAAACAAAAACTCAGTAAATTAAATGTTTTTGTAGAAATTGTTTCTCTTTTAAATAAAACAGGTTGAGAGCCTCCAGGTGTGTATTGAGAAAGCTGGCTTGGTGATAAGTGAAGAATAGTTGAGTTTGCTCATGACTTGTAACTTAGTTTATAACACATATGAACACTACTGGGAACATCCATTAGCATCACACATTTTTTAATTGTTTCAATTCTTAGTCATATTTGTTTACATTTGTTCTCAATTCTGAATTAATGAGGAATTTAATGAGAAAGAAAAAACATAATTCTTTCAATTTTCCCCTAGATACTTTCCTCCAGATCCATAAATTTCCATCAGCTGAAAAAACTAGCTATATAGAACATCAAGATATCTCTAATATTTCAGAACATCATGTAAGGAAGAAATACAAATCAGTGTTATTTATGTATCCTGTCTCTAACTGATAATCTATTATGGAAATGACGCTGATTATGCTTTGAGGTCTGTCTCATGTTTGAGGACATATGAGAACTATTCTGTTTTCCCATTATTCTCATACCTCAATACAACTGCACAGGCCATCCCCCCTGCCTGAAGGACTCTCCTTCCGTTCCTTCCTGGTGTTCTTATTTAGCCTTAATCCACAGCTCACCTCTTACCTCCTATTAGGGAAGGAATTGCTTTCCCTAACTCCCTCCTGCTGTGTCTGTTGCTCTTCCCCCCATATCCCCATAGCACTTGCAGGGAATCACCTCCTTGATAGCCCTATTTTTGAAAATAGTCATTGAGTCTGTCTTCTCCACTTGACCCTGAGTTCAGATCAGACGCAACTTCTTATTTTCAGTGCCTGGCACAATGCCTCACACCTACAATACACTCAATAAATTTCTTTTGAATAAATTAGCGTAAGAAGAATTGAGGCTTACTAAGATTAGAAACGGTAGGGAACATGGGAGAAAGTACTAAAGGAAGACAGAAATTGTACACAAGTAAAGAGAGTAAAAAGACAGAGGTTGACATGCACAAGATGTATTTAAGGGCAGCAAATATACCAACATGACTAGATGAGAGAGTTCAGGAACAGAAGTCCTACGAAACACAGTAGCAAGTTTAGGTTTATGTGGAGAGGGTCTTGAAAGACACCATTGTCTTAACCTTCTCAGGCTGCCATAACAAAATACTGTAAACTGGGCAGCTTAACAACAGAAATTTTTTCCTCACAGTTCTGAGGGCTGAAAGTCTGAGATCAGGGTGCCAGTATGTTTGCTTCCTGTTGAACACTTTCTTCCTGGCTTGTAGCCTTCTTGCCGTGTCATCACATGGTTGGAAGAGAGAGCTCTGGTGTCTGTTTCTCTTCTAAGGACACTAATCCCATCAAGAGGGCCCCACCCTTATGACCTCATGTAAAGCTAATTACCTTCCAAAGGCCCCATCTCTGGACACCATCACTTTGGGGGTTAGGGCTTAAATATATGAATTTGGAGGAGATACAAGTCAGTCAATACTGAGTGGTTAAGGAACCAGTTCTGCCTTAACGAAGTGGCCCCAAAACATCCCTATCATCCATCCCTGCCATTCCTGAGGTCCCATCGTTCATTTAAGAAAGTGAATAAAATCCCACAAATTAACATTTCCAATTGAAGGGGCTTTAGAGCCCAAGGGCAAGAGTGAAATAACCTTTTAATTTCTGAGATGAATGAACAAAGTAATTTTTGTGAGTGGTATCTTCTATTTCTGCAGCAGTCATAAATCATACCTTTGGGAGCCATACCATTTTAAAGTGTACGTTTTGAAAAGGACTTAGTCATTTCTTATTATGCTCCTTATGTACAATTTCGTTGCATTCATCACAGTCAGAGTCCTGTTGATTCTATGGCAGGAAAACCATTTGTTACATTCACAGTCTAAGAGCTACTGATTAGCACAGGCATTTTGCATTAGCTGCTCAGGATGGTATTACAGTCTTCCACTACGATTTACTGCTTTCTCCATTTACCCAGGATCCATTTGTTTGTTATTTTCCAGGCCTGGATTCCTTTTAGTTGGCTCCTTCTTTTAAGACTCACCATCAACAGTATGATGTTTTTAGCCATTTCATTTGCAAATGATTCAAGCCTGGATCAAGAATTCTGCTGCCTGATTTGCAGAAAATTGTTGCTGTTTAAAGATTTGCTGGACATGTCCTATTGGTAGATAGTACAGTTATACAGTATTAATATAATGGGCAAACTCCAGAGTATTTTCATACCTCCCAACAATCAAATGATATACAAAAATACATGACTTGGGGACAGCTGAAATTGTTTCCACGCTTTGCTTCCATTAGACAGGTTCACAGCACTAGATTGAATCCCAAGGTGCTACTGATAATCATCAGCTGTTTTTCTTACCCAGTCTCTTTGTTTAAATGTATTCTTTCATTATCCATGTGCTTTTGAAACAAATGGAGGAACAAATGTTTTTAATTGAATAATCTATATTCTGTCATGTATTCCTTCTCCCTAGGAAAGTATATGGAAACTTACTTTGCCATTTTTATTTATCCTGCCAATGGAGCATATTGATGAGTTCCAATAGTGTTAAAACAGGACATGAAATATTGATTAACCTTTTTTTTTAATTCCCTTTTTTCTCCTAAGTAGAGCAGATTTCAGAAGGAACTGCCAATATTGTGCTGTCCAACAAACCTCCATTATTGGGAGGGTCTTGATCCCTTTGGGGCTTGAATAAATGATTATTATGACTTTGAAATGTTAGCTCAGGGTGCTCCAGGCCTTGTTTCCATCAATTCATGGAAGAAATAAATAAGAAACAGTAGAATTTAGACTGCATAGTTAGAGCCAAAGGCCCCCACAGGAAGCACTCCATGAAGAGGAGGCAGCCACAGAAACTGAGTCTGCTGGACTCCTCATTCTTGTTTCTACCTGACACTTTTCCTTTTTCTCCATCACAGGTCAGGACTTGCCCTTTGGGTCTAGGCCAAGTGGGAACTGTAGATAAGGAGAACCTGTACTTTTAGAGTTAGGGACATCCTCAAGGCAAACCACCCCAAGCCAAGAGTAGGCACTGAGGAATCAAGAAATCTACTGCCCTCTAAGGACACAGGTGAGCTTGGAACAGGGGAATCCGGTGAAATGTGAAAGAGAACTTACTACACAGGACACTCCGCCACAACAGAGAATTATTTCATCAAAAGTGTCGATAGTGCTGAGATTGACAAACCCCAATGTAAAGAAAGTGCTATTATTTTGCCCATCAAAGTGTAACCTTCTTGAGTTCTGAACCCAAGTCATTGAGCTAATGGTGTTCAATAATTAGAACAGCATCCTGTGAATAGATAGGCACTATCTATGTAATCCAGTTTTCTCTTGAAGAGTAACCATTTCACTTTTCTCAGTTCCTCCCCTAAAATTATCCAAAAGGGAAAAGTTCCCCCTTACCAGGAAATAGATGAAAAATGCCTCACAATATATTTCTAGAAATCATAAGAGGAGGGAGCATGCTCAGAAGCAGCAATGCAGGCAAATGAAAGATGCTAACAGCCAAAAAATGTTGAAATTTGTGTAAATAGGATAGCTTGACAGACAACAAATCCCTGTGGACATGTGATGGCCTTTAAACATCAAGGAACAGGGGTAAACATCAAGGGGCAAGGTGGCTTATATTTTATTGTTAATAAACTGGATGAAAGATGATATTTTAAATGTTATGCCTTCAAGCATGTGCTACATCAAGGTGTTGACAGCATCATTTTTCCAAGAGATGAGCAAGTAAATTTAAGTAGTTTCCAAGTGGTAAGTATCTTGATTACCGAGGAGCAGTGGGATGCAAAACTTGGCCGGTGGAAATAAATGATTGATGGCTTCCTCTCACACTCCTGCCTTTATTTTTTCAACTGCACGGCTCATTATTCTGCTGCATTAATTTAAGCTTTCCTACTGTACTGAATTAAGGACTTACATTCTCTTATCACCCCCGTGGGACTCTTGATTGTTTATTTGTAGATGACAATAATGGTTTTTATCGATCCCCCAATGTGGAAGGTATAAAAAGGGCTATGGCTGATGGCCAGCTGGTACATAGTTAGTGCCGTGTGCATGAGTGACAAATTACAAGACAATATTTGGCCCCAGAGGACACCCTTTTAGAATTTTTTAAGCCATCTGATAATTATCACTGGGTCTCTCCAAGCTTCAAAGCACAATTTCATGTAAGTCAGCTCGAGTCATTTTGTTGTTTTTATTGAACCTCAAAAGGTCTGCTTGGGTATGATTTATACTTCCTCGGTCCTAGTGTGCCCACACAGCAGGAGAGTCTGGGGACGGTTCAGCTACAATAATTCCCAGAGCCAGCACCACCCAGGCCAGTGAGTTAGTCCCCTTAGGAGCCCAGGTCACCAGGGCGCGCACTTGGAAGAATTCCTGAATTAATCTAGCAGTTGCCATTATTCCACCGCAAACATCATTATGTGGACATTGGCTCCGAATAATTTCAGAAAAACCACTTGATAGCCCTAGCATGTACTGTGAGTAGGAAACCTCACACAATTTCTCATCCCAAATATATCAGAGGCACCAGGGAAAGATGATGCAACTGTCTAATTAAGTGCTGTTTGTAGGACAGGGCACTTGGGCACTATGAGCTTCCCAGGCTGAAACACAGCTCGCTTTTTGGGGCTAATTATTATGATCTGTCTACCCAGGGACAAAAGAAGTCATATTAGGCTTAAACATAAACAAGTATCAGAAATTAACAGTTGTACTCTAAGGTTCTGCTCTGAAAATTCACTGTTGCACTATCAGAAATGACTATGTGGGGTGGACCAGAATGAGCCAGGAGAGGCGGTTTTGCAAAGTAGTGGGCCATATGCCACACAGGAGATCCCCTCTTTATAATGTTATCTTGGTCCTTGACAGTTAGCAACTCCTAGAAGAAAATAACACACATAAGAATAAAACCAATTTTTTCTAACTTAGATTTATTTTATCTCTCACTCAAAGTAAGCTTTACCCTCAATACTATGGTTCAGTCCTGTCATTGCTGTTGAACAGCCACGAAGGCACCTTCCATGAGCAGAAGTGCGAAGGAGGTGAACACAGAGCTCCTCCCTCCAAAAGTTTAGTGACGATGACTACTGCCATTGCAAGGCAAAAACTTTATATAAAAATATACACCCCGGATATTTAGTGGCATGTCCATCGCAGAAGTGGGCATTAAATGTGATCTGACTGACTGATGTTTTTGTTAATTATACATCCAACATTCTTGGAGCATGATACCATCAAATGCTTAAAGGTTAAAACAAATGGACTACTGAGGGTGACAATCACAGATTCATTTGATTTCAAAATTGGAAGAAACCTTAGATATGACAGTTCAACCACCTCATTTTCAAGACAAGGAAACTAAGATGACCCAAAGAGACTAAATAAGCTGTCCAAAGCCTCTCATTCCAGAAATGGCAGAGCTGGAAAGTGAAACCAGGCACCCTCACTCTCGATTCTGTACTGCACTGGATACCGACTCCTGTACTGCACTGGTACACACTCAGGAGAAACACGCGGGCTTGTGCTTTGTTGCACTGTATTGTGATCAATTGTTTCAAGACATGTGTCTCCCCCGCCGGATCATGTGCCCTTTAAGAAAATATCCATCGCCAGTTTCTAGCATAGTCAGTGGCACATAATAGGGTCTCAATAAAGGTTCCTTGGAAAAAATAAATAAATGCATGAATAGGTGAGACCTGGTTTTTCTCATGTACAAACAAATGCTATAATTTTTAGTGATCTCTATCAGTGCTTGGTCAACCAGGTAATGAAGGACAGAGAGAATGGAAAAGCAGAACAAGTCGCACGAGAGGCAAGAGGAAAAAGGGTTCTACAATTCAGTAGGAATAACAACCACAAAAATGTAGTACATGGACAAAATTTCTGGATTCAGTTTGAGAGCTCTTTGTCAAGACTCTTTCCTCTTCTGATCTCTCCCAATTTTCAAATAAGGACTTTTAAGCAGATGGTGCTTTAAGCAGGTCCCATCCTTGCTGCTCCTCAGACGCCAGATGCAGGATTGACTGCAGGTCCCGCTGTGAAAGCAAAGTTGCCCTTACGGGTATCTCACCTCCCTGCGGCACATCTTCCCACCTGCTTGGCACCCAGTCCTCGCCCATGCTGCCGCCACTGTTCCCGGGACGAAGGAAAGCGCGTGTAATGCATTGCAATCTTGTTTCTGGAATATTTTCCTTGTAGAAGACATGCCAGAAGACACAAAGGAAAGTACATATATTGTGGCACTTCAAATTCAGTGATAAGCAAGCAGAGGTAGTGGCTATAGATGCATATGTATATGGGCTGGGTTAATCTCTCCTTGCCAATCACCCAAAGTCAATGAAAATAGAGGTTAAAATATCCAGTTATCAACCCCCACTCTGAGTTTGTGTTGTTCCTGAAATGCTTGTATGCTGTAAGTAATTTGATAGTAAGCAGTGCCTGTTTAAAAAAAAAAAAAGAGAGAGAGTCAAAGGATTCAGGGTCATAATTACAGCATGCTGAAGGCTGGGTACCGGAGAAACGCATCAGCAATATTGGACTACAGTGGGAGCAACTACTGGCTGGAGTGCTGCACCCGGAGAGTGGTTCTCAGCAGAAGAGCTGGCTGTGCTCCAGTGTTCAAAGTCTAGATGTAGGAAATTTAGTCTTTTTTAGAAGTGGTGCTACACTGATGCCAAACAACCTGGGGTGAGCCAAATGCCCCTATGGGGAGAGACTTAGGCAGATCGGCAGTCATCTGTTTTGGGTGAATTGGGTCACCTTGGCAAAAGACAAGGGTGGAGATCCCACCTGTCATCAAACTTCCCTTGAACCATTTGGAACTTGGCAGACACCACCCCCCCCATCAGCACTACATCTCCCCCTTCAGCTATTACTCTTCCCGTCTCTTCCTTAAACATACCAAGCACACTTACATATTTACGATTTTGCCCTTAGCATTTTCTTTTCCTGAAATACTTTTATATTGTCCGTTGAGCAAGTGACATCTGTCACTTATCACCACGATAAGTCCAACCCTTCTGCCCACTGCTTCTTGGAATCAGAGTTGCCAAGTAAAACACAACGCAAACAGTAGATGGAACAGCACTGTACTCACATAGAGAAGAAACAGAACAAGATCAGCGTTAGTGGGCATTGGCCATGGCCAGTAGGTCCTTCCCAGCGGCTAATGCAGGGCCATTGGCCTGCATGCAACCCTTTTGTGCCTCACAATGAAGGACCCGTCCCCTTTTTTTAGGGAACAGATATAGCAGTGAGGTTGTCCAGGTGCCGTATGATACACACACACTTAAACAGAATAAAGAAGTGCACATTAAGCTAGTGAAATAAGTCAAAGAGAGAAAGACAAATGTCATATGATTTCACTCATATGTGGAATCTAAAAAACAAAATAAATGAGCAAACCAAACAGAAACAAACTTATAGATACGGAGAACAAACTGATGATTGCCAGACAGGAGAGGAGTTGGGAGACTGGGTAAAAAAGGTGAAGGCAAGAAGTACAAATTGGCAGTTACAAAATAGTCATAAGGATGTAAACTACAGCAAAGGGAATATAGTCAATAATATTGTAATATCTATGCAACGTGCGTGCCAGGTGGGTATTAGATTTATTGGGAGGATAACCTTGTAAGCTATATGAATGTCTAATCACTATGCTGTACAACTGAAACCAATATATTGAGTCACCTGTAATTGAAAAAAAATTTAAGTCTGAAACAGGGTAAGATAGTCCCACACAAGGTGGAAAGTCCAGCACGGGCTGTGAGAATTCCTTATCTTTTAGTAAGGAAGTGTTCCAGGCCCACAGCCCATTCTTACGTGACCAAGATGTGGTCACAAGACTACACAAGTGAGCTTGTCTTTCCCAATATAGTCCACATGGCTTCCTTCCATTTCCCTAACCTCCCTCTCCCCTTTTCAAATCTTTGTTTCCATTATCAAAAAAAGCCTTCAATGGCCAGCCTTTATAACAAAGTCATCTCCAAATCCAATCCTCTGGTCCCCATGAAGACAAAAGCTTTGGTTGTTTTGATAACTGCTGTGTCCTCAGCATCTACAACAGTGATGGGTAGGCACATTGTAGGTGTTCAATAAAAACGTGTTGAAGGAATTGATAAGACAGGTCTTACAAAGGAAAAGTCTTGTCTCACGATGCCTGGAAAGCAGAGAAGGAAAACTTTTCAGATGCTTTCATAGACCAAGTCATTCTCTTACAATGCATCCAATTTACACTTAGAAACCCAACAAGCCTGAGAGAAGGTGATATGTCCAGGATAGCAGATAGCACTATTATCACTCAGCTCCCATCAGGGCTCCAAGCAACTTGCAGAAAACCTGTCTTCTGATATACGGCACTAATTTGTGTCTTACGGAAAATCAAACAAATTATTTTTCGCCGAAGGGAGCAAGATTATTTGACTTCAGATATTTACCATATGGCTTCTCTGCCATGCAACATAGCTTCTAGGCTCAAGGTAGTAAGAGTGAAAGCATGCCCATAAATTATTCAGAGATAATTCAAAATGAGTGTGAATCTTTGACAGCTTGTCAAGTTTCCTGATGCTTTTTCCTGATAACAAGTGCTACGTTTTTCACAGAAAGTGGCTTGTTTCTCACCACACTTTATTGTTGTTCTGTGTATGTTTTCTGTGTTGTTTTGTTTTGTGTGTTGTTTTTGTTCCCCCCACAGAGTCCAGTCTGGCTCTTATCTCAGCACTGGGTGGTTTACCTTCATTCTGGCTATGGATGCCTGTTATGGCATTCACGTCTACGGGATGATAAATGACACCTACTGCAAGTAAGATCACAGGAAATTATTTTTATGCATCTCTAATTCTGATATCTTGTCAAAATATCACAATTTATTTTAATACCATAAATCTAAGAAACAGATAAAGCAACAATTATTTCCTGGTGTTCTTTGCTGACATGACATTTCATTGTCAGTGCATCAAGTTGTGATTTTTAGGAGTGATAAAAAGAAAAATATTTACCATAGCCTAATGTCAAATGTCAGAAGATACATTCTTCCCTTAATCAGTGGCATATCGGGGCCGTGTGGCTTAGAAATACAGAACAACTTTAGTGGTTATTTAATTTACAAAGCAAGTTTGTCGTCTCTGCTATGCTAAGGACCTGATAGATGGCCATCTGCTCAAAGCTTATATTTGATCATGAAAGACAAAATGTCCTAGAGCCTCAGAGAAGCTGGTAACTCAACAAGAATTTCTGGAAATAAGTGAGTAATTTGCCAGATCCTCATTTAAAATGGGTGTCTTTATCCACATATATCCCCACTGGTGGGATAGTTTCTAATTAGATAATAAATTTAAAAACCTTCCATGCTTCATCAAGGTAATGAAATATATTTCCCTACCAACAGTTGGTACACTATAACTCAGAGAGCATTTTAATCATATTTTCAAAATGGTAATGAAGCCACAATCTTCATAGTCAAGTATTTCTACCCTAACTATAAGCATATTGGGGCACAGATGAACCAAATATCTTACTCTGAAAAATCACAAAGCTTCTTCAAGCTCAGTAAGAGCATCAGGCTGTGGAAAGTTTGCCTCCATTACGTGCCATTTCCTCCTTCAAAGGATAGCTATATGTTTAAATGAAATTGGTGTGATATATAAATTTTATTTGATTTATTAAAGCACTAAGGGCCTGGTACATCTTCCTAAAAGCTTTTATACATAATAGTTTTAACTGAGTTCATGGACTAGAATCATGCATAGGTTTGTAAGTAAATGCAGTGACGGAGCGCATAATGGGTTCTTGTAAATGAATGCTCCATTCCTCATCTCAATCTTTCTCTCCTTTTTTTTTTTCTTTTCTAGGACAGAAGGGTATAGAAAAGTCCCCTACCATTACTACGAACAAGGAAAAGATGAGTGTGATGAATATTTTCTTCATGAACATGCCCCATATGGAGGCCATAGGTTCATCACTGAAAAGAAAGTATTTGCTAAATGGGCCAAGGAACACAGGATAATATTTACACACCCAAACTGGACAGTGTCTTGATACTGGTTTTTCTGATCTTGCCACACCACTTGACATGATCACGTACTGCAACTGTGATGCTAAAGATGCTATGATGATGATGGTGATAATAAAGACAACAATGATGACCGAGACTCTGTACATTCTCAGATATGGATGATGACTCTGCCAGAAATTTTAACTTGGGATTCCGTGCAGGGTGGTTATTCTCATTACATTATTTCTAAAGGTTCAACCATTACATGTTGCACTTTAAAATTTAACTGGAATTGCAATGAAGGCCAGTAACATAACAGCAGTGACCTAAGAAATGAGAAGATTATCCTTCAAATAGCTTCCCAGAATTCTTGAACAGTGAATAGCTTCCAAAAGCCACGGGATTCATCCTCATGAGGTGAGGTTATTGACTCTGTGGTCTCTTGAACATGAGCAGCTCCACCATCTTGAAGAATGTTTGATTGTCAAACACTGACCCAAGAAATGCTATCTGAGTACAAGTATTTTACCACAGTTACTAGTTAGGCTGAGGGCAAGAAAGGCATCTCTTCTGATTGACCATCTTCCTACAGTACTTCCTACCCATAGGATGACTTCACTATCTCAAACAATTCAAAATGGACCAAGTAGCAAATCTTGATGAATTTCCATTCCCACCACTCCATTCTTACTACCCCAAACAATATAACTAAACATGCTACTAGAATGATCTATATTAATGTTTAGTCATTTTGGGTTAAGTCCTAAATATTTCAGATGGCTATTTAACATGTAAGAATTCAGCACTGTAATAACATATACTGTGAAAACATTTCTTTAACAAAACCAAAAGGGTTTACTAACTTTGCTTCAACTTTCAACAACACAAAATTACATGCTTTTTAAACTCACAAAGCAGGGAAAGCAAAGCATATTTTTACATCAATTTGTAGCTTACCATACTTCATAATATATATTTGTATATTCGAATTTCTATTTTATAGGCCCAAGGCGTGTCTCTCCATACATTACATTATCATTGCCAAGTGCCAACTGTCAGACATGGAGAGGAAATGATTCCTTGTATTAAATCTGGCCAGAACTTTTGCCTTTTTGGGGTTTATTTCCCCCAGAGTAGATCAGTTGTTATACCATAATAACAACAGTAATAATGATCTTAATGTCCAAAGTGCTCTGTCGTTTAGAGTCCTTTCACATATGCTGTCCCATGTGATTCCCATGACCACCCCATTTGTCCATCGCCTACCCATTCTGATATCTCCTTAGCAGATGATCCATAATCTGTTGATTGCTCTGATATATTGCTCCCCCTTGCTAATATTTGTATAGGATAGCATTTATGTAGACTAGTCATCAATTGATTTCAGTGCCAAATACAATATATTATATCAGAATTACTCAAAAAGTATCACAAGGATGATCTTGGCCATAGATTGAAAACATAGGTAATTTTGATTTTTTTTTTTTCAATGACTCTGTTTAGGTGGAGACAAGATGAGGAAACAGGGACAGTAGGAGGGAATGAAAGCAGAGAAATAGAGTTTCTTGTTCCAGGCTCGAGATGACTGTTCATAACATACTTATTCCTCATTAAATATTAGAGGGTTGATCTGCTGAGAGGCGGAAAACATCCTTGCAAATTATTCAAAAGACAAAAGCCAGGCTTAACTTACAGAATGTTCTGGAAGTGGGAAGTAAGGGTGCATTTCACCTCAAGAGCACTTTGCTAGTCTTTACCAGGGCTGAGTCTCATGATTAGTTTTCATAATTGTGGGCCATCTCGGGCAAAATCCTCTTTCCTGCTCTCTTCTGTCATTTCAATGCGCCAGTACCCATATCCACAGCAATGACTAGGTGCCACTTCCATTGCTGAAACTGTTATTGTTGTCATTCTCTTGTTACTCCTTATGTGGTTTTTAGTTCTATGTGTGTTAGTTGTTTTGAGCTAATGATGGCTAGAAATGTCCACTCCAAGAAAAATAAACAGATACAAATGCTGAAATTGTAATAAGACTGTCTTTCCCGCCTCGGAATACAGAAGTTCCAGTTTTAAGTAAAAAGGAGCCCTTGATTATCAGAATGCTTCAGGGAACAACACAATTTATTTATTTTCTGGTCAATGGAGGGCCAACTCTACTTGTTGTAGACTTTACTTAATGAGAAACTTCTGAAAACTTCCTTGCTTTCCTGCCACACTGTATTTTTCTCTGAGGGAGACTTTTGCAGTGCCCCATGTCCCTCATTCTATGGCAGTAGCTTTTGTATGTAGAATAGGCAGTGGGTATTTTTTGTTTTTTTGGTTTGTTTTTTGAGGGACCACAAGGCCTTCCCTTCCCTCTTTTCCCTCTCCCCCCCTCCCCTTTCCCTTCCTTATCCATTTTTCCCTTCCCCCCTTCCCCTTCTTTGCCATTTTTTCTTAACTAAACCCCAGCTCTACACTTTTTAAAGTTGTTGTTTCTTTTTTTTTTCTTAACATGAGAAAAAGCACATTATTCTCAATTTGGAGACCTAATTAAATGATTTCCAGTATAATCAGCATTTTGAAAGACTCATACAACTTATTTTTCTCTGTATTCTTTTATTACTATTATTTTATTATTATTATTATTATTATTTAATCTTTACCCAGGACATGCTCATTGACTTTAGAGAGAGGGGGAGGGGGAGAGAAAGAAAGAGAAACAGAAAGAGAGAGAGAGAGAAACATCAATGTGAAAGAGAAACATCGACTGGTTGCCTTCCACATGTGCCCAAAGACTGGGGACCAAACCTGCAACACGCATGTGCCACAACTGGGAACTGAACCTGAAACCCTTCGGTATAGGGACGACGACACTCCAACCAACGGAGTCACACCGGCCAGAGCTTTCTCTGCATTCTTAATATTCTCTGCTTCCATTTCCTCTTCTTCTTTACCCTCAGTTTCCTATTCTAGTGGAAATACAAGATCTAATTTCTCC
Source organism: Miniopterus natalensis (assembly GCF_054644295.1). NCBI lineage: Eukaryota > Metazoa > Chordata > Mammalia > Chiroptera > Miniopteridae > Miniopterus > Miniopterus natalensis. The sequence continues at coordinate 47,326,849 of NC_142089.1, forward strand.
CATGTTGAGAAGAAATTTATCTCAGATTTACTGATAGAGAAGAGAATGGTTAAGGGGCAATTGAAGAGAGTACTTGGCCATGCAAATTTCTGGTCAATTCCACAGATACCAGTCACCTGAAATAGATTTTATCCAGCGTCAAAACATTGGAAAACTTAACTGAACTCGCTCATCACTGATGTGTATGTATCCCAGAAGCTAATTAACATCTGTAAAAAATAAAAATATTTCAATACCATCCAAGGCTTTAGGCAAATGGACTACGAAACTGCTACAATTGCTGAAATCTGCATAAAGACATGCCAGCTAAAAATAATAATTCTTTTGAATCCTGCAGAATCCTAGAACAAAGCAAGGAAGTTTAAAAAGAGGTTTAGAATGAACGTTTGAATCCTTTTTAAGTTAGATTAGTGATAAGTAGTAATGATTCATAATATTATGATGATAATATAAATAAGAAACTTTTTTGAATCTATGGTTTTACATTGTTATCAAACCTATCAAAGAAAAACCAACAGGAGGAATGTTTGTATATATGTTACATAGAGTCCATTTGTGTGTGTGTATGAAAGCATATATGCGATCCTATATTTTTCACTGATGTGTGTGAATCACAGAAAACCTATTTTAGACTTCATCTAAAATTTGTTGGGTTACATTTTGAATCCTGATGCAACAAAGACGGGAAAAATCAAAATTAAATGTACTGATTGCTAAGAGTACATAAAATCATATTCCTTGGCTGGCCAGAGAATAGAGCTAGAGAAGCTGCTAAATCTAGCACTGAGAACACAATTAGATGTCACAGTTGCCACAAATCAAGCCCATAAGTATAGCAATCTGTATTGTAGGCTCTGCTGACTGCAGCTCAGCTAAAGTCACATCGAAAAACATTACATCAGACTTCATTCACACTGAAGTCTGTGTCAATGTTCATTCACAATGAACGCTGGTCCACCTATTCAAATAAGCCTGTCTTTAGTGTATGCAAACTCAGATTTGCATGATTTTTATATGGCTAGAGAACTGTGACCATTGTGAAGAAAGAAAATTATATAAAGAGACTGCTCTTTGAGGATTTGGAATGAATCAGCTGATGTGAGGGCAAGAGTCTGAACTGGGGACTTTGCTGATCTTTCCAAAAGTAAAAAGCTGTCAAAAGAAAATCACTCATTATTTCCTTAGGAAAAAGACAACACTAAAGCACTTCACCTGGTGGTGTTAATTGGATGCTAATTAAAAGCTCAGTTTAATTTTAATAAGCAAGAAAATATAATCAGATGGCTTACTTTTTTTTTTTTTAACAACATACCCATCGGGGGTTTAATGTGGCATGTAAAACGCAAAGAACAAACTATGTTGTCCAGTGTCAGTGTCTGCATGTCTTAGCAGAACAAATGAGTTATAGTTCCAGGGCTGTGAGGGGGAAAAATGCTTCGCCCTTAACAGAATTTTTAAAAGGCAAGACTTCATCATTAGATACGTCCATCTAATGACTGAAGGAGCCAGTACTAGCCTTTGCAAGAAGGCTTGACTTTTAGAGCTGCAAGGGGCTTCAGAGACCAGCCAATCCAACCCGTCAATCTTCTAGTTGTGAAAACAGACCAATACAGGTGAAATGACTTACTCGTGTGTGAAAACAGACTAATGACAGACTCATGTCTCCTTCTCTAGCACTTTTGCTATGACTTTTTTTTTTTTTTTTTAGCACAGAATAGGAGCTGGAAAAATGCATAAGTGATTTAACTGGAAGAGTCTATTTCTAGAAACCAAGGGCTCCAATTTGTGTTGATACTATTCCCAATCAGAGAAATCACCATACAGAAGTGTAGAAATATTCACATAATTGAAGGATCCTATCCCAGTACTTGTCAATATTCTCTATTATCTCCATTTGCTGCTAACACTAAGCCATGTTGTATTGTCACGAAATTCCAGGACTAGGTTAAACAATGTAAAAGTGAGTTTCTTAGTTTTTTGGTTATTGAGGATGATGAAGCCGTTGATACTCCTAAGAGCTGCAGAGCATGGAGGTTGCCTGGTGCGACTGGCAAGTCCTATGGTGCATTATCCCCAGAGCCTAAGTATTTCATCCCCTAACCAATTCAGCTGCCTGGGCTAGTGAAGTAGTCTGCACTGGTCGGTGAAATATTAGCCTTTGTTTCACACTCATCTCTGCACTGCACGTGATCTTTGAGCACAGATACTCTTCCAGAAGGTAAGTCAAGGCCCCAAATGCCCCACAAGACTCAATTATCATGCAAGATCAAAAGGCTTCTCTTTACAGTCCACTCGTATGATGCTGTTAGAAAAGGAAAATTTGAAACTCAATGCACTAGGCTCTGAAAATGGTTCCTAAGGCTCAGAGACAGCAAATTGTTTTGCTGCTTGTTTTTGCTGAAACTTAGAGAAACCACCAGAGTAAAATCCCATATAAATTGCTAAGGCATCAAGTCAGAACTGTCCTTGGGCATTGTAAGGATGCAGAAAACCTCATTTTGCTTTTCTTTTTTTAAGTTCTCTACTTCTTTTTTCTTTTCATAATAGGCACGATTCGTTTATGGAGTGAAAAGCTCCTTTTGCTCCACAGTCACTTCTCTTTTTGTTCATGCTTTGGGTACTTGAGAATATAAAAGTTCACTTTCATAAAAGTGAAGGAGATCTTGATCAATAAATAGCCAACTGTTAATTCACATATTTGCCTATAAAGTGAGCAGTTTCACCTAAGAAACTCCAAAGGGACCAAAACCAAGGCATTCCATGGTTCCTTGTTACCAAACCTACAAAGTATTAATTTCCTGTCTTTAACTTTGTTGTCATTGCTACAGAGTAAATACCCATTTCTAGTACATAGAGTATATTTTATGCTTCACTCATTTTCCTGAGTTCACACAATTTCTGCTGTAGTCTCTCATTCACTTTAAAAACCTGTAATCTTCATCTATTTATAGAAGAGGCTGTAAATGCATAGTTGTGCATTGGGTAAGTTTTTTTTCCCTGGCATCAGATTGCTTTATTTATAGGTACAACGCTTTAGAATAAAGCTTACTAAGTGGCAAAGGGCTCCTGCTATATTTTCGTTTGCTTCACTTTCACAGGACAGCTGAGGAGATGTAAACAAAGCCAGAGTGGGAGAGTGGGGCGCGTGGGGAGGAGAGTCAGTAGACTCAATATCCAAAGCAGAAAGACTTCTAGGAAACTGCTGCGGACAACGACAAGAGTAAATGTTTTCCACAGTAGCTACCTGATGCTGAGGGATATTTACTTCCTCACTGTGTCAGACTTGATAGCAAAGTGCAGTTAGCACATAAGCTGCTTAAAATAGACATCTTCATTCTTTCCTCCATCACACCCCTCTGAGAAAACTCAGCATTCCTTCAGTTAAACTCCATAAATGGAGAGTTTTTCATTTTACAAATCAGCTTACAGTACTCTACCAAACTCTATAGGAGATGCCTATTTGGATTAAAATGAGAATCATTTTGGGGGATCAAATAATCATAAGTTATACTTATATACCAGGCTTATTGAAGGACTGTATGCCTCATTTCATCCCCTCAAATACTCTATGAGGTAGGTAATGCTACTACTGGCATTTCACATACAAAGAAACTAAATCAGAGTGGTTAAGCTGTTTGCACAAGGTTGCACAACTAGTGATGGAACGAGGATTTTAACCCAGGCAATTTGACTCAGAATCCATGCCTAGTTGGGTCAGGCTAATAGATGTAACCAACAACTCCAAAATTTCAGTGGCTTAACAGAATAAGGTTTGTTTCTCTCTAAAACCTAAGTCCCATGCAGATGTTCCTCTCCAACCACCTTGCCTCCAAGGATGACTCGACGGTGCAGGCTCCTCCCATCACGTGGCTTTTCTCCTCTGCATCCTTGGATTTCTCTATTCGGCCTTCTGGTTAATTGGGAAAGAGCATGGGGAACTCTGTGTTGGAGGGGTTTGCGGACAAGTCAAAGAGTGTTCATCCCACCGCGTTCCACTGGCCAGGCTCAGTCACGCGGCCTGGTAGTGAGATCAGCAACATTGTCTATGGGGGCGGAAAAGAAACAGGGTTTGATGAAGATGAACATTTGGAGGTCTCTTATTCTTAGCCATGGTAACATATAGCCTTTTAAAAATTACTGTTTTGTGCAACTGTTTTTGATACATTGCTTATGTTGGTAATCCTTATTAGGAACACAAAAATGTTTTTCTTTTCATGCATGTCAACATCCACATCTCAAACAAAACAAACTAGGGAGCAAAATATTGTCCTGTGTACTATTATGCCAAGAAGGGAGGATATGATTTCCCTTACTCAAGGAAGTAAAGAGAGGAACTAGTACTCTGGAAACACTTTTAAGTGACTTAATTCTACCAGCAGTAAAAGTAAGGTGACTTTTATGCCTTAATGATCCGTGGTTAAAGTAAGATAGATCACCTCTGATCAACCTCACCTCTGATCAACCAATTTTTTTTTGCCTATTTTATTTTCAAGATGTCACAAAAATTAGACTCCCTTTTCAACTTTCCTTTAGTTTTCAGGTCGATGCAGAGGCTGTGATGATTTTTAAAGTAAAAAAAAAAAAAATTAAACTGCTAGTTCACATATCTCAAAATTACAAATGTCTTTTTTGCACCCCTTTCCTTTCTCTAGTCATATTAGCATACGAATTTCCTCAAACAAGAAGTCCAAATATCCCATAAAAATAGTTCTCCATCATCAAAATATCACAGGTATCTCCCCATAGAGAAAGGACCTTCATATTTTCTTTCTCTTCTGCTCTCAACATTTTTCTTCTCTTCCCAATACTTTGTTTTTTGACATTATTTGTTTAAGATATCTAGAAATCCTTTTCTCTTAATGTTAGTAGATCCTAAAATTATTTTTCATGTAATAGGAAACTATTTGCTGTCTTGGGAAATATGCTTTGCACGTTAGCATATAAATTGTATTAGTTTGTCCTCTGAGAGAGATTAGTTGAGACTCTAAAAACAAAATAATTAGAGAAGGGAATCTGCCAGTGCTTACCTTCTTCCAGATCAATGTGAAATTCCTTTTAAGGACAAGAAAATATAACACCTGGTTGGTAAGTGACATAGGTTTAAATTTCTTTCTAAAAATTGTAACTGGTGATAATATCGTAAGTTGCTTTACAGGATTAAATCGAGGTTTTCACTATCCCTAAACCCACGGCTAAAATTCTTGAATAGCACAGCTATATAGGGTGTGCACACCAGCAGCTCTTACACGGTGCACTGTTAAGAGTTCTTGCATCTACACTGATAACACTTTTCAAACATACATTTTTCTATGCTTATGAAATCACTTAAAAATTGATATAATCTTCCAAAATAATTTTCTCCCACATGCCTAAATCTCCCCAGTAGTCTAATACATACAATGACATTTGCTTAGAATGGTTTTCCGTCTTCAGTGGCAGTTTTACCTCAAATTAAAATGGCTTCTCCAACACATCTTTTGGTGCTGCTGATTATAATAGGTTTCATCTCTAGTAAAAAAGGGCATATTCTACAACCCTTGATGGATAAAAGGACATTAAAGTTGGGTGAGGACATTAATGTCATGCAAATCGACCTGTGGATCATGCAAATCTGTGAGTGCCTGTGCAATGCGAAGCGACAGAAAAAGCAGGGGAAAGCATATGGGTTCAATGAAACCAAATAAAATTTGACAGGAGCAAATATAAAGCCAGGCACTTAGGGTTCAAGAAAGACTGGAGCTTGATTTTACAGCAGCACTCATGAAAAATATTTGGAGGTTTTAGGACACTACTATGAGACATAGCAATTTAAAAGGTCACTGTGACTGAAGATGCATGGGAGAGTCTAAGAGTAAGGGGCAAGGTTCAGGATTAACCAGATCACTTCTGAAAGTGTTTTTAAAACTTGTTTTCACTTGATTTCTGATTGGACACATAGCATATTATCATTGTCAAAAACATTGAAAAAACAGAAAGGTATGATAGCCATTATGACATTGGCTGGTATTCACTCAGTAATTTTCCATAAATATTAATAAAATTATACATATGTAATGCTATTTTATAACCTGATTTTTCTCCTTTATGAGAAATTGCAAGCATTTTCCCAATGTCACAAAATTATCCTGAAACATTTTTAGTAGCTGCATTGTGGCATAATCTAATTAATATTTCTCCGTTGTCACTTTTCTCTATGATAAGCAGGTTTATTCATGAATTTTTAAATAATTCTCTGACTTTTTTATTGTACAAACATGCATCGGTGCTTGCTTCCCTGCATCCTTGCCAAAAAAATTGGTGTTTTTAAAAATCTTTGCCAATTTTACATGTATGAAAGATGTTATCTTGATTTAATTAGCATTTAATTGGTGACTATGGATATTTAAAAATTTTGCATATTTATTGCCAATTTATGTCACTTGTTTTATGAATCAGCTCTTCCAATACTTTGTCTATTTTTTATTGCAGTGGGAGTCACAGTACTTTAAAGTCACAGACAAATAAGAATTCATTCAAAAGAAAGGGAGCCAGGTTGTAAGTGACCTGGATCATGAGGGAACTGGAAGTCTTTTGCAACAGAGATTGAAAACTTTTAGCTAGCTTGGTAGAATGTGCAAGGGGAAATTAAATTAAAACATTTAAAAGGCATTAATGTGGTACAAAATTAGTTTTAAATGCTGTGGCTCCATTGGATGGAACTAGAGCCAATGGATGAAATCTCAAATTTTATCTCAGGAGGCCATTCAGAAGAGTCAAATTAGATGTAAATATTTAGAATGAGTGAATGTGTGTGATATATTCCCAGTTAGATCAGACCACCCACTTGTTTAGTATTTCATGCAATTATATAGAAAGTTGGACTCAATGATCCCCAAGGTTCCCTCCAAAGCACAGGTTCTATGAAATAAGATGCAACCCCATGTGGAGAGGCAAGATTTCACACTGAAGCTCTGAAGAAAATAAGCCTAGAATGGTTGAGCTTTGGGAGCCCCTTGCCTAAGCAGTAGCATATTCAGTTGCCATGTCTTAAAACAAGTTATTTCTAATGGTGGCAAGTTTCACCAAATTCACAGTCAGAGTTGGTTCCCAAATTCTGGGATTACATTCCATTACTGGTAGGTACACACATACCGCCTCCACCACCACCTCCAATCCTACCACTGCCTATAATGACTTAATTCTAGTGATGCTTCACAAGGAGCTATAATTTTGCTTCTCAGTGGGGAAATGTATTCACATTTTATCCCACATATTTTTACATACTTGCTATTGAGCTATGTCTTTGAAATGTAATGACTCAAGAAAATTACCTTTAGTACTATAGCATTCCTCATGTTGGTAATTTATGATAACGGATGTCACTGTAGATTTAGGAGTCATTTATATTGTCCACCTTTTCCTCTCTCTGCTAGATTAAATAAATTCTTCATATTGGGTTTAGCTGCATTTTTTTTTCAGTTTTCTAGTCTGTACCACTTACTTTCAGTATATTTATAATCCTTTTATCTTGTCTTTGTAGTTTCAAAATGATGCCTAGGATATTTTAGGTTTTGAGCCATGAATGCCCTTTTCAAATAGCCCTCTTAAGGTTTTTATAAAATAATATTCTCCATAATACAACTTTAAATTACCTGCCTTTTCCTTTACTAAACTTAATCCAAGAAGGCTAGTGAACATTAAGCATTTTAATCATCCCACACTGTCAAAACTGCCTTCTCATTACTGTGAATTGGATAGGCCATGAGCTTAATTGTGTTCCTGGCAATATAACAAGAGGGAAAGCTTGATAATATGATTAGTATATAACTATGAAATTAGTCCTGGTCTTTATTAATATCTATGCAATGCAAAAATATTATTTCAACCAATATACATCAAATATAACCAAATTCATGGTACTTTATTTCTTTATGGGGTTTACCAGAGTTACAAAAATAAACAAAAATTCTAAATAATACAAGATGACTCAGAACAAAGTAATTTCCACAAGAATAATGCAAATAAAAATGACATGTTAGCCTCAGCTGGTGTGGGGGTTGAGCATCCTCCAGTGCACCGAAAGGTTGCCGGTTCAATTCCCGGTCAGAGCACATGCCCAGTTGTGGGCTAGATCCCCGGTAGGGAGCATGCAGGAGGCAGCCGATCAATGTTTCCCTCTCACATCAATGCTTCTCTCTCTTCCTCTCCCTTCCTCTCTCTCTAAAAATCAAGAAGGAAATCTTTTTTTAAAATGTCATATGTTATACAGAAGTATAAGAAGTATAAGGAAATAATAATTCAGACATAAAAATTGTCATTCCATTATAAGGTCAAGTAATGTTCAAATAAACCTATAGGGTGATTCAAGCTCTCAGGATGATACGGTGCACTGTGGATCTCAGGAAGTGCATCTGAACTTCTATTAGCAATTCCTTATAGAAATGGCTAATACAGGAGACAGCCACCAAGACATACAGGTGCTTTTATCTAACGCAAGATGAAGCTTCCTGACAGCAGCATCTTGTAGAAGAAGAGCAATATTTATCTGAAAATGAAGGGGTTATTTTTGAAAAATTAAATGAAAATGTCTATGGTATAATAAATGCTAATAACTCTCCTAACTTCATTGGAATCTGCTAGGGGACATGAGGGTTTAGTCAAGGCTCTGGTGCTATTTTTAAATGTATTCATTGAACAAATAGCACCCTTCAAAGACATTTCAAAGTTAGTTGTGAATTCAAGTAGCATAAAATATGGAACCAATGTAGGTGTAAATATGGATCCATCTTATCCGTTTTATCCGTGTAGATCAATTAGTCTTGTGTTATTATTCTTGATATGCATTTACTCTCAGCTTTAGGAGTTATCATGAATGTGAATTACCCTGATTATGCTTTTTCTTAAGGCAGTTTCATCTATACTTGTGTACTGAGCCTGAATAAAATGTTTTAATATAATGATAGCTATATGCATCTAATTGGAGACTTAAGTAGGGCTAAGGAGCAGACTGGGAAAGCAAAAATTATAATATGCTCCTGTCTCAACTTTTACCTGTTCTCTACAACTTCCAAAGAAAATCTAATAGAGGAGTTACACTCTTTTACATGATTAAATGGCTTTGATGACCTAAATAACCTACTTATGTCTTCCTGGAAGTGGCCTATTCTAGGAAAAATTGCTGTTCTCTGTAGTAGGTGAAGTACCTGGGTGGAGAACAAGGGTTAAGGGGGAAGGAATAGCTAGCTGTAAAATCATATATTAATATTCTTTCATTTCTCTTCTCAACCTCTATTGAGATATCATATTCTTTCCTAGTAGGTCTTCTTCATTATATATTCACCTAGAAGTACTACACAGATGATCTTATGAGCTACAGTCATTGAGTCTAGAAAGAGATCCACATACATTTGGTCAACTAATTTTCATAGACATGCCCAAATAATTCTATGGGGAAAAATAGTCTTTTTGACGTATGTTGCTGAAACAACTGTCTATCTATATGGAAAAAAGTGACTCTTAATTCTTACCTCTCACCATAATATAAGAAAGGGGCATAAGAACTATATAAATTAACTAAACCAAACAAACTTAAGTCAGGAACCTGCTACGTGCTGCCTGACACAGTACTTAGCTGACCAGAGATGCAAGCAGACCATAGAAGCCTCTGGAACAAAGAAAAGTCCTACAAAGAAAAGTCCTGCAAGGAATGATTAATAGCTACTCAAACATACCTTATTGTTTACTCACACCATAAAAGGAAAACACAGGCCACAAAATATACCTTGTAAAAGTTACAGTTATTCCCAACATTTTTTTCCCATGTCAGAAATTTTCCATAAAAACTACGAATAGATAGAAGCTCAACCATTAGAGACCAGTTGGGGTCTCTCTCCCTTCTCTCGTGAGGAGAGTCCACCACTCTGTCTATGGAGTGACTTTTCTTGCTGATCTCCTTTGTCTCACTGGTAAAGAGAGACTGCTACTATGTCTGTGGAGCAGCCATTCTCTGTCTTACTGCTTCACTTTACCAATAAACTCTCTTTCACTTTAAACTCTATGCTGGTTCAAATTTGAATTCTTTCCTGCACAAAGCCAAGAATGCACAATGGGTTGTGGATCTTCAGGTCCCTAAAGCCCTGGAATGTCTACATCAACCATACAGAAAAGTTAACCTGAAATGAATGATTAATCTAAGCATAAAAGATAAAATAATAACAATTTTAGAAAAATTAAAAAAAAACAGAGTATAAAATCCTTATGACTTTGGGTTAAAGATTTCCTAGGATGCAAAGAAAAAAAATCATAAAAGGAAAATATTAATAAATACAATTTAATCAAATTAAAAACTTATTTTTTGAAAGACACTATTAAGAAAATAAAAATACAAGCCTTCATAAAGAGAAAATATTTGCAATATATATAGCTGACAAAGGACTTGTATCCTGAATATATAAAGAACTCTTACAACTCAATGATAAAAAGACCAAACATCTCAAGTTAAAATAGGCAAACAATTTCAACATATACTTCACAAATAAAGATATGCACATGCCCAATAAACACATAAAAATGCTCAACATCACAATGAACAGGAAATACAAATTAAAACTGAGCACTCTGCTAGGCTTATGGGACTCCTTGGTGAAAAAATTCAACATAGGTCCTGCCTTTTTGAAGTTTACAGTGTATTGAGAGATACAGATAAGTTAATAGACATTCACAAAGAATGAAGTAAATGCTGGGATAGGAAAAATACAGATGCTCTGGGGTGACAAAGGAGGAGATAGCCCAAACAAGAGGTTGGACAAGGGATTCTCAAGGCAGGCTTCCTGGTGAAAGTGGATTTAAGCTGAGTTTAGAAAGATGAGTAAAAGCAAATTGAGCAAAAGGGGTGTGAAGAAGATAAGCAAGGACAAGAAATGGTAAAATGCAGAAAGTCACGATGAAGAGAAAAAGCATCACAAGTTCAAGAATCTGAAAGAAGTTTACTAAGGCTGGTTAGAGAAAAGCCACAGGGGTGAGAGGTACAAGGCTGTGGTTAGAAAGAAACAAACAATTTAATCAGAGGTCAGATCATACAAGTCTTACAGTCTGTCATAAGGAATTTAAACTTGGTTATAAGGGCGATGCATGAAGAGAGTAGAAAGGTTTGAAACAAAAGAGTACAACCTGCTGTTTAAAAGGATCACAGAGAGGGCAGAGAAATGAAAGACAATTCACAGGTTTTTAGCTTGAACAATTGGGCAGATAGATGTTACGCTACTATCTGTGATAGAAAATATAGTAGAAAAAGCAATTGAAGAGCAGTTAAGTTTTAAACATGGTCAGTTTGAGGTAGGTAGAGGACATTGAAATGAAATTTTACATATGAAGCTCAGGAGAGAGGTCTAGCTTAAAGATATAAATTTAGTAATCATCTGTGTAACAGATATTAGGATGTGATAAGTGCTATGATAGAAACATGGACAGAATATTATAAAAGCACAAAGATCGTATAGTATAGAGCTTGAAAGAATAAATCAGTTAAGAATAATCCCATGAAGTTAACTTTTCAGGGAAAATCAAGATCAAAGGGAAAAAAGACTGTAAGAAGCCATCCTGTTTATAAATGTACACATGAATGGAGAAAATAATATTACATATGTAGAGCAGAGGTCATGGTAGCAGAAGGAGGCAGAGCAGAACGAGTAGGAATGAAGTAGTGTTAACTCAGTCATCATCAAGAGCTAAAGCAATAAAACCTACCTCTAAGAGGTTGTCTGTGACTTGGCTTCCTAAACAGGCACGAACAAACCGGGGAAGGAAAATCCCAGGCCTGTTGGCTCTGGGCAGGCTCTGAGATGAATGAAAAGGACAAGACAGTGAGAAATGCAGCTGAGTTTTTAAAAGTGCTGCTATGTCAGGAATACCCCTTTCTAGAAATGCATGAGCCACAGGCTGGGAAAAAGAGAAGCGGAATCATGTTTTAAAATTAGGGCAAAACATGCATCATAAATGTGAAGGACAGAGGGGAAATGCAAGACCTCAAAAAATATATATCTTTATTTGATATTCTAAATGAGCAACATTTATCAGGTTATTCATTTATGATGTATTCATTTAAAAAATGTTGACAGTTGAAAGTCTAAGTAAAAATAGTTTGGGACAATTTTTAAAGTAGGAAACTATAATACTTCAAATGAATATTCGAGCCTGGTGCTCGGTTATCTATATCACAGCTGGAAGGTGGCAAAGGGATGGAGAACCTAAAATAAACAGCTTTCAGATCTATGCCACCTATGGCTTAAATGGAGATTTCCTTTCTGGCTGTAGTAACAGAAAACATTCCTGACTTGGGGACACAAAGTGACAATTCAGAACTCTTGACAGAAGGAAGTAAAGTTTAGAATATGATGTAAGTAATAATTTCAGGAACTTTCCTGATTTTAATCTTTCTCAGAAGAAATACCTGGTAGATGATATAGCTATGGAATTGAACACAAATTAGCGCACTCAACCAACAGAAACGAAAATTACCTCAGGTGTAATATTCGGTTCTCTTATTGCACTTCATATTAATGATGGATAGCTGTTCCTTTCTTTTCCCAACAAAATTTATTTTTTTCTTTCTCCTGCCTCTTTATCCAGTTTGTACATGTGGGCCTATAATCCAGGATGGACCAAACTTTGTACCATATCATCTTGGCCATAGTGATTGCTTTGTAATGAGTCTCTAGCAGACTCCATCTCTCCCTGGAAGACAGGATCGCAGCTGATTTCTAGAGCCACGTGCTATGTGGGTGCCTCTTCCAGGCTCTGGTGCTCTAGGCTGAGGAGCCAGGCTTGGGGTTGTGACCCCAGGCTTCTCACGGGGATCCTTTGCAGCTGAGATGCCCCTCCAGAATCTCAACCACCAACCATGGGAGCGGGGCCAGCCCTTTTTATGTCTCCTCTCTCCCTTCCAGTCTTGATATGGCTTCTTTGGTAAATTCTTAGTTATAAGACTTTTTTTCAGCTAGTCTTTAATTGGTTTTTCATGTTGCTTGCTCCATATTTCAGTTGTAATTTTATTCTAAATGTCTAATCAGAATGAGAAAACTAGAATTATTAACTGAGTTGACAGAATTCCAAATAAAAGAAAGGTTGTCATGCTTGGCTAACTTTTAGAAACTAATCAAGGGCATACATATGAGTTCTGTGAAGTTTTTTCAAAATATCACAAAGGTTTTTGGACCTACATGATTACCCTCAGTGTGTCCTAGATTCCAGAGACTCGTGTGGAAACGATGCTCACACAGACAAATCTCTTTATAGCACTCAAATACAATAATGTAACATATGGTTTTTATACCAATATCTTCTATTAGACCTTAAGATTTTTTAAGGTAAGAAAGGTGGTACAGAAATAGCTAGATTTTCCCTAATACCTATATTTCCATTTTCCTATTGTGACAGAGCCTCTACATTTTGGCTGGGCATATGTTCATGCACCTTTCCAGGTACATATGGTCCTATTATTAAGTTCTGGTTAATTACATATAAGCTGTAAGCCTGAGTGTTGTGTAAGCTTGAGGTTGAAACTTTAAGAAATAGCTGAGAGTTTTCTGACTCCATTTAAGATATGACCACAATCTACCCTATCTCCCACTGAGCACAGCTAAAATCCCTAGTCAAAAAATATAAAGAAACTATCTTAGAACTCTGAAAAGTAAATAATAGCAGTCAGACTGGGAATGCAAACAAAAATTTGAAGAACATCCCACATAGCAGGGAACTCCCTCTTTGTTTTTTCCTTTCATGGCTCTTGGATTACACTCTAGGTATCCCAAATCTTAGAACAGTGTATCATGCATGGGCCACAATCTCTCTCTCCAACCTGAGGGCTAGAAAGACAGGCTCCTGCAGGATAGAGCCATAGGAATGAAGCCGCCTCCCTACAGTAAGAGTGAAAGTAGCAGGAGCGGAACAAAAGGATCTTTTCTACGAATTCTGCACTTCAAGATAGACCCACTGGAAGAAGTGCAGAGCAACCAGGAAGACTGAAGGCCTGGATTTATAGTCAGAGCCCAAGGAAAGTGTGCCTCTGTGACCCAGATTATGCGGGAGAAATCACAAAGAGGAAGGAGACGGAGAATGGATCCTTTAAACGTGCATGAAAAGTAGCGTATAAAAAAGGATACAACCTAAGATCAAATTAAGTGGTGAAAGACTGAATATTTTTCTCCTATGTTTGGTAACAGCCAAGAATGCTTGCTTTCACCATTTGTATTCATCATTGTATTCAAATTCCTAGCCAGTGTGATAAGGCAAGAAAAAAGACATAGAAAGCATAAGATAGGAATAAAACTGTCTCTATTCCTAGATGACAGTGTTGTTTACATCAAAAATCCCAATAATCTATTTGAAAATACCTTCTAGGATTAATTAGGGATTTTAGCAATATTGCAGGAAAGAAGGTCAATATATACAAAAACCAATTTTATTTATACATATTGACAATGAACATCTGGAAACTTTTTTATAAGACCATTTACAAATTTACAATAGCTACAAAATAAGAGAGGAATACTTAGGTATAAATTTGGGGGAGACAAGTTTCCATAGGTCTCACATTCCTGCTTGTTTTGCAAGCAAGAAATTGACTGAACTCTGGTAAAAACTATGCTTTGAAGAACATTTATATATTTAAAAAAAACATAAATAAAAAGTCCAAGCAGAATGTTTTGTAGACAAATTGGTTTTAACATTTTATAGAAAGGCAAAGAAACTAAAATGATTTTAAAAAAGAAGAACAAAGTTGGAGGACTCATCTTACCCAATATTAAGACTGAAGCTACAGTTAAAAAAAAAAAAAGTGTGGTGAAAAGATAGAAACATAAATCAATGGAACAGAGTTGAGAATCTATAAAGAAACCCGCACAAACATGTTCAATCGAATTTTGTGAAGGTTCAAGGCAATAGTGATCATTACAACCAATAGTCCTGGAACCACTGGACATTACTATGTAAAATAATACAAAGAACTTAGATCTATTCCTCAAACGAAAACAAAAACTTTTTCAAAATGGGTCATAAGCTTAAAGAAAACTCTTAAAAGAAAACTGTTATGATCTTGTTATGATCTTTTGTTAAGAAAAAAAACTTCTTATATCTGACATCAAAAGTAGAATTCACAAAGGAAAAACATCGAAAAAATTTATTTTATAAATATTGAAAACGTTTGCTATGAGAAAAATACTCTTAAGAGAATTTTTAAAAATGAGACACAGCTTGGGGAAAATATTTGCATATCACATATATAACAAAAGATTTTTATTTAGAATTGTCTCAGTCAGCTTGGGCAACAAGCTGACTGAGACAAAATACCATAGGCTGTTTGACTTAAATTACAGACATTTATTTCACACAGTTCTAAAAGCTGAGAAGTCCAAGATCAAGGTGCCAGCCAATTTGTTTCTTGATAATGACCCTCTTCCTGGCTTTCTTCTTGCTGTGACCTCACATGGTGGAGGAAGAAAGAAAAAGAGAGAAATAGAAAGTGCTTTCTGTTTTCTTCTTATAAGGGCACTAATCTCATCATGAGGACCACATCTTTATGGTCTCATCCAAACCTAATTACCTCCCAAAGGCCCCACCTCCTCACACCATCACTCTGGGTTAGTGCATCAACATATGTATTTGTGGATACAAACATTTAATCCATAACAAGAATATATAAAGATTCCTCAAAATTCAATAATGAGAAGCCAAACAACTTGATATAAAAATGGGTGAAAGAGTTGCACAGTGTGTTAGTCAAAGCTCTGCGGTCCTTAGGGACCATGACTGATCGGATAAGGCCCAACCACATTATAGAGGGTAACCTGCTTTACTCAAAGTCCATTGATTTAAATATTAAATTCATGTAAAGCATATTTTCAGAGGAACATCCAGATATTTTTGGCCCAATATCTGGATACTGTGGTCTACCCAAGTTGACATATAAAATTAAATATAAACAGACATTTCTCCAATGAAAATATATGTATTGAAACAAGCACCTGAAACAATTGTCAACATCATTTGTCATTATGGAAATGCAAATTAAAATGACATTGAAAGACCACCACAAATACACCTATTAGAATGACTTTAAAAAAAAATCCACCAACAAAAACCAAAAACAAAGCAACAAAAATAACAAAAGATCATAATATTAAGTGCTGGTGAGGATGTGTAGCAATCTAAACACTCAAGCACTGTAGAAGAGAATGCAAAATGGTATAGCTACACTGGGAACAGTTGGGCAGTTTCTTATAATATTAAGCATATACTTAGACTATGACCCAGTGATCTTGTAGGTATTTATTTAAAAAAACTTATGTTCAGAACAAAAACCTATACATCACTATTTAGACCGATATTATTTCCAGTCACTCCAAACTGAAAATAGCCAAAATGTTCTTAAACAAGTGAGTGGATTCATTGTAGTACACCAATACAGTGAAATATTATTATGGAATAAAAAGAAGTAATCTATCATTTACACAACATGGATGGATTTCAAAT
Organism: Miniopterus natalensis; assembly: GCF_054644295.1. Lineage (NCBI taxonomy): Eukaryota > Metazoa > Chordata > Mammalia > Chiroptera > Miniopteridae > Miniopterus > Miniopterus natalensis. Next base: position 47,343,355 of record NC_142089.1, read on the forward strand.
TCATTATGTTATGTGAAAAAAGCCAGAACTAAAAAAATTACATACCATAAGATTCCATTTAAATGACATCTTTTTAAAGGTAAAATTATAGGGATGGAGAACAGATCAGTGGTTGCCGGGGCTTGGGTTTGTGGTAATAATTGACTAAAAAGGGGGAGCATAAAAGAATTCTGGAAACTGATAGAATTGTTCTGTATCCTATTTGTGGTGGTGGTTACACAAATCTATATATGTATTAACACTCAAAACTGTACACAAAAAGTGAATTTTTTGTATGTAAACTAAAATAATTAAAAAAATTAAAGTCTTTCAGAACTGAACAGCTGATACCCATCTTTTGTCCCTTCTACTTTGTCTTGGGAGCATGAATGCCAATTTGGATTATGACATCATGGATGGTGGAAATTATGTGAAAATAGGCAATATTAGTCCAGTATTGCCTATTATTTGAGGACTTTCTGTTAGTAGCAGTCAAACTATTCAAATAATATGATCAGTATCTTTCTTTTATGATCCCCAAGAACCTAGTAATGTGTATGTATTCAAAAAATAAATACTGGGCAAATAAAGATTAATTTAATAAAATGTTACCTATTGATTATCAAAATACTGTATTCCCCAGCTTGGCGAGCAATGAAATATTGTTAGAACCATTTCATTAACGAGTAGAAAGAGAAGTTTTACTATTGTCATTCTTCCCTGGTAAAAGATTTGGTTGAGTCTACCCTGGATAAGTCAGGTATTGTATCAGTAGATTAACCACACCAAAAAAATCCATTCAGCAGGTTTAAAACAATTCCATCTAAAGCAGTTAGACTCTCTCCTGACCCAGGTTTCCAGGACTCTGACTGTAGAAACCCCCCTGCCCATATTTTTTAGATGAAAACCCTGTCTTAGAGAGTGTGAGTTCCCCAAAGCTCCTATCTGTTAGAATCTTAAAATCCCTTTTTACATTAACAGAAATAGGCAAAAATTCAGAGGTGCTTTTATTTTGTAATAACCTTTGCCAAATCCTGTCAACCTAACCTACCATCTTCCTGTGAATTAAGCTAAAAGCACCTCAGATCTAAGCACTTTCTGTAGCAATCATAACCTACACTTCAACAATTTTCTTGAAATCCACTGGTTCATTCGTTAAACATATATTTTTCACAGTAAGCTTCAATCTGGAATTTGGAAGCTGGCTCTGCTTTTATCCTGTCTAGACTGTCTACTTACTTCAACATATATAGCATCACACACACACACACACACACACACACACACACACACACACACACACACACACACATGCAAGAGCACATGCACGCATATGCCTCCCCCATTTTGTGGACAAGGATTCTATTTAATACTATTCATATCCCTGTCTGCATCCACCCAGCCCTACTGTTTGCATGGTATTTAGCTCGTGGTAAACACACACACACAATCTCTTAAATAGCAATAAAAAACTGTTATTCAGAGGACTAGAATAGAAGAAATAAATATTGTTATGGCAAGTAATTGAAGAAAGAAATGGAGAGACATTTCAGCAACACATGTATCAGTTGTTTGCCCCTTGCTGGGCCTTTGGTCTATGCATTTATGGTTCCTCTGGTGCCATAGCTGCTGCTGGACTCCAGAGATTAAACCTCTCTTCTGCAATAGATCAAAACCTGATTATGGTTTTGGATCAGAATCAGAAGAGCACTTTGAGGCCTTAAGGCTTCTGAACTCTGACAATGTGAGGATGTTGGATCAAAGTGTCAGTAGCAGAACACTGATTTTGTGTAGAATGAATAAATCCTGGGGAGTTAAAGGTTTTCAGAATTTCTGTGTCTGACTTTTCTGACATTATTTGAAAACTTTGATGTAGTTTAGCTGGCTCACTTTTCTGAGTCTATATGCATTTAACACAATGACTCTTCCATAGCATCTTTATGAGAAATTTTAACTCCGGAATAAAATGAGTTTAATATTTTTTTTTAATTAGGGGATGCCTAATAAAAAGTGTATTAATTCAGTCAGTCAGCAAATATGAGTATATAGTAATGTAAGGCAAGGTGTTACAAGTGAAAAAGAGAAATGGCTCCTAGGAATTTACTACCTTGTAGTAAAAAAAAAAATGAAATTTGTACATCAAAAAGTAAAATTTAAAGAGCACAAAAGAGGCCCTGATTCCAGTGGTGGCATACTAATGTGTATAGGACCACTTTTACTGCCAAAAACTGGGAAAGCTGGATAAAATGTGAATTAAAAAATTTGTTGAAAAACATTAGGGAGCCATCAAGGAAGCAAGTATATGAGGAATCAAGATCCTTGGAGAAGGGAAGTCTAAAAGGATAGGCCTGACATTTAGCTCATTTTTTCCTTCAAAGCATTTGTTAATTTGTAGGCAGCCTTTGAGAGTCTGAGAAACTAAACAGTGTTTTAAACTAATGGGGCCAGGGAATAAAAACTTCAAGTTCAAGGCCCACCAAACGTAGAGACTAAGGTAAAAATATCTAAGACTCTCAGTTGAAACCCTTGAAGGACTACTCAAAAAGAAAGGATAACAAGAAGTAGACCAGTTCACATGAAAGCAGATTCTAATTGTCTCAATCTCAAATTGAATTAAAGTGATTTCCCCTCAGCCTAACTGCCTGTCAAGAAAATAACATACCCTCTTTGAAGGAAAATAATATGACCCAGAGTAAAATTATTTCTACTTTTTTTCACATGCAAAATGCAACTTTTTTATAATAAAAATCTATCATGCAAATCAATAGAAGAGACCAACAAGGGATAATGTAGACAATAGACATAAACCTTTGGGAAAGACAAATATTAGAATTATATATAAAACAAAAATAACTGTGTCTAATATATTCAAGAGAAAATATGGCTACATGGACAATTCAGAAGATAACTAAAAATCAAATAGAAATTCTACAACAAAAAAATTTAAAAACTGGAAAAAAACACCTCAATGGATGGGTTCAGTAACAGAAATGAAGAATGTAGTTAAAAGCCATTAAAGGATTGATATGTAAGTAAATATATATCGATGGCCTAAAAAAACAATGATAATCAATTTATGGAATATAAAATATATGTTAATATAAATATATTACATAACATTTAATGGAGTAGGATAAATAGAGTTAATGTTTTCTAAATTCCTTATGTCATCCAGGAAATGGTAAAAGTACAAATTTATATTGGACTTTAGTAAGTCATGGATATATTGTAATCTTGAGGTAACCACTGAAAATATAAATAAAAGATTATATAACTAACAAGTTAATAGAAATAGAAAATATGATAAGAATACATCATCCAAAAGAAGGCAATAAATTTCAAAGTTCCCCTACATTTTCCTCACTGGCTTTGGGATTGGAAGGTAGAACCTTTCCCCCAAAAGAACTGTTGAGACTCAAACAGGGCAATGGCTCTTCCAAAAAAATTTTTTCACCAGTGTCCTCCATGGAAGTGGCCAGCTCCGCCTCCAAGTCAAAAGTTGAGTGGAGAACAGTGGCAGGGGCACACAGGACGAAGGAGGATGAGCTTCATCCATCTGTCCCCGGTTATGCCTCCTCCCTTATACCCCCACCAAGTTTCAAAAGACTTCAGCCTTAAGCTAAAACTGGAACCTTCATGCTGAACCCATGCATGGGATGAGCTTTGGAACTTGGCAAGCTGGGCACTGACATGGGCTCCACATCCCAGCCTCTCAATCTAAGCTCTAACATACTGTGGCCAACCTGTTAGCCTGACTCTTTGCTTAGGGCTCTGATTCCCACTCACGCACCCTGGAATTTAGAGCCCTGTTCTGAAATGCAACCTGGTAGTAGGTGCCTCTCATGGCATCACCCTGGAGCTGCTTTCAGCCACCCTCACATTCTTTGGACAGATCCACTTGAGGGGCAACTCAGATATCTGGAGGACACTGAAAACTGATGCTTCCAGAAAGCTCCACCACCATGCCCTGAGTTCTCCACAGATGGAACTCCATAGGAACAGATATTGGCCACATCAGATTACAGTCAGTCTGGGCACGAGTGCTTTGGAGTGCTGGTTTTCCTGAGCAGAGGCTCTCTTTGACTGGCAGTTTCCTTCTTTCTTCCCCCCTGTCACCCTTAGTTCCTTCTCCCCACTCCTGCCTCATGGGAATTCCTGGCACACAAACAAGCGCCATAGTTTTCCTTCAGAAAACTAGAAGGAAATCTGTGTGGACGGGAGAAAGTGAGTCTTCAACTAATGTACAGAAATGATGGGAGCTTTCTGAGAAAAGGTGTTGAGTATCGGAGATCCTGAAGCACAAGGTCCTAGATCCTGACCTGGGAGGGGTTACATAGGTGTTTATAATTTATTGAACTATACACTTACGTGTTTTGTGCTTTTTAAAATGTCTATTGTGTTTAACAATAAAAATCCATTAAAAAAAGAGTGTAGAGGACTTTCTTTCTTTATAATACCTGGACATAGCAGAAAGGAAGACCAGGAGGAAGAAGATAGTTGACATAAGTAAGGGATGAGAAAGATAGGTGAGGGGGCTGGAGAAAGAGAGGTACTATTAATAGGTAAAATTAAAGGGAGCAAGGATTAAAGAGCATATGTTATTTCAAGCATAAAGATGTTGGCGTTCTCTCTTTTTATCCTCACATCAATTCTGGGAGGTCAGTTCTACTATGATTCCTCCTTTCCAATGAAGAAAGTGAGGTTCAGAGACGTAAATTAAGTTGCTCAAAGTCACACTGCTAATAAGCAACTAAGCAGAATTTTATTACAGGTATGACTGACTGCAAAGCCCGAGTTCTTTTTAAGTCATCAAGGAGCATACAGTCTAGAGGGAGAGGAGGAAAGCACCTAGAGGGGCAGAGGAGAAAGCCAAGCTAGAACTTTAGTGTAAAATAAATTCTTTCAACAGCCCAACCCACCGTAGCCTGGGCTCCAGAGCATCCCTAGGGCTTCCGATCAGCTCAGGTGCTGGTGCTCCAGTTCCAAAGCCTCAGCCTTGCCCCAGTTGGGGAACTCTTACGGTTGTGTGACCACAAGGACATTTGCAGCAGGTGAAGGATGGATGAAGCAGCAAAGAGGATGAGAATGGCGGTCAGCTGAAAATAATACTCAATAGATGAGCAAAATTAAAAAGACTGAGGAAAATACTGAAAATCAAGGAAACTATAGCACAGAGGATCAAGAAGCAAGGAATCAAACGTTGATCAGGTAGTGGGAGGGGAAACTCAGGTAATTCCTCCAGTAGTAGCCACCATTCATGATCAGCTTTTGTGTGCACTTGGGTGAGTTGATTCTGATTAAAGGACCAGATTTAGAGCACAATAGCTATACCCACTACTACTCTCGTCCCTGCTATCGTATCTCCCCCTCCCCCCAATTGATCTCTTGGCGTGATGCTTTATTTTTTCAGAATTATATTTTCTTTCTTCTCCTATTTTTTGGTCCTGTGCTCCTTGAAACCACCAGAAAGATATGAGGAATCCCACCCTTGCTTGGCCACATGGTCACAAGGTCCATGACATTACCGTTCACATCTCTCTTCTTGGTCTTGCTGATCATTGAGCTAAACAATTAGTAGTCTGGATGTGTTACTCCTCTACCTGATCATTTCATGTTTGCAATTGGATTGATATCCACAGGAATTTCTGATGGCACCCCATGTATCCTTGTTTGGTTGGCAAGTCATCCACTTGTCTTAGCACACTATCCAACTTCAGGTTTTGAGTAGACAGGAAAAGCTTCTTGTGAAGCAGCCTTTCATGAAGAAGTCGGCTCCTCTGGAAACCGTGGATCTCATCTTCTATGATTCTATCTTGCTTCTGTTCTTTTAAACTCTCCTGCTGTCATATCATCCTGCCAGGAATTGAAACATGCCTCTAATCACATCAAAGCTTGTATAAATTGGATTATAATACATTGTAAGTTACAAGCAGGACAGCAGTGGTTAAAAGCTTAGGCTCTGGAATCAGAAGACATGATTTTCAAATCCTGGCTCCAGCTTAGGAAGTGTGTGGCCTTGAGCAATACACTGATGATAATGAAGGTGGTGCCTGTCTATCATGTACTGAGTGCTTACTGTGTGCTAGACACTAGAGCCAAGAAGTTTGCACACATTATCTCATTTAGCACTATCAACAGCTCAGGGGGATCCAATAAATACCCACATTGCCAGATGAGGAATCTAAGGTTTTTCAGATTCACTACTCATAAAATTGATGACTTTGGGCAAGTTACTTCACCTCTCTAAATCTCTTCTACAAATGCTAAAATATCTAATTTCTAAATGATTGACATGATTAAATGAGTTGATTCATAATAAGAACTTGGCCTATAGTGAGCCAAATAAGTGTTATTTGCTGATACTATTATTATTACCCTCCACAGTCTTCCATATGTGAATTATTTGTATATGTTATGAAAAAAAAAAATACACCTGATCAGTTAGATCAAAGAGATACAAAAAAACTGAATTGTTCAGACCAAAGCCTTCATTTTGGTGATAGTTGATGGTATCAATTTCAATTTGCATTAGGAAATCAGAATTGAAGATTTAGATGTTCTTGAATTCTAAGGATTAGTTCTCAGGTTGAAGATAAGCAAACAACCTGGGACCACTGAAAAAATACCAAAAATGTCCCTGGATCACTTACTGATAAGTAGGCAGACAGAGTCCCTTCTCACTTACTTCCTCACCCTCTTCTCCACACCCAACCAACCATTTGAGGAAGTACTAGGTGCCACAGCCCTAAGCCCCACTTCAAAGCCTATATTATATTATGCGAAGCAAGCCAAGCTCAGCTTCACCATCAAAGACCACACAAGTGTAAATACTCTTGCTTAGTGAGGTCTTTTCTTTGTCATTCTGGATATCTATAGTCTCACAACTCCAGAGGAAAGAATCAGTGTCATCACTATTTAATTCCATCTATCATGACACCTGAAAGAGATGTCCTTCACAATGACACCATCTTATTCTAATGCTTTACACAGAGTATTCTTTTATCTCATTAATAATTTCACTGACGATGATAAAAGATGCCTTGAAATTCAGCTTGCTTGTCAGTGTTCTTGCTTTCTAGTAATTCTAATTATGTCCAGATGTTTTCCTGCCCTTTCCACCTTCAGATACTCACAGGGAAAACAAAAATATTTTTTTAGTTTACTTTTAGTTGCCAACGCTGTGCTATTTATAGAATATATGATTAGTTTCATGTTTTCATGTGGCTTCTAGTTCCAAATTCTCAAATTTATTGCTTAAAAAGTGAAACAATAATGGGCTGTACACATGTCAAAAGTGGATTTTCCCAATCAAATAAATTCAAGCACTGTAATCTTTCTTATAATACATACATCATACATATGCGTGTATATGATAATTAAAGGAAAAATTCAAGACTTCCTCTTCTGACCACACCAAGGAAAGATTGGGTTTACCTTTTTCCTTGAAACAATTAAAATGTAAATTAAATATATAAACACTTGGTTTTCAAAATACTGAACACCAAGCAACAAAGAATAGTAATCTCTGAGAAATGAGAAACAAATTGAGTTTTATGATTGCCTCAGCATACTATTGAAAGAGTTTCCAAGCCATGTTTCAGAAGGAGGAAACCCAAGTAGTGTGGCGGATATCCTGAGCAGAGAAGAAGAAGCTGGGATTCTAGGGAGACCCAGGTGGCCAGAGTTGGCAGGACAGAGTGCCAGAAAGGAGAAAGGTACACAGAGAGAGAACATCAAAGATTTGCAGAAGACCCACCTAGAAACTTCGGATGAGTTTCAGCAGAGCAGTTGAGACTAGGGAATTAACTACCTAAAACAATTAGAAGAATTAACTATCTAAAAGAATTACCAGAGTTCACCAAGGTGCCAATTCTCATTAACAAAACTGGAAAATCTTGTCATTTATAGAGCACTAAGAACAGTACTCAGAAAATTCTTGACTGCGTAGTGAGAAATAATTAGCCTTAGCCTTAATACATCTCTGGTCCTACCTAACAAATCTTAAGAGCAAGACCTGAAAGGATTAAAGGAATCCTAGTAACTTAACCAAGTTCCCAAACAAAGCTTAAGAATATTTACAAAAATACAAAGATGAACATTTTCCAACAAAATAAAATCTGCAAATCTGGCATTCAATAAAAATTACTCAGAGTGTAAAAAATCAGGAAAATATGAAGAAAAATTAAACAAAACAAATCCAGAATTGGAAAAAATGTTATAATTAACAAATATATTAAAACCAATATTATAACTGTTGTCCACATGTTCAAAAAAGTTAAGACATGAAAGATATCTAAAAGATTCATCGAATTTCTAAATGTGAAAACTGCAATATATGAGATTAAAATGACAGTGGATGAAACTAACTGCAGATGATTAAGAAAAAAATAGTGAATTTGAAGACTTAGCAACAGGAGCTATCCAAAGTGAAACACAGAATAAACAAAAGTGTGCTTGGGATAGGTCTCACTGAGAAGGTGACTTTTAAGCAAAAATTTGAAGGAGGCAAGAACATAGCCATATGAATAGCCAAAGGAATAGTACCCCAGGCATTACTATTTTATTTGATGACTGTCTACTCAGATATTTGGGCCATTTATTAAGCATGGTTTTTTTTCACACTTATTACTGTGGAAGTTCTTTACATGTTCCAGATACAAGTCCATTTTTGAGTACATGGTTTGCAAATGTTTTCTCCCACTCCGTGGCTTCTCTTCTTATTTTTTATGAAACATAAGCCTAAACATAAGAACTAAAAATGTAATAAGTCTAGAAGAAAGAAAAACTAAAAACAAAAACAAATGACACATAATCATTGTAAAAATATTTAAATAACACAAAAAAAAGTATAAAATATAAAACAAAACTTACTGGAATTTCTTCAAATAAAAGCTACTATGCCCTTTTATGCATATTTTTCTGGTGTTAATATATACTTTATTAACCAGATAATTCTGCACCAAAAAATACTTGAATAGACATTTTCCAAGGAGGCATACATACAAGTGGCCAATAAGGACATGAGAAGGTGCTCAACATCACCAGTCATTAGGGAAATGCAATAGGAAATGAAAATTGAAATCACAGTAGGGTGACTATTGTAAAAAAAAAAAAGAAAGAAGAAGGAAGGAAGGAAGGAAGGAAGGAAGGAAGGAAGGAAGGAAGGAAGGAAGGAAATAAGTTTCCGTGAGGATGAGTAGAAATTAGAAACCTGTGCATTGCTGGTGGAAATGAAAAATGGTTCAACAGTTCTGGAAAACAATCTGGAGAGTTTTCAAAAATTAGAATTACTATACAATTCAGAAATTCCATTGCTGGGTATATACCCCAAAGAAATGGACAAAAGAAGAAGAGACCCAAATAGAGATTTGCGCGCCTGTGTTCATAGCATTATTCACAATAGCCAAAAGGTAGAAGCAAGCCAAGTGTCCGTTAAAAGACAAATGGATAAACAAAATGTGGTATGTACATACGGTGGAATATCATTCAGCCTTAAAAAGGAAAGCAGTTTTGACACATGCTACAAGATGGATGAATCTTGAAGACATTATGCTAAATAAAATGAGCCAATCACAAGAGGACAAATAATGTATTATTCCTCTTATATGAGGTTTTTAGGGTAGTCAAATTCATAGAAGTAGAACGGTGGTTTCTAGGGACTGGCAGGAGGAGGAAATGGGGAGTGTCTGATGGGTTTCACATGCAGAAGATGTCAAAGTTCTGAAGATGGATGGTAGTTATTCTTCCTCAACAATGTGAATGTGCTTAATGACACAGTACCGTACAGTTAAAAATGCTTTAAACAGTACATTTAATGTTGTGTATATTTACCACAATAAACCCGCACATTCTAGAACCCAGTGGCCTACTATAAATGTGTGCTCATCCTCACAAGTCTGAGGTTGGCTAGGGTTTGTCCAGAGTTCAGCTGACCTAGGCTGGGCTGGGCTGGGCTTCGGCCTGAGGGCTGGGATCAGGTTATCTCCACATGTCCTGTCATAGTCCCTGGATTAGCAGCTCCCTGGGGCATCTTCTTCTCATGGTCAATGACAGATGATTAAGAGAATGAGAGCAAGCACATGATGCCTTTTAAAACCTTGGCTTTGAGCTGAGCCGTTTTCACTTCTGCCAACATTTCATTGGACAAAACGAGTTATATGGTTAAGTCCCATGTCAATGGAGCAGAGAAATATACTTTGTCCACTCTTGGGGATATATTGCACAAATTACATAGCAAATGGTAGGGCTGTAAAGTTATAAAATGGGGAGAGTAAAGAATTGAAAACAAGAACCCAGCCCTGGCCAGGTGACCCAGCTGGTTAGAGCACTGTCCTGCCTACCAAAAGGGTTGCGGGTTCAGTTCCGGTCAGAGCACCCATGGGAGGCAACGGATGGATGTTTCTGTCTCTGTCTCTGTCTCTGTCTCTGTCTCTGTCTCTGTCTCTCTCTCTCTCTCTCTCCTTTCCCTTCTCCTCTCTCTCTCAAATCAATAAACATATCCTCAGGTGAGAATAAAGAAAAGAAAAACAAGAACCCAATCTACACACAGACATGGGGATATATTAATATAGTTTTATATAAAAGGCCTCATGAGTGTCTAGTTCATTCTTGATAAGTCACAAAAATAAAAGAACCTGGTTCCTGGCTTTAAAACTTCCCAACGCCACGAAGTTTATTTTAAACTTAGATATAAGAGGCGGACTAGAACTAACGGCTTCTTTGGCTTTTCGTAAAAATCTGAATTATTTTTTTACTTGCTTCTCTGCACTTGTGAGTTTCCCCAGGAGTCAACAACAGTACTTGTGATACAAGTGACCCAGAAAGTAAATAAGAAACACTGTAGGTGGGTGGCTTTAACTTTCTAGAACCTATAAAGATATATCAGTCATTTGAGGAGAGAAATGATTTTCAAACTCCGTATGCACCTAGATGAGATGGGCCATATAGAAAAAATAGGCTGTTTTTTCAAGAGATTCTAAAATCAAGGTATTTTACCCCAAATGAAAAGATTATTCTAAAAAAAAAAAAAAAGAGTAGAGGAGGTAGAAATATGACATTTTTTGCTTAAGAAAGATTTTTATAAAATGCTTTCATTTGTTCAAGGTAAAAAACAAGAGGATCTCAGATTTAGTATATTCAGGCCAAACAAGAGCTACTTCAGGGCTGAAATATTTATTTCCCACCTAGATTATAAGACAGCAGGAGTTGGGACAATAAATCTTATGTCATCAGATAGCCATGTTCCTATTAATATGCAATGTAATGTTTGATAAAATGTTTCCAGTTTGGGGTCTGCTAGGGGCCTGACCTTTGCCCCGAGGGGTATTTTGAGGAATATTATTTTATAACAGTGGTGCTGCAACCCTTTATCTTCCCAGTGCTTTAGACACAAAGACCATGGGATTAATTATATACTGTGAGCAACAACTCATGAATATTTAACACACTCATCTATACTTAATGAAAAAATTTGCATTTTGACACTATTATTTAATGTTCTTTAAGGAAATACTGCTCATTACCTTTCAATTTTGTAGATTAGTTGAATGTAATCAGAATGATAAGGCAGGAGAGATATAGTATTATTTAAATAACATTGTTTTTTATTATTGCTTCTGCATCCTTGAGGCCCCCTCCTTTTCTTTTAAAAGCAACTGGGTTTATTTTATTCTATTCTGGCTGTTCTGTCTTAATCATTTTGCCTCCCTGCTCCTTGCAGAAGGGAGTTTCTTTATATTCATGGGAAAACAATGCAAATTAAATAATCAGTGTTTTGCTTCCGTGTGTGTTCTGTATCAGGGCGTTCTCGCACACAAACCGTCCCAGTGCGATCGGCAGTGACTGGCCCCGGGCTGGCAGGCTCAGCGAGGTTGCCACGACCTGCACCGCAAGCAGAGGGAGCCGCGTAACCGAGGGCCTCTCACTTCCCTCGTGAAGGCAGAACTCCCAGGAATCAGGGCTCAGAAAAACTGCCTAGCGGGTGAGGATGCTGTGGAAGAGAAGCTTTTCGGTTGGTTTGTTTATTTGTTTTCTAACGTAGCCCATTGCACGGGGTTTTTTTCTCTTAAGGAATGAATCCTGACTGTGAGGTGGGCACGTTATCTGCATATCCCCTGGAGGGAGTTTGGGCTGAGAACTTGCTTCTGAGAATTCTATTTGCATGGAAGTCACATGCTCTTTCCAAAAACAAGGACTCTTTGATACGAATGATCAGGCTCTTAGAAATCAAAATTAAAACTGCCCGACAAAGATCAAGGTCAAAATTAGACAAGGGCAAGAGGAACAGAAAAGAAAACCTAGGTGCCAGACATTATGCTAAGTGCTTACATATATCATCTCATGTAACCCTTACCCTGTGAGGCCTTCATCATCACCCATCAGCCCTTTATAAATGCGGAAACTAAAGCTTGGAGAGGGTGATACAGTTAATGAAAAATGGAGTTGGGATTTGAATCCGGTCTGTTGGAACCTCAAATTCACATGATTTCAACAGTTTGCAACTACCTGATGCTTTAAAAAGCTTTGCTGTCAAACATACTGGGGTTAAATTAAGCTGTCCCTTCCTATGGGAAGCCTCCCTTGTCCTTCAGTCCTCGATCAGGCTCTATGCGGATTACACTGTGTGATTTTATATAGAGAGATAGATATGTGAAATTTATACCCTTCCCCTCCACACACTTGACTGTAAAGGCCAAGAGGACAGGGACTTCTGTTTGCTCACCATCTTATCCCGAGCACCAGCAGAGTACCTGGCACAATGCAGCCGTGTGTGTGTGTGTGTGTGTGTGTGTATGTGTGTGTGTGTGTGTGTGTGTGTGTGTGTGTGTGTGTGAGAGAGAGAGAGAGAGAGAGAGATTTTCTTCATCTATAAAAATGTGGTGAAAAATACTAATCTCATAGTGAGAATTAAATGAGACAATTTATGTGTAATTATCACAGAACCTAGAAAACAGTATTCAATAAATGGCGATGTTAAAAAGTAAAGATGTGTAAGCTACTCTGGGCTTGTGGGAAAGGGCTGGGGGCCAGGTTTGGAATCCTGGCAACATATTGAGGTGCTCCTAGCTGAATACAGAAGCTCTTCATTATCCCCAAGACTAGTGTGACCTAGGAAACCAAGTAAAGGGAACTATAAAAAATATAGGAATGGCAGTAGAAGAAGCAGTTTTACCCTTAGGGCAAGATGTGAACAGATTAGAAAGCTTAACGATCAAATATCAGTCCTCGTGCAGCTCGTCCAGCTGCTCCCGGTGCCCCACAACCTGATTTGAGAAACACAAATGTAGTGGAAATGGAAGAAAACATTTTCACACAGCTCGTCCCACCTCACACCCCTAGTACTCTTTTCTCAAATGAATGGATACTAGCTTTCTGTTGTTTTAGTATCAAGGTGTCATTAATAGTACTTTAGAATTGATGTCCCAAGAGCCAGACAAAAATGTGAGTAGAAATGCACTATTTAATCAAATGGCATTGAAGTGACTTCAAAATTGTGACTGGTTGCTTAAAGTTCAGGACTCAGTTGAGAATTGAAAGAAGTTAACTGAAACCTGAGTGAAAATATATGATTCCTGTTACCCAAATCACGTAAAAGAATTAAGGAGGTTGTGACCTTTGAGTTCCCTATTGACACAGAGACTAATTTTTAACCAGGACTAAACATATGAGTTGAGTCGGATGAATGCAGTTCCTATCTCTGCCCTATAGTCTCAAGATCTTGACCAACAAGCAACACTGTTACCCGAGCCTGTCCAAGGTGGTGAGTGTAACATGGTGAATTACTGAGCTAGTGATCTTACCTGACCAGGGAGGAGCTGTCCCATAGCTGGGTGTCTTTTTAACCTTGGGAAGGTTTAGAAATAAGCCCAGAAATAAATAAACAACTCAAATCTATAACTTTAATACTGTTGTGTTAAATTCGAGCTAATCCATAGTATTTATTTAAAATGGTTTCAGTGTTTAAGATACCTTGGCATATCGCATCTAAAAGATTATCCTTCTGATGCCAAATTTAAATCAGTAATTGATTTTTGATTTATGATTTAAATTGAGATCTCTACAAGAATTTGATTGTTTATAAATAAATTGGAATTTCATGTGAATATGAAAATTCTTATTTTTATAAATTTAACTTATTAGATTATTAGGATTACTTAAGTATATGGGAAAATTTTTCTTGTTAGGATTTTTAAGTATTCCTTTTCAGACATTTTAAATGCTTAAAGAACGAATAAAATGTGTTAAATATCTATGTGAAGTTTAAAGTCTAAGCATGTTTAATTAATTGGTTCTATAAACAAGATTGCTTGTTTAAAGAGTATGTATCAGTCAGGGTCCAATCAAGTGACAGAAATAGAAGTCACACAGCAATTATCACAGGGAAAATTCAATATAAAGAGCTATTACCTATAACCGGGGATTGGAGCAATAACAGTTTGTCTAGCAAGAAGTAAAAAAAAAACTATAAAGTATATAGGAATAGTAGATATAAGCAGCAGTCTTACCTTTAGGGTGGTCTATAGAGCACCCAGGGATGAGATCAGAACCCTGCTGGAGAAGGTTCACTGAATGGCAGAGAAGTCTCTGTGTTGCTCTGGTGGAACTTTCTGGAAATCTGTCCTTTGGCACTTTCCAGGAATCCACTCACTAAGATGCCAGGGAAAGCTGTTTATAGATGTCCTGCCAGAGGCACACTGCTACAAAACCTTCTGGGTGGTGGTGGGGGTGCTGGGGAAGTTGCTGGCTGCCAGGTGCTTCTGACTTCTGCACACTGCAGGTGGCAGGTGCTGGAGAAACTGCCCAGACTGCAGGAGCCTGGGGGTGGAAAAGCCATCTGCTCTGAGAGACTGGAGGAGCCACTCATGCCATCATAGGTAGAAGACTTGGAGAAGCTGCTCATACTGCAGGAACCTCCCCAGATGAAGATACTAGAACCAAGAAGAAAAGCCCCTTCCTACTGTGGTATCTCTCCAGCACCTGCTACTGACAAATCTTATCATGCCAGATAGTAAAGAAAACAATATTTCAAGGGCTGTTAGGATCAATTTTTGAAGAGCAGATAATGAAGGGTGGGGCAGTGAAATTGACAACAGTCACAGAGAATTGAGCCTGTTAACTTGAGTTAATGGGCATTAATAAACTGTTTTTATTTAATGTATAAATTACTAAATTTATAAGCAGATTAGCAAGATTTTCCAGTAATATTGAAAGGCTTAACTTAAAGAAAACCAGGTTTTAAAATTATGATTTTAATAAAGTAAGATTAATTTAAAACTTAAGTAACTATAAATAAAACCAAGTTCTTTCTATGCTCAAAAGCCACCCTTGGATATTGAATTTTTTCATATTGACTCTGGGATCTCACTTATTCTGAAGAATAATGTAAAGTACAAAAAAAAAAATCCAAGTCAACTTTTATTTAAAGAAATAAGAATGGAGGCAGATGAGAAAAAAAAAATAGGATGCTGGTGAGGAGACTATAGCAAAGGTTTGACCCCAAGAATCAGGAAGCAACTGAGATTTTGAAGAAAAAAAAAAAATGGAGAGGAACCAACAGGATTTTAAGTGCTTCCATATTTTGAATTATACCTCTTTTATAGGCGATGCAGGTAAAAATTTGAACCATGCACTTTTTACTTATTTTTTTGTCGCTGAATTGTGTTTGCTTACCTGCATCACAGTTGGAAAACTGAATTATGTGAAATGTTGTAATTTATCTGGATATAAATCACTTTGAAGATTAAGTCTGAGTAATAACCCATTTGAAAAGTAAATGCACTGCTCAAGCCCTTCCCAAGCCAATGACATCAGCAGCCTGGGCTGAGGAAGTGACTCCCTCTGGAGAGCGGCACCAGTGGCAGACTCTGCCATCCAGATGGCATTTGCGCCCTCATTTGTGCATCGTGTGGTACAGCATGGCTAAAAGAGCGAGGCCAAGCCTCCCAACTCTCAAGCATACGTGTTTGATAGGGTTCACTCCTAATGCTCCTCTTCCTTCTCTACCCAAGTGCAGATCAATAAAGACTGAGACCTGGAAGTCAGACAGATTATTGGTGAAAGCTGCTCCTGGAGCCTCATGACTAAGATCTACTGGCCAAGTGGGCCTGGTGCTACTTTGCCCTGATTCATATGGACTCTCACCCACAATCTCGGGAAGAGCTGAACAACCACAGGCTTCCCCTGGAAGGGCAGAGCAGAGCACAATTTGTACTTTCTGTCAACGACTGCCTCCAAAGACCCCAGGGAGAGGAAGGGACTGAAACGTATAAACTCAGTGTCTCCAAATAAATCAATTCTTTTCATTTTTTTTCATATGGAAACATATGAAAAAACAAGTTTCTCCCCAGATATTCCCTAACCTAAATGTCCATCAAGGGTGTAGTTTATTCCCTTGAGGAAAGAAATCATCGTTTACTAATCACTGGTGGGCAGTTTAGATTTTGCCCCCAGAAGACTCTAAAGTTGGTCAGAAGAGCATGGGATAGGAAAGTACAAGTATAAAATCAAGGCTAAAATTTCACTCTGCCACTGGCTCCTCAACCTAAATCATGTTCAGTGACCATGTCTGATTCGGCTCATTGGTGGTTCTGCAATGAGATTACATGACAATATGAGGACTCACCGGCAACAAAAAGACTGTGACATATTTGAATTTAAACCATCTTCCCTTATGAAATTCCCAAGGAGAAATTGAAGTTCAAAGATTAAAGTCTCAAAGAATCATGGGCTACGCTGAACACTACAGGCTCTTACCTCTCCATCGGGCCCCGGCAGCTAGAAATTCAGACGAAAGGAGCAGATTGGGAACCTCCTGAGGGCAGGCAGCTCCCAAAGAGAAACAGGAAGCACCAAGTCATACCTGCCCTCTCCATCCCCAAACCCAGCAACCGGTGAAACAGCAGAGGCCGCTGAGGAAGGACGCACAGGGGAGCAGTTACACAGAATGGGGTGTTCTGCCATTAGAAGTAATGAAGTTCTGATACATGCTGCCATATGAGTAAACCTCAAAAACATTGTGGTATGTGAAATAAGCCAGGCACAAAAGGACAAAAGTTGCATGATTTTATTTATATGAAATATCTATGATAGGCAAATTCACAGAGACAGTAGATTAGTGGTCACTCAAGACTGGGGAGGGGGAGGAGATAGGATGGTGAATTATCCCTTAATGGTTACAGAGATTCTGTTTAACATCATAAAAATGTTTTGGCAATAGTGGTGATGGTTATGCAACACTGTGAATGTAATTAATGTCGCTGAATTAAATTGTGCCTTAAGAATGATTAAAATGTCAAATTTTATATTATATATGTCTTATCACCACCAAAACAACAGAAGATTAAATACATGGCAATTATGTAAAAGCCGTGTTTAATTCCCTGAAGGTTTCTTGTAAGAGTTCTGGGGAGTAATGACGCTGTAACGCAGTTTTCACGAAACACATGGGCTGTGCATCTGGAGGCGCCTGGGTTTCCCGTCCGGAGGCTGCGCGTCCCGCGCGAGGCCAGCCGTCCAGCCGGGCTGCCCGCCGCTCCCTGCGCCTCGGCCGGTCTCCTCCCGCCTTTATCCCGCTGGCACTCGCGTTTCCTTCCCTGAGTGACCCTGCTTCTCGGCCCTTCTTTCCCATCTCCTCCGTCTCACGCTGAGGCCCCGGGAAGAGCAGGAATGGGGGGGAGGGGTGTTGTCAAAGGACCTGGGGAAGGTACCAGGGAATTTCACGTGCGCGGTGGGCGCATTGCCAGGTCTTGCGTTCCTCACTTGCGGAGGAAGAAGCGGAGGAATTAGCTCCTACGGATATTAACAGCCTAAAACCCGTGGTTACTGCAGCCTCGACCGAGTAACTTTCAGCTGTAATACCTTCCCGAGGGTCTCCATCCCTACAGTGGAGCGCCCTGACCCTGACTCCAAATGTGAGCTAAGCTGGGACCACCCTGCTGAGCAAGGCCAGAGAACTGCTCGCTCCCAGCTGCAGCCCCCTGTGTTTCCCAGACAAAGCTTTATTTATTTATTTATTTTTATTTTTTCCATAACCATTTATCCCCTCTATGCCCTTTTTCACCCCCACCCCCACCCCCACCCTACCCTTTATTTAAAATAAAATAAAAAAATTGCCCCGCCGGGCGTGGCTCAGCGGTTGAGCATCCACCGAGGATCCAGGCGACCTGTGTTCGATTCCCGGTCAGGGCACATGCCCGGGTTGCGGGCTGCAGCTGATCAATGACTCGCTCATCACTGATGTTTCTCTCTCTCTCTCTCCCTTTCTCTTCCTCTCTCTGAAATCAATAAAGATATATTTTTAAGAAATAAATAAAAATAAAATAAAATAATTAAAATTAATTATAATATAATATAATATTATTAATATAATATAATATAATATAATATAATATAATATAATATAATATAATATAATATAATATAATATAATATAATATAATATAATAATTAATATAATTAATATAATTAATATAATATAATAAGCAGACCTGGGATTTAAACCAAAAAAATAAATAAAAAATAAAAATAAAAGCTTGTAAAACCAAAGCTGAGAGGCCATACACGTGTCTCAGAAGCAAAAAACAAAGGGGGAAAGATGATTGCAAAAGTCAGTCTTATCAAGTAAAAACCTGACACTAAAAATTTTCCTAAATGTATAATCAGCACCAAAAATAACCTTTGCAAGTGTAGGAGGAAGAAAATTCCTTCAAACAAAAGGAACTTGGAAAATGTATTTGTCTTGGAAAATGCCTTTCAGTCTTTCTCAGATCAAAATACAAGGCTTGATTTGCTTATCCTCCTACATATATTTTTCTTTTTAATCTTAATATCAGAAAAACATAAGAGCCCTTGCATAAATCTGTCTCTGACAAAGCACATTTATCATTATATATGCCACTGCTGGACCACACTGTGGCTCCTGTAATATCAGCATCTCAAGGTTAAGTAGGTTGTTACTCATCGAATTCTAAAAATAAAAATGATATTTCTTGAAATTTATCATGCTTTTCATGCATCTGAAGGTAATTTTCTCCAGATTTGTAAGGTTCTCTAGATTGATATTCTATTCACTGACCTTAAACCCCACGGGTGATCTGGGCTGCAGGATTTGGCGTTTAAACTTTGCAACTGGCTCTAACCAAGATGATGTTTTTTTCTAAGTGACCTATTAATGTGAGACATAGTTGAATATTTGTCTCCCACAAGCTGTGGGATTAATAGGGGTGCTTCCGCCTGGTTCTAAGGGGAATCTGTTGTTCACCCAGTCCCCAAGTTATTTGCCAAAGGAGACTACCTGAACCTGGCTATTGAATCATCATTTTGGAGTCCACATTTTATAAAACTTACTAAACTGCTAAAAAAAAAAAAAAAAAAAAAAGGAACAATCGTAAAATAAGTCCCTCCCCCAAAACACTTATTTTCTGCTTAAATTAAGAATGTTTTATGATACTTCTCACCCTCTCTCTCCCTTCACCTTCTTCACAACCCCTCACATATAACCACAACCGAAACTAGTTAAGGAATTAATTTACATCCTACTCCTTTGAGAGAACCGAGAGCTTTTGTATGACAGAGACACCATTCAAATGTGATATGTGACAACCCTGACTCCACTTTAAGTTGCTAAATCTTGGGTTCGGGGAGGCTTTCATATAATAAATATATCCAAGGGAATATCAGAGGCCATGTGTTGGTGATGGGCACTCGGTGAACAGAATAATTAAATTCCTACAATAGGCTCAGTAAGTTTGTGCAGAGCTAGAAGAACCTTGGAGATTTTTCGCACTTCAGACCAATTTCTCCATTTTGAAGAAGAGGAATGCTGAGGCCTGAGAAGTGGGAAATCGAATTCCAGTCTGGCCAGACCGCTGGCTCTCTGTGGTGAGCTCCTGCATGGGTGAGATCCTTCAAGGGATGCCTGCTGTGGCTGGTGCATGCCTTGCTCCCAGGCCCATCATGTGCTGCCCACTATAGCTTATGTGATATCATAACAAAAGGAAGATGCGATGAGACAGAAGTGGAACAGGAGTGAGCTCTTCCCCCATCCTCAAGGATAAATGGGTCAATTTAGAGGAGCCTCTTGCATACCTAGATGGTTTGATAAATTCAGTTCTGGCTTAGGACACAGGAACATAGATTGCAGCCGTGTCTTTGGGACCCTGTGCCCTGCCCCTCTACCTTCTCTCTGCCAAAGTCCTCACCCCCTCAATTTCCAACACCACAGGCAGGATAGAAGACAGGCTGGCAGCAGAGCATTTGCTTGCACTTATAAGAAAAATAATTAAAATTTATCCTGTTGTTTAATAGGATGATGAGAAGTCCCATTGCTGCTGCAGAAATCCAAGGAGGAGAAGTTTTTTTTATAAGTTTAAACTGGGCACAATGACTCCATTTCTTGCACCGAGAGTTGCGTTAGAGAGAGCTTCATTAGCACCGTTAAAGTAAGAAATTTGATGGAATTTATAAATTTCACTGTTCCAGTGAGCTCAAGAAAGAAAAAAAGAGGGGGAACAAGAAACAGGGATGGGGGGATTTCTCAGATTTTTAAATCCAAACACTGACTTTTAAATCCAAGACACTCATGTCATTTTCCGCATTAAATACTAAACGGAGTGCTGGCCCAGTGCTGCCCCACCCATGCTATGGGCCTGCCTTACCAGTGAGCAAGTTCTTTTATGATGCCTGATTAAGATAACATTCCTGGATAGGTCATTTCACATTATGCTGATTTCTAAACTGTGGCAGTTTGCATCCCAGCGATATTGCACAGTGATCATTTTCAACCGGCCTTGAAAACATGAAGCTGTCCTGAAGTAGCTTTCCTGAAGAATCTCAGGGAAGGTCTGGAGCGGTCTGAGTCATTGTGTATGCCCATCTGATCACGCTGCTTTATGCAGCCGAGAAGACCGATACCTAAGTCTGTATATCATAATCAGGGCAGCACAATCATCTCCAGTGGAATTCTTCCCTTCCATTCACCGAAACTATTATTAGACTCACTTAGAATCCCATTACCAAACACAAAGGAAACTCCAGGCCCACCTCGACCTGCTGTTTATTCATGGCAAGGAGGACAGTCAAGATGGTTGGGTTTGCTCCTGCTGTCTTCATACTGGTATTGCTCTGATGTGATCAGTATCATAACACTGCATTTGTTTCAGAGATCACATGGCAAATTAAGAATGCCTCTTCTCTGAGTGTTCATTAATGAAAGACATTTAAGACTGAAGCCGACTGAGCTCATGGAAACCACATTACCTTTGGAGTGGAAGGTTGGATTTGGATTCTGTCTTTTTTTCAGTAACTATTTACTGATGGCTTACTATTTTTCAGGCACTCTGTTAGGAATTTTGTTAATTACCAGCCCTGGGCATGTTATTTAACATTTCCACACTTTATTTAGGCCAGGCCCCTTTTGCAGGGCCAAACTCCTAACTCTACATAGCAGCCCAGTCTCAGAACCCCCAGTGCCATCCTTCCTGCAAAGATGTGTGTGTTTTGCCAGTGTCCTTTGTCTAAAGAGTAAACACGGGCACAGGTCAACCCTCTAGAGCAATCCCTGCTATTAAATCTCTCTCCCAAACCTCCCAGCACATACTGTAGACAAATAGAGGGTAATTCAAGATGGAAAGAGAAGTGAAATCCTCTTAGCCCCTAAATATCTCATGTCCAGGTCAATCTCCCCCCTTTTAAAGGTTTGCCTGAAAGGCAAGTGGGCTGGAGAAAAGGAGGGTGAACCAATGTATGCATACGTAAAACTCTAGAACATCTGCACATTTATCCTTAATGGTCATGAAAACCCATTTCTCCAGTACTGGGGCCATTTACTACATATGTGACCTTAGCCAAGTCACTTAACGTCCCCAGGTAGCCTTGGGGCTTACTGATGTCATCATCATCATTATCATCACTATCATCTGAATCTGGAAAGGCCTGGTCAGAAAGAGCGTGGTTTGGAGACTCTACCTCCAGGCTTCCCAAGGCAGCCTTTGTGGGCAGTCACACTACCTGGGTGAGGTGTGAAGCTGCACCTTCCACTGATGGCACTCTCAAACATGGAGAGTCTGTCTGCTAGAAGTCTGTCTGTGTGACCGCCTCCCGGAACCAGCCCAAAACTAAGAATGAACGGGAGCATAGCAACCTCAGCCGCATGAATCGCATCCTTTTTTTAATAATTGGCAACTGCGCGGGTCCCTGGGCCCAACGGAGAAAACCACAGGAGCCTCCACTTCAAGATAATCCCAGAAGACACAGTCCTCTGGATGTAATGGGGGAAAGGGAGGGGAACAAGCATGAGGACTTCACTGTACTTCACATTCTGGGATGAAGCTGATAATAGAGTTCCAAGCCTACTCTTGCTCTCAGAAAATCTCTCGGGAGGCCACATAATTGTCTTAACCCTGGACCAGTTGCACACTCAGGCAGTACAGGTAGCTAAGTGGCAAAGGAAGAGCACTTTCAATTCCCTTCTCTGTGCCAATGACACAAAAATGCACTTTTCCAGAAAGATGCTATCAGGGGCATTGAGCAGGGCGCCCTGATCTCCACCATCCATTCAAAAGCCTCTATTTGTAATCTGACAGGTGAAAGGCTTATAGCATTTTCTCAGTTGTTCTGAATGCTTGCTTGGGTTTGTACAGCCAAACGGATATTTCTGGGAATATGACATCATGGTCTGGTGTCCAGTTCTCACTGTTAAGAACTGGGAAGAGCCCTCCTGAAGAACTGAATCAGAGTGGGGTGGGTGGGCATCAAATGAGGGTGTTGTGTGTAGGGTCCCAGGTTGTACCCCACTGTGTGGGGTATATATCAGGCAGCTTAAGTCTCCTGTAGTAAAAGTGTGTATAGGGAAATAACTCTCACAATTTAACGAGACAGTGTCTAGTCCCTTTTTTGGCACATTAGAAACCAGTTTGTTCACCTTGAAAATTAATAAGGCTGACATAAGCTATTTTAGATGGATAGATAAGATTTCAGGTGGGAGATTTGATAACCTATTGAACAAGGCTCTTCAAGTAACAGCCTTCTACTTTTGGATAAACAGGGACTCTAGAAGAGACTATAAAGGCCACACACATACAACATGCTCTCACCTAAGCAAGATGTCATTCACAATGCTTGTGCCATCCAACCCCCTTCTCAGGGAATCTGCCCAAGCCCACATCTCCGCAAACAGGCCCGACCATGCCCTGCACCACCTGGCTTCACACTGGCCACCACTGTTGTCGGGGGAGGGGCGGGGGCATTTCTCTCCAGGACAGTCCAAAATAAAGAGATCAGTGACTCACGATTTATGTGGCCAGGTTCAAAATGTTTAGGTGGACTGGGCCAATATGATTTCTTAATAAATATTTGGAACTGAGAAACTGAGAGTCTATTTTAGTTTATCTGGGCCACAGCAATAGAATGATGCAGGTTCAGGGAGCAGAAACATGAGTAAACAGAGGAAGGTGATGGTGGGAGAGGGGTCTGGAGCAGGTAAGAGCAGAAAGAAAATTGCTGCTGAGAGAGAGAGAAAATAAAAGAGAGGCCCTGAGATATTCCTAATCCCCCCCTGACCCACCCCACTGTGCCTGACTTGTACATCCTTTCAGCAACTCCCCTGTTCTTGCAATGAACACACACAGATGCTCTATTTAAAACACCACATCTGGTCACTCTAGGGACGGGCTGCTGGCATTTTCCAGGTGGAGCATCGAGGAGGTCTGGAGGTACATTTCTCCTTCAGCTCTGGGCTAAGTAAGGGTGTCTAGTCTCTTACACTCCACGATTTTATCTTCCATTCCTCACAGGTGGAAGCCGCTATGCTAGCACACTTCTGACATTAAATATATGGCACATGCTTCCAGGTCAGTTGGTGGGAAGTAGTGGCCTTTAACCCAGAAACTGATTGTATGATCACAGACTTATTAGAGTTGGAAAATATCACTTTGGAAATGATTCTTCACTGCAGCTTCCATAACAATCTCATTTTTCTTCCTGAGGGACACATTTTAAAGAGCCAGATGGTGCCTGTGCTGCAGCAGAACTCGGTGTTCTCTCCCCACCCCCATAGATTAGCTCCAGACACTTCCTTTTCATCCAGAGAAAATATTTATGCGCATTTGTTTAGCACTATCCCAAATATCTCACTTGGCCCTCACACGATGAGGCAATGGAAGTACATTATTGCTCACAAATTGAAAATAAGAGACCTAGGGCACAGAAATATACAGTGACTTACAGAAAGTCACACAGCACTGAGAAGTAGCAGGGCAGACTTGAATCAAGCCTTCTGAGGCATATCCAGTGTCTCTCCTGCCACAATAGAAGACATCTCTGATTTTATTTTCTCCCCGAGTTTTTCCACTAAATTAAAGTCCTAAACAGTCTAATTAGATTGAACCAAAAGTCTTTTGCTTTTGGATAGAATACCTTTAGGGCACATGTGTATGCTCAAAAAAAAGTACACACTGGAGCAACTCCTCTCTACTCATCATAAAGGCCAACAAAGCTCAAACCCATGACCCTGAATTGCCAATATATTCAAAAGCATTAAAGTAGCCATAGTGTTAATTGTATGCTTTCAATTATTTATTTACTTAAAATACACTTACTGAGTATGTGCTATGTGCCAGACATTACTGTATCAGCTAGGAGTAAAAGTGAAGAAAATGAGACAAATCCCTGTCTTCACAGGACCTGCATTTTGGAAGGGAGAGAGACAGTAATAAGGAATTAAATAAAATCACATAGAGATTAGTGCCATAAAAAGCAAAGAGCATAGTAAAGAAATAGAGAGTGACAGGGAGATCATAAGATGGTCAAAGACTGGGAAGGCGATGTTTGGGTGACACCTGAGTGAGGTATGGCGTCAAAGCATGTGCAAACATGGGAAGAGGGTTTCAGGTAGAAGGAATAGCAAGTGCGCAGCCCTGAGTGGAGAGGATGCTTGGAGTGTTGGAGGAAGCGTGAGGATGCAGTGTGGCTGGCGCTGCACGTGTGAGGGAACAAGTGGTAGGAAATGAGGGAGGAGACTTAGCCAGGCAGGATTGCATAGGTCATGGTAAGCACTCTGGATTTTAAGTGTCATGGGAAGAGAGCTTGGCATTATTTGGTTTATGATATAAGAAGATCACAGTCAGGGGGATATTTGGAGAAAAGACTGTAGGATGCAAGAGTGAAGGTAAGAAAAGAAGAAAGCCACCACAGTGGTTGAGGCAAGAGAAGATGATACAGTGCTGTCTGACATCCCTGCTGCTCTTTGCAGCAAATGTCCTCCAAAGGGCAGTCTGCATTCACTGTCTCCAATTTCTCCGCTCTCTTTTTCTCTTAAACCCTTAACATTCATGTTTTGTGAGCCACCACTCCTCTGAAACTCCTCCTGTCAGTGTGGTCCTTGGCATCCACGTTGCTGTAATCAGTGATCAATTCTTGGCCTTTGCCTCTCCCAGCAGCAGTGAGTGTATAGTTGTGCGGGTTGTCTGGAAGGTTCCTGGAAGAGGGAAAGGAGGTGATGGTGAAATTTAGTCCATGCTGTGCTTGCTAAGCTGCAGTTTGCAGGAGCACATCTCCCAGGAGAGGATGCCTTTTCCACTGCACACAAGGCACTATCCTGACGAGTAGCAGTAAACCTGTCAGCAGCAGTTGACATAGTTAATCGCCTTCCTCCTTAATGCACTTTCTTTATCTGGCATCTAGAACCCCACACACTTGGTTTTCCTCCCAACTCACTGACTGCTCCTGCCTGTCCCTTTCACTAGTTCTTCGTCTTCTCTTGGTACATATAGTAATGTTAGAATCCTCAGCACTTTAGATTGCCCCACACTTACATTATATCACCCAGTTCCTTGACTTCAAGGCTATCTCTACGTCCATGACTCCCAAAATTATATCTCCAGCCCAGACTTACATTTTTGGGGCTCTCCCTGAATTCCAAACTTTTAAATCCAACTGCATCCTCCATCCAGCATTTCCATCTGAATGTTTAATAGGCACTTCAGACGTAACATGCCCCAAACTGAACGCTGACCTCTACCTCCTGAAACCTGCCCCGCTCACCGTCTTCCCATCTTAATACCAGGCAGCTTGACTCTTGCAGTGGCTCAGCCTAGACACCTTGAGTTGCCTCTCCCGCTTCTCTTTCTCCCGCACACCATATCCCGCCCATCAGCCTACACCCTTGGCACTACTTTCAAAGCCCATCTACAATTGAACTGCTTCCCCCCTTCACTACCTTACCCTGGTTTGAGCCCTTGTCGCTGCTGCTTGCTCACCTCAGTAGCCTCCTCTCCCACCTTTGCCCCGTCCATTCTGTTCTTGACATAGCACTCAGGCAGGGCCTGTGAAAACGGGGGCAAGCCTCTGCTCAAAGCATTCCAGGGTTTCCTGCCATCCCTCAGAAAAAAAGCCAAAACTCGAGCATTTCTCTGCTTCTCTGACAATGTCCTGTTACTCTCTTCTACTATACACGCTCCAGCCGCCTTGCTAGTCCAGTTATGTTCCAGCTTTAAGGCCTTTGCATTGGATGTTTCCTTTGCAGAAATACTTTCCCCAAAATATTTATGTGACTAAATCCCTCTCCTCCTTTAAGGCTTTATTTAAATTTCATCTTTTGAAATTACTACTCTTATCCTTCCCCTACTCCCCTGATGTGCTCTTTCCCCTTTATCCAGCTTTATTCTCTCCCACAGTGTTTATCATCTTCAAACATTTAGTTATCATGCTTAATTTGTGGTCTGTCTCCCCCAAACTACAATTTAAGTTCTTTGAAAGTGATAGCTTTGTCTGTGTCCTGATGAAGCCCCAGTGTTTAGAATAGTCTTCCACATTGTAAGTGTTCAAAAATATTTATTGGATGGCTGAAAGAATGAGACCATGTTATTAAATGTTGTCTAATTTTAATTCCAAATGTGTCTCAAAATATAATGCCAAGCAGTCATGTAAGCTGTTAGAATATTTAATGACTTGGAAAGCTATTTACAATCTAGTGCTAAAAAAGTTTTTACAATCAGGTTTCAGAAGAGTAAGTACACTATGGTCCATTTTTTAATTTAAACAATGTATATATTTGCATATAAAAAGACTGGAAGGAAATATTTACTTAACAAAGTTTTCTGAAGTGTCTACTATGCACCAGGCATTATGCCTCTTAACTCTCCCTGGGATGAGATTATAAATTGCTTTTATTTCTTCTTTATGATTACCTGTATTTTCTGTACTTAGACCCTAATCATCTATTAATTTTATAATAAATATAATTAAGTTGAGTGTTTTTATTTGCTTTTCAGTGGTCTGTCTTTGGGCAGCACATTTTCGGGATACATGCAGGGTGCTGTGCGCCTACTGGTTTACTGCAGTGGGGTTCTCTCTTCAATCCCACTAACTAGAGAGAATCCCAGATCTCATTGCCTGTTCAAACTGCAGGAATAGCTATGACATCAGCAATCAACATTCCTCCTGCAACAAAGAAGGTGTTCAAGTCAACTTTTAGACAACTGGGATAAGAGCACAATTCACACCATTGCCCACCATCCCTGGTCTTAGCATCTTACTTGTTTAGTAAGACACTTTGGAAAGCCTTGAGCATAAGAGAGACCATGCATGTTAAATTCCAGTGTAATTGTCTTGTATTCATTAAATCACTGCCAACTTGAACATGATTTCCTTTGTAAGAGGGTATACTACTATTTCTGAGAGCAGTAAATTCTATGTACAGGTTTGAAGAGCAAACTTTACCTGGAGTTTATTCCCTGGGGGTATTTCTCTAACATGCTATTTGAAGATTCCTCTATTTCAATTTTAAAAACCTCCATCTGCAGATGTTGAGCCAGGCTGTGAAATTCTCAGCATTAGAGTGGGACAGATGTTTTCCAGTGCTGATTTTTTCTTTCACTGTCACTTTGTGCTTTGTTATATCAGTCAGATAATGAAATGATTAATTAGCTCTTTTCCTTTTGCCACAAAATCATTTTATAAAATGGCAAATTAAGAGCTCTGAAAATGAGACATCTCCATTTGATATGCAGGTTTCTGAGTCCAGGCGTGTCCCCAGCCATCTCTGTCCGATTGAAATGCAGGGCAGCTTCTGGTTACACATGAGACGCGAGGCCTCTACGTAGGCAACAGCTGCTGGGGACGGTGGCCACCTCAACCCTCCTTCCTGAGCAGCCTAAATATCACTTATTTTATCTGTAAATTACCAACCGGGGCAAATCAGAAGCACGGTCTTGGTCTCTGGGAAAATACTTCCAGTGAAGTTCATTCTAGGCTAAGTTTTGTCTCAGATGACATCAACAGCCAAAGTCTTCACCCATACTGACTATCCTACGTTGAGCAATCCAAGGAAAGAGTCAATTGTTCTTTTCTGGAGGGTTTTTCTGTCTCCAATACAATTCACATTTTCAGGTATCTAGTCCCTCAACTTCTTTAATCTTAAAAAGAAATCATTTTTCTTCTCTCCACTCCATCTACCTCATACCCCATGGCTCCAGTCTCTGCAGTCTGCTCGTTATATAGGAGACATGCTCAGCTAGCCACCTGTCCATGTTGCTTTTCCTCTTTATCTTCTTTGGTCCTCATTGTGAATAAGAATGTTTTCTCAACAAGAGAGAATTTCATCTATGGTCAAGCTAAGATTTCAGTGTGAGCCCCTTCCCCCTCACCCTGCACACACTTGGCTGGCAGATATTTGCTTAGGGAAAAGCTAGCAGGCAAATCAACTGACATATCGCCTGAAGTAACCAGTCAAAAAAATGAGACTTTCTCAGGATGTTGTTATAACTACTATGTTCAGCTAGGAGAGACATTCATTCTGCTGGCAAGGATGTTGGATTAGAGACACCAGAGGAAAGAAGAGCCCAAAGATCCAAAGATGATCACCATTGTGCAGCCCTGATGGACCATGCGGTGACCGGCTGATTACATTAATGTATCAGAGCATTTGTTTAATGCAGTCAAGGTCAAGGAGGTCTGCTTCATGGCGGTGCTAGACAGGAAACTCAAAATATTATGTATGCTGGCAACAAGGGCCATGATTGATTTTTGTTATGGAATTAATCTGTCAAGAACTGCAGTTTCAGGCTTACTGCAATGAATTATACGTCCAGTTCAGCTGGAAGACATGGTGTTGAAGAAAAGGGGTAAGCCATCCTTGGCTATGTGCTTCAATCAGAGCTTTGTTAAGTGCTTGCTGCCTCTGCTGTTGATAGGGAGGTAGATGTGAGGACTGGGGCCAAACATCATTCCATTTAAATTGCAATGAAAAAACACCTCCATGTGGCAGCCAGACCAAATGTGGATGGAAGAGTTGGGTTGAGTTTCTCAACTTCTGGGTCCAGTTGCAGAGACTCTGATTTAATGTACCTGGGTGGAGTCCAAGGAGCTACATTTTAACAACATCATAGATGGTCCTAGCCTCACTTAAAAAATAGGTATTAGGTGTGGGGACTTCACTATGGTTGATGATGAGTCATTAG
Organism: Miniopterus natalensis; assembly: GCF_054644295.1. Classification (NCBI taxonomy): domain Eukaryota; kingdom Metazoa; phylum Chordata; class Mammalia; order Chiroptera; family Miniopteridae; genus Miniopterus; species Miniopterus natalensis. Next base: position 47,372,787 of record NC_142089.1, read on the forward strand.
ACAAGCCCTTGAGCAGCATTAGGCAGGGGTGAACTGGATGTGGAAGGAACATTCAGGATTAGAGTCCAGGAAGACTAAGGAGTGGGAGCAGTGAGGAAGCTGCATGGGAATTATTGCATTATTTCAAGCTGAGGACACCCACAGGGCTGCCAGCCTGTCCCCTGACCCAGTTCAATATTCGAAGCTAAGGGATGTATTCACCACAGCCCAAAGCAATCATCCTTTATTCTGTGTACATGACACCGTAGAGTCATTTCATAGACTGATCTCTCCTGAAATGAATTTAATTTTGATTCCCATTGCCCTCTCCTTTTCACCTCTTTCCTTGCTTGTCTTAGGTGCCCAAGTGCTGGTTTGTGGGGAGTTATTTTTTCAGGGAGTCACAAAATAATTATATGAATAATTGTTCAAACAGGTTATTCATTACTATTCAAAAGAGGATGGTCCGAAAAAATGTTTAGAGTAGCATGTTTTTTTGTTGTTTTGTTTCATTTTTCAAAAATGCTTCAACCAATGCTCAATTGGTTGGCAATTTTAATCACTTAAAGGCAGGGAATATAAAAATATAGGATCATGGGATCTCAGAGGAAGCAGATCCATTATTGATTATCCAACCAAACTCATTCAAAGCATGAATTTCTTCTACAACATTCTCTCCAAGAAACATTACCACTAACAATGTGTAAAACTTAAATATCACTCATGTGTTTACATTTTTTAATTATTTAATTCTCACAACAACCATATGAGACAGGGATTGCATTTTACTGAGGCACAAAAATCACAGTTTGTAAAGGGCCAGAGCTGGGATTTCAACCCAGGCAATGTGTCTCCAGAAAGTGTGCTTACCCACTAGGTTTCTGTGGAGGTTTTGCTCGAATACTTCAAGGCATGGTGAGCTCACTACCCCCAGAAACTGCCTACTTTATTCTTGTTTCTTCTGTTGTTTATATCTTCCAGTGATCTAAAGTCTTCTCTAACATTTCCACCCACTGAGTTCTCTAGATTAATAAGAATGTTTAATCTGCATATTGCCAAAAAAATCTTTTCCTGGGAATTCAAATTTGTTCTCCAAGACTTAACTCATATATCATTTCTCTGTAAAGTTTTTGGTTCTAAAAGTTGGTAATTTTTTTCTCCAGTTCTCTGTGTGTGTACTTACTGCTGCATTTGTGTGTTTGGTGATATAATGTTTTTTAATCATAGGAGTAGAACTTTATATTTTCTTACTAAATTTCATTCAATATTGAGCCTTTTTGCCATAATCTATGAAGATATACTGCTATCCCAAAATAATGCCCATTAGTCCTGATTTCCTGTTATCATTTAATAAAACATGAAGAAATCAAGTCTCAAAGATGTCAAGTCACCCAAAGTGTTAGTAAGTGGAATCTGCACCCACTCTCTCTGACTTAGAAATGAATGCAAATCCACTTGCTTGCTTTGGCTATCAGGTCTGCTTTTTGCTACATCTGTCTCTGGCTTGTTCCATACCCCATCCCTGTCCTCCCCCCTCAGTATGAATGGGGGTGGTTGCAGAGGGTTTCCTTGTTTCAGCAGCCACCTTACCCTCTATTCTTCATTTTTATTTGACTCGAATTGTGAAAAAAGGTATTGTCCTAATATATTGCCTAATCATAGTGCAGCTTTTGGCTTAATACTGACTCTTTTTTAGCCATCTCAACTGTATTATCTGTGATTATGGTTTTTAAAAACAACTTAAAGTCATAATGAAATTATTTCACCACTGTGCTAATGCTCAGAAAAAATTATTCCTAAGACTAATGTGAATTAGTAGGAGGGTTTTTAAAGCTCTGTGATTGGTCTAGGGGATGGCACAGAGTCAAAGTGCCAGCATGATTTTTTTCTAGACAAAATAATGTTTAGGAAGGTATTTGCAAGTTTATTATCCAGTTAGGAACAGGCAACTGCCAAGCAGCATGACAGCCTGTAGTAAGAAGGGTGAAGTGACAGTGGAGATCACCTCCAAGATCACTTTGAATCCTAAAAATAAGGACAGTAACAGGAAAGAAAAATAAAATAAAATTCTCACTGCAGGATCTTGCGATAATTTCTAATCTTCTTTAATTTTTCTTTCTCTTCTCCATTACCAAACTACATCTGCAGACATGGGATATTCTTACCATCGCTTTTGAACTACCTGTCTCCAGTTTCATCCTAAGGCATTTTCTTCACATTCCTACTTCTCTAATCAACTTAATAAGGTATTATTAGAAACCAACTGTAATCTTAAAACTATGCTAGTTGCTCTGAAAGATTCATAGAAAGATAGCTACTGTATCCTTTTTAGAATTTTAAATCAGTTGGTAAGGCAGACTACACAGAGGGGAAACAGCCCTCCTGCTGATGTATTCAGTAAATCTTCCAGGACTAAACCCATCAGGCTAGATACATATGCTATAAGAATCAGAGAATTTATTCTTTTATCCTAAGACATTCAGTGAGTGCCTGCGTGTGTGGTATTCTAGGAGGAGGCCTGGTGAAACAAAGATGAATCACATATGCTCCCTGACCTCAGCAGCTCAAATGCTACTGGGAGAGAGAAACGTAAGGAGATAATCAGAAATCACCATGGTTGGCCTGGAAGGACAAGTAGGATTTTATTATATGCAGAGCAGAAGGGAGCTGGTAAGGTGGCACAATTCAGCTCGGCAACTCGACAAGAGAAATACAGGAGGGTGGTAAGGCACACAGCCTGAGGAGATGGAGGGGAGCTGGCAGGGCGTGAGGAAGCCAGGTTGATTAACAAGACCACCCCAAGGGTGTGGTTGTTAGGGTGTTGTTAGGACCTTGTGTTGGGGAGCAATGCAACAAAATGCTCTGCCTTACTAAAAAAAGGACACCTAAAGCATTTTTAAAAAATGATTTTTATTATAAATATACATGCATTGTTTTATGACATTATTTTACACACACACCAGACTTAATAGTCTTTCTACCCCCTGTACTCCATTCCTAACATCTGCAAGACATACAATATGTTTCAGTATTTAAAATTTATAAACCAATCTAACAAAATGTTAAATAAAACTGTTTTATCTTCTTGCCTTGACAAATATGTCTTCAGAACAACCTGGAAGATCAGTTTTGAATGTAAGAGTTCGTGGTATCTTCCAAGCTCCATGCTGGAATGTGGTGGTGGGGAGAAATCTCACTGATAGTTCATTGCCCACCTTTCCCTCGCTGTGGGATGTTCAAACATATCTGGACACTTCCATCCACCTGGAAAGCTCCATCACACCCCCACACCACCACCCAAGGCCTAGAGGAATGTTCATCTGAGGTATGGCCCACACTTGGAGGAACATATTCAGGAAAGAATTCTGCACAAGCATTAGTAATGGACTTTGAGCCATGGATTATGGGCACCCAGAACGTAGCCTAAAAGTCAGGGTTGCAGGAGATCAGTTCCTGGTGGGCTTATTTCTTTGCCCCTGGCACTCCTACCCAGTAAGGAGGGGCATAGACAGAGGAAGGGCCAGAGTTGTGCCCCCTAAAGTGCAGGACATGGGGCAGGGACCCCTCTTTACCAGCTCTAAGGACTGTATTCTCCTACCCTGTGTTGCACTGGTTAAGTTATCTTGAGTTCTTTACCTGGATGGTTAGAACTGAGGACTTTTAATGCTGAATTTCCCAAAGTTTCTGATTAGATGGTGCCTTAATTTAACTGCTATATTTTAATCTCCCCTAAAGGCCTGTTTGTTGCAGTGATCTTCCTCCAAGCCAGAGTCAACAGCATGTGTGTGTGTGTGTGTGTGTGTGTGTGTGTGTGTGTGTGTGTGTGTTGTTGGAGGGAACAGTGAGATGGGGAACTCAAAAGAAAAAAGCCCTGTCCCTTCTGGCTGCAAGGAAGTGTAGGCACGAGTCCCCCAGAGGAAGGGGGTGGGAGTGTGGTGGCGTGAGAGTACCGGCTGTGAGTTCCATCCTAGGAGGGAGTGGAAGGGCTTTGGACTACGGATCTGAGGGCACAAGGACTCTTGCCCTACTCTCTTTACAGGTGCCTGGAGGAGGGGTGCAAACCATAGTGGGGACAGCCCCCTGAGAGTAAAGGTGGGTGGTCAGTGAGATCAGCAGAGAAGAGCCTGAGTGGTCTTCTCAGACCCCTACGTCTCCTTGGCTTCTTGACGGCAAAGACAGGACTCCAGCACCTTGAATGCTGGCACCTATTAATACATTCATAGCTGTAGGAATGTCACCTCTCACATACAGACTTCTGCTCCCATCAATGGAGATATATGGCTGCAAGAGCCTTTGTGTTTGTTTTCCAATTTTCAGTCATCTTACTTGGCCATTCAACAACGTTCCACACAGCTAATCAGTTTCTGCTCCTTGAAAAACTTTCTTCATTTGATCTTCAGGATATTACTCTCTCTGGATTTACCTCCTACTTCACTAGGTTATTCTTCCTTTCTTTCATTCTTTTTTTTAGTCATTTTTTGTCCATTCCTCCCCATCTCCCTAGCCTATAAACACTGGACTGCCCCATGACTCAGTCCTCAGACTTCTTTGCTTCTTTCTTGTTTTCAGTCTTTGGGGAATCTCATCCAGTCTCTTGGTCTGAAAAATCATCTACATGCAAGGATTCTTAGATTGGCATTTCCACATTGGACCTCATCTCTGAACTCCAGACTCATATATGCATTTATTTACTCAACAGTTTATTTGAATTAAATTAAAATTTGGCATTGACAATCCACTATCATATAGGGTACTTAAACATGATGTTCTAGATAACTGATACAATAAGCAGTCAAAATTGAATAAAGATAGATAAAATTTAAAAAGCACAATGAATGATTTAAGACTAGTAAGAACATTGTACCCCAAACTCCAGGATGTACATTCTTCTGTGGTACACATGTAATACTCATGAAAATCAATGATGCACTAGGCCATAAAGAGAGCCTCAATAAATTTCAAAGAAGTAATTCCATGACTGCTTATTTTCTGATCCCAATGTATATACATAATCATAGATTAAAAACAAAAAAACTAAATGACCCTAAATGTTTGGAAATTTAAAATTATACTTCAAAGCAACTCCTGGTGAAAAAAAACAATGGAAATTCAGAAATATTTATAACTGAACAATTTTTGAAATAGTATTTATCAAAACTTGTGGGGAATTTATGGCTTTTAATGCTTATGCCCACATACAAGATTTCCTTTGAGTACCTCTAGGATGGGAAACACTGGGTCATAAGTAATGGGAATATTCAAGTTCACCGTGTAATACCGAAGAGTTTTCCTAAGAGAACGTACCAATTTACAATCCCGCCTGCTGCATATAACAGTTCTCATTGTTCCACAAGGTCACTAACACATGATATTTTCCTACCATTTACTTGGGTTCCTCATCCATTATGGGATAAGTGTAGGAAACACTTTTCTGCCAGCCGTTGAATTCTCACGCTTCTCTTCATTATGTCCTTTAGTGAACAGGAGATGAAAAACTTCCACGTGATAAAACTTGCTTCAGTTTATAAGTTGAGTTTTTGTATCTTGTTTAAGAAATCCTTACTATCCCAAGATCATAGAGGAATTCTCCTATATTCTGCTTTTAAAAGTTTATGAATTTTCTTCACATGTAAGCATTTAAACTATCTGGAATTGATTTTTGTGTCTGGCATGAGGTAAGGGTCCAATTTCACTTTTTGTTCAGTGAAGAACCAATTTTCCCAGTGCCTTTTATTGTACAATCAGTCATTGCTACGCTAATCTGCAATGCCAGTTTTCTCATAGATCATGTTTCCATACTAAATGGGTTTATTTCTAGGTTCTTGCTGCTTTGGGGGATTATTTATCTACCCCTGAGCTAATACAAAGGTGATAATTGCTGTAATTTTATAATTTTTAAAATTATCTTGTAGGAAACTTTCTCTTATTTCCCTCTGTGGAAAACAGGCAACTTTTTGGCATCAAGTTCTCTTATCTGTGATTATGGTGCAGTTTTCCATTGAATTACACATTGTACATGAATGTCCATAGTAACAAAACCTAGAAACAGCCCACTGTCCATCAACAGCAGAACGGATAAGTTGTGACATATTCAAACTACAGAATAATATACAACAGCTGAGGTCAGTGGAGAATGGAGATACACATTAACATGGATGGTTTTCAAAAAAATAATTTTGAATGAAACAAATAAATCATTGATATGCTGTATGATTACATGTATACAAAATCCAGAAAATAGCAAAATAAAACAACATATATTTTCAGGAATATATATACATCTGGTAAAAGTAGACAAGAAGCAAAGGAAATAATTAACGTAGAATTCAAGATACAGTTTCCCTCAGAAGCAGGAGAAAAGTATGCTGGGACAGGGAACAGAATAGGGCTTCTAAAGCTGAGTGGTAGGTCTATTTTTTCAATTGTAGATATATATATATATATATTTATTTTTTGATGCATTTCACTGCAAAAGAAAAAATGAATATGAATTTCTCGGAAAAATCTTAGTAAAGATTAATAATTTTTAAAAATGACTTTCAAATTAGATGTGGGAGAGGCAAATGTAAAAGAGAGAGGGAGTTTGAAATTTGCTCCTTTTTAAGAAAATTGAAACTGAAAATTATAGAAAACACATAGTCAATTTTGCTTATGCAAGAAAGATAAAATGCACTTTAAACAATACATCCACACACAAATGAAGGTCTGCATGTCTATTAAAAGCTAAGCAAAACAATGTGTATTTATATGTTTTAAGTTAAAAATCCTTAAGCCCTAGCAATTTTTGCTCAGTGCTTAGAGCGTCGGCAGGTGGACTGAAGGGTTCTGGGTTCAATCCCAGCCAAGGGCACATACCTCAGTTTCAGGCTCAACCCCCGGACCTCATAGGGGCACATTCCAGAGACCAATGTGTCTCTCTCACATCGATGTTTCTCTCTCTCTCTTTCTCTCCCTTCCACTCTCTCTGAAAAGCAGGGGGGAAAAATATCCTTGTGTGAGGATTTTTTTAAAAAATCCTTAATGTATATATGAATCTACTTTTCCAATATTCTGCCTTACTAAGCTTTTTTCCCAGTAACCAACCGAATATCAAATAAGGAGGCTTCGATGGTATGGCATCATCACTCAATTGAACTAAAATCTAGTTTCTTTTCTTTCCTCATTACCCAGTGAGTGGCAACTTTGAGAAAGAGTAAATAGCTAATAGGTAAAATGTATATCTGAGCATAGCGTGAGTTAAAATGTTAAATCCTGTTAACATATTTTATGTTTTCTGGGAATTCATATCTAGCTTATTAATACCATGTCTATTTAATCTATGCTGACTATTGTGTCAGAGCCTGTCTGTGTTTCTCCTTCTGGAATGATACCTAGAAAGCAAGCATTGCCCAGTTTCCCTTGCAGCTGGGTACAGTCAGAAGACTGAATTTCAGCAAGTGGAATATAAGTGGAAATGATATATACAACTTCTAGGCTTATAAAAATACCTACCATAAAAACCTCCCAGGTAAGACCTTCTATGATACATTCTCCTTCCTGCTGAACATAGATGACCCTGCAGTGTAACCTGGGAGACATAGCAGAAGGCAGAGCAGTTTTAAGATGGAAGGAGCCTTAGTCACTGTGACATAACTGGCCCAGGAATACCTGCACGGGATGCCACGAGTGAGCAATACGGTTCAGTGAGAAGGTACTTAAAAGGCATTGGGGTCTGCCCTAGCCACTTTGGCTCAGTGGTTGGAGCGTTAGCCCTTGGATTGAAGGATCTCAGGTTCGATTCTGGTCAAGGGAATGTACCTCTTTTGCAGGCTGAATCCTTGGCCAGGTTGGGGTCAGGGTGGGAGGCAACCAATTGATGTCTCTCTCTCTCTCTCTCTCTCTCTCTCTCCCTCTCTCTCCCTCCCTCCCCCCCTTCCACTCTCTCCCTTCCACTCTCTCTGAAAAACAATGGAAAAAATATCCTCTGATGAGGATTTAAAAACAAAGGCGTTGGGGTTTACCTGTAATAGCCATTAGATTTACCTTAATTAATAGCAGAAAAGCTATTTAAGAAAAAACAACAACAAAACACACAACTCAGCCTCTTCTAACACCTTAGGAGCTTGCTTTGTTTCTCCTGACTGATCACAAAATGCCACATGATCAGAAAAGTGACCACCTCTCAGTGAGAGTCTGAAAATGTAATATAATGGGAAATCTTTATGAGTCAACATGGAATTACTAATGATTTCTTTTTAGCACAAGGGAGTTGATTTAATTGGGAAAGAGAGTTAAAATACTTTATTAGTGTCACTAACATAATTATCATTAAATGTTATTAATACACCAGCAGTGATATATGCAGGGGCATATGCTATATGGAGAGTAAGAAAAAAAACAAAGGCCTTGCAACAATTGCTAGATTCGAGAGGGTAAAGCTATTCCCCAGTGCAGGAATTTTTATATTGTATTTGTAAAAGAAATAGCTTCTTTTCTCAAAGTCTGCTAAAGATAAAGAAAGCCAAGAAAGTGTACATTGGGTTCTTTTCTCTAAAATACAGTTTACCTAGAGTGGCATAAGTTGGAAAGTTTTCTTCTGAAAATTTTTCCTTGCTGTTTTTTAAATTTTTCTGTCAAGAGAAAGTCAGGTATCACATGATATCACAAGTATCTCACTCATATGTGGAATCTAATGAACAAAATAAACTGCTGAACAAAATAAATCCAGAGACATAGAAGAATGGAACAGACTGAGGGATCTCAGAGGGAAAGTGGGGGTGGAGGAGTGGGTGGAGAGAGAAAAAAAAAATTTCTGTCAATTATCAATAAGGCTTCACTATTTATTAAGAAACAGCTATGTTTATTCTTTAAGCAATAAATGTATTCACTAAGAATTATGCTATCATTCTGTTGATAGCTGCATTTATGAGTCAATTCAAAATCCAAAATATTTGCCTCAGATATTAGCTACATGGAGTACACATTCATAAAGTTATGTTACTGCAGCATAACTTCCTTTTTCTTATTAATCACCTTTCTGAGCTCCTTGTTTGCTAGCCTTCAACTTTACTTCTGTATTTTCTAATCAGCAAAATTCACTTCCTGAAGAAAACAGCCTGTACCATTACTGCATGGCTGAAAATTCTAGTGGGAGAAAGCACAGTTGGTTATTACTTTCAACCAGCTCCCACTGTGATATGATAAAATGTGTCTAAACATGTAATCATAATCTCCAGAGGTAGCCTAGAGCTAGCGTCAGACTTTTAAAAATCTCATCATGACAACTAGGAAAGATAGGGTTCTGTTGAGAAATTTGCATAAGTTTTTTTAATAATCACAAACCTTTTTTCTTTTTTTTAGTTTTTTTCCCCATCACCTCTATGGCTTCTTCTGCCTCCACCCCTGCCTCCCTAGCCCCGAAATCAGCACACTCCCTCCCCCCCTCCCCAAGCCCCCCCTCCCCCCCACACACACCAGAGCTATCTGCCTAATCTCTATGAGTCTGCCTTATTTTGCGTGGTAGTTCAGTTTGTTTATCAAATTCCACATATGAGTGAAATCATATGGTACTTGTCTTTCTCTGACTGACAAGCCTTCTTTCTTCATCGGTCCCTTAGACCAAGTTTCTATTACCTCTGTATTGACACGCCAAGTGCAAATAAGCTGCTGATGTGTTCAGAGAAACAAGGGCTCCACAGTTGTATTTGTGCATAGAAATATTAATTTACGTTAGAAACGTTGATACACCGCACTCAAATAACAAAATATGTGGGGTTGAGTTTTTGTGTCATATCTCATAAATAGCATCATATTGAACAATAATTAAAATTACAGAATCAAAAAAAAAAAAACATTTAGATCTGAAAAACATCCCATACTGTCATAATTTAATGCTTTTATTTTCAGAGAAAGAAACAGAGCTCAGAAGGGCCAAGAGACTTATTCAAGATTACACAGCTGTTTAAAGGTAGAGCTGGGAAGCCCTGGCCTGATAGATCAGTTGTCCCAATACATCAAGATTGTGGGTTCAATCTGTGGTGAGGGCACATTCAAGAATCAACCAATGAATTTATAAATAAGTGGAAAAAACAAATTGATGTTTCTCTCTCTCTCTTTCTCTCTCTCTCCCCTTCCTCTCAAATCAATAATCTTTTAAAAATATATCTTTATTGACTTCAGAGAGAGAAAGGGAGAGAGAAATAGAAACATCAATGATGAGAGAGTCATTGATCGGCTGCCTCCTGCCCGCCCCCCACTGGGGATCGAGCCCGAAACCCAGGCATGTGCCCTGACTGGGAATCAAACCTCGATATCCTGGATTACAGTTCAATGCTCAACTGCTGAGCCATGCCAGCTGGGTTCAAATCAATAATTTTTTTTTTTTTTTTTTTTAAATGATAGAGCTGGGTTAGAAACTCAGGTCTTAAATAACTGAACATTTCTTTTATACATACAAAGCACAGGGTTGGCCAGATGAGTTATGAGTGAATGGAAGCCAATGGACTACCCAAATGATGCAGGGGATAACTGCAGGCAGAGCTATCCACTGATTTGCTACAGACATTTGAAAAAGAACCTGAAGATACACCACTCTCAGAACTCACTCACTTGAATTCAGTATAACAAATGCTTATGGAGCCCCTTATGTGAAGTCACAGAATCAGGGAATTTGGGCACTTTGAATTTTAGCATCTAATAAAACCTTTTAAGATATTCTCATGGAAGCCACACTTGTCCTCTGCATACTTTAATTTGCATATATTAGTCAGTACAAAATCAGGCAATAGAGAGAGCTTTTAAAAGGGAAAGGAGCATTTCAATTTTTGTGGTAAGAGAGAGGGCACAGCAAAGGGATCAGGAAAGATAGACTAAATGTCTTCTGCATCTAAACTGGAAGTCTTGTCGTGTGTGTGTGTGTGTGTGTTCCTTACTCTTTTCCCACTTCTCTTTTCCGTTTCCCCTCCTCCCCTTTCATTCCCTACGGCTTCTCAGAAAAAGGTAGAAGTCTGGTATATTTCAGAAACTGATAAAATCTGGGATATTTCCTCTTTTCAAAAAAAATTTTTGAAGCTTCAAGTATATAAGAATAAATGACAAATCAGGATATGTATATTAAACATTTTCATTTAACAAACCGACAATTTTCATCTACACACAAAACAATATCATTGCATTATTCATAATATAATAATTATTTTTTAAAGAATTATTTGATTGCTTAATAGGTACTGTGATCATGAATGGTGCCCAAGCCTGAAACTGTAGGCAAGATGCCCTCTTTCTAACCTGAATTCCTAACATCTTTCTAACCTGTGTGATTAGGTGAAAGAAGCCAAAAGTTTAAATATGAGGACTTTTAGGTACCTTCCAACCAAGTACCCTCCTCTCCCTCCTTTCCTCCTACCCACCTTCAAAATCACCATCTCTTCCCTTCTTCCACCGCCTGCACCAGGGAGGGCAGAGCACAGTGTTGCAGGGAGCACGGGATCAGGGCCTCTGGCCGCCCGCTGGGTGTCAGGGCCTGCCAGGGGAAGGTTAGCTGGGCAGCTGCAAACCCATAAGGGGGGTGCACTCGAGGAAGCACCAGCAACCGTGGTGAGGGAGCAAAATTTAAACAAACCAAGTGAGAAAGTAGAGGGAGTGAGCGTTGTTTTGATTTTGAGACCAGACTCGAAGTCCAAGGAGAAAACTGAATGAAGGGCCAAGGTGTGGGGACAGAGGAGGGCAGCCAGTGAAATTAGAGAGGGCAGGTGAGACACTGGAGGACGCTGCGCAAGCTCCACATTTTTATTGGCCCCTCTGACAGAAGGGGTTCTCGTTTCTTCCCATCGTCTTACACTTGGATGGGGAGAGGTTTGGTTCAGACGGAAGGTCAGAGTTGGTGGGAAAATATGAACAAAACCATCCTCTAATCTTTCATCTCTTCCCTATCTTAAGACTGAGAGTCAACTTTCATTACTCGGGAGCTGGTCATCTAAAATTCTCTTTCTTTGTCTGCACTTTTGTCCCCCATTGTTCCCCACCAGGGTAAATGTGGGAAGAAAGAACAAGTGAAATCCAAGCCAGTTAGAATCTGACTTGGTAGGGAAAAAGGAAAACCATTTAGCTACAGTGATTTTTTTTTTAATTACATGGATTTAATTTCAGCACTCTCATTGGCCTCATGAAATCAAATGTTTGAGAGCTGGCAGTTGCATAAGGTGTTTCTGGAGAAAGGGCTGCATACTGGCCACTTCTGATATGTAAAGGTCTCCATGTAGGACTACAAACTTCCTACCAGGTTTCTAGCCCTGGAATTTCATGCAAAACTAGTATGTATGTCCATTTTTCTGAGTTGATTGTCTACATTTTTCTGGGTTAGATCCTCAAGACAGGTCTGTAACCCTAAAACTATAAAAATAACTTGTTGAGGGTGAGGTAGGAGAGGGTGTAGGGGGGATAAATGGTGATGGAAGGAGACTTGACTTAAGGTGGTAAACACACAATACGATATGCAGATGATGTGTTGTAGAATTGTATACCTGAAAACTATATAATTTTATTAACCAATGTCACCCCAATAAATTCACTCTAAAAGACAATAATAAAGTTTGTGTGTGTGTATATGTGTGTAAATTAGAAGATAGAGGTTTTTCTGCTTTGAGGATTAAAATAACCATTTATCCAAAGGACCTCATTGGAAGGCACCTTTTAAAATAAACATTGGTTTTTCTTCACACAAAAATAATAATAACAACTTGTTTTATAGCCTCACATTCATTCTCTGTCTTAAGCAACTTCCTTCCAGGTCAAAAGATAACTTGCTTTGTTCTTTTACATATGTGAGACATCAAAATGGTCCAAGACCAGACAGAATACACCTTTGCTGAATAAGCTTGTTATCTAGGGTATATTGAGCACAGCTGGCTTGAGGCTCCAGATGTGTGACGGGATTGCTGCAAAATGCAGACTGGGGTGGGCAGGGCATTTGTTCACCATGGTTTTCCAGGGAAGCTGAGGTTCAAGGCCTGGTCACTACGCTTTAACCCTGTCCTATAAAATTACAGAAGAGGAACAGGAAAAGGGACTCAAACTTGAGTTCCAAGCAGACTTTCCTCACAAAGAGGTCCACAGTGGTTCTCATTATCATAAACACCCAGTCTTCTTCAGGGAAAGACACACTGGCGTATTCCCTCCATCTGTCTTGAATGGCTTGAATATGGCAGGCCCTGCCAGCAGACAGGGCGATGGATCAGGGGGCTTCCCCAAGGACCTCTGAATTTCCAGCATTCTGTGAAGTGTAGACTTGTATTTTATATTCCCCTATTCTACCTTGAAAATGGCCAGAAATGGCACTTTGTTGCAAGGATGTATTTCCCTCCTCTAAAATGAGTTTCTGGGCAGGTACCTAAGCCTTCCAGGGCCAAGCCCTCTCTCTATTCTGTCAAGTGTACTTACGTGGCACACTTTTCTTATGCTTCAACTGTGCTTCAGTGCCTGACCCTTTGTCTAGATTATTGTTTTCAGCTGGCCTGGTGTTCAGCTGACTCCCAGGGTTCTGATAACTACATTTGGAAGGGTGTACCTGAAAATGCAGAGGGCCATATAAATTGTACTTAGAAGTGTACACATTTGAAATTTTAATGGGATGCATTCATCACCCCTGGACACCAAAATGACGATTTCATAGATCATGTAATTGTTCTAAATACCTTCTCTTGACAACTCTCATCTTTGAACTTGTAGCTGTTTCATTTATTGCAGCTATTTGGATCATTTAAAATTTAGCCCACTTTATTCCAGGTGATTTATTTAATGTTTGTAAGTCCATTTTGACATTTCCTTTCACTTCTTCCACCAAAAACACACACAACTCACCCTATGGTCTTAGTGGAGGCAACATTTACAGCTAGAGAAGCATATCTGAAAATGCATTACCTTTAAATAGTAGGATTCATCATATCTGAGTTCGTGTCTGATAGCCAAAAAGCCCCATTTCATTTCAAAAGAAAAATTGCTTCTGTCAGTGTAAACAGAATGCATTATCCTCTTTTAATAACCATTCTTAAGTATTCTGCTGTATTACTTTTTCACAGCTGTACTCCAATAAGCTGTAGAGTAATTGCCAGTTCTCCTGTCTAATAGGTTCATTATTCTTTTGCCATAATTGCAGCCATTAAATGTTCAATTGTTAAATTTCCACTCCTACGTTTACTTAGTGTTGCATTTTATAATGGGGCATGTCATTACAGCACCCCAGTGGTCATGGTTGTTGTTCAAAGTATTTCTAAAAGTCAATGAGATCCCTGTGAAATACCTCTTCATTTTTCATTTGTTCGGACATCTCCCCCCCACACACACATCCCCACCCCAAACCTTCCCTTCTTTTTCTTTAGACTTTCTAAATGGGATCTTACAAATTATTAGCTTTTACTAGAAGTGTAAAGACCTGACCTAGTCTAGAAGACAAAAGCTGAGCCTTCAGTGTCTCCAAGCACCGCTTTCCCACTTTAACGTCATGATTCATATATACCAAGGTGAAGATTTCACTAAGGAAATTAATACTTAAGACTTAATGGTTTTTTCAAGAGCTCTGATTTATCTTTTATCATGTTAAATTTGTGGGACCTTTTCATCAAATGAAATATACATTGATCAGAGGTTACAGGATCATTAACCCCAGTGGTCTATGATGGTCCTGGTAATAAAAGGAATTCCTTCTCTTTATTGCTTGACATTTCTGGATATGTCACATCCTCGGGTCTGGGCTCACCTATTATGTCTGATGCAGTAGACTGTGTTACTTTAAGAGGCTATCCTGATGAATATGGATAGGGAAATGGGAAGATACTTTAATTCACTCACTGTACACAGTTGAGCATCTTCTGATTTGCTTGGTTTGCTTGTTTTTTTCCTTTGGGATCTTAGCACAGAGCTGAAAGTTCTTTTATATGACACCTACTATTTCTTAAGCACTCAAACATTAGCCAAAGGCTTTGATCTAGGTCACATTTCATTTTTAAAGAGTTTCCTAATCATCTATTCATCAGTTAATCATCACTTTCAAGGTTGTTTCATTTCACTTTCATTTATTGCATTAATTTTTATTTCCTTCTGAAGCTGAAAATAATTTTTACAGCCAATGAGTTAGCATTGTAGTTTTGTCTAACTCATTTCAGCTCTCTGTTCTTTTGGGAATCTTCTGTGATTTAGAGTTGACTTTGTTTTTCGGTAAGAGCAGTAGAAGCCTTTTAAACAACATGGTTCAAAATATCAGATGTGATATAAGTCAAGTTATACCCCCCACACCACAACCACTATTTTCCATATATGCACTTCTTCTATTCATTTGCCTTGATGTCAGCAACAATAACAGCTAACATTTGTTGAGCATTTACCCTTGTCCTGTCTCTGTACTATATTATTATGTATATTTTCTCATTTAATCTCTATGAGATGAGTACATTTATGATTTCCACTTTGCAGATGAGGGAACTGAAACTCAAAGAGTTTAAATAACTTGTACAAAGTTATAGCTAGAAACTGAGTCTAGAGCCCACGCTCTTAACTTCTACTTGACATTGTTACAGAAGGAATACTGCTATAAATAGCAAAAAGAACTTAAATGTATTCATGAAGCAGCAAATGTTAAAAAACTCTTGAGAATTCTGCCGCCTTCCTACGCAGACAGATCGAGAAAACAACTTGTCAAAGGTTACCGGGAAAAAAACAAATGTCCAGGAGGACGTTCTTCCACTGTCAATTCTCCTCCACAAGAAACCTGTTCACAAAGTAGACCAAAGGAAATAACTGTAAAATTGACTTGAGAGTGGTTTATAGTTTATTAGTCCTAATAATTTTCTGATAAAAACAAAAATAGACAACATATTTAACAGAGTTATTTCTATCTTAAAAACTCTATCCGGGTGTCTAGGTGTTATTGTCTATAATATACCAGGAATATAAATTTTGTAGTATGACTTTAGATATAATTTATTTGCTGGTGACGAAAAAAAAAATGACACTTCTTTTCCTCTTCTGGCTATATTGGCTTTGCAACAAGCCCAAAAGTGAACAATTGTTGTTGTCAATAAAGCAGTCAGCTGTGTCACTTGGGGAAGAGATATATGGAGTAGGGAGGAATTATTTTGACACTCACTTTCTACCAAAGAAATACAGTAAATGTATCTTATTTTGCTCGTTTACTCACAACACAATGGCCAAGATGGAAAAAGAAAAGGCACAGTGTTGGTTGGGTCGATAAGAAAGCCATATAGTGTGATTAACAAAAAGAGGTCCATTACCTGATGAAGCCAAAGGCATCACCCAGGGAGAATGACTATAATGGCTGCAGAAATAATTAGAGAGGAAGTAAAAAGAAAAGCACCCTCATGTCTGAAAACAGATTTCTTACCTGTCTCATTAGGTAGATAATCTTTTGGTGGTGCCATATTTTAGAAAATGGTCCGCTACAAACATTGAAGTCATAAAAGATTTGCCAATCATAAAGTAACTATCATTAGAGTTAATTTAGTGCAAGATAAAATTGGTTGATCAACTTTTGGAAGTTTTCTGAAAGCAGTTAAAGAAAAGGCTGTCTTTTCTGTGCAAATTCTCTTTTGCTTTGAGATGTCACAAAGAAATGACACAACTAAAGCAAATAGATGCAAGATCCATTACTCTAATTACTTAATATGTTCAAAAGCTTTTATCAGATTGTTGAGAGCTACAATAACAAATTGTGCTCATTTATTTAAGTTAACTATTCTAAAGGAGAGAGTTTGGTAAAAAGTACTTATTTGAAATATATATAATAAATGATGAAACAGAGAAAGGGATCATATGGTGATTTCTTTTCCTGTTCTATAGAAACATAATGTCTTCAACTTCTTTCTTGTTTCTTAAAAGAAATAAAAATACACATGTATTAAATATGAGAGATTCAAAAAAGTTTGGAAAAGCCTAAACTGAATCTTTCTATTAGATGGAAAACTTACCTAGATGTGATTCCGTTCTTCCAGTTCAATCCTGGAGAGGCCTAGAGACCACAGAAAGGTTCACAGCGCCAAAACATGGCAAAAGCAATACAAGAAACCCCCGAAGAAGTAGATGGTAGTTGGCTCCCAGTATGTATAGTGGGTGGGAAGGGGGTGGGAAATCACTTAGAATGGAAGAGTAGGAAAGTGGGCTTTTCTTGCAGTGCACTTTCTTTCCCCCGCCTTATGTAAGGCAAAAACACCCAGCAACTCCAACACGACTAAAAGGTCTTCTACCTACTGCTGGTAAAGAAATGAAATCTTTTTTTAATATATTGATATTGTATCCTGGAAAGCTGCTAAATTGTTTTCTATTTAAGCAATTCCAAAGTGTATATTTTTACACATTTTAACATTGAAATGAATCTTAAAATCTAATTTATAATCACTCTTTTCTAGGTAGTAGTCATCATTGTTTGTGAATGAGTGAACTTGGCCATAGCTCTTGTCATTATTTCAAATGAATTGCAGGTATACTTAGTACTACATGTGCTGAGTGTAACTGCCAGTTTAAATGTCTTCAAAACAATTACACTATTATTAAGTTTTGGAAGGAAAAGTTATTGAGCCCCAAAAAAGACACAGAAACAGAGCAACAGAGCATAAACTAAATATTAATGTAGTAAATATTCATTATAGGAGGAATAATGAAAATACCATATTTACTTACAGAACAATAACTAAGTGCCATACAGAAAGAAAAGGAAGGAAAATGACCACAGATAGATAGAGTTGTGTTACAGGTATTTACTGCAAGGAGCACAAAATTATTATCTGCCATACATCAAACAATAAAACTGAGGGAAGAATTCCTTAAACTCTGGGAAGATTGGAGAAACTGGCAAATCCCTCTGTACAAATAAAGACTAATTCAAGCAGTATGCGGGACTATTATTAAGACAGTGTCCAAATTTAACGGACATCATTTTTTTTCTTAGTAGAAAATAATTACGAGTCTTAACAACTGATAAAAAAAATCATAGACTCAATGTAAAATAATATGAATTTTAATAATACTAATTATCATAGTTAAAAAAAAGACAGCTGAGGGGTTTTTTTAATTGTCTTTTTGTGTCTTTTTCCTGCCATATTGTGATGGCTGGGATCGCCAACAAATACTAGAAGAAAGGAAGGTGGGAGCCTGTTTTCTTTTAGTAATTTCAAAAGCAAAGCTTTCAACATTTTACTTTAAACAAAAGACTTAACAAAAATTGTTGTAAATATATTGTGGGTTAAGAAACTTTCCTAATTTGCTTAGAGTTTTAATCATGAACAGATGTTAAGTTTTGTCAAACAATTTTTCTGCATTTATGGAGATAATCATGTATTTCCCTTTCATCTGTTGATGTGATAAATTGCACTCATTAATTCTTCTAATGTTAAACCAAGCTTGGATTCTTAGATTAAACCCAATGGCCAAAATGCATTATTATCTCTCTTTTATGTTGCTCGACTCAATTTAATATTTTGCTTAGAGTTTTTACATCTATGTTTATAAGTGGCCTATCATTCCTTTCTTGAATAATCCTTTTCAATTCTTAGCATCAAGATTAAGTTAGTCTTATAAAGTGAGTTTGGGAGCATTTCTTCTTTTTCATGCCTCTTGAATCATTTGCTGAGGGTTGAAAGTAACTTTGTGAAACGTGCCAGGGAAGCCATCTGATCCTTGAGTTCTCAATGTGGGGAAAATTTTGACAACTAATAAAATGTATTTAATGTTTGTTGTTCTATCAGGTTTTCTGTTTCCTCTGATTGGAATGGTGAATATAACCTATTACAGAGCACAATCTATTAAATTTATGTTTTTATTGCACCTTATATTTTAATAGAATCTAGGCTATTTCATCTATATTTTCAAATTTATTTCTATAAAACTTCCTATAAATTAATATTTTTATCTTAAATGCTTCTAGCTTCTACACTTTTACATTCTTAAGATACTTTGTGCCATTTTTTTTTTTTTTTTTTTTTTTTGCTTCACTCTCACCCACAGGCTTATTAATTATATTAGCTTTTCAAAGAAAAGTTTGCCTTTTTTAATTCTCTATATTATACTGTATTAATTCTCTATATTTTAACTGTATTCATTTCTTTCTACTCTTAAGTTTGTATGTACATGCATATATGTATATATATATATATGGTTCTTGAAGCTTACTTTACTGTTTTGTATGTTCTGTTCTAATTCTAGTTTGGATGATTAGCTTACTGATTTTTTTTGGTTTTCCTACTTTTCAAATGTCAGCATTGTTATATGATAAGATATATATTTACCTCTTGTTTGTGTTAAATTCTTCAGTATTTGATATGTAACATTTTCATTTTTGTCAGTTCAAAATGCTTTCGAATTTCTATGATTATTTTTGATCCATGGATTTATCTTATAAATGTATATTTTAAATTTTTAAATATAAATTTTAAGTTATTGACTCCTAGATTAATTACATTGTGGTCAGATTGTATCTATATGATTCATTTGTTTTACTAACCAGAAAATGTTCATATTTTGCGATTTTTGAATAGAATGTGTTTCTTGTAGTAGCTGGATGCAGTGTTCTGCTTATGTCCATTGCATGAATTTTGTCAATCATATTGCTTAGCTCCAGTAAAACATAAACGTAATGCAATTGTCATTGATGAAACCATATGGCTACGAGTGATTTAGAAATCATGCACATTTTGTTTACACTCTCCAGTGGTGTATTTGATGTTCAACATTAATGTTCCAGAATTACTGATCATAAATAAAGTACTGTTGGACCACTTCTATTATTTCCTCCCACCAAAGTCAACTCACATGACACACAAGAGATTTGGGAACACTACTATACACAGACATTTTTTAAAAATCAGAAATGCAGCCACTACTGTGTTAATAAGAGAAACAACAACAAAAACCGTAACACTATACATTGCAGTGAACAATATCAATGAAGCAGGATGTGCTAGAACACAATGAAGTCATGTATTTGCTGTAAGCTGCTGAAACATTCAAACTCACATGCCTTAAAGATGCAAGTATATTTTACCTGACAACTGATGGAAAAATTCTCCCATCATTCTACTCAAAATAAAAATTTGAAGGAGTGTATGCAGTGAAAACTGAGATGAAGATGGAAATGTCCATATGACTTTTTAAAGTCTTGCTAATCACACTGTTGCATTGCCTCATTTCTAAACCCCAGGCCTATCCTGGCAGAGTGAGTGAAATGATACCTTGTTTCTCACCTGACCCTAATTCCGAGTAAGTGTCCAGAGCAAAAGTACAATAGGGTGGCTATAGTGTTATTGACAGAGCTGATGTGATCAACAGCAATGAGAAATTAGTGTATTATTTCAAATGTTTAAATGTGATCACTGAAAATTTAACATTTAAATTATAATAACTACATTTTTATGCAAAGTTTCTGATTTTATTCTTTTTTTTAAAATATATCTTTATTGATTTCAGAGAGAGGAAGGGAGAGGGAGAGAGAGATAGAAACATCAATGATGAGAGAGTCATTGATCGGCTGCAGCCCGCAACCCGGGCATGTGCCCTGACCGGGAATCGAACCCCGATCGCCTGGATCCTAGGTCGATGCGCAACCGCTGAGCCACCCCCGTCCAGGCTCAGATTTTATTCTTATAAAATAGATGTTAGGATAGCATTTATGTTTAGCCTCAACTTTGGTTGAATATTGATTTTAATACACTGCTGAAATGTACATTTAATGCACCTCCAGAATAAACCTAGAGAAACTCCTGTGTGTGCATCCAGAAATGTGTTCAAAATTGTTCATTGCAGCACTGTTCATAAATTTTAAAAGCTGGAAACACAAATGTCTATCAACATTACATTGAATAAATAAATCATGGTATGTTTATTTTAATTTTTGTTTTTTAATCCTCACCTGAGGATATTTTTTCCATTGCTTTCCAGAGAGAGGGGAAGGTAGAGAGAGAAAGAGAGAGAGAGAGAGAGAAACATCACATCGATTGGTCGCCTGCCGCAGGGGCCGGGAATTTGAGCCTGCAACCGAGGTACATGCCCTTGGTCAGAATCGAACCCGGGATCCTTCATTCCACTGGCCGACGCTCTAACCACTGAGCCAAACCAACCAGGGAAGTATGTTTATGCATTTATGCAATCAAATACTGCTTAGAAGTAAAAAATAAACTAGAGAGGGATGAATCTTATCAACCTAATTTTAGTGCAAGATCTAGTCATTGAAGAATGCATGGGATATAATTCCACCCATGTAAGCTCAAAACCAGACAAAATTAAATATATATTGTCTGAAGATACATATGCAGATATTAAATCGATTTCTAAAAGTAACAAAAAAATATTAATACACAATTTGGATTCCTGCCTCCCTCTGGGAAAGAGACAGTGGAATTGAATAGTTGAGGGGTGCTTGGGAAGCTGTAAGTTAGTGGTAATGTCCTAGTTCTTGGTTTAGGTGATGAATTCATAATTCCATCATATTATTATGAAATGGAATAGAAATAACAGTCTGTGGTAGACCAATTATAACCGTGTGCCATGAACCAAGGATTATGACTAATACAATTCTGTGCACCTGAGACCCACAGAAAAAGCAGGAAATGATTATCCCAGAAATTCATGGTCATACATTCTGACCACTGCTGGGTCAGAGAAGGGGCCATGCTTGGAAGCCCCTAAGGTACCTGCAGCATTCCAGTTCCCAATCTAGATGGTGGTCATGCAAGAGTTCCTTCCATTATTATTTAGTAAACTGCACTTATAGGTCTTATACATTTTCTGTATATATAAAATAGTCCATAATTTTTAAAAGATAAAAATAAACACAAACACACACACAGACACATAGATACATACATATTGCACATTCAATCGTGTATAGAAAACACATCAGGGAATTTGGGGTGGCAGTGGACAGTGGCCGTAGTCGCTGCGGATGGGGAATCAGGAGTCAGCAAATCTGTCTCTAACAAGCTAGTGGTTTTGTCAGTTCTACTTACACTCATCTCTCTAGCCCAAGGTCATGAAAAAAAAAACCTGTACACTTACTGCCAAGGCTCAGAACAGCTCCATTGGACTCACATCACCTGTACAACCACTTTTATTACAAAAGATAACTTATAGTGCAAGTACTTACAGTGATTTTCCTCTGCTAAACCAAAGCAGCAGAATTTCCACAGGCATCAGATAGCATCGCCTTATATATCCTCTGCCAGTTTTACTCTATTATTTACTATTTTTATCCCCCTTGACTGGGTCTGTTTCCACTGTACTTTATTAAAATATATTCATCATTTATTAAACACAGTTTTGAAAAAGGAAATAAATCATGCACAAGTGCACCAAACTGAGATCACTATATTAAGTTCTGCACATTTTATTTCCACTCACATAGTTTTAAACAGATACAATCCTAATGTAAATAGTATTTTAATTCCACTTTTTTCTCCTAACATCATAGTGTAAACATTTTTACTTGTTATTATTTATGGCCTTCATAATTATCATTTTAATGGCTGAATAATATTCCGTAGACTTAATGGTTCATAATTTACTAAACAAATCTCCTTACTGTTTTATCCATATAATTGTTTTTCAGAGACATTTTGTAGCTATTATTATGAAGCTGCTGCATTGCACACTTTCTTGCATGGAGATGTTTTGCTTCTGTGGAATTATTTCCTTAGGACACATTCCCCAAGGTGAGATTCCTGGGTTAAGGGCTATGACTGTCTCTATAGTTCTTGCTTTTGTGTCACCGTATTGCTTCCAAGAGGATCATAGAGCTTACAATTACTGTACAAAAGCGCCCATTGGAATGTAAGCAACTGGCATTTGTGGGATTAATCGTTTCTGCTATCCTACATTCTTTCTCTCAAGATAGAGGTTTTGGTGCTTTGCTTTTCTTCCTTTACAAAAAATTAAAACTCTCCTGAATCTGGCTTATCCAAAGTTTCTTCACCAGCAGTTTGGATTTGGCACGCTGAAGGCCATGCAGGCTCTCCCTCTCCCACAGGCTGTTTCTTCCGCTGCAGAAGCTCACACTGGCTGTAACCAGGCATTTGTTACAAAGATTCCACCTTGCGCAGGATTCCTGCCTGGCCCAAGTGTATCTCAGTTTCTTGAAGATATTTTTAAGGTATTTATTCCTCAGTGAACATTTTATATTGGATAAAATGCTTGTTTTTCTGCCTAAATCTTGGAAATTTACCTTCTTTCTGCAACTCTAGCATGTCCTGTTTCTAGTTTACCCTTAAAAAAAATTTTTTTAAGCATTTCTTTTCAAAAGAGGTCTCCCCTTCTACCAGTATTTCAACATGGGCAGGGCTGTTTGAATCTAACATGCTGTCAGTGTTACTTTCTGCTGTGCCCATTTAGAAGCAGAAGAATTGTAGAGGCCAGAAACCAGATGCATTGAGTAAGCCCGGGCCTCTCCGATTCTTTGTTCCAGTGGGAACTCCATCCACAAGCATTCTGGTGACATCCACTGTTCCCTGCGTCCACTCAACACGTTCAATCAGGGAGTCCACATACCTGCTGGGGGAAGCTTAGAAAAGTCACCAAAATTGACATTAGAAATTTGGTGACAATTTTATCCCATTTTTTATAGTTAACTGCTAAATGCCTATTCTCTCATATTTTCTTCTTTTAGTTCATTCTTTCAACATATTTTTGCATTTTTCCCCTTCCAAAGTGTACACTTGAACTCTGCAACTTATTCAGAGCCCCTAAGGAAACAAAACCCCTAACTAATTAATTTCAGCCATAAGAACACATACTTGGCATGGAAAATAGTTTGCTTTACAACCAAAGACAGGAACACCAACAAATATTGTTGATCAAAGTATTTAAATTAATACTTCATTGTACACAATGTTAAAATCCTGAGAAGGTAACTTTCTTTTTTTATTTCATTTTACTTATTGATTTTTAACTGAGAAGGGAGGGAGAAAGAAAAGATTTGTTGTTTCACCTATTTATGCATTTATTGGTTGGTTCTTATATGTGCCCTGGCCACGGATCAAACCCAAAACCTTGGCGTATCAGGATGTTGCTCTAACCAACTGAGCTACCCAGCCAGGGCAAGAAGACAACTTTCTTCTTGTCTTTGATATTCTATCAAACGTTTGTCAGAATATGCTACATTGGAATGATATTAAAGTATCTTCCCCAGATAATATCCTATCTTTTTTTCCTCTCTTTTCTGCTGAATGTTTGGGAAGGGAATCACCATTTCTACGCTGTATAACAGAAGACCTAGTAGGTCAAAGCACACACACAAAGGCAAAACTGTCTCAACTGCTTTCAGCCAACAGAGGTGGCCTTCCCTAGGCTGACTTCAATTTCAATAACATTACATCATTTGAGAAGAATTCACAAAATGAAAATGGGCATTGCAATGTTCCCTTTAACGCATTATCACCTCTAATATCATTCTTCTGTGCCTTTTTAAACCTCAAATTAATTTTCATAGACAATAACATTTATCAGTAAGTGTATTGGAACTTGGGTTTCTACCTGAAACATTTTTCTTTTAGACCCAGCTGCAAAGTTGATATATCTAATTTCAGAACATGTACACTGTTCTGAACTGCAAAAATTTATATGTTATAGCAGATAAATTTCTGAGCTTCCATTTTTTATAAGGAGAATAAAACTTTCAGACTGTGTTTCTATGTATAGCAGAAATTACTGTCAACAAGTAATACGGGCCTGGTTCACAGAGCACAAAATAACCTACAAAAGTGGGCAAGAATATAGTCAATACTGTTGCAATAAGTTTGCGTGATGACAGATGATTACTAGAGCTAGTGGGGCGATCACATTGTAAGGTATAACAATATACAATTACTATATTATACACCTGAAACTAATATAACTAATACACTATTGTATACCAACTATAGTTAATTTTTTAAAAAGTAAGCAAGAGTCATTGGCAGGCTGGATGAAGTTCAAAGTAATAATGAGGACACCAAGAATTCTGGGGACAAAGGTCGGCCTGAGGCATCAGAGAAAGCCTATGTATAATTAGGAGCTCATAAAGATCTTTGGGGCAAAGCCATTTTTCACAGTTTTTAAAAATTCATACTAGATTTTTAAAATATCTTTCTGTATACTCCTCCCATGAAAGCAATTGAGTTTTGGTTCATGGAACACATGTACTTCCTAATTCCACTCCCACCCTCTCCCCAAGAAAAACAAACAAACAAATATAAACAGATCGGTATTAGAAATCTTATACGAAACACTACATTTTGGAAAACAGTAGAGCAATGTATTTAAACTACAGTATGCCTATTTTGAACATAGATTCATTTGCCAAGCCAGCAAATTAAGGAATATAGTTCTAGACATACAAAGGTTCAGAAGTCATAATCCCCAAGAATCCCTTCTGCCAGAGTATTCTTCTGCAAAACAAAAATAAATCCAAGTAGAAAGAAAGCATGGGATGTCAGGAAAAAATGACCAAAGGACCAAAAGAGACTAAAATGACCAAAGGACTAGTAAGACAAAAAGCTGTTCACAACTATGCTAATTAAGGTATTGTGACTGCTTTAGCTTCTGGCCGTGACGGAGTATGAGGGAGTTGATTAACAAGCCTACTTTAAAAGGCTAGAAAATCAGACAAAAGAGATCAATGTATTATAGAAATGTACACCGGAAACCTATATAATTTTATTAACAGATGTCACCCCAATGAAGTCAATAAAAATTTTTTGAAAAAAAAGATGAAGGATTAAAAACATTTTCAGAGGTGTCATTATTTCCATACTACATGGCTTGTAACCAAGATGACAGATCCAAACTGTGGCCCAGTGAGCTGACAGCTAGAAATCTCAAAGCTTCATTCACCAAAGCCTGGCAGCAGGATTTAGTGGACAGGAGGATGGGTGACAACCTAGAGAAAGGCAATAAAGTGCTTTGGTCTATAGATATGTAAATGTGTCCACATAGAAACAGGGTTCAGGGAAGGAGTGCTAGGCTGGTTGTGTAGCCCAATCAATACAATTCAGTGAAGCAAGGAAATGACTGTTGGGTGGTGAGGCACTTTTCACAGTGATTATAACCATTCTTCACTGCCACCCTGTAAAACAGGTAATCCCACCACCATTTTGCCAATGACAAAACCAAGGTCCTCCCAAAAGAGGCTGCATAAATTGACAAGGTCACAGAGCAGGTGTCAGATCCAGGATTCAGATCATTATCTGTCTGGCCCCAAAGTGCCTGCTCTTCCTTACATTAAGCAATTATTCTGTGAATATAGTACTGTCCCAATTACTGCCCAGATAGTTCAGGCAAAACTGAAGTTGCACACCTTGCCCACTTAGAAGACATCTGTCTGAGTGAAGAGGCGGTCACTTGGATTCTAAATCAACACCCCTCTCTCTCTCATCCACTGTGGAGAGGGAGCTAACAATCTATGAGAATAGATAAAGGCAGTAATTAGAAGAAAGGGTGTGAAAATAAACTATGAGAAAGCCTGAAAGTAAGGTTCTCTACTTATTATTGGCTTCAATTTGGAGTTCAGTGCATGAAAGGGAGGCTAGACCAAGCCCTTTATGTATAATGACCAGGAAAGTGATTCTGAGATGACATCTTATTACTTTGCATATCTGCTCCTCAGACCCTATGCTGCTTATTTTCATATTTTAATAAGATTCCACCACAGTTCAGACAACAGAGCTCTTACAGCTGTGAATAACCCGCTAGATTTCAGGCTTCTTTGCAAAATCCTAACAATTAACTAATTTTACTAATGACACAATGCTGGAAGAGGTAGATGATTGATTTTTGTCACAGGTGCCAGTGAGTAGACGTTTTTAATGGCATTGCCACTCACAACCACTTGAGGTCTGTTATTCTAATTTCTCCACTTGACACTTTCCTTTCTTTCTCTTTCTTGTCTTCTGCTCTTCTGCTCACATGTCCTCCCTCCCTCCCTTTTTTCTGATGTCAACCCTATAAGCGGCACTCAAGAATAGAGTTTTTCTCACCCCTGATTAAAATACCCGAAGATTCACATGTATTTTCTTTTCCTAAGAGCCTACTGCTGGATTCTGACCACATAGTAGTTACCTCTGGAGTAAGTTAATACCCCTGTGTGACATGAATAAGCTTTTTCTAGGGTAATGGCTTGGGCTCCCTGGGTCAAGCCATTGTCATCTTTCTCTGGGACCACTTTAATGACCCCTTTAGCAGCATCCCTAGTTACAGTCTCTACCCTCACACAGCAGTAGAGGGTTTGTTGTTGTTGTTCTTATTGTAGTTTTTTAATACAAATCCATGTGCTGATGTTACTCCCCTCTTTACAGTCCTCCAATGGCTTTGATCACACATTTAAAAAAACAAAAAACACAAATACATTGAAAAGGGCTGGTCCCTGCCTCCCTCTCTACCCTCTCTCAACTCATCTTCCCTTCCATCACCGACTCCAGCTACAAGGGCCTTCTCTTTGTTCCTATACACTGCCAACTGGTCCCTCTTTAAGCCCTTGCACTGGCTGATGTCCCTATGCTCTTCCCTGAAATCTGCCTGTGGCTCATTCCTGTGAGATTCACTGCTTAATGTTGTTTTCTGAAGGAGGCCCCCTCTGTCTAGTCAAACAAAAGCATCCCTCAAGTTCTGTTTATCACATCAGCCAGTTGTGTTTTTATTATATTTTGTTTATTTCCATATTTTCTGTTCTCATTATATATCCACTATGAGTCCTCCATGAAATCTGGAATTAGCCTCTTTTGTTCACAAATCTCCATGACCAGAACACTACCTGGCACATAATAGGATATATGTGTGTGTGTGTGTGTGTGTGTGTGTGTGTGTGTGTGTGTGTGTGTGTAATAAGTGAATACATACTTATGGTATATTTTTAATGGGAAAAATAGTCTAAAAAATAGTATATCTACATTTTTATGTGTGAATATATGTGTATGTGCCTGTGTGTGTGTGCGCGCAGAATAAATATTAAAGTACAAAAATAATAACTGGTTATCTCTAGGTTATTATAAAGTGTTATCTTTTTTCTGTTATGTAATGTCTATAATTTCTAAATGTTCTTCAATTATTATGGATTTGCATGGCATTATCAGGCAAGACCTCGCTCCCCAGTATTTCTGTTGAGTCTGCCCTGCAGTGTCAAGGGAGGGCCAGCCCACCCCTGCATAGCCCAGTAACCCCTTCCCCAGCTGTAGTTCATGACACCTGGAATGTCAACCGTTAAGTTGCTCCCTCAGTTAGTGGTTTGTGTGAGAGCGTAGGTGACACAATAAGATGCCATGACAGCCACTGAGTCAAGGAGAAATCTAGTTGACAATGAAATGCCTACCCCAGGAAACATCCCCTGGCACCTCAAATACAAACGGAAACAAGGCGCATGCAGCCCTAGCAGAGAGCCTGAGACTGTGGGCGCTCCCTAACCCCTTACTGAATACAATGGAGCATTGCAAGGTTTATTGTTCACAGTCAAATCAGAGGCAGGCCCACCCACCGCACGGTTGGATGTTCCCATCTTGAAATTGCTTGGGGTTCTTGCTCTTAGCAAAATGACCTCATCAACCTGTAAGCTTTGTGGTTTGAAGAGAATGGAAGTCATGAAGGAAAGTGAAGGTAGCCATGGCCTTGGCATCATTTTGCTGTCACTTCGAAGATACTTACTCCCTGCTTCACAACAAAGAGCTGGCAAAACGAATTGGAAAAAAGAATTGGATGCTTTTATCTTAGCCTCCCTTCAACAGTTTTTTAAGGGCACAGGACATTCAGCGGCCACCACTATCATTTTCCCTGTCTCAGCAATAACAGCCAAATCCGCTTTGGTTATATGGTTATGCAAAATCAATTGTTCAATAGCATAATTATCAGCTATTCTGGAGAAGCTGAATTTATTGATGAGGGTGAGCAAGCCCGATGCCTGTGATACATCAGGGAGAAAAGCGTGAGTTGCTAACTGTTTAGCAAACACATGTGGGCCTCTGCCATTTTCATTGTGACAAATTGCTGACCCGAGATAGATTTTCTGACCTGTCCACCATCATATTGTTCTGCTAGGATGATTCCATTGCCGGAGACAGTGACTGTTGCTGACACTTGCACGGGGAAAATAAAGCCAGATGTGACAAGGCGAAGGCAGAGCATGTTTTCAGATCAATAATCAGTAGTTGCGCAAGTGAGGCTGAAACATAGAGAATGAGTCGCCTGATTTGTTTTTATTAAGGTGAAGTGGGTTTTATTGCGGCTGTTATGATCAATTGAAGGCGAAAAGGAGAGGGAAATCTGCACGGAGGAGAGGACGGTGTCCTCTCAAGGGCAGCTAGAAATCTGTCACATCAACCTGATCGCGTCCGACACACTGTGATCCTGGTGATTCTTTAACCAAGAGGGCTTCCATCTGGACACGAGGGAAGGAAACGGCCCCTGGTTCTGGGAGCTTCACAATTGCTGAAAGTTTCCTGTAGTTTCTCATGCCCACAACCTTGCTTAAAAGCGCTGTGCACGTTAACAAAATGAACTCTCTTCCAGCTGAGGCTGGAGTCATCAGCACACGTGGCCTACTCAGGTTCTGTATAATCACGCACAGCTCTGCCTGCGGGGAAAAGGAAGCGGATCGTAAACAAGCCATCCAGGCTCATGACGTGAAGCTGAAAAGCAGATGGGGAGTGTATGATTATTTCCACAGGCATGTCAATGAGACACCAAGAGTGCCTGTGTGTCTCAAATGGCCTCCCCTCACCGTCCGTGTCACCTCAGCTTTCCCTGGCTCGCGAGGGAGCAGCGGTCGGTCGCATCAGCAGCAGCTCAGTGTAGTGAAGCCTCGTCAAGTCTGACGTCGGCCACTTGAAGTTTTCTGAGTTCGAGAGCACTTTGCTTTTGACACTCTTTCCACCGGGAACGCCCTGCTGAGTCACTGCATGCCGCTGGCCCACCGAGCGCGTGCCTCACCCTGTGTCCACCAGCCGCTGTCCTGCCGCCCTGTGGGCCCCACTCCTTCCACTCGCCTCCGGGGGGCTCCCCGGGCTCCTCCGTTCTCTCCTTCCGCTGCCTTGTCGTCACACTCACCTTTGTCCTTGATCCTTACCTGGTTTCCGCTCTAGGGTCCTGCACAAATTCCAGGTGACTTTGACGTCCCCAGGAGGACCACCCACTATTCCCATCACCCTCCACTTCAGCACCTCATTCCCATCCAGGGTCTTAACTTCAGCATCATTTTCACCAGTAACTAGTACAACCTCTCGGTTCATCACACCCTCTATAGGCTCCCTGTACTTTCCAGCTCTCTTACTCTGATCCCTCCCATCCAACTCTCCTTTGACCCAACGGGAATGGGGAGGCTGTGGATCGCCCACCATTGCACTAACCTCATGATTTCTGAATCTTTTTCTCCAATCCTGCCATGAGCTACAAAAATGCACTTATGACTATCTGTGAGACATCTCTATTTGGATGTCTAAAAATATACCACCAACTTGATGTCTTACACTGAGATCTTGATTCTTACCTCCCAAACTTGTTATTTTCCCAGTGCTCCCCATTTCAATAAATGTCACCAGCATCCAGGAAGTTACTCCAAATAAAGCCCCCAAATTGCCATTTTTTACGTTACTCTTTTTGATATATCCTTCATTTAGTCCTTTAGCAACTACTGGAGACCCAGCATCAACATATCACTTCTCATCATCTCCAACTTCTAAAGTTACAGTTAGCTCTTGTTTAGACTAATGCATCATCTTCTAATTGTTTTCCTGTTTCCTTTTTGTCTCCCAGATTCTGTGCTCCACACTGCAACCAGAGTGGTCTCAATGCTTTCATTAAGTCACATCACCCACCACTGTCTTTCCACTGGAAAGGCATCCTAGAAGGCTTCATCTCTTGCTGGTCCCATCTCCTCCTCCCTCTTTCTCACTTAATATATTCTAGCCACACAGGCTACCTTTCTGTTCCTTGAACACATCATTTACTCTCATGTCTCAAGGTCTTTGCACATGTTCTCCCCTCTGCCTGGAGTCCTCTTACTCCCACATATTAATTTCACTGTCGTCCTGTCATCGAGATTTTAGATCAAATACCATACATGCAGAGAGATGTCTCCTAACACCGTGAAGTAGCTCCTGTTCCCCTAGGCACTCCCTTTTCCAACTCCCAATTTAGTGTGTTTGTATTTCTTAGTGATATAAAAGTGTGTTGTTAGCCTTGGCCAGTGTGGCTCAGTTGGTTGGGCATAGTCCCGTGCACTGAAAGGTCGCCGGTTCAATTCCTGGTCAGGGCATGCGCCCAGGTTGCAGGCTCAGTCCCCAGTGGTGGGTGGGGAGAGCGTGCAGGAGGCAGCCAATCAATGTTTGGCTCTCGAATCTCACATCAATGTTTCTCTCTCTCCCTCTCCCTTCCTCTCTTTTAAAAAAAAAAAAAAAAAATCAATAAAAAAATCTTACCAAAAAAAAGTGTGTTGTCACAATAAGTCTCTCTCACCACCCCCACCTGCCAAAATAAATGAAAGCTCTATAAGGTCATGAACTTGGGACATATAGTTTATTCTATATCTCCTGGACACATAACAGTGCTGGTTCTAAAGCAAATTCTCAGTATTTGTTGAAGATGAAATCAATAAAATTATATTGAGGAATGGCCTGTGATTTAATTTTGTTGTGATAAAGATGAAAGTGTTGTGTTTCCAGAGCAAGGAAATGCATAAACAAGATTCCGAAGAGGATGTTTGGCTACGTCATAGAACAGAGTTCTCAACACATTAGAAGCACCCATCCACAGACAAACTCCCTGACTCTCTAAATGCTTATGCTGACACTTGAATTTATAGCTATAAATATTTTTTTATTTCTGTGTTAGGGCAGGATAGCTGTCCAACAACACGTTGGGTGGTGTAACTTCTGGCACAACACGGAGTAAGCACAGTGATGTTTATAATTGTTTTAAAAGGGCCCATGGGTCAGCCATTATACTAATTATTCCACACTGGAACCCTCTTATTAGACACGACCTTTGAGCTGCATACCAACGGGACAAGGTTTGCTTTGCGTAATCAGCACCGGGAATGTTAAAAGAACATCCCAAGGATGCACATGCTACAAAGTGGGTCGAGGATAGCACATCGAACGCTGATTAGCAGGAACCACAGTTTTAATCTCTCTCATTTTTTAAATACATGTCTATAGATACGTAAAAAAGTTACTGATGAATTATTGGAAATCATTAGCTAACAATGGACAGAGCTGGACTGGAGCTGTGCACAGACTGCAATTCTACTGTCTGTAATAATTGCTTAATTTACTCTGGACCTAATATGTTTAGGTAATACTAGGACATGCTTGACAGTATTCATTTTGTTTGGAACCTGAAGAAAAATGTGAAAACACTGGGCAGAAAGCAACTGCCATTTATAGTCAGAAAGATTAGCACTTGTTAAATATTATATCCCATAAAAATAGGATCAAGCCCCCATTGTAGAGTTCTCCTCTTCTGTGATTTCCTAACTCTTAATACTATTCACCACCAACAGGTCCCCCAGGCAGAAACCTTGTTGTCATCAGAACTTAATTCTCTCCTCTGTTCCTGTTGCCTCTTAAACTCAAATTTCTTCCACTTCATTGGTTCCTACTTGTGTGTGTGTTTTTTCTAGCATTGCAGAAATCACCTAATTAAAACACTTCCCTGCCTGCTGAACCCAATTCTCTCTATTCCCAGTGCTGAGGATTGAAGAGTAGGGGAGAGGAGGTGTTGCAGAGAGATAGGACCAAATCCCTACAGACATGCACAGGAGTTGCCTAATGCCCCCACAGCCTCATTACAACTGTAAGGTAAGAAGACCCAATGAAAAAGGCCCTTGCTCTTGCCCTGTGAGATTCATCGTTGGATAATCAGACCATCCATGTCCAATAATCTCCATTGAAGAAAAACTTGATGTCATGCCATCCCCACTCTGTGGGGGATTAAGTACCACTCCCCTATGCTCTCTCAGCACCTAGACACAGCTTTGCAGGGGCTGATGGCCACATTTATGGAGCTTATGTAATTAAAGCTTTGTCTGGCCCACTTGAACTTCCAACACCAGATACTTACTTTGTCATTTTATCCCTGGTACATATTACAATGTCTAACACATAATGGGAACATAGACAAGCACCCTCCATGTTATAAGCATGGTAACTCTTGGGTTAACCAATTAATTAATTATTGCATGATTGATTAATTAACCAGATTGTTCAAGGGGTTTGAGGAGATAGCATTAGGGACTTAATAACTTATTTTGAGGGGGGCATAAGAATTCCCAATAGAATTCAGGCAGCTGATGATCTCAGTGCCTATTGTGGAGAAAAACATTCATTTTTAAATGCTTCATTTTTATACATCAATAAACATATGGTAAGCCTACGTAGAAGTAAGGTCTTAATTCTCTGTGTTCGTTCTACGCTCCTTCAGAGCCCTGTGGAGGGTACTTTATATGCCTGAACTCTGATTCAAGCCGAGTGGCCTTGAAAATTCAAGGTTCCTTAATGAGCCAGCAGAAGAAAGATAGTACTTTCTTTATAATCTCACCATTTTCACCCATGGCTCTTTTCTGAAACATTTGTTAAGCACATACTGCACACCAGGCACTGTAGTCATCTCTTAGATGCACTTAATCATCATAACACTCCCACGAGCAAGGTTTTATTATCATCCAGATTTTACAGACAAGGAAAGTAAGGTTTAGAAAAGTTGAATCATTTGCCAGAGTCACAAAGCTAGTAAAGTGCAGAGCAGGAATTCCAAACCAGTTCTGTCTAACCCCTAAGCCATGTCTTAAGCACCATGATAATCTGCTTCTGCACCAAAGGTGAAGGTAAATATAGAAAAGAGCAATATTTTAGGTGGTGCCACGATCATCACTCAGACAAGGGCTAGCTCCCGTGTTAGCTAGAGGAAAGCGGGACGATCCCTTCACTGGGTTGGCCAATAGTGAGTCATACACATGTCACTTATGTTTTCCTTGCTCATGTATCTATATGCTGTAGGGAGCAAAATCAGTAAGACATGGTACCTGCTGTGGAGAGTACCTTAATGTGAAAAAGATATAAAGATATATTTAGAATTCTCAGGAAGTACTGGGAACAGGCATTTGGTCCAGTCTGGAGTCTAGAAAGACTTCCTGGAGAAGCCAGTGCTAGAAGTGAGAGATCAGAAGAAAAGTAAGAAAGGATAGTCAGGCTAAAGGAATAGGCTGTACAAAAACTCAGAGGATTGAAATCATGTAGTGGGTACAAAAACCTGAAAACACTTGGGCATTGCTCAACTGCAAAAAGTGGAAATTAGGGAGTAAGCAGGTAAATAAGATGACCACATGCCCAGATTTTCCTGGGATGGTAAAGTTTTATAGCTGGATTTACATCTAAGTGTGAATATCCCTCAAAAGTATCCTGGTTTGAGTGATAATTTATACGGTCACTCTACAATGAGGCTACAGAGAGAAACTGAGGCCAAATCACAAAGAGTCATTTATTTTATATTGAGAAGTTTCCAAAAGTATATTAGGTTTACCACAAATATAAGGAGACGACATTAGGTAATACACAAACAAACTTTTAAAAATGTTAATAGTTGTCTATGTAAAAAATATTCAAACCTATAAATAATTTTACAGAGTTTATTTGAGCCCAAACTGACAATTGCCAGGAAGCAAGACCTCAAATGCTCCTGAGAATGACAGTTTTGTCATTTATTTTATGCATTTGAAATTAAGGAGGAAACAAAAGGAAGATCACATGAAGGTGGGAGAAAGCAAGGCAGGAATTGGATTACAGGATCGTTAACAAGATTATGTGCTCTTTCAAGATAAGTTTACCAAGATGCACAGAAACAATGGACAGAGCTTACTTAAGGCAAAGACTGTCATTTTATTAAAGACATTATATGCCTGGTGCATGACTACCCACCATAACCTACCTAGTCAGAAATTTATGATCAGAGCACCTGTAAGGTTACTTTCCATAGAACCCTTTTTCATCTACATACTTACATACATTGCGGGAAAACATAGCTTTGCACAACAAACTCATGATTTCATGGATATTATTATTGGCTTGGATAGACTAAAATAGTCACTGCTCTGGTGATCCATCCTACTTGGACTCAACATATTCAGGCCCAGCGCTGTGGCAGGGATGTTTCAGATCTCGAACAACTGCAACTTTTCTCACAACTCTTTGAAAGGCTGGAAAGGACACATGATAAGGGCTGGGCATATGGGTTCTCCTATATGGCATAGTATGGTTATCAATGTATTCTTTTCAACAGTACACCAAATAACACTTTTAGTGGAGCAAGACTACAGCAATAATATGAATGGACTGTGGAAATAACTGAAATCTAGGAAGCATTGCAGTAGGAGATGGAGCTGATGAAGGGTTCCAGGCCAGGAATGCCCACGGGAATATTCTTATTTTACTCTCCTGCTTAAATGTTTTCACATTGGTCCCTGGCTGGAGTGATAGAAGCATTGCTAAAAGGAGAAAATCTAGGAAGAAAAAATTTATTTTCATAATTCAAATAAACGGTGAAGACTTAAAACTAAAAGATGATGGTGGGTTGGAGAGAAGGCAATTTTTGAGATACTGGAATGTTTAGGAGCTAAAAATCAATAAGACTTGATGACTGAGCAGAAGTGGGAGGGGAAAAGGTCTAGTTTGACTCCTACATCTCTGACTAAGGCAACTACATAGAAAGTGGTTCCACCAACCGAGACCAGGGCTATAAGAAGAAGCAGGTTTGAAGCAGAAGACAGTGAATTTACCAGTTCTTCAGCCACAGCACGATCACATGAAAGTGGGAGGTAGATGAGATACTCAGAAAAGAGCATCAAATTTAGATTAAGAAGAACTTGGTCCAAAA
The DNA here is from genome assembly GCF_054644295.1 of Miniopterus natalensis. NCBI lineage: Eukaryota > Metazoa > Chordata > Mammalia > Chiroptera > Miniopteridae > Miniopterus > Miniopterus natalensis. The sequence continues at coordinate 47,408,622 of NC_142089.1, forward strand.
TGTAGTCTCCTTATTTACTTCTGGAAAATGTGCATAATATATCAGTAGGTTGTTGTGAGAATTAAATGAGAGCCTATGTGTGAAAGCACTTTGTAAATTGCAAAGTTTCAGTTTTTATTTTGAAGTAAATAAGCAGAAGTGATAATGAATTCTAAGAGCTTAAAGATTATGAAGCTCAAAGGCACACTTAAGGAGGCCGACCACGTGGTCTGTTCTTTCTGTGCTCCGCTCAAACCACCTCCCACTGAGGAGAATCTATCTTATTTTTAAAAATCCCTAGAGAAAGAAACCTGATTCACCTGATAAAACCCTCACTATTTATCAATACTTAGCCTAATTTTATTGTGCTTCTACTCTTTTTTTCCTGTATCCTTGGGTCCCTTATATTATTAAAACCCTTCATGGGGGCTTTCAATCCTGTCTTCAGTAGGCTAAATGATACCTTATCTATTAAGCTATCTGTTAAGCTATTGAATGTATATGTTTCTCAGAGTAACCAGCTTAAAGAAACAACAATTTCCCACCTCCTTAAATCCTTTTTGGAAAAAAAGCAGGTTATAAAGAAAGAAAGCTTATTGTGTGCTATTTTTTTTCAAGCCTAAACATCAAGATTTGCCAAGTGTAACTTACCTGAGATTAGATCAGTTACAAGCCACCCTAGCTTTGGTTTCTTAACCTCTCAAAAGCAGGTGCAGGGATGCCTGTCCTCACTCTGTGGCAGGTGAGGGGTGAAGCTGTGTGATTAGCAGAACTAGGCTAGAGGGACAACAGAACTGAGAGCGCTTCACAGTGTAAATACACTGCTTAAGAAATGTTTATCACGTGTCATCTTATGTGACTCTTCTACAGCCCCATGAGGCACGTGTGCACATGTAATGTCACCATATCAGAGATGGAAAAAAGCAGACACAAAATGGTCAGCTCTCATGCTCAAGATCTTATAACCAATCAGTGATGGTGCCAAATCCTGGATCTACTGACTCTTACTCAGGCATTCACTCATTGAACATGTTCTTTTAAGCACTTAATATATGTGATATATTAGATGCTTGTAGGGAAAAATAGTGCAGAAAAATACACATGCTGCTCTCCTCCACTGCCTTCCCCACCAGAGCTCACTGTCCAGGAGGGGAGAAAAATAAATAAGGCCTTTGCGATTACTTCTCATTTCCACACCATTGCTGCTCCACCAAAAGTTTGTCAGAATCTGGTTATCTGTTTGCTTCATCTATTAAAAGCTTGAAATAATCTGTCTGATGAATTACTCAGAGTATCAAAAAACTTTCGTGAATTTAGAAGTAAATTGTGTCCCATGTGTTACAACTTGAGGCAAACACAAGTCATCTAACCAGTATCCATACTGATAAAATGCTCCCCATATTTCTTACCAATAGAACCCTAAATTTGTTTGAAACTGCAAAAAAAAATACTCAAATTCCCCCACTTCTTTTGCTGTTAATGGTGGCTATTCAGTCCTGTTTTGACTAAGATATGGAAGTTAAAATCTATTTAGTTAAGATTTTAGGAAAATGGACAGACTCAGTTGGCTTACCTCTTTAGTCCTTTATCTACCCTCCCTTACCTCATCCCACCCCCTGTTTCTTCATGAAATTGGATGAAGTGCTCAGACAAGAAAAAGCTATCTTAAGATCCTAAGGAAGAAAGTTAAACAGTGGGATGTCACAGCAGAAAGCTAGGTGAAGCCTGGGTTTTTGATGATATCATTTAGCACAGGACTATCTACCTACAAACTTCAGTATGTAAGGAAAACTAAACTGGATTCTGTTAAACCCCTGAGGTCAAATTTCTGTTCTATGTAGCCAAAAGCAATTACCAACATATATGTTGCCCTTGTTTTACTAGCAGTGAGGGACACCAGCCAGCATTCTTTGACATAAAAGAACATAATGTCACAGAGTAGCCTGGACTTGGGTTTTCTTTCTCTACTATCTTAGCTTGGAAGCAAGAAATGAGAATAATTTATGACAATAAGTGTTCTTAATTGAGTTCTTTAAATTTTCTATTGATATGGCTGCTAGGGCACAATTTTAGGAATAGTGTAGACAGCTCTAGGGTGGTTGTGTGGTGTCTGGCCAGAATTGTTCCCTGTGTGCTTCACCCTATTTGTGTGATATTCTACTGTCATGACACGGAGTTTGTATACTGCCATATAGGAGGTGTATGTGAGTTATTAGAGACACAGTACCGTACAACAGATGCTTATATAGTCCGATGGTGGGGATGCAAAACACATTCTCTTCAAGGCTAGTCTATTCACATGGAGTTCTAGATTCACACCATCTCTATACAAACACAAGCAAGCTTTAACAGCTTGGTCCTACTGAGATCCAGTGCAAAATATAATGGAGGATCCCAACAAATGAAGAGATTAAGGCTTCAAGTTTCTCACCACTTGTTCTGATAGCCACAGATCCTCTCAGATCTGGTTGGCTTCACTGATGGGCCCCAACTTGTATAAGAACAGCAGTGTGAGCCGGCTGAGTGTCCTTCTGCCTCAAACTGTCCTAGAGACAGCTGTCCTCCTGCCCCAAGCTGGCCATAGCACCCTCCTTTAATCAGGCCAGTGGAGAGGAGCCCTGACCCTAGTCAGAAGTAGCAGGACATGCAGAGATTGGGCTTCTAGTTTCATCAGCTGTAACTAGGCATATACATTTTGTACTGACCATGCAAAGTGGCCAGACATTCAAGAGCTGGAGACATCAGGTGAAAGCAATGAATTATCTAGCCTTTCAAAAGCCTACACCTAAAACCCAATCACACAGTGCATTTCAAAATAGCACTGGCCCCAAAGTTCAAATTGAAGTATTAAGTTTTGTTGCAACAGTTGGTTTTGTACCCGAGATTTAAATAGGTTTGTTTTTTGTTTGTTTGTTTTTACTCTCTGAGGGTTCAGTCTGATGAGGGAGGAAAAAAAAAAAAGAAGACGAGAACCTTTGTGCCTTCTTCCCAAGACAGAACCTAATAAAAACTAAACAACATTGAAGAAATCTTTTGCAGCTTTCCAATGAAATAGAGTCATTACTTTAAAATCAGAGAAAAATTATTTCCATTCTTTCAGCAAATATTTATTACATGCTGATCTTATTGGCCTGGTGCTTTTAATTATATTAATTGATTATATAGTTCATTCTTCATTGTGCACATAAAGGCTTTGCAGCATGCAGGCTCATGTGGCAGGTCTTGACCCTCACCTGAACTTCCCGGCCAGCCATCAGGCTTCCTGGCCACTTTTCTCCGCCCCTTTCTTTCCTTTCCTCCTACTCTCCTGCTGCCAACCATCTTTCAAGTGCAGGTGGCATACAAACTAATTTTATTATTAGCTTAAGCAAAGCAAATAAACATAAATCCCCTGCCAAAGAAGTCACACAGTGCATTCTAAAGCCCAGTTTTATATGCAGTTTTTCGAAGATCTTCTGTTTGGTGTGACTCATGACACTGTTCTCCTTCCATTAACTCCAAGTTAATTATGTGACCTCTTCTTTTCACCACCTGAGATTCTGGAATTGAATCCAACAATCTAAGAAGCCCTGCTTCCCCTTGCTGTGGTCCACAGCCATGATTATTATATTGAAACACACAGAAAGTCACCTCGGATCATTACTACCCCACCCCCAATCCCACCAGAAGTTGGCTTGGTGCTTATAAGGGACCCAGGAGGGTTAAATAGAGTTCCTGAGTTATAGTCAACATTGGATCACTGAGTCCATGTATCAGGTTATGAGAGAGGGGGGAACTAGAATAGGTTTTTTTGGATCAAGAACATATACAATTCATTTAATTCCATTTTTAAATCATCACAATAATTTATTTCTTCTTTTACATATGGGGCAGCTAGAGCAGGAGCAGAGCTGCTAAATGAGTAGGCTGGGGAAGGATCCACATTTCAAGGCAGAGTTCTGTGAATTTACTTCACATGAGCAACAGCAGCAGAGAGCAACAGGTGGAGGTGGTAGGAGTATGAATAATGCTTGACTTTTGTATTACATGACACATTAGCTGTACCTTTGGAAAATAAAGACTTACATATAAGCATTACTTGACACTTAAATATTTAATAAATTCACCTGTAACTTTTCTTGCTTTAAAGGATATGAATTTTTTCCAGTTTTATTGAGAAATAATGGACATACATCACTGTCTAAGTTTAAGGTATACAGCATGATGATTTGACTTATTTATATTGTGAAATGATTGGATAGGTTCAGCTAACATCCATCTTCTCATATAGATACAATTTAAAAAGAAAGAAAAAAAGGAAAAAGTTCTCCTTGTGATGAGAAGTCAGGATTTACTCTCTTAACAACTTTCTTGTATATCATACATCTGTTAGCTATATCATGTTGTACATTAGCTATTTAGGATAAATGTGAAAGTGTGGCTTAGAAATTATTGTACACTGAGAATCCTTTGAAGGATATCTCTCTACCAAAAGAAGTAGTATTATCTTTAGAGTATAGGGCAAGTATATAATGCTCTTTGGTAAGTCATAATATATAGGTAAGAAGAGGAGTAGGAATGGAATTCACACGCCTTTAAACTCAGAATGTAGGGAAGGGATTAAGATCACAATTCAAACTGCAAAACAAATACATGTAATGCCAATAATTAACGTCATAGATACAAGGTTAAAGGAACAGATCGATTCATGTTCATGCTAAAATGAGCTCGATCTGTGGTCAACTTCAGGTTTGATCAACACAACTTAGTAAAGGTTTGTGCACTAGTCTCATGCCAAATGTCAGCGAAATATGGCTGAAGGTACCATATTAAATGTATCTAATAACATTCTGAAAATATTAGGCTGGCAGTCACGTGTATATAAAAAAAAAATGAATGCAACGTCACACAGAGTTTTCTCTCGTACCCATAAAAGGAAAGTGAGATCCTGGGAAATAAAAACAATAATATAGAGCACATGCTGCTGATCCTAGGGGCTACAATTTTTCAATTTTTTTTTCTTTAACAGAGGAAGAAGCTTCACTCCACCCTGCTGAAAAGAGGAATTGTATTGGGCCCACAACAATAACTCACAGAAGACCCAGTCGGCTTCGAGATGCAGACTGTTATTGCTCAGTGAATAGACTCTTATGGGAGATTCTTGGAGGAAAGATTACTGCCTTTGCTCTGGCTATTACTGAAGAGTGGTCTGGGCTTATTAGCAGGCAAAGCCTCATAGAGAGTGCATCACTGCTTCAGTCTTGACCATAAAAGGATATCCTTTGACTGTTCTCGCCAGTGTTTCTCAGAGTTCTACGCTCCACTCTTAAGGGTGGGCTTAGCTTATGTTGTTTTCTCTCAGCTAGAAAGGTCTGGTGTATTTACAGCCCACTCAAGTCAACTTTATAAATAGTCTTTACTATATTCACAGCCTTTGGGATGAGGCATTAGCAGAAGGCTATGAAGATGAATCGAACAAGGTCTCTGCTTTCAAAAATCTGATTTAAAAAAAAAATATGTAACCACAATACAAGGCAAAGTGAAATTCATTTTAAAGACATTCCAAGAGAGAAACTGTAGGAGGACAGAGTGTTGGAAATCCTTAAAATTTACTATATCACATAGATGTGGATGTATCAATCAGTTTCAAGCAACAGACAGCAGCCCTGGTTAATATGAGCAGAATATAGATTTAATAAGAGTATTGGGTAGCTCACAAAATTTCTAGGAGGGTCAGGCATGGAGGCTTTGCAGACAAAATTAGTGTACCAATCACATAGCACAGAGTTGGAGCTGATAAAGACACCATCACCACAGAGCTGGACACAGGTCCCAAGACATGTACTACCCATCCATGGACAGTGAAGGTAGCATTATGACCCCAGAACCACATTCTGAAGTCTCTGAAAACTGATGTTGCAGCTGCCACTCTCAACAGAGTGGAATCTACACAGTCCTACGTCGCCAGCATCCAATTGCAAGCCTGGAGCAGCTATCTCTGATTGTCAGGGTCCGAGTCCTATTCCTGCACCATAAATTCAAGTGACTGAGAGAACAGTCGTGATGTTTTCAGTTTCTCTAGTAGGCTCCAGCTCTTTATTATAAGGTAGGGTAGGAGTGGTTCACAAACATGTGAAGGGTATTCAGATGCTAGGAAGCCAGAATTCATTGCAACAATCTACCTACATGGAGCAAGCTATATCAGACATCCAAGTTTAAGGGGAGGAGATCTGTAGTTAGCGTATTTTGGCTTGCAGGTCCTCTTTTCTTTGCTCACTGAGATAATGCTTTTTTATCACTTGCTACCATCCTGTATTCCCTTTTATCTTAAAGCACTTTGCAGGCTGCTTGGTGAGACAGTCAGAGCTGGTACTCCTAAGATTTATTTAATTGCGGTTTTTTATTTGTGTGAAGGATTATAAATAAGACTATATTGAAGGGAAAAAATGTTTAATTAAAGGAAAAAATAATAATTCTTCTAAATTAGGTGGTGGTTTGGAAGAAAAATAGATATTATTATAAAATGCATTTTCAAAGAGACAATTGGACATAACTCGAAGAGGTGGATAGTTCATGTGACAACTCAAAGAAGTCTGAGGTGTAATACGAGAGGTGACACAATCAGCTATTTGTTTTCTGACAATGAGTAACATTCAATACAAGATATTTAAACATGCAGAATGATATCAGCAATAGAACAATACAATAAAGGGAAAAACCTCACCCAAGCATTTAAAAGGAAAATACGAAACAGCTTTCCCTCAGGGGTTCTGAATCACTAATAGACACTTCCTTGATTTTCTCTGATCATTAAGTAGAAAACTTTTGGTAGCTAAAAAGAATAATTACACAACAGAAAGGACTATATAGAAGATATAAAGCATTTCCTCTGAATTTCAGATTCACATATACAAATATCTACTAGAATTCTACTTAGAATGTTCAAGTACATAGTATTCAACATCCCTCAACTGAATTATATTATCTACTCAACAATTCCTGTTCCCTTTCTAATATTTCCTAGCAACCCCCACCTAAGCTGTACATCTAATCCATTATAATATTCCTCAGATTTTATGTCCTAAATATGTTTTCAGTCTGTCTCCTTCTCTCTGTTATCACAATCATTCTGTCAGAAGTGCTAGTCACCTCTCATGGGAATCACAGCCACACGCTCATACTTGCCTCTCTTGCTCTGACCTGCTGCCCTTGAGGCCATCCTCCACCCAGCAGCTGGAAGGGCTCCTGAAACTCATATCTCTTGGCTCTCTGCTGCACAGACTTTTGTTTTCCGACAAATATGGTTTTGAATTCTGACATTGCCCCTTATTAATAAGTTAGTCTTGGGCAAGTCACTCAATCTCTCTAAGCCTTGATATCTTCATTCCAAAATGGAAAATAATGCTTTTTGTAATGGAGATTACTCTAAGAATTAAATAATAAAATGTGTTGAAAGTGCCTGTGAAATTTTCCATAATCATTTTCAAGAATTTAAGCTTTTTTGGTGTAGATTTTCCATCAGAGAATTCAAATGCAAAGCAGATTCTTTTTTAAAAATTAAGAAACAGAAAGGACAATGCATAAAAGATTATTCACATGCTATACAGAGTGCCATGCAACAAATGACATCTTCGGACTTTCCCAAGGGGAAAAGGGGTTGTTTACTTCTCAGTGGGAGCAGAGTGTCAATGCAAAAAAAGAAAATAAAAAAAAAACACTTAAAAATCCACTGAGATGTATGAGGACTGACAGCAGCAACAGCTGCAGCATCATTAAATGTTCTACAGGTATTCATTCATTTATGTATTCGTCAAACATTTATTAAGCACCTAACATGTGCTCTGTGCCTCTTGCTGGGAATACCAAAAATAGAATTCAAAGTGTGCTCTTAAAGGAGCTCACAGTTTAGTGAGAAAATTGTAAGTTAATGTGCTTTATATGATAATAGAAATATGCATATCCTTTGAGACCTGTAAGACCTCCATTGAAAAGGGAAGGAACTGAAGGGAGTGACATAAGTCGGAGAAAAAGGAGGGGGCAGGAGGGTCATTTGAGACAGAGCAGCATGTTGACAGACGTATCCTTCAGATATGGAGGGGTCCTGATTGATGAGTCAGCCGTGAGTCTTTTAAGGTGGCTGGTTGTGGTAGGCCCTTGCTTTGCCCTGGGACACCAACCTGGGGCAATATTAAGTAGAGTACTATTACCTCTGGATCTCAGTATCATCTGAGGTGCCTCCTTGATCATTGGTCCCTCCAGATCCAAGTTTAATTCAATCAAAACACCAATACCTTCAGCTCCCTCTTCCCCAAAGCGCAAAAGAGGGAGTTAAATCAGTCCTTCTTCCAGGCTGCTTGGTCTGTCCTCTGGCCAAATGCTTCGAAAGATACAATGGCTTGTGGCCTGTTGGAAGAATAGCAGAGGCCAGGAAGGAAGGAATGCGAGGCCACATTTAATCCACTGAGTTATATCCTTGTGCCAAACAAAGACTTTCCAGACTCTCAGTGTCTCAGAGGGAAGGCCACCAAGGACCCTCATACCTCCATCTCTAAGTCATTCTCTCTCTCTCTCTCTCTCTCTCTCTCTCTCCTACCCTTTCTTCTCCATATCACCCCTTCATATCTCTATTCAATCACCTAAAATATTGTTCAAGAAAACTAACCTCTTTCCCCCAAAACTCTCTTTTCTATGGTCCTGCCTCAGTTACTCAAGGCATTCTCTTCAGCTCAGTCACTGAGGTCTCCAGAGAAAAAAGGAGAAAACATGGGCTCCCCCAATTCCAATTTCATCTCCTTCTTAATGAGACTTGTGGGTCCCCTGACTTCCTTACTAATATTAAAATCACCCAGTAGCTTAGGCAACTGGGTAGGTGGCCATAGCACTAGTTGAGACAGGAATTAAAGAAACTTGAAAGGGGGATAATGAACCCTCAGTTTGACCATGTTGACTTTGAGGGATCTCTGGGTGAAGAGGCATAGTAGGTGGTAGAAATACGCATCTGCTTCTTGGTAGAAAAGTCCAAGAAATAAAGACCTAGGAGACACCACCATGTAAATGAGTGCCAAATGACCAAAATCGATGAGATTGCTCAAGAGCAAAATACAGAGCAGGGAAGAAAAAGAATCAGAAACAGAACTTTAAATCCAAGACGGATGAAGAAGATTCAGTGCAAGTGAAGGAATGAAGGGTCAGGGAGACACTAGGGCCAGAGAGAGTGGTGCCGCAGGAGCTAAGAGACGAGAAGCATTCAAATTTGTTCATCCAACCCAATACTGATAGAACATCTGCTATGTGCCAGGCACTACTATAAAGCCTGAAACTATACTTGCAAAAAAAAGGAATAGTCCTTTACCCCATGGAATTATATTCTAGGGGAGACAGATAAGTAACAGGTAGGCAGAGATACAAGCTATGAAAAAAATCTGAAGCAAGTAAAGGGATTGGAAGGAATGAGGGAAAGGAGTGCTATTTGAGATAACAGTATTTTCAGGGAAGGCTTCTTTGAGAAGTGACATTTATACAGAGATTTGAATGAAGAGAGAGAGAGACATGCAAATATCTGGAAGAATAATGTTCTAGAGGTAAAAGCATGAGCACATGCCAAGGCCATGAAACAGCACTGACGGCCTGTGTGCAGAACAGTAGGCAGGCCAGTATAGCTGTGGTGAGCGAGGAAGGGGACTGCAATAGGAAATGAGGCAAGAGAGCTGGCTGGCCCTGGGCCAGACCATGCAGGGTCTTGCTGAGAGGTCAAGTGTAATGACTGAGAAGATGCTATTGGATTCAACAATTAACAGACCACTGATGACCACCAGGAGAGCAATTCCGTCAAGTATTGTGGAAAGAAGCCAAGTAGACTGCAAGAGTTGAAGAGTAAATTGCACAAGAGAGAGGAGAGACAGAGAGTATGAACTCTCTTTCAAGGTGTGTGTCTACCAGAGAAAGGAGAAAGGGTCAGAGTCTGACGGCATTGCAGGGTTGACACAGCATTTGTTTTAAGATGGGGAAAACTTGACAAAGAGGAAGATGCAGGAGAGAAAAAAGGAGAATCATAGACAAAGGGCCTGTAGATGAAAGAATGAGAGACGAAGCACAAGGCAGTGAAGCCCTGAAGAGGAGGAAGGACCTTTGTTTGGGCACTGCTGTGTATACGCCATGTGATGGGGCAAGGTGAACTCAGGAGCTTGGGAGCACTGGCCTCTATTTCACCTGAGAATGAAGAGGCAAAGCCCTGTGCTGACAGTGGGAGGACTGGGCACAGGTGGGAGCCTGGGCAGTGTGGGGAATGAAGATGCAGGGAGAAAGTTGCCTGGAACCAGAGAAGGGGCTGAGAGAGGAGCACCCCACTGAAGACATTGACAAAGATAGGAAACTCTTGAGTCTGAGAACCCCAACATCCAGTGAGGAACTTGGGGGGCTGGAAGAGGCAAATCAGGCCAGAAAGAATAGCAGAGGGTAACTGGAAAGAGATGAGAGAGGAAAAGGAACCATGTGGGAAGCTGATGCCCATACATGCTAGTGCCAAGCCCTAGTTGCAAAGAGTGGTGGTTGACAAGAAAATTCACACTCTACAATCGCTATGCATTTAGCAGGGCATATTCACAGCTAATTAAATCCATGCGCAATCTGTTCATATCCAACTATTTCCTTTGTTTCTGAAGTTCTTGGAAAGCACATCTCTCAAGTATAGTTGACTGATAAATACTTAATATTGGAAATATTTCAAAGTCAGTCACCAGAATGTTACAGAATAGTGACTAAGAGTGTTGTCTCTGGCACCAGACTGCCTGGATTTTACCCCACCTCTGACCTTACCAGGTCAGTAACCTTGAATAAGTTACTGAATCTCTCTATACCTTATTTTTCTCAACTGTAAAATGGAAATCAAAATAATACCTACCCACATGGGGTGATAATGAATATTTACTAATCACTTAGAACAAAGTCTGACAATATGGATACCATATTTGTTTAATATTAAAATTATCTTTTGGTCAGTAATAATGCTAACTACTGAACATGAATTAGCTTAATCCTCATTTAAAAGCTATAAAATATGTTTATTGTTCCCATTTTACAAATTAAATAAGCTCAGGAGGGTTAAGTGACTTTTCCAAGATCACACAGCAAGAAAGAATAGAAACTGGGATTTGAACTTCTGTTTATCTGCTCCCAAGGCATGTGTTTCTTTAAATCATGCTGCGTTGTAAAGGTTTACACTTGCAAAGGTTACATCTGTGTGGTAATTTTCAGGTAGAAAAAGGCACTATGTACTTGATGCTGTTCCTTTTTGAGTGGCTTATGGGGTCTGTTTTCATATGCATCTCAGCTATAGAATACAAATCATATCACACATACACGCCCCCCCCAACACACACACACACAATCCCCAAACTCAGCACTGAATCACAACCCTGATTTTGAGGTTAAGTTTAAAATGTATTCGTTTTGGTTTGGTTGTTTTAAACCTTTAATGACATTTGATACATTAACTTTCTGCCACCCTGAAGTATTTTTAAAATGTCAGCTGAAATGATTGATTTGTACTCACCTTTTATAAGGTTGCTCAGGCCCTACCACAAAACGTCGATGACTGATTAAAGAAAAATGAACAATTTGCCCTATCTGCCGCAGGAATTCCCTCCATAAACAGCACAGCTCATTTCCATGCCGGGTCCCTTGCTGGCCCCCAGCCTTCGGCAGCAGCCCCGATTTTCCCGAATGCCAGTCCAGACGGTTCCGTGCCGATGCTATCACAGGTTGGAGCAACGTGGGGAAAAATAGAAAAAACCATCCAGGCACATTCAATTGGCCGAGGCTTCTTATTTGGAAAGGACTGTTGTTAGCAATGCAAGACCGTGCGATATTCAAGATCACACCACACCCTCAAGAGCCATACTTGTGGATTCAACCCCCAGCCTCACCACCTACCAGAGGGTGACCCAAGCAACTTTTAAGCCAGGTGCCTCAATTTCCCCTCTTGTAAAATGAAGGTGGTAAGTTTCAACTGTACAATTTGTTTGTGATGTTCATTGAGTTCATGCATTTAGAATACACCTAGCAAGCAGCACTTAAAAGAGATAACCCAGCCTGGCTGGCATGGCTCAGCGGCTGAGCATCTACCTAGGATCCAGGAGATCTCGGTTTGATTCCCTGGTCAGGGCACATGCCTGGGTTGCGGGCTCGATCCCCAATAGGGGGAGTGCAGGAGGCAGCCGATCAACGACTCTCTCATCATTGACATTTCTCTCTCTCTCTCCCTCTCCCTTCCCCTCTCTGAAATCAATAAAGATATATTTTAAAAAATGTATAACCCAGTGGTATCATCATGACATTCTGTTCTTTCTACCTTCTCGGTCTGGAAAATAGGCTTTACTTTTATAAGTAGAATTACTGATACATGGTTGTTATAGGAGTTCGTTTTATTTTGTTTTGGGTGGGTTTTGTTGGTGGTTTTTTTTGGTATATTTAGTTGTTTGTTGATTTAATGTTGTTACTTGGCAATATGAAAAGTTTAAAAGATGTCACTAGTGCACAGTAGTTACTGATTCTTTTTCATTGTGTCATTCATTGTTGGTTTAATATCCTTACTTGACAAAACAAAAAGTTTGCAAGCCCATGTCAGTCCCCAAATTAATTTTTAAAACTTAATGGTCCATGAAACCCCCAAACTTGGGTATCACTATCACCCTTAGGAATTTCCTCAATAAAACAGCTGCATTAGTGGCTCACGTGCAGCCACGAAGTGTAAGACATTCCATTTTAATTCCAGCAAGTGGGATAAAGGAATACAATAAAGACAGCTAGTGCAGCTCCTGGGACACTTTTGCCAACCCATCTAATTAGAGGCTGCAGCAGTTACTCAGGCAAGGCAAAAAGATTACCTTCGCCTTAAGTAATGAAACCAGTTTTATAATTCGAGCATTTGGAAATGTAAGAGGGCAGTGTGTCCATTTGCTTTACAAATATCTCATGTAGTTGACCCAAGAGTTTTCTTTTAAATGTGAA